>NC_088678.1:1306750-1960126 GCF_950023065.1 Planococcus citri | reverse complement strand
TAGATAATCCAAAATGAACGTATATGAACCATCAAGCTACTTTGCCGTTCCAGCCTGCTCTATCTGTTTAAAGAGTTACACGGAAAACACACCGGTAATTAAAGCTTACACATGCGGACACACCGCTCATCGAAGCTGCGTAGAAGAAACTTACGGAAACCTTGAACGCGATGCCTTAGTGGTCTACCATTGCGTAAAACAAGACTGCACAGGAACGCTACTTCTGGCTCAAAATTACGTAGAAGTAAAATTTGTGTACGCAGACCTTCTATTACGCGGATCCAGAGCTAATTATATAGGGCAGATTGCTCGCTTACACCGACAATTAGCAGACATGGAAAATACGAACCACCAGTTACGAACAACCAACCGTAACCTAACAGAAGAATGCAACGACTTAAGATCCGAATTAAACTTGAAAAATCGAGAAACCATTCCACAGCTTCGAAAAGAAATCGAAAAACTCACCATCGAATTGCGAAAGAATTCCGTTATCGAAACATTTACTCATCACCGGTCCATCCCGAAATGTGACATTATTGCAATCCTACGTAAGAAAACAGGACTTCCTGAAGTCATGGTAGAACTATTGAATGGATTAATTGCGAAAAACATCCATTTATGCCAAGACATAGAAGACCACCTGAAAATAGATGAAATATACGTTAGAGAGAATTTCCAGACCAGCTTAACTCGATACACTTGTACCAACGGCAAAGCAAGAGGAATAGATACATACTTCTTGAACGGTGTCCTCATACTCGGTGATGCAGCTAGCCATGATCTAGTATATCGATCACTGGATTCGTATAATGCCGCCCAATCTTATTGGGAAAATAATGAACTTTCTCAATACAGAATGACAATCAACTCGTTCCTAATGAATTTGAATATCTTCGTAAAGACACTTCCATCGACCGTACTGTTGTCATTTGGTGAATTCGATCTCACCGAAAACCAAACCGAAGATCAAACGCTTGCAAACATTAAAAGAGCAATTGACCATTTAGAATACCGTGGCGTACAGAAAGTATACCTTATGCCAACGCGATGTTCCAATCGACTTGATCTAAATTCGCTGCTACGAAGAAACGTTCGTGAGCGTATCAGGGAATTAAATAACAACGGATCCATTATATATCTGCAAACAGTAGAAAATATAATCGACCAAAATATACCCGAAGACAACCGTATTTTTAATCGAAAAAGCTACATCGAGACATTCTCTTACCTGGCCGAGTTATTCCAATGAAGATTCCAGTAAAACAATTCCAGAGGAAGAAACAAGCAGTTGTTGTTATCGAAACTGGAATATAAACTAACAATTAGATTTATTTCGTAAAACATCATATCAAATTTATTTTATTATGTCTGCACCATTATAATAACCTTAAAAAACTGAGAAGAGTATGTGTTAATTTTAAACAGAGAATAAATTTTTGTTTACGTTTCAAACCTCGTGATAATTATTTATGCGTACGTGACTCGAACACAGGTAACGTAAGCCACGCCCCCTACCGGCTGAAACACATGTAGCGATAAAGTTTCCTTTTGTTCAAGAAAAGACGAGTAAGCTATTTTAAGCTCAAAATGGTTGTTGTCATGGAACTTATGCTATCTTTCAATGAATTATATGCGTAATGGTTTAAAGTACTGGTGATAAAATTTAAATTGAATTAAAAGCAGATTTCTCCCTGTTAATCAAAATGTCCAGGAAAGGAAAAAGTCAAAAGAGTAACGATGAAATTATCGACCTGATGAGTAGCCCTGAAGTAAGTCAAAAGTTTACGAAACACACTTTGAATTTAATCAGCACAGAATACTGAAATAAATTTTCATTTAACAGGAAGACAAAGTGAGAATCCTCATTCCATTTTGTGTAGTCTGTTCACGAATACTGACCAATGGCGAGGACACAGTAGCAAGCAAAATCTGCGGTCATGTAATGCACAC
Organism: Planococcus citri; assembly: GCF_950023065.1. NCBI lineage: Eukaryota > Metazoa > Arthropoda > Insecta > Hemiptera > Pseudococcidae > Planococcus > Planococcus citri. The sequence continues at coordinate 1,958,173 of NC_088678.1, read as the reverse complement.
AAAATGCATAAAGCGATACGTATACATAAGCTGTGACGGAAAGGAACGTTTCCCGATAGTAAAGTGTTTCGATGACCATTGCAAAAAACCATTTTCGAACGACGACTTGATCACGATCAATCTCAAATGCGAAGATGAAGAGAATGCAATCGCGGTTTACGTAAAACAAATAACAACTAAGGACCAACAGATTCACGAACATGAGCTTACTGTAGCTAGACTAAACGGCATACTTGAAGGAATAAAACACCGCAAACCCTCAACAGACGACAGGCATTGGTCTAATGTAAATAAAAAGGAAGACAATTTAAACTTACGGAAAAAAATCGAGGAAGACGATGCTGCACGTAAAAAACGCAACCCATTTCGTAAAACATCTACCTCGAGCGGAACCTCCGACGAACGAGAAGATCTTAAACCATTCTCAAAACCATTTCCGGATAGAAAACTACCACAATCACGAGAAACCCAAACATCAAAAGAATACGAAGAAATTCGAAGCGAACTAAAACCATTCGATAAACCCTTTCCCGAAAAACGAGATCGAGAAGAGAAAACATACCGTAACACAGCGTCAACGATCCAAAGACCACGAAACGATCAATCTTTTAAGAAAGAATCCACTCGAGACCCCAGAAAGAGACGTGAAGCTGAGAGAAACGCTCAACCACATTGGCAAAACTATTCGTACGATGTTAACCCTAAGAAACACACTAACGCAGAAAAAAGAAGATTTTCAAATAATCAACAGGGTACGGAAGAAGGTGATCGGCATGAAACTCAAAACGAATGCAAAAGAATGCGACACAACGAGTCGAATCAAGTCTCAAATTATGACGAAAATTACCAAAATAAAAAACCAGTAACTAATGAAACTTTGATATCCGAGTATGACCAAATACGACATGAATTCTTACTCGATGAAGTTGATGACCAAGAACCGCTACCACGATGGAACGTGCAATTCGATGCTGATTTTGTAATACATGACAGAACAATCATCAACCTACCCGTTGAATTCACGCTAAAGGCTTTATACAAACGATGTAATCAACAAGGATGGTCACTGGGACAGGATATCGGTAACGAAGATGCAAAGGATTTTGAGTTACGGAAAACATTTGCATACGTAAAATTATATGACCAAACACGCCGCAGCAGCAAAACTACTCAATGCTATTTTCTAAATGACCACATGGTTATTGGTGACAGTTTTCTATATGGCATGATTCGACAACCCATAGTGGGAGAAAAATCTGATAGATTTGAAGTAGCCAACAGTGCTTTCACCGGTCCGTTTTTTTCGACACCGTTAGTTAAACGTCACATAGAAATGTTTATGAATCAACGAACACCACGCAAGATCCTATTATCTTTCGGATCTCACGACCTACGCATGGAATCAGACATCAATTCAACGTTTAATAATGTGACTCAACTTATCAAAATGATGATTAAAAGAGGGACGACTAACATTTTAATTATACCAACTTACGTAACACATCGCGTGGAAAGCATAAACCCTATAATGAATCGCACGAGATTATTCAATCATTGGTTAAAGAACACAGCTACTAGAATCAAAGGAGCTGAAATTAAATACATCGGAATTGCTGAGAAAATATTCAGGAAATATGATATTCCAGCTTATATAGATCACCACAAGAATCCATTCCCCATCTACCCGGCTTACTTCGAATTCTTGTACTACCTGGCTCAAGACATCCAATAATTACGTAAAACATTCCATTTTGATATGTTCAAATATCGTTATCCGTATCAATGTAATGAACTATGTATAATTTACTGTTATTTGTTGTGTTTTTGTACGTTCTTTTATTGGAAAGAAATCAATGTTATTTTGTGAATATCAGCTAATTTATAAGAAGTAATTCATCTAATTTAGTAAAACATAATCCAAGTATGCACATTATTCAAATAAAGAAGTATAACACGTTTCGTCAGTTTATTCAATCTACGAAAAAATGATGTACCACATCCACAGATAATTGTCAAAGTAAACGTTAAATCGGCAACACATCAGCCACACTCGAGACTATCTAACGCTACAGCTTATCAACAAACGTTAAAATTTTGAAGTGACACGGTATGTCAAAGTTTATTATGAAAGTATTTTAGTAAAACATATTTAAAGTGGAGGAATTTATGCAGAAGTAGCAAGATTAATTGTAGAAAAACATCCAGTAGGAAACCATTAAAGGTAAGCTGTTTAAAACTAGCAACGTTGATAATATCAGTAGACCAGATTTCTTACGTTAAAAAACACGTGTTACAGATCGTAAAAAAAATAATTTTCGTAAAACAATGGAAGAAGAACGGGATCAATCGTTTTACGATACACCAATACCGAACTGTACAATCTGCGACAAAATATTAGCGGGTGACAGACATCGAGAAGTAACGGCAATCAGTCTACGGTGCAAACACTTAGTCCATCTCCAATGTGCGAAGGAAGCATCGATCCGATATGTCTCGGGAGTATATAAAGAGCTAGAAATATTATGTGGAGCTCCTAAAGGCAACAACGGTGAAAAATGTCGAGTCCCGAATCGTTTCATCGACTACAAAACGATAAATATATCTACAGTATCAATACCAACGGCGATTGGAGCGTACGTTACGGCGAATAGTTTACTCCAAAGTAATTTAAACAATGCCAACGAACGGATTACCACTTTAACTGAAAATCTACAAGAACATCAAATACAGATCCAACATTGGCAAGGGTTATACGAAGAAACTAAAAGAGACTACGATCGCCAAGAAGAATATTATAAAGACTTATCAAAAAGACTTTATGATTCTGAGTTTCGATGCCAACAAATGGAGAATGAATTGAAAACTACCGGCTTGCGCAATACATACAATCTCGATGGTACGGTAAGAACCAACCAGCGGACAGTGGAACGAAGAGAAATTACACTAGAGAAGAACGGGAACATCACGATTTCGAATCAGAAGGAAAATGTGAAAACATCAACTTTTAATTCCACGTTCAATTTTAATGGCATTCCGGTAGATATTTCGAACATACCTTCTACATCGAGTGGATATATGCACGAAGAAGACTTATTACGTAAAACACCAACCGATAAACACGATGCGCAATCAGCAGACACTATAAAACGAGAAAATAAAAAACCAACGTTGGAAGAACTGTTATACGAGCCAAAGGACTCGGATAATTATAAAGACTTTGATAATGAAGATTACACCGAAGTTCTTGATTACGAGAAAAATAGAACCCAAGAGATGATTTTACCAAGACGAAATGTACTCTTCTGGGATAACCTCTTCATACACAACGGCCAAAAAATGAAACAGCCAGTAGTCCTAACGACTAGAGAATTGATGAAAGAGTGTGACGCAAAAAACCAGCACTTCGATTGGCCACTAATACCGTCGAACATTCAATACCGACCAGTGAGACAATATCATTACGTGAGAATTTACGAGCACAACCAAACACAACTGTACTTCCTAAACAATTTCCTTACCATCGCAGACGGGCTATTGTATGGAGCCATTAGAGAAGCCATTTTTGACACGGTACCGAAAAGACGATATGAAGAAAGTGCATTAGGAGGAGCATTTGTATCGACGGCTATGTTCAAGAGTAACATAGAATTTTGCGTAAAACAAATGCCAGAAAATGTTGCAGTATCGGCAGGCGCTCATGATCTAAGGCAGCAACGAAAGTTTCTATACGTAATTAACAATATGCGCCAGCTTCTCACTTTATTGGTTAAAAAGGGTGCAAGACGCATTCTATTAATACCTCAATACTACACGACGGCGACGAAAGAAACAGCTGCGATTAAAAACAAAACCATCCTATACAATCAGTGGTTAAGCAGCCTAGCAGGAAGGTATAATAATGTAACAATCGAGTATGCAGCCTACGCCGAAGACATATCAAGAATATACAACACGCCGACATACATTGATCGAAAAGCAAACGCTTTCCCTCTATTTCCAGCATATCTGGAAATGATAGCTGAAATGGCGAACTTCCTACACACAGAAGAAACAGAGTAACTAAAATTTTTCGTAAAACATCAACCCAAAGGAAGAAGTAATCCGCCGATAGTATATTAGTTCATTATATTTTCGTAAACCATCTATCAACTTAACCTCATTCCAGAAGATTTACGTAAAACATCAAAGAACGTTCTGGGTTTCGTTGGTCGAATAAATCTGATCACTGTAATTTAGAGAATAAGAAGAAGATTCTAGTTTCATTATTTGTTATCAATACCTAGAGAATAAGAGAAGTTTTTATTTGTTTTCATCGTTTTAGAAGAATAAAATTGCGTTATTACAAGTGAGTCATGTTTTTTACTACAAGATCAAACATTTTTTTTTCACTTTCATTTTTCATTGGAAAGAATTCGCTACACAACATCCGCATGTATAAAGCCAAAATAGATGCGAAGAAAACAGCACCACATCGTTAGTGACCAGTTAAAACAGATGGTAAACACACTTCATCAGATTATGAAATTATCTTATACATTGCAAAGTTACGAAAGATTTTATGAATACGAAAAGTGGTCAATTTGCGAAAACGTGACTTATTCAGTACTAATTTTACGATCAATCTCTGAAACTGTTTCTGAAAATTCAAATCATCCTGATTAACGACAGGTAATAATCACTATCACAATACTTCGTTATAATTACTAGAAATTATTCTGAACAACACACGTGTGTTTTAGTGTTGAACAAATCAAGTCAACATGAGCACTATATCCAGCGAAGGATCGGACAACAGCGACGTAATTCTAATAGCCCGTGAAATCCCAGTTCCGAAGTGCATCATGTGCGATGAAATATTGTTAGGTCAACCGTCGAAACCAAAGATATTGATAAATCCGGAATGCCTACATACAATGCACGAAACCTGCGCAAAAAGAAGATTATTACTAGAAATAGATGGAAAAATAGAGAAACAAACAGTACAGTGCAAAGTCCACGATTGCGTAAAGACATACAATTTCGAGAATTTAAAATCCATTGAGATAGAAACCATTTCGGTGTCAACTGAGATGAATCGATTCAAGCTAAAAATTTCATCACTACAGCAAGAACTACAAGCAGCCAAAGCTGAAATCGAGAAACAGGAAAACAAGTTACGTAAACAACAAGGAGAAATAACAAACCTTCAAAACGTCATTGACTTCTTAAAAACCAAAATTGCGACGAATGAAAATTCTACCTTCGATATTAATAACTCTCAACCATCTACATCCACTGGCATACACCACGAAAGTAGATCCTTGCGTAAAACATCCAAACAACAAAACAATGACACGGTCGACAAATCAAACGATGAAAAGAAACTGAAACCGATCAATGAGAAGCTAGAAACAATTGAAGTCAAACCAGAAGAAGACAACGATGCAGATTTAATTCAGAACGAAGCTGAAGATAAACTCATCACACCATCATACCCAGCTCTCACCATTTTAAAAAGAAGACCAACTATCATGGAATTAGATTTTGAAGTACATAACGGAGGCCAAATACGATTACCAGTCGACATAACAACGAAGTACTTACATGAGGAATGCAGAAAAAGTGGTTTTACTTTTAATGAACCTTTACCACAAGATTTAAGCAATACATTCAAGATCATCGAAAAATGGAATCATATCCGAATTGTAAAACACCTCCCAAATGGTGAAATCGTATATATGCTGAATAAATTCATGGTTATCGGCGACAGTTTAGCTCTAGGATTGGTAAGAGATGCAATAAGCAAATTTCGTAAAACACAATGCGTAAAAAGCAAATTCATGGGAGCCATGGTTTCTACACCACTACTAAAGAGGAACATAAAGGATCACCTAAAAATCGTCACGGAAGGAGTAATTGTGTCAGCAGGAGCCCATGACTTACGAAAAGAAAAAAATGTAAAACACGCGATGAATAACATGAGACAGCTGATTTCCGTACTAATCGAAAAAGGATGCAAACGTTTATTAATTATACCGCAATATACCAGTTATGCAACGAAGGAAACACGCAGATTTAGACAAAGAACAATCACATACAATCAATGGCTTAAAACATTAGCGGGAAAATACTCAAACATATGGATCAAATATGCAGAATGCGTGGATGAGATCGATACCAAATATCCAGTCCCAAGGTATATTGATGAGAACGGCAACCCTTTCCCAGTGTTCATGGCATACCTTGACATAATCCTACACATTGCGTATCACGTACACAGCAGCGAAAAATTCTACTAATGAAATTTTCGTAATACATCTCAAGAAAACAAGATACGTTAAATTAATTGATATTACTCGATGCTTGAATACTCAATCTTTATTTTACGTAAAACATCCAAGTAGAGTTTTTTGATGTAATTTTAGGTTTACCAGCATCGTAATTATAAGGAAGAAGATTATGTTCTGTTTATTTCTATTTTACTCAGCCGTAATTAAAAATAATTATTTGTTCACGTAATTTATATATGAAAATAAAAAATAAAAAACCATCGCTTAAACACGCTATAGTTCTTATTTAACATCATAGAAGGGTAAAAGGCAAAAGCCCAACTAATCAGAGCAGCTTCATCTGTTAACAAAAACCTGAAATGGGTATTCCCAACGATAACCGACTGATTGTATAATCTTCAAGAAATATTTTGCTACATTTCTACTCAGCATCGACAACAGTGAAGTACGAAATACGAGTAAAATTTTCTCTAGTGGCGTAAGTAAAAGAAAATTTACATCAAGACAATTCCATTTATTTACATCAACAATTTCCGTAAGTACAGATTCATTCGTAACAGTAAAAATTACACAAAACAGCATGAAAATTAATGTAATACAAAATACACCAAATTTAACGAATACCCATGATGTTGACAGAAAATGGATAGCAGAATAGTGAATATCGTGTCTTGCTCATCATGTAATCAATCACTGGCTGAGCCCCCGATCGTTGAGCAAATAGAAAATCCTCTCGTAGCAACCACGTGTACGCATCTGTATCACCTGCAGTGTTTGAAAGACGTAATAGATATTGCTCCACCTGGTGCTGTAAAATGCGTATTCCCTAGATGTGACCAAGAAATCCAACCAGACACTCATTATTTCGTAAAAGGTAACATGAAGCAAATTACCATGATAGATGAATTTCGTAACACACCGTCTTTCCTCGTAAGTCGAATCAAAGAACTAGAAGAAGAAAATCAAGAATTACGTAAAACAAATACATCACAAGAAATAGAAATTCAACGCATCAATAATAAAGCTAAACAAAGTATTCAAAAGATTATTGACCTAAAAGCAATCACGAAAACAATAGAATTTTCAACACCAGCACCGAAACTCGAGGAAATTAAACATGACTCACCGTTGTCCGAAGAGAATAATCGTACTGATGACGACGGAGAAATGCTGGAGATGAACTTTACCCCTTCATATGAATGCATGTCTGATGAAGATAAAAAATCAACGAACTCGAAGATAGCAAAAGAAGACATCCAAGAATTATCACCTATAAAACAAAGAACAAAAGATAAATCTCCAATTACTAAAAAAGCGAACAGTACTATAATTAAAATAAGACAAAGCAGTAATGATCGTAAACAGTTGTCACCGAAGAAAAAATCACCAGAACGCAAAAAATTAATAACACCGCCACGTAGCAAATCTCCAACTAAATCGACAATCACACGTATCCGCCCTACGTCTCCGGTATACAAACGACCATACGTAAAACCAAATTATTCTAGCTATCGATATTCAACACGCATACCGAGAACACCATTAGGATATAACAGAAGACATGAATTAAGAAAACAAGATTACGAAAGACGCAACTCGAAACGCTATGAATCTCTGATGATTTATCCATCTTCTAAATGTTATCCTAAACCTGGACAATTTGCGGCGATCAAGACAATCAAACATTTACGTAACTCGATAACAATAGATACCTATGCAGAAAAAAGAGCTCAAACAGTATATTTACCGATTAACTACACTTTATTTCGAAAAGAGCTGGAAAATTTCAGTTACCCGCTAATGAACAGAGCACCAAAAGAAGTATACAACAACATACGCCCGATCAAAGATCATCTATTTCTCAGAAGTTTTTCAATGACAGTAGGAAATGGTGGTTCTGAAACAATCTTCTTGATTCAAAATCATTTCATGATTGGAGATGGAGCAATCCAACAAATTGTTCACACAGCCGTAAAAGCAGATCCCAGTTATGTAGATGCGATGAAATTTAATGACTTCATACAGCCAAACATCTCCGTTGACCAACTCGAGCGCAATATTGACAAACACCTTCTGAAATCAACGCGAGGTATAATAATGTCGGTAGGCCACAAAGACCTCATGGATGGGACCTGTGAAGAAAAGTTAAAATCTCAGTATTTACGATTAATAAATACTTTGGAACGCAAAGGAGCTGAAACAATAGTGATATTACCTCCAATCCTGTTAAAAGAGTTTAAGGATCAAGGTTCTAAATTACGAGATTGGCTACAAAGAACAGCACATGAAAGACAGGAAACAGTAACATACGTAAGACAAGCGGAATCCATACTTGACCGATCCACTCCAATTGAAAAAGGTGAAAACGAAGCGCCGACAATGATACAACATATCATCTTAGAACTGATCCTGGGCCTCATTCCATTCCTCACCGAATAAAAATTCACACGTTGAACCATTTCGAAAATCTTCTGATCCTATGAAACAATTTGACACAAAGTATTCAAACATTTCACATTGCGTAACACAAGAGAAATATACTTCCCGTAATGATTGTTCACAAATGCTTTCAACTGAAATGAAGATTAATCCAAGACATTATTCACCATCAAGATAGAAACCTGAAACAGAAAAACAGAAACACATTATTAGTTGCAAATAATTCAAAAATTTCGTAAAACACATACTTGTACTATTTATTATTTTTTATCTTTTAAGCAAGAAGCATTGTAAAATTTTTTTCTCTTATCAGTAAGCAGTGTTATCTATTTTTTTTATTTTTTTTTATTTTTTACAAATTATGTATTTTAATATGTTTTACCTAGTACAGTTTCCATTTTATCCATTCATTCATTTCTCGGAAGGTCCATGTTCAAGCGTAATAACCAAATGTTGACATAATTCGGGGCAGAAGAAGAGGAGATCGCAATCATCTCTTAATTTGAGAATTTATGTAAACACTATGCCATTACACAAACTCGGGGCATATGTAGAGACAGATTGTGATGCATTTTCGGTCGCGTATGCGAGAGAAATTCGTTCTGCCTCTAGCCAACATTAAAGATAGTTTCGTAATACGACACCTAGCGGATTAGTTCACTCTATACTTCGTAACGAGAGAACATACGCTAGAGAAACCAGTCATTTGGCGACTCCCGATGATAAAACATCGGATTTCAATGTTCCGGAGATGGTATAGGACCACCTATACCATGCTATTTGCGTAAATCTAATGGACTAAATTAGTAGCACAAGTCCAGTCATATACGAAATATGAACTGGTGAAGCAAGTGATCTATTTCGAATATGTTCTGTGTTCCAGTTACGTTGATTGAGTCGTTCAGATGCACTCGGGTCCAGGAGTTATTACGTAAAACATCCGAGGATCCTTATTGTAAATCTCATCTTAATGAGTAACATATATGGACCTTCCCACATCCGTGTACTGTTCCCTATTCCCCGTGGTGATGTGCTTTGCACTTTCTAAGGCATAAAATGCCATCTCTCTCTTTCCGTAATACTGTACAGGCCAGTATAAATAATATAGCTTGAGTAAGTTGTAATTATGTACTTGAATACAATACATTGAATTACAACTGAAGATGTGTTATTATTTTGTAAGATAAATAATCTTAAGGTAAATGTCTGTGTGGTATTCATAATTACACTCAGTGTCCGAAAAGTAGGTAACGAGGCGGTAAGTCGCCAGGTACCTACGAAGCTCTCAGAAGCTAGGTACTGCTAGACCTCAAGTAGGTAGCTAGCATATGTGAGACCTATACATGGAGATGTGCTTGTAATAGCATCATCGTAATGTGCGGAATATTTCTCCACATAACCAAATCAGGATCGAGAAAATTTTGCTTCAAAATCTAATGAGTTGCTAACACTAACATTGATAACTCGTTAAAAAGGATATGAAACGAGGCTGGTAGAGAGAACAGAGACAGAGGAAAAGAACGCTACCCTGCTTTGGAAACTTCAAGTGACGATGAGATTATCCGAAGAAGCAAATTTTCATTAGTTGAGTCACGTCGCCAACAGTAAAGACCATTATACTGTTGATGTAGGTACATCTTCGTACTTGGTACGTATTTTAACTTATCGAGCCAAAGTGTGAAATTAACTAAACGAGCGTAGACACAAGACAGCGGACGAGACGACACGACACAGCCGTTTTTGTTTGTACGTGGCTACGTGTGCAGAAACAAACCCATTAAAATGTTCAATTCGGTTGTTGTCGTAGTGGTAGTTGAAACAGGCGACGTTGACGTGGTTGTTATGCTTGGCCAAAACCAGCCATATCTACAAAGGTCATCTTGTCAAATTTTGTAAGTACTCAAAAAGACAACGCACTAATCACATATATATCCGGAAGGCTATATATATTTATACGAGCTACATCGAAAGACAAGGCAGCGGTGACGAAGAGAGAAATACGGAAGATGCTCCAGGAGAGTGCCCATTTAATGCTGAAAGGGTCCATCGTGTCTTACAAGAGACGAGGTGGAGAGTAAATTGTATATAGCAGATAGGTAGTAAGACAGAGAGCGAAAATTTCCACTTCTAATTCTACGCTGGCATTACCGTCTTGAGGGAATAAAACGTGACTTTTGGATTAACAGCAAATGAAATGGATTGGTCGGTTGATGGAGAAGGGTACCTAGTGCGAATGTGCATAACGTTCCAGGTCACTAAACGCGAAAGCCTTAGCTTGTCAAAAAAAGGTAATTGTAAATTGTCAAAAATTTTCGCACCCAACGATCAACTTAATTTATAGCGACTGTTTGAATTTAAGTGGCTCGATTTATTGTATTAACAGGCCGCTAAAACGACCCGGGCATAGTTCATCCTACACCAAACGTACAGCAACGTACCTTACGCGTCGAATTTATAAAAACCAACTCTGTTGAAATTTCCAATGCATTTGGTGTAGAAGCAATTTCCATTTTATCGACGAATTACCTTTTTCGGATGAACTTCGCACCGTGAAACCTAGTTATTTGCTACATTTAACCGATTCAACTTGGCAAAAAGAAGCCTACTACATTGTTGAATGATTTTTCCATCTGCTGGTCTGGTATGAGTAGGTAACTTTTTCTTTCAATCATCATCCATTTTACGACGCAGCTTGTCATATACTTTGATGAAATTCGTATCATTTCTGTATATATGGTTTTAGTGGAGCAAGGTTGCATTTTTCTGGAATACGACTTTCATCTTTTCAGAAATGAAAAGGGGGTGGGTCTGTTCAAATTATATGTCAGACAGATTCGTGTAAAGGTGGCTTTTGAAAACTTGAGAAAAAATTGGTGTAAATATCCCCTCTCCTAGAAAAGTTTCAAATTTATTGCTAGTTTATCGCAATACTTAGTCTGTTGATTACTTTACTTACTATGTAGTTATCTGATCAATTTCCCTATCAGTAATTTGAGAAAACGTCCGACCTATAAAAATTAATTTCAGTGCGTGAAAATACGAGTAGATGTACATACTTTTCATCTATATTATTTAGGTATGTACCTACTCGAAATGGTGAAGTTTATTTTCGTGATTTTGATTTCGAGTTTCTCAATCCAAAGTTATTTTAGCAGCTTCAGCTTCGGATGCAACAAATACCAGTACCCAAAGTACTTATGATTTATTGAAAACGACAGATGAGCTCAAAAAACGATGCATAATCTACAAACAATCTTCACTTTGAGCGATTGCTCTAGAAAAATTGGAACCTGTGTAAAGTGAATTCAATTCAAATATCTCAACTAGGTACGATTTCGTTCAACATTTTGAAGAATTACAAATATTAATTCTGTTATTGATAGCTTAATGAGAGTATGCTTACGACGTTTCTATAAATACAGAAATCCAGCAAGCCATTAATAGGATGAACGTACGGTAACAACTATAGCAGTGTTTTTCGAATGGCTTCTAACATCAAAATGAATATTTACTTGCTAATTCGATGAATATTTCGCATCCATTTCGAAATGGTCGTATGTCAAAATTCGCAGATGTTTTGCGACAAGAATTTCCTGAATTTGATAATAAAAGGCTCATTGAAAGAAGGACAAGGAGATCCCGGATTCTTGGCAGCCAATATGTTGTGTTCCTTGTTAGAGCAAGTATGCACCCTGCAGAAGAAAATTGACAAGATAGATGAAGGCAAAATCGATCACACTATGAAAATAGTAAAGGTACGCACAATTCAGAGTGAGAGAGATAGAATGATCTCAAGATCACCTTGAAAGATGAAAATATGCCAAGAATGAACAATTTTCACCATTCAAGGCTAAAAATATGAATCCAGATGCCAAACTTCCTAATCACCCTGTATACTGTGTAGGCACTCTCGAGTCCAAAATACACGTTGGATTTATCGCTTTTATTAATTTTTTTTTCGCCTCGTCGATTACGAGGATTTTGATAAAAGATTAATTTTGAATCTAACGCGAAGAAATTCATCATTACAAAAATTTTCATTCGTTTTCAGGTTTTTATCCTGTTGTATTATAAAGGTATCACGATCACCTAGATGAAGATATAGATAGGTAGCAATGGATATATCGACGAAAAACACTTATAAACCATCACATTGTTTTTCGACTGTACGAAACGTATACCCACCTTTTTCTCGTAAAGGTGAAGGATTATCTGCGATGGAACGTTGTCTTTTTTTTTTGCTTTGCGAGCCCCCGCTGCTCTGTTTTTCGTATCGAGTAGGTATATAAGACGAAATGAATTTTTCACGAAAGAAAATAAAAGTTAGCGCGATTTTAGCGGATCGCCTCGTCGAAAATTTATAATAAAACTTTTAAAAAGATTTAAAGCCAGAAAAAGAAAACATAGAAATAAAACGCCTTTAAATTTTCCATCGAAATGGTATCGACGAAGATAAGGGTGGTGGGAAGAGCCAAGGTGGGGTTTCTTTTTGCCATATTGGTGCAGTTAAAAACGAAAACGAAATGCTAAGTACCTACCTAACCTAACCTAAACTATACGTTCTACTGCGAATGAAGCTTTGAGAATAAATAAAGTGTACTGTGTGCCTCATCGCGAATACCGTCGACGTACGTACGTATTGTTTTATGCAAAACTCGACGCGACGTGGTGTAGTGGCATAAAACTTTCTCAAAGGAATGAAAACGAGAATCGTTTGAAAAGTCTTTCGTATTATAAAGATTCCAGTCAAGTAGGTGAATTAGGAACTCGAAGATGTATGAATTAGGTGCTTTCAATGTACAAATATGCGTACAATTTATGACAACAAAATTAGTTATATTTTTCATAAAGTATTCGTCGAATATACTTCGGCGCAATTTTCCACGAAAATGTGCTCCTAATAGCACCCAAATGGGTAATTTTTTGCTGAACGATTGATAATTGGTCGAACGTTATGAAGTGAGGAGGGAGTTGAATTCGTAAAAATTCTCCAATTTATTGTGAAAGCTGAAATGAAAAAAAATCTTGCGGCATTGTTCTATCGCTTCAACCTTGGACACGAAATAGGCGTATTGCGAGCGCATTAATATTTTTCTATAGCCTTTAGCTTCCCAAACGAATGACTATGACTCTTCTATTTATGGTGTATGATCATTATAGTGGCTCTGGGAGCATCCTGAATTTGTCCTGTTACGTTATATGTATTTTATGTTCCAGTGTGTAGTAGTCGTGTAATACCCAATGGTGCTTTTGGAGTGCTTTTTTGATGATCGAGTCTCCATTTTTTTAGTTTATTTTTTTCTTTGATATTTTATTTCGAAGGAGGAGTTAGGTATATTTCTTAGCGAGATAATTTTGGAAATCGGTGCTAAAGCGGTTGTATGGAACCTATGTATAATAGAAGATGAGTATCTTGGGGATTTTCCCTCATTGGAAATGAATATCTAATTGATAATTAAAAACACATCATTGTAGAAAGTCAAGGAATTTTTATTACATTGCAACATGCGGAAAATAAAGAGGTTGGTTTTCAAAATGATAAAATTGGTGAAAAAGAAATAGTCCGGCATATGACAATAGGAGTAATTGCACCCCCCCTCCCCGCCGATCCTACGGGACAACTTTTTTATTAAAGGGGACATCCTAAGGAACATTTTAAAGCAAACTTGCCCAAAAAAAGTTGGCCTTACTTACAAAATGGCGGCCATTTTGATTGACAGGTCAACCGAAATCGCAGATTTTGCGTTTCAACATAAGACTTTCACGAAATTTATCAAACTTGACAAAGGTAGATCTAAAGACCATGCAAAAATTTATCACCTGTCAAAATTTCAAGGCGAATTTTTGAAAATCGAATTTAGGCCAAAAATGAGGAAAAATCAAAATTTTACCAAATTGACCAAGAAAGCTGAAATTTGGGATATACCCTATTTTGGACATGCTTAATCGATTGGAAACGGTTTCAACCCGTTTTGAGCGGTTCTGGAGCCTCCAGCAGATTTTTGAAACTCGAAATTCCCACAAAATTCCATGAAATTGGATGTTGTAAAGCTGAAATTTATTCTAAAAACTAATTTCAATACGCTAAGAAGTATTGCAGGTGAATTTCGAGTCGTTTTGGAGCCTCCAGCGACTTTTTGAAAATTCCTGAAGCCTCCAGCAGATTTTTGAATCTTTAAATTTTCACATAATTTCATCAAATGGAATTGGAAAGCTGAAATTCACTCTACACTCCAATTTTAAGACCCTCTGAAAACAACTTAAGGTTGGTTCAAGTTATTTTAGAGCCTCCAGCGACTTTTTTGAAAATTACTGGAGCTTCCAGTAGATTTTTGAAACTTGAAATTTCCCCAAAATTTCATCAAACTGAGGTGGAGAGTCGAAATTCATTCTTCAAACTAATTTCAATACGCTACGAAGTGGTCTGCTGGTGGATTTCAAGTCGTTTTGGAGCCTCCAGCGACTTTTTGAAAGGTTGTATGACGTTTTTTTGGAAAATTGAAACTTTGTAAAAGTAGCTGGAAGCTTCAAAACCATTTGAAACCACCATGTAGTCTGCGAAGTAAATTTCAGCTTGCCAACTCCATTTGATAAATTAATGTTGTGGGAATTTCAAGTTTCAAAAATCTACTGGAAGCTCCTGTAATTTTCAAAAAAGTCGCTGGAGGCTCTAAAATAACTTGAACCAACCTGAAGTCGTTTTAAGAGGGTCTTAAATTTGAAGTGTAGAGTGAATTTCAGCTTTCCAACTCCATTTGATGAAATTATGTGAAAATTTAAAGTTTCAAAAATCTGCTGGAGGCTTCAGGAATTTTCAAAAAGTCGCTGGAGGCTCCAAAACGACTTGAAATTCACCTGCAGTACTTCGTAGCGTATTGAAATTAGTTTTTAGAATAAATTTCAGCTTTACAACTCCGATTTCATGGAATTTTGTGAGAATTTCGAGTTTCAAAAATCTGCTGGAGGCTCCGGAACTGCTCAAAACGGGTGAAACTGTTGTCAATCAATTTGGCATGTCCAAAATACGGGTATATCCCAAATTTCAGCTTTCTTGGGCAATTTGGTAAAATTTTGATTTTTTCTTCATTTTTGGCCTGAATTCGATTTTCAAAAATTCATCAAAAATTGAAAAACGCACTTTTAGCACTTGAAATTTTGACAGGTGATAAATTTTTGCATGATCTTTCGATCTACCTTTGTAAAGTTTGAAAAATTTCGTGAAAGTCCTATGTTGAAATGCAAAATCTGTGATTTCGGCTGATCTGTCAATCAAAATGGCCACCATTTTGTAAGTATAAGGCCAAATTTTTTTGGGCAAGTTTGCTTTAAAATGTTCCTTAGGATGTCCCCTTTAAGAAAAAAGTTTTCCTGGTGGATCGGCGGGGGGGGGGGTAAATTAATCACAAAATATTTTCCAGCATCTGTATGTATGTAAGACCACTCAAAGAAAATTTCTAGACATGGGTAAATAAGAATTCATTAAATTGGAGTAAAAATTGGTTGTATTGCCTGATTTCTTATAATGTAGAAATGGACTCTTTTATTTCAGTTTTTAAATAAATAAAAAAGATAAATTATAACTCTTCAAAAGTTCTGTCAACACATTGAGTAAATCACATCCTTATTCGCAAATTATCTTATAGGCGATTGAAACGCGATCATGCGAGACATCGGAATGCGCTCATAGCTTTTCGGCGGAAGTAAACAATTCGCGAAATAATTATGGCTCAATTTCCACTAAAGCGGAAATACCAAAGGTCGTTGGAAATTTATAGATGATCAACTTTCGCTCGCAACAAAGTGCTTAGACGATAGCAGCCACCACAACCATCAATCCTCCTCGTCTTTGTCTTCGATTTAATCAATTTTAGAGTCGACGAAAACAATTACACAATCTCGATTCGATTAAAAGCTCAAACTCAAACGCTTAAACGTGCGTATTGTAATCTCGTACATGCAACAGATTCAAGTATTTGTAAAATAGCCCTTTTCCCCAAACAAGATGTACTTTCGAGAATGATAGCAATTGAATTATTTCATCAAATTAGGGGGGAAACGGTATCAGTATAATTATGTACTCGTATTTTGTATCTTCTCGATGAACTCATTTTCATTGAAGTGCAGTTGTGCGAGAGAAACAGCAATTGGAAATTATCTTTTATTATCTCACCTGATGCTTAACTTATTCCCTTGCTTGTTCAGAGATGAGTATTTGGACGTATTCTTGAATGTTTTCTCCCTCACGAGGGGAAAAATTGAAATAATTAGATACGAGACGTGAATCAAAGCAAAAAAAATGTTGCAAAATGAAAAAAAAATCCTACGTTAAGTTAGTTTAGGACAACACATCGCAGGTACAAACTAAAATAATAATAAAAATGAATTTCCCTTCGTATACCTAAAAGTCGAATACCCATTCGAGAAAAATAGTTTATTTTTTATCAGCTTTCCTCAATCAGATACATACATTTTTTGGGTCAATTATTAACAACGACGCAACTTCGCGACGTTATATGAACAACAAGCGGCGTGAATTGAAAAGGAAAAAAGTCATCGTTTTTGGTAATAAAATTCAAACGTTTTGGTAGGTATATTTGGAAAGATTGTTTGGAAAACGAAAGATTACTTATTCGCCAAGTTGGAAAGACGGCTCAAACAGTAGGCGAAAATGGAGCCTCGTCTTCGTTACCTTCGACTTTTGACGACCTTTCTAAATAAATCTGCCGACTTTTCATACAAAAGCCGAATGTAATTGACGGGTCCGATAAGGCGAACATTGCCGGGAACCGAATGGATACCGATTCATAATTGGCAAAGAAAATCGTCGTAGGCTGTATCGAGAGATTTCTTCTTCACTTTGTGATGAGAACGAACACGCACCGTTTCAAGGTGAAAATGCCAATTTTAGCCAGCTTGCTAAAATTGTCGAACATTTTTACCTATTTCCCGAGACGAACGTTATAGGCCGACTATACACAGTACACAGCCAGCTCTACCATATCTATCGTAATTTTACGCAGCAAAATCATAATACCTACGTGACATTCTTCCTTCCAACTAAATATATTTTAGGAATGCGCACAAGGAAACATAATCAAGCCATCGAGGTGATGAAATTTGTCAAATTGTCATTCAATAAAACTCATACTTGATCGCAGTTGTTGGTACATTTTTTTGTGAGCCATCGGACTGAAAAAAATAAAGAAAAGATTTTATTTTGCTTATCAACCTGCCCGAATACCACCTATATACCTACTGAATTTTTAAGGGATTACATCGTCACTATCCAACTTTGGAATTCTTTACTTTTCAGCACACAATTGCGAATTAAAGAGTTTTTCTTTTGTTTTCCTTCTTATTCGCAGTATACGAGTTTTTAGGTATACGACAGGTAAGGTATCCAAGGTGTTTTTTTTGTTTTGTTTCTTTATTGACAGAAAATTGGGTGAGAGATTGGCCAGGTTACTATTTGTTGGACAAATGAAAGAGAAAATGTTTTCTTTTCAACTGCAATTTGCTGTCAATTGAATATTCCGGAGCCGCCAACGCGATTTTCAATTTCTACAGATATTTTTGATGATTTTTTTTGTGGGAAATCTAAAATTAACGTTCAAGTTTCAAGTTTTTGATAACTTTAGATGACATCTTGCATGAACGGGAGTCCTTTGGGAAACGTTAATTCCCAATTTCCCACAAAAAATGAAAAATATAGCTCACACTCTTTTTTACCGTACACCCTTCAATTCAAAAATTATTGAGAAATCGAAATCAGCGCTGGAGAACCTAAAACAGTCAAGAATTGTTAATTTTGATTCAGGAGGGTGAGTGTGTTAGTTTCAGAACTAATTTTGGTCATTATATTTGATGACAAGGAAGGAATCTCGACTAGCAGAATTTTTTTGAACTGATCAATGCTTAATCAAAGAGGGAAAAATACATCATCACCCAAAATTTAAGATGTTTAAGTTCATTTTTGATTTTTGGTGAATTTAAATCAAAATTGGTCAAAAATTTGAAAAAATCGAAACTTATCAAATTGACCTAAAACGCTGAAATTTTACTCCCCCGAATCGATTGGAATCAAGTTCGAACGCTTTTGAGCAGTTTAAAAGCCTCCAGATTATTCCTGAATATCAGTATAGGTATTGGAATTTCCTCGAAATAATCGATAAAATTTGATAGCAGAAAACTAAATTATAGGTACCTCATTTCAACATGCTGAGTCAATTGGAGTAAGTTTCGTGTAGTTCTGGAGCCTCCAGACATATTTTGGAAACTCCAGATTTTCAAAAAATATCACTCGATTGAAAACTTCGAAAAATCACGGTGTCGCGCAAGGGGCAAAAACCAATTTTAAGAATTACTTGTGTATTCAAGTTACTCATCTTGCTGTTCAATTGGACAGGTTTTAGAGTGTTTTTGTCTTCAGAAACTACTCATTTCTGATTTAATCGTTTTTAAAAGAATAACTTTTCAATTGCTTGATTAGATTGGCCATCAACGATTTTCTCAAGTGAATAAATTCTAAATCTGTCTCGTTACTCGCTTAACTTGTCAAAAAGAATCAAATCTTGGCATGAATTCTGAGGCACCAGCCCCCTCGTCCCCTTTTTGGTCCGACATCGATTGGACACCCACTCAAGATAAGTTCCAATTATTCTCTGTATGGCGGATTTTACGAAATCAATTCTTACTCGCCCTATAATAAAGAATATCGTATTTACGGCAAACGAGATAGGCAATTTTATTAACACGTTGATCTGCATGTTAATAAAATTGTCTATCTTGTTTGCCGTAAATACGACATTCATACATTTCTCAACTCAAGCAATCAAAACAACTACAATCAATAGTTTATATTTCTGAGAATTCGCGCGAGGGAGTTTCAAGCTATTGATTTGATTTTCACCCCCATGTGAGATAAGATTTGCCAACTCCCTCCCCCCTCCTCCGTGGAGCACAACATTTTTTCATCTGATGGTTCCAAATTTTCCACAGTCGAGTTTTACTGAAGACTCGACTAAATCGGCTCGAAAATGGTAAAAATCAGAAAATTAATAAAGTTACTCGTACTCGCCCATAAGCATTTCCACCATTTTGAAAAATTCGTCAAAAATCGAAAAATACACGTCGGTAGCTTAAAATTTGACTCTGAGGTCTGGGTGACATGCTGTTTTGGTGAGCCAAATTTTAACATATATCGGAATTGACAAGGTGCGTAAAAAATCCCTCGTAGGCACCTACACTAAAAACAGTCAATTTTTGGTTTTCAAAAATTCGAAAAAAATTGAAAAATATATGTTTGGGTTGCTGAAATTTTGACTGTGGGGTCATTCCATGTCAATTCGACCAAAAAAGTGCGATTTTGAAAGTCATGTCTTTTGATTTCGCTCAATTTTTTTTTACAATATCTACTCGCCCAGTAAGTAAGAAACCCGCAATCAGTTTGCTCCCAGCCCCCTAAGGGAGCGGGTGGAGGGGCTTCCATTATTCTCACATTGTCTCGAGGTACTCAACTTCAGCAGCGCATTCCTCCAAAACTATGATAATATTATGATCAAAACTGATTTCACAGTTCAAAAGGGTATGGAATTTTGAACTATTTAAGCATTTTTAAATTTTCAAAATTTGAAAGTTGAACTTTCAAATTGAAAGTTCAAATTTCAAAATAGCGTTGTAAGAGAGAGCTACCATTTAAAATTCTGAAAAAATTTCCATAGATGCACCTTTTGATGCTTTTTCGAAATATTTAAGTTTCGAGATGGGATCTCCTGATAAAAGGGAAGCACCCCCACCCCCAATTTTGGGCAAACTTTCAAAAAAAAATCTGGGACATGTGATATATCGAATTGTATGTTTTTGGCAACGCTGAACACGAATATGACGTTAGATTTTCGATTGGGCCCCATCCACGGCCCCCAGCACCTCCCAAAATGGGGTAAAGGTTCAAAATAGGGCTTTTTCGTGCGACACATCAAATAGTATGTTTTTGGTGACCCTGAATACAAATATGACGTCAGATTTTTGATTGGACCCATCCACGGCCCACAGCACCTCCCCAAGAGGGGTAACCTAACAAAAATGGTTTCAATATCGTGTTTTCGATATCACTGAACACGAATATATAGCCTTAGTTTTTTAAATTGACCTCACCCATGGCTCCGAGAACCTCCCCCACTTGGTAAAAATCCAAAAAAATTGTTGGAAGGTCGTGGACGGGGTCCAATTAAAAATCTGATGTCATATTCGTATTCAGGGTCACCAAAAACATACTATTTGATGTGTCGCACAAAAAAAACTATTTTGAACTTTTACCCCATTTGGGGAGGTGCTGGGGGCCGTGGATGGGGCCCAATCGAAAATCTAACGTCATATTCGTGTTCAGCGTTACCAAAAACATACAATTCGATGTATCACATGCCCCAGATTTTTTTTTGAAAGTTTTGCCCAAAATTGGGGGTGGGGGTGCTTCCCTTCCATTAGAAGATCCCATCTCGAAACTTGAATATTTCGAAAAAGGATCAAAAGGTGCATCTATGGACATGTTTTCAGAATTTTAAATGGTAGCTCTCACTTACAGCGCCATTTTGAAATTTCAAAATGCTTAGATAGTTCAAAATTTGATACCCTTTTGAACTGTGAACTCAGTTTTGATCGAAGTATCATAGTTTTGAAGGAATGTGCTGCTGAAGTTGAGTACCTCGAGACAATGTGAGAATAATGGAAGCCCCCCCCCCCGAGGGGGCGGGGACCAAACTGATTGCGGGTTTCTTACTTACAGGGTGGGTAGATATTGTAAAAAAAATTGAGCGAAATCAAAAGACATGACTCAAAAACGTTGCTTTTTTCTTGAGGTGCACAGTGAACAGCTTGAATGGTTTTTTTTATTAGATATTTTATTATTCGAAAGCGTGTCGAAATCACTATTCAATTAGAGAAGCACAAATTTCAAAATACCTAATTACCTAGTGCTGTAAGGACAAAAGTTCTTAGCGCTGATTTGAAATACTTATTATACCATTTTCAAAATAGATTCAATGGAAAGAGACTTCTTCTCCCCTAATTTCGGTGATTTCGAGATTTTGAAGAAAAACTATGAACTTCTGCAATGTATCGAGTAGCATGTTTTCGAAGATGTTGGTGATGAAGCTGACGCAGAGGATACGAAATGATTTTATTACAGAAATTACAATTTCCTTTTGACAACGAGACCTTTATATAAGGGAAACTTAGACAGAAGCGTTCCGACCAACCACAACAAGCTCGATGAAATCTAGATTAAACTAGATTAAAATTTAATTTTACATGCGTTACCATATCGTATCCTATACTCGTACATAGAGTTCGGGTTCGGCGATGCGTTCACAAAAATAGTACGTATCAAAAACACATTTTAAATGTCGGCTCTCAAGATATATAAGTTTAAGTAGATATTCGTAGACGCGTGAGTATAAGATTCTGAAAAGAGAAGTAAAGAAGAAGAAATAATGTAAGCGCGGGTATCGGTACTGTAGTATATAGGAATGGGAATACTGTATCGAGTATTTCACGTCTTGGAAAAAGCTCGACTTGCGACAGAAAAGCAACGAGGTGTGTAGATACTGCACAATACGTTTACTTTTGCTCATAGATGGTAAACGATGTTACCTTAACGAACGAATACAGACGCACAGTGACAGTGGTGCTGCTGATGCTTGGAAAAATATATCGAAAAAAGTCCCCGAGAAAAGAGAAAAACAGAAAAGACCTAAAAAGGAATCTTGGCTATGCCCGTATGATGCCGGAGGCATGTTTAGACAACCGGTACACGGCGAAAGATAACAACCGCACAGAGGGAAGGGGGTGGAAAGTTTGCAGCGTTGATGTGCCATTCTTGCCGGCGCCGGCGGCAGGCATTCTAGATGGAAAATTGCTCGAAGAGGGACACGTTGCGTTAGTTTGTTATTTATTATCGCAGTCGTATATTTCGTGCGAGTACGCGTAGTACTCGTACCTACGCAAGAAATAGTACAACGTCGTTTCGTCGCACCCCTGCTCCACACCTCCCTTGTGACCTGCTCTAGTCACAATAGCGTTGAGAAAAGAAGGAAGACTTTTGCGAAGGTTTATTCGGTCGTGTACGAGGTCGACTGCTGCGTACAAAGGTCTATACTGCATTGAATGCGGGAAACATTAACAAACATTAACGGATAATTAATACACTTTTATCAGCTCGGACGAGGACTATGCAGCAGTGCGGTGCACGTTACGGTCAGCGATTTGCGTAATTAGAATAATGGTGGTGCCAGAAGAAGTAAAAGTGAAAAGATTTGGCTGCCGTAGACGCGACGCGACGATGCCCCCAAAGACAAGAACCGTGTTGGCTTTTGCAGTTTGGTAAACTCGACTTCGACTCGCCGTCTTAATGAATATCTTTACGGATAATTAATCAATAAGCGTGAAAGTTTTCTAGCTTAATTAGCTAAATAGAATACCGATGAATGCTGGGTTTGTCATCGTCTTGGTGCGCATTACCAGGCATTCTTCATCTTACTTATATATATTCGGTCCAATAATACGTTGTGTAGATATTTAGCTTTTAAATACCCTGGCCGCGTGTTTGTACAGCGAAGAATTTATCATTTTCAAATTTTACTGCCTTAGCTCGCGTTTCTTTTCGTTTCCAAGGCGAAAAAACGAAAGTAAATGGGAAAATTGAAGCAAAGCAAATCATCGAAGCTTTGTACACTTCGTAGCGATGAAAAATTAGCTTTTAACAAATCCGCGAGTGGAAAAGGCGAGAAAAAAAATGCGAGGGCGGAAGTTATCAACAAAAATCCCTTACTACGCGGTATATTAAAAAACGAAAAACAACTTCAAAAGTTTGTAATTATACTTAGAAATCAATTTAGCTAAGATTCGCTTCTACAGGGTGTTCTGTAAATAAACACACAGTCCAGCAGTAGTGATGCAGATCATCTTATTAAATTGCTGGAAAAGAAGGGTGATTGGATCTGCTAGCAAAATATGTGCCCTTTTTGGAAAGTCGGAGAATAGAGGTATTCATTCAATGGCTGACGATGTTTTATTTTCTAACAGGATAAAATGGCTCAAATTTGTAGAAAAATTTGAACTGTATAGTCAAAGCAGCATGGATGGAAAAAACATTTAAAAAATATGACATCAGTCAAAATTTTAGGAGCTCGAATACATTTTTTGATTTTTGGGTGAATTTTTGAGAATCAAAGGCCAAAAATGCGAAAAAAACCAAAATTTCACAAAATGAGAGGGGTTTTGCGATAAGGGCCCTTGTGGTGATATTTCGATTTTTTCAGGAGAGAGAAAACATCGAATTGCTTCGATTTTTCGATTTTTTTTTTTTTTTGATTTTCGGGTGCAGTGTTGTCTTGCGCATAGGTTGGATGAGAAATTTTGACGAAATTCGTTCATCATCGCCTGATATCCGTGATTTAGAAAAGGGACCTTGTGGTGAACAGCCGAATTTACACAACGTTACAGACTACCCCGCAAAAAAATACCGAGAAATTCGGATTCGCCATGAAATTTTACATAGGTAACAACAATAAAATAATTTTTCCATCGACATTTTCTTCTTTTTTTTAAAAAAAAAATCAAAAACAAACAAAAACTTTGTTTTTCGATTTCCCAAAAATGTGAGTTTTTGAGTATTCATGTTCAAGTGATTTTTAAAACGAGAAGTTGATGAGATAGGCGAAATCTGATTGCACCATTCGATTTCTCTTGAAAAAGTAAGTTGAAAAAAAAAAAAACATCGAATCACCACAAGGACCCATATCGGGAAACGCCTCTCAAATTGACTTAGAAACCCACAATACCTACTTAGTCAGTTTTTGCAACACTTTTTGAAAATCTTAAATATCGAAAATATTGCTGGAAATTTCAGATCGACTTGAAATTTCCAACAAATCAATCGATTCAGCATACGTATGGGTCATTCCACGTCAATTGGACCAAGAAGTGGTAGGGGGGTTCGGCGATTTTTTTTGAAATTTTTCCTGTGGAAAGACCTTCCGAAGGGATGACCAATGGCGCAAATCGCAGCCCTCTAGCCCATTTTTAAAGGCAGCCAGGGGGTCTCAAAGTTTTCAGTGAACCTGAAATATCATCCATTTCAGCAGTGGATTACTCATTAACCGCGATACCTACCAAAATGGAACATTTTTCCATAGTTGATAGTTTTGAAAGGCTTTTTGGTGATATCATAAAAATCAGTGTTGCCACTTTTTTTCGTACAAAAAATTAGCTCAAAAAGTTTCAAAACGTAGTTTTCATATCGTTCCTACTCTCAAAAATTCTGAAAAAAATATATGATGGACAACTATTCATGCTAAACAACATTATGTATTAAAAACTGGGACAGTAACTTGTCGCAAAGTTGATTTTAAAAAATTTAAAGTTTGCGAAAAAATGCGATTTTTTTATTTAAAACATGAAAAAAAGTTTTGAAAGGTGAAGTTGACCCATTTGACCCCTATTTTTACGTATGTGTTGAAAAATTTTAAAAAACCCTTTCACTCGATGAAATGAACTCCTCACAAAAAAATCAAAATTCGAAAACATTCAAAAAATGAACGAATTTTCATTTTATTGCGGTGAGTGTAATTTTCATCAACTTTTTCATGCAGTACGTCAGAAAGAGGTCAAAATAAGACAACTGAATAAATTTAAACTTTTTTTGATGTTTGAAATTGAAAATTGATTTTTTTTTTATTTTGATTTTTTTGTGAGGAGTTCATTTCATTGCTCAAAATGATTCAAAACCATTTTCAATCAATTCGGAGACTCAAAATTTGGGCGCATAAAAAATTTCAGCTTTCTAGGTCAATTTGGTAAAATTTTAATTTTTAAAATTTTGTTTGAAGTGGATTCAATATTTTTGTAAATAACTGCTGAATTTTTCCTCCATTTTCAATGAGCCCGAGGGTAAAAGATTGGATTTGAATTCGATCACGTCTGAATCAGATCCGACTCGATTGAAACTTTCATCTCGTAGATCTGATTAGATTTGATCGGGTCTGATCAGGTCAAATCGGATCCAAGGAATGTGCGGATCTGATCAGATCCAATAATTTTCTGCTGGTTGGCTTTCTCTGAATCCAATTTGATCTGATCACATCATAATCAGATCAGGAAACCGACTGCATTTAAGCCAGTTTGATTAATTGATATGCTCTAATCTGAATGGATAAAATCATACATACCTACATTATACCTGAGGAAAAATGGCCAAATCTGATCTGAACAGACCCTTTTGATCGTGATCAAATCTTGACATTGATCTGATCATATTTAGGTATGTCCTTGGACCTGTATAATGCATCAATATTAGACCTGTTCAAGTCTGTTAGATCAGATGGGATCAGACTTGATTAGATCTGATCATTCTCTGAGTGCAAATAATTGATCAGATCGTCCAGATCGGATCTTCGACCGAATCCAATAAGGGAGACTTGACTGATTAAACTACATCAAACTTGATCAGATTCAGGCACTCCTTAGATCCAATTAGATCATCAGTTCAAAACTAATCAGACTCAATCCAGGTCTGATCAAACGACCTGACCAGATCCGATCATTTTTGTACGGAAAGTCTGATGTGATTTTGATTATAAGGGTCTAAAAGTAGCCCTACGTTGATATTTTGGCTCCTTCCCTTCGAACCATCTAATGTTGTTAATCCGGTATAAGTTGTATTGCCAATTTTTCGAATTATTTTCATTCTGGCTTACTTAGTTAATTCTTTCCCTCAACATCGAAACTTCGAAAGAGAGTTATAATCTTGTCAGTTGTCATATAAGCGCTTCAACTCGAATTCTACAATTTTTTTTTTCACTTCAATGTCATTCTGCGTACATATTTATGAAACTCCCTGTTAATTTTGGCGTTTACACAAAATTACATCTTATGAGTAAATATTTCCCGTCGCTCAGAACGTCAAATTTAAATTATTTCATCGGAATGGTCAAAGTCTCAAAGATGAAAAGAGAAATCACGGTAAATTTCCTCGACAATTTTCCACCACTTATTAGTAATTTTCCACGAGATAAATTTTTAATGCGCATTTTCTGGAAGTTTCACTCGATTTTTACACAAAGCAGCGAAATTGGATAATTTCTGAATTACTTACGTTTCAAAAAACAGCGACAAAAGGTATTTTATATTTTTGAATTTATGAAAACTTTCCGTCGGAATTTTGGTTATTTTCCTAAAAATGAAGTGGGAAAAGTCTTATTTTTCAAATGCTAGCCAAATGCTGTGTTTACATCTTTTTCGAGGTATTTACACTCGTAATGTAATAAATCAAATGAAGATCCACTGTTCATTTTCATTTAATTTTGATTAATGTCGTTTCGAGTGAATTTTGTTGATAATTCATTTAACTTATACTTCGGTATTTTGTTTTCTCAAAGTTGGAAAAAGGGTGAGAGATGAAATTAAAAATATGTACATTTTTCAATTATTTAAACTTTGTTTGGTCACAGTCTTTTACTTA
Organism: Planococcus citri; assembly: GCF_950023065.1. NCBI lineage: Eukaryota > Metazoa > Arthropoda > Insecta > Hemiptera > Pseudococcidae > Planococcus > Planococcus citri. The sequence continues at coordinate 1,930,951 of NC_088678.1, read as the reverse complement.
ATTTTATATGTATGTACTTATTTATATTTCTTAGGCTAGTAAACCTTGAAAATAATCTCAACTGCTATCAAACTATATTGGCAATATTTACCAATCAATTTTTTTCTTTTGTTTCAGGTGAGTATACAATTTTCATCATAAAATATGAGAATATACGCAGAAATAAGTAAGTTTCTTGACCACTATTCGTCAGATAATGATACTTATCTAATTATAAAAGTTCAAAGCTATACAATTTAAAACTTAAAAAATTTACCACGAAGAATATTTCATGCTCTTTTGAGTGATCTAATTTTCAAAATGGGATCTCCGCATCCCTATAGGAGGGGCGTAAGGGCCTCCAGTTCTAATAAAAATTGGTCAAGAAAATTCTAAAAGTACCTAAAGTAACATTTATGTAGTTCTTAAGGTTATGATCTTCAGTACATGCCCAGGTGAAAATGAATGGATCTGATCAGGTGTGATCAAATCAAAATCGATCTTTTCAGACCGGATCAGATTCAATAATTTTGCCTTAAGGCCTTTCTAATCTTGTATTTTTGGAGAAAAATTAAAAAATCAGGACAGTATGGTGTGACCTGTTGTTGATTCTCTTCAATTGTAGAGCGCATTATTCGGGTATCTGTGTATTTGGATTCAGGCATTTGGTGTTCCTTTTTGGGTTGTGTGAAAAATAGAAACGATGAAACACGATTTCATTGCCGATGATACGAGCACAATAAATTTTTGTTGTTTTTAAAAGTTCCTCAACCACAGGCAAAAGTTGCCCAACCGAACCCGTGTACTTCATTATTCTCATTTAACCTCTTTCACGTGGCTACGTTAAAGTATAAATCTTTTCGTTGCTTTAATTACAACAAACGAAAGCTTCATCTTAAGTCTTCGACGTACCTAGAAAAAAGTATATAGGTATCCATCTCGGCCAAAAAAATTCTCAATTTCCAACGACAACTTGCTCGGAATTCTTCTTCTTTTTACCACAAGAACAGCAGGTAGCGGTGATGGTGGCATTTCGCGTGGTTCGACGAATCCGGCAAGCTTTAAAGTGTTCGCGACGTTGATAAATAGTCGTCGCATAAATATTCGAGCGTTCGCTCGTAAATTTCCAACGTGTAAATACGATTAAAGGATTATCTTCGGTTTGAACATTTTTTCAGGTTTGTTTGTCACTTTACCGCTAAAACTTATGCAACGAGTGGGCAGGCTGAGGGTGGAGAGTCGAGGTAAAAAATTTCCTCTCTTTCAAAATAATGCACTGACTTGGTCGTCGTCGCCATCGCACATTCTATGTTATTAATTAGTGTCGTCCATAACCATTTCGGTTTTTCTCCCTTTTTCCACCGATAAGTACAATTCGTCGAAACTTTTATACTCGACGGTCTTTTGAATTTTCAAATTTATAGCCTATGAAAATGCCTCGAAATCTTTTGTAAAGCTTCCAGAATGTTTTATTGCGTTTCCATATGCCTATATAATAATATGGTGCAAATCGTTATTCCCATAAAAAAATACCAAACTGACGTTAATGCGCTCGTTAAATTCATCTATAATAGCTATGATAATATGTTAAGTCTCGCATGTCTCCAGATTCTTACTTCTTTCGCCAACCAAATGATTAAATTATTATTGGAAGAAAGATATTTATGTAGGATTTTTTCGAAGCAGCTCGAACTCAGATCATTGTTCGAGGGTCCATGTAAACATTTTTTCAAAGGTTTAGAAGCTGTCTGCATGTTTTTTCTTCCTAAATTAAAAATTTAATCATTCTAAAACGCCTTGAGAATTTCAGTGCGATACCAATCCTATAAGTACGAGCGTATAATTATTTTTATTTATCGAATTGGCAATACGTTTGAAACGGAAAAAGATATGCTACTGAACCGAAACACAAAGTCGGTTTCAGAAAAATAAAACTGTCAAAAATTCGTTAATAAAAACAGTTTGAGCGGATATTTTTTTGAATTTCGCAACATACCTTAAAGTTGCTTTAATCCATTAGCTGTCAAAACACAAGCGAAGAAATTTTTCACCAAAATACCGCTAAAAGCTACACAAGGTACAGCATTCTTTAAAGTCTCTGGAGCCCTTCGTTCAAGAGCTATTTCGACTTTATGAATTTACCACTCTCGAGCCCACCAAAAAAAGAAGAAAAAAAAGAAATCTAATTAAAAAAATAATCTGTGAAAGAATTCTAACAACGTGCGACATGGTTGAATAAAACATAAAGAAAAAAAAATATCGCAAATGACATTCTTGGAAAATTTAATAGGTCGCTAGATTTAATTTCTGAAATGAATGTTCGCTCGGTTTTGCAGCGTCTTATTACCTACTTATCAGATCAACGGTGGGAAATTTTCGTCCAATGCGAAAGCAAACTCTCAGCCTACATTATTTTACTCTATACCTACCTACATATTGGAAAAGCATACAGCGCGAACGATTTTGATTTTCGCTTTTGATTTTCGCTTTGTCGGATATTCCAATTTAAATCTTATATTTTGTTTTGCATTCAAACACTTCGTACATTATTGTTTTTTGATGCGATGGCGATATGTGAGAATAGAATTTCTCGTCGCACGAATGGAAATGCCGCAAACGCCAGACGAAAAACATTTACCGACAGATTTACCATTTTCGCGAATAATACAAATACCAACGTAAACATTGCAATGAAAACAATGATTTTATGCGAAATTGTTATTTTACAAACGTTAACTTTACTTATTTTTGTCGCCTTGCTCCGTCCGTAGTCGAGATAGGTATTTGAATAAGTGTGCAAAATATGGCAAAAAATACACCTCTATTTCAATAAACAATGAAATATGCGGTTCGTTACGAAACTGAAATGAAATAATAACCACGCGAACGAAACTACATACATTCATGGAAAGCTTATTATTGTTGAATAGGTATTAGGAAATTGATGAATATTTTTAGACTAGGGAGAGTAGCGAGTGTTGTAGGTATAAAAGGATTCATGTATTTGGATTATTGGGATGGGTAAAATAGGAATAAAGGAAACCTATCTATCAACATAAAATTAAGCTCTAGAAATTTATGAGAATAAGATTCGAATTAACAATCCAAAAACCAAAAGAGAGGGGAGAAAATTACAATATTTACAAAATAGGCAGAGCCTATCAAAACGACAATCATGTTTCGGACTTGTCCTAATTATTTAATTCGAATTGTAATTGTTTAAGAATTACGTACATTTCAACCTCAAGGGAGAAATTAGATGGTATGTATTATAAGATCTACACCAAGATCATCTAAATTGGTTAATTAGGTCCTATGAGTCTTTAACTAGACTATCTATTTTTAATCTAATTTCTAAACCATTACCTTGGATATTTCACAATTAAATTACGTCTAAGCCATTTTCCTTGGCTATCTTGAAACCTAATCATGAAGAAAGACCTATATTCTGACCGGAACTGGCATGGGATCAAGTCCCAGCCATGCCGGCGTACTTGAAAATATGACTTACTCCATTAGATCCAATACTCGAATCAATCAGAAAAATAAGTTCCTTTGAGCAAATTCACTTTCACGACACGAATATTAGATCATTGAAAATATTTTAATTGTTCATTCGAATTAACACAATTTACATTGCAATTTTAATTAGAATTGAAAAATATAAAAAAGCGGTCGAACATATATCACACGTTCTTATTATTACATCGAATAAAAACATACTGAAGCTAGGTAGGTCAGTACCTAGCGTCATAAACTTTTCCATTTCCCACTCTAGATTTATTCCCTGACGTCAGCTTATGAATTCACGTAGTAAGTACAGTCTATCCCATGATAGCAAGGGGTACTTATGCTACATTATGTGGATAAATTGAGCTCTTTTTCGGTAGGGAAGGGGAGAGAGAAGGGATGCGAATTCCGGAAAATTGTCAGTAAAAATTATATGAACCAATCTTGGAAAATATCATCCACCCTTTGGTAAAATATAATTTTTATATTTCTCAACAATTCCAAATTGCTTAAAAATGGTTTTATTTTCAGGAAAGTTGCTGAAAAAATTCGCTTTATTTGTGGTGTCTCATCTGCCCTTCGATTTTGGAAGAAATGAGTGATTAGGAGAACCGCAGGATTAAATGAAAAAAATAGAAAAAAATAATACAGATTCAACTCAGTGGCAGTAAATTTGTGAAAATCAACATTTCGCACAATTTTCCTATATAATGTGGGGGCTTCCCTTGTCAGAACAGTTTTTTCAAAATTTTTCAAGTTTTACAAAATTTGTCAAAAATACAAAAATGAATTCTAGCTCCTGAAATTTTAGCTATGGGAAATTTAAAACATGCTCATCGGTCTCACTTGGTTTCGTTTTAATCGAAGGGTGCCAGTTCAAAAATTAGCCTTGTTAGTAGGGGACTACATACACTCCAACGAAGCTAATCGTAGCACTGGTAAAGGTCCACCGATGATATGGTACTTAAGAAGAGAAAATACTTGTTAAAGCCTCATTTAAACACGTTAACGCCATTTTCTGCCCTCACCAGGTATCCTCGTTCGCTGCACAAAAGACGACGAAGACTATTTTGAAAATAGCGGGCACCGCTAAACAGTTGCGCTTAAGTACGATAAATTTTCATTTCGGACGTTAATTAACAAAACTACGCAATTATTTCGCCACCGGCACGCCATTTAATCTTTGCTTTTACGGGGCGGCCACGTCGACAACGCGGATTATGTAATTGGCTTCGCGTGGCGTGGTATTTTGCGGCGAAATGCCACCCGCCACACGCGAGCACAGCGACAGATCCTTGTACGCGAATTTCCAGCTTACAAATTAAAATACCGTGTACCACGTGGCGTAACACAGCCAACTACTAGGTAGTCTCGAAATTCGTAGATATTAATTCTTATTTTTTTTACAGCTGACATTAAACAGCTTTACCTTCTCTTTTTTCCTATCCAAAAAAAAAAAAAAAAAAAAAAAAAGGTACAGATGATTTGCTAATACACGATAAAAAAAAGAAAAAGAAAAAGAACACTTGCGAATGAATAATAAACAAAATGAATGTTCGCGGAAAATATAAATAAGCACCATTAAGTTATAAAACTTTCAAGTGACTTTCATGAGAAAACTTCTATAAATGATCAAACTTTCGCTGCACTGTATAGATTACCATTCGATATTATTGCTAGAAAAAAAAAATTATTGCTGGCAGCTGTTTGTGCCCTGGCGCAAATAATTGATCGAAATTATCGTATTCGTGGCTATATAAGAAGCCTATGAAGCCTATCTATACTCGTACGTATACTCATATTAATGGGGAGTAAAACAAAATAAGAGAGGTCTGCGAAATTTCCAATTTGCAGAATTTGTTTGTCGTAAACTTTTTCAATTTGGGAACTTTTATGTCTGAAAATTTTTGAAATGCGAGAAAAGATGTGGTAAGTTCATTATATTTTGATAGTGAAGGTCAAAAACCCGAAGCACACAATAAATCGAATGAAGAAGATGGTTATAAATCGAGTAACCGAGTTGTTTCTCCAAATCAGTCAGATGAGACCAATTTCAACTCTCTCAGCCAAACTGAATTTCATTATTTCGAGCATTTTTGAATTTTGGGTGGCTAAAAATCGAGTTGGAACTTATTTTTGACTGAAGATTTAACAACTTCATCTATATTCAGACCTATTTCCATAAAATCGCCAAGATTTTGCTGTTCTTGCCAGAACTTTTTTTTGGTTGGTTGATTGGCTGGTTGTTTCGTTGGTTGATTAGTCCAAGCTATGTATAAGTAGGAACGTAGGTACCTCTTAAATATTGTCAAAAAAAAAAAAACAAACAAACAAACAAACAAACACTTCAACTAGAGCTCACCTGGAAATTGGATGCTTCAAATTAAACTCCTTACAAAAATTGAAAAAAGCCACAACTAAATTTTTAGCAGCCCAAATTAATTTCCAGTTTATGAAGAAATTCAGAAATTCTGGAAACATCTAATTTTGCACTGGAAGCTCCAGAAGACCTAAATAGTTTGTTTTAGACAATATATGTGACGCGACCAGCGATACCATACCATAAGTCGGAAAACTTTTTTTTGAGATAATCGCGTTTTCATGGAAAAAGTCAGAAAATATCAAAAAAATTTTTTTTGTCGATTCATATACTATGAAGCCTATACTTTGGAATGGGTGTACCCACCGATCTCAAACACGTCGTTTTAGTGGTGAAAAACCGGTTTTACAAAAGTGCTTTTCATAAAAAAATGTCAAAAAAAAAAAATATATTATGATGTAAAACCATTAAAATATGAAGAAAATCAAAAAAAAAAAAAAAAAATTAAAAAATGTTACAAAAATAACCCAAACTTTCAAAAACGTTTTTCTCAGAATTTTGGTTTTTGAATTTCAAAAAATACGCAACTTTGAAATTTTGCAAATTTGTCAGATTTTAATATTTTGAAAATCTGTTTGCACCATTGAAAAGAGGAAGAAAAACACTACCAGAAACCACAATAAAACGAAAAATTTTTTTGCCGACATATGGTATGGTATCGCTGGTCGCGTCACATATAGTAATTCGTGCAAAATTCAAAAATTTTACTGGGCATAGAAAAATTTTGGATTTATGGAATTTTTTTACTGCTCGAAAAAACATGACAACGTTCATCTGTAAATCAGCCAAAATTCAGATCAACTCGTTAAACATGTCGAAAATAAGCCACAAGTCGATTTTTTGCAGTCCGAATTAAATTCTACACTTTCTGAAGGAATTCAAAAATTCTGGAAGAGAAATCTAAAATTGCGCTGGAGGCTCCAAAATAGCCCATAAATTAGAATTATTTTCTATCGTTTATATACGTACTTACTCGTATTGAAAAAAAAAAAAAACAACAACAAAAATCGTCGAAAATGGTCAATTTCGCACTTTCAAAAGTTAACGAAAAATCAACTTGGGCTGCTAAAATTTCAGTTATGAAAATTCCAGACCATGCTTTTTTTAAAAAAAATGTTGATCCCGTTCAAATTAAAGGCAGACATTTCGAAGAGTTCCTTCGAATTCAAAGAGAATGAGGATGCAACTTCACTTTTGAAATTACCTCGAATTATGACCAAAAATTTAAAAAAATTTCCTCCCCTCGAGGTCAAAATATTTTTAATTTTGAAAATAAGTTAATTAAAAAGAGATAAAAAATTATTTTTACTACAAGGTACTTAGAATTTTTAAATAGTGGCTTTCAATTGTTGCTCTTTTAAAAAGTTATTCGATTTTTAGTTTTTCAAAGTCTTTGCAACTAAATTTAAATCTTCGATTCTTAAAATTCAAAACCTCACAAACAGATTCGCTTCAAACACCAGTCTTGGGATATGAGCCGTAGGTATAGACAGGCGAGCTCAAAAAATCGCATAAAAAATAGATGTCGAATGAATTGCATACTCAGTTTGCCGTAAATACAGTGCACCGTATTTACGGCGAACTGAGTATGCAATTTTACTAACACCACCGCATTATTTTCAAGCTAACTCCACATTTGTAAGAAACGAAAATACAGGACAAAGTTTGAATTCTCCAATTTAGCTCAGATTTTTTCAGAAGTTACTTTGCTTCGATGATCTGTTAGAATTTCAATCCTAACCCTTCATAAGGTCGGGAAGAGCCTCTTCATTTTCATAGATTTACGATTTCTTGCAAAACTTTCCGATGGCATGGCATATGTGTATCACAAGACAGGCTTAACCAGGTGAAACTTTATTTTCGAGGTTTTGAAGAGTTTATGCTGCATGGAGATTTGAATTTAACAATGAAAATTTTGAAATGCATAAATTTGAAATTTCAAAATTATGGCTTAACTTTTTCAGATGAATACTACAAAATTGGAAAAATTCCATTTAGAAATTCGAAGAATTTCATCTAAAACACTTTTTCATCTTTTTTGTAAGAAAGTAAATATTTTCAACATCCTGCATATCAATAATTGCAATTATTTGAAGGCGCTGAGTTCGAATGTGGGCATTTAATGTTTATTTGATTCTTTTCCTCCATATTTCCCATTCTTAGGTGTTCTCAAACATAATACTAAGTAGTATAAGCATACCACAAATTTGAACATTGTCTCTCCAGATTCCTAATTTTGAAAAAAAAAAAAAAAATGAAAATATCATGTGACGAGTTGGTTTCCCATTAATTTGATGAGGTCACTGAGCTAATATTTTTTTATTTTTTTTATTCACCCCTCAATTCTTCCTCCGAGTACTTTTTCTTTTCCAAAAAAAGAGGGTGGACAATTTTCGAGCTCCTCTATCCTTGATAAAACCATTCTAAATAAGTTCGAAACTCGAGGAAAAAATTTTAAAATTGTGTTTTATTGGGAAAGGAGTAATATTTTTTAAAGCTTTATCCATTATTTTGAAAATCTTTGTACGTGACCGAGTACATCAATTTCAATTAACTTCACCGAATCAGAAAAAAACAAAAAACAAAACAAGTGTACCTACATCAACTACATTGATTCAAATTACAAAAGCAAACATTTTAAAAAAAGGATAAATGGATGTAGTAGGCAGTTCCCTTAATTACATTTCCAACGTTTCAGTTCACAAATCAATCAAAATCCATTCGTAAGCGTATTTATACGAAATTCAACGTTGATATTTTGTGTACAAAGTACACAGTTCTGCATGTGTGTTCGTTGTCTATGTCTACACTCTACAGTCTACGTCACTCGCTATTTTTCATCCCTACACATTGCACATGTACTAACAAATGTATGTCAATTAAACAACCTGTTACGCGTGACAATATAAACACAGTTAGGTACCAATGTTACAAACACCATCGTGTTCACCTCTTCACTTCCTGCTCATTTTCACGAACCCTTCATCATCAATACCTACCAATTGCCACGAATAAAACGAGATTTATACGATAAACAGGAAAAAATAGCCAAGATAATACCCCATACTACTCGTATATAAATAATACAGCCTGCGACGATTTCAAAAAAAAAAAAAAAAAAAAAAGCGTACGCGCGTGAATATGTTATCACGAAGAACACACTCTTCGGGATTGTTATTTTCTCGTTGAAACGTAATAAAGTAAAATTTTAGGATAGCGAGCATGGCGCATAATATCAAATATAAAACCGCCATCGAGATGGTTATGTGTATCGAGAATGTTTTCAAAGTGTTTTAAATCTCATTACGGGGTTTATATTTTACATGCGTGTAATGCGTTTTTTTCCTACATCTTTTCATATTTTTCACGGCATTTCGTTATACATACTTAGCTTACAGCTCGAGAGAAAAAAATATCAAAGTTCGTCGAGTACCTAAATACAATATCCATGATCTTGTCTCAAATGACCACATCGCACCCACGTTCGTGCGGAAAAATCTTTCTTGTGCCTTTGTCACTCTATAATATTGATAATTTCACGCTGCCTTTTATACCTCCTATATAAATTATGAAGCTATCCAGCTGAACTCTGGGCCTGTTTTTGGCGACTAAAGGACACCCATCGTGTTCGTGTCCAAACCATTTTGAAATCGTCTGAAATATTTTCCTTTAATTTTAAAACTCGGTTTGGGAAAACTTTATTTTATCGTTACGAGTATTAAAAAAAAAAAAAAAAAAAAAAAAAAACGAAGAGGGAAAAAAATCGAAAGAGAAACCAAATAGCCGAAAAAATAATTATACCGTCGATGGGCTCGACGAAGAAATATCGTAAACTCTGAAGGTCTTTATATTTGGAGGAACACTCGACACGATGACCACAAGTACCGTTTCAAGTGGCGAAAACTCTTTTATCTTTTTTTTCAGTTTTTCGCTTTCTTTCTTCTTAATTTTAATTTAAATTCCACGTTGCCGTTTTAATACACTCGTACTTCACGCCGACCCATATTGCTTCACCAGAAGGGTTGAAAATTCGTAAATATGGCTGAAAAATATACCCAAATGTGACGAGGATAAACACTGTTCAGGTACCAACCAGGTACTTGATGTCGTGTTGATGAAAATGACTTATGATAGCCACAACCAAAACAACACGGATAAGATAGATTGGGTGAAAGTGTAGAAGCACACACGACGGAGTACATTGAGCAGAATTGGCCTGAAACCCCCATAGTCAAAATTTCAGCCCTTGAAATTGGTTTTTCGATTTCAGGCGAATTTTTGAAAATTCAAAAATTACCAACTATATTTGGACATTTATGTTGTTTTTGTTTCAATTTTTTATTGTTCAGTAAAATGATGAAAATCAGTCTCGAAACTGATACCTACACCCTGGAACAAAATTTCACTGCTTTTTGGCCATTCTGATGAAAATTTCATAATTTTGGAGAAATCAAAAATCACATTGAAGGCTCCAGAATGACCAAAAATGGTGAAATTTGGTTTAGGTGAGTTGAAATTAGTTTTGAGACTCATTTTCAAATTTTTAATGAATAAGTCTATCTACATTTTTTACTTTAGAAAACCCTAAATTGACGACAATGGTCAATTTTGAGTTTTCAGAAATTCACCAAGAACCAAAAAATCAATTTAGGCGGCTGAAATTTTGATTTTGGGGGTTTCAGACCATGTTCTTTCCGAAAATCACAGTCTCGCTCAAATCGGAGGTGCTCTTGTTTCTTAAAAATAATCAAAATTTCAATCAAATCGAAATTTAAAGGTGAAATTGTATTAGCATTTTATCGTCAAGCCTAAAAATTGACAGCAGATAGTTCTAAAGCCGATTAGAAATCTCCAATGAATTTCTGGTGAACATACTGATGGGAGGGTGGAGTGAATATCCATATTTTGGTGACCACGTGACATAATTTTTCAAAATCTTTAGCTGTTGTTTTAAATTTTTCCACAAAAAAAAAAAAAAAAAGGAACCACCTGTATTTGGAAAAGTAGTCAAATTGCCTCATACGTTCGAAAATAGTCAACACTGCTTACACATTTTGTTGTAAGTCTTCATCATTTTCTATACTCTTTTAACCTTATAGCTAGAACACAGGAGAAAAGAAAGTTGATTGAAAAATTATACACGTAAATTTAGAAAAACTACATAGGTACCTACGTTCTTTCCCAAGCCGCTACAATTTTTTTTACTTTTTTCCATCATGACGTGTAAATCGAGAGTAAAAAAACCTTACAATAAAAAAAATAAAAAAATGTCAAAAAATTACCCTCACACCCTCCACGACAAGCTTAAACGTAAACCCAACACGGCGTCAGATGAAAGGTAAGTAATTTAATACGGTAATCATTTTCTTACCACGTATTTTACACGTTAAAAGTATTTGTCAAATTATTTGGAGCGCGATTCCGCCGTCTTATTTTTCATTTTATTCGCAACTTTGCTCCGTCTCTTTCTCATAAACTTTTCCTCGCTCTTTTCAGAAACGTCGCCGTCGCTTTTTTCTGCCTTTTTTTCTCCAAAGCTTTAATACGTTCATTTTGTCATTGTTTACGAGTTCATTTTTTTGGCATACGGGACAATTCGACGGGAAACACGCGTGTCAAAATTCACTGTTTCTCGGTTACACCAACTGTGACGTGTTCCCCAGTCGAAGCTATATACGAGTATTTTTTTTTTATTCGTAGCCTAATGATGGAGAAACGTTTTTGCGAAATGGTATTAAATTTGGATACGGCTGTACTTATTTTTCTTCTCTTTTCTTCGGGTAAATTATTCGTTGTATTACGGAGCAGCGGCAGCTACGAGTACGCTTTGCGCTTTGCGCGTCACATGAGAACACAACTTGCTCGTGTTACTCGTATTACGCGCCGAAGAAATTCGCAAACTGCGTATGAAAATTTCATTTCACGTTTCATCGTTTCTAAATTTTTACGTTCTAATAAATTTGTTTAACAATTCACGCTCGCTATTGCCCTAACAATAGGGTGAAAAAGACGTCGCGTCAAGCCGCCACAAAGGCTTACAAAATTCAAAGAATTGTACGAGTACCAAACCTCGGGCTCTGCGAGAAGGCGACGCCATCGCCATCACCACCCAACGTTCATATTTTCGCCATTTTAAAAGCCGCCGCACATATGCCGTATCAAGTCGACAGAATATTTTATCATCTGCGAGAGAAAGCGAAACTAACACCCGATAAAGTCTAACAGAATTTTTGCTATTTTCTTTTCGGGCTGCGTGATATTTCCACAACAAACGCAACAGCTGTGAAGTTTTTTTCCTACTTTGCTGCGACTGACATCGTGTTAATTGTTTTTCGAGTTTTAAAGTGAGATCATCCTACAGAATGATGCTGAGAAATTTACAACAATTTTCTTCCAAGTTGAATCACGACTGACATTTTGCCCGAGGAAGTGTCAAATTATTTACTACATATGTATACGTATTCTCTTTCTGGGAAACCCATCATACAGAGACCACGTGAAACCAAGGCCACAGATTGAATCGAAAGGAGAATTTGAAAAGTGGTATTTAATTTCCAATTAAGTAAATGGACCAAAGAGCTAGTTCAGAAATTGAATTTGTATTTTCTTCGGAAGGAGGGAGGGGGCTTTAGACAGCGCCCAAAAATGGAAAAAAAATTTTTTTCTTTTAAAAAATGATACTACGAGTACATAATTTGAGAACCTCTGGGCGAGCTCTCCCGAAAAGCTAAAAAGCTAAACGTTGTCTCCCACACAAAGTGAACTCCCGCAGAAGTTTTGCTATTTGCGCTCCTACCTTCTCAAGTTGTTAGATTTCTTGAGAAAATAATTCCAAATTATATTTTCTCCTTGCTTCAAAAAAAAACACCCTGCAATAACTATTTTTGCTTCAAAATTCTTCAAAATAATGTCTTTTTGAAGAAAAAAAGAGAAGAGTCTCCAAATTCTTTTAAATAAAATAACCCTATTTACCAGAAAAAATCATTTTTGAAAAAATATATATCTAATTAAACTCTGCAAAACCCTAGAACAATTTTTCATTCCTGCTGACATTTTGTGGAGATAGATTTTTGCACATCTCAATTTGGTACATTTTGATGCACATTACTCGTCACAGATGCTAGCTACCTACTTGAGGCCTAGCAGTACCTAGCTTCTATGAGCTTCGTGGGTACGTGGCGATTTACCGCCTCGTTACCTACTTTTCAGACACTGATTGTTTATTTTCAAAATAACTACACTACACAACACAGACATTTACCTTATGAAATAAGAAAAGTCTTCAGTTATACTTTGCATCGTTTATTGTTCATAAATCAAGTACAGAGTACAGTAGAACCTCGATTAACCAATCTAATCGGGGCGCCGGAGAGACATCGGATACGCAAAAAAGTCGGATACTATACTCGATTATTTGATTTTTTTCAATGAAATGAACACTTTCTGGCATATTTTTGTTAATTACTTTACGTTTAGATTTTACTTTTGGATTCGTCTCGATAAAATAAACAAATTTACAAAAAAACAAAAAATTAATATGTAACTTTTGACAACTGACTAGACTAAAAAAAAAAAAGTGATTTGAACCCACCTGAAGTCGTCTTCAGAGGGTGTTAAAATTGGAGTGTAGAGTAAATTTCAGCTTTCCATCTCCATTTGATGAAATTTTGTAAAAATTTAAAGGTTCAAAAATCTGATGGAGGCTCCAGTAATTCTCAAAAAGTTGCTGGAAACTTCAAAACGACTTGAAATCCCCCTGCAGTTGACTTTGTAGCGTATTGAAATTAGTTTACAGAATAAATTTCAGATTTCCAACTCCATTTTGGTGAAATTTTGTGGGAATTTCAAGTTTCAAAAATCTGCTGGAGGCTCCAGAACTGCTCAAAACGGTTTGAAACAGTTTCCAATCAATTTGGCATGTCGAGAATAGGGTGTATCCCAAATTTCAGCTTTGTTGGTCAATTTGGTAAAATTTTGATTTTTTCCCCTCATTTTTGGCCTTTCACCAAAAATCAAAAAACCCACTTTGGCATTTGAAATTTTGACAGGTGATTTTTTGCTTGATCTTTCGATCTACTTTTGTACAGTTTGAAAAATTTTGTGCAAGTCCTATGTTGGAACGCAAAACTGCGATTTCGGCTGACCTGTCAATCAAAATGGCTGCCATTTTGTATGTAGGGCCACTTTTTTTTTGAGTACAAGGGCTAGAAATGTTCCTTAGGACTACCCCTTAAATAATAAAGTTATCACAGAAGATCGATGGGGAGGGGTGCAATTTATCCTTAAGTGGGCTCCCCAACTAAATACAAAAGGCAAAATCAGTATGATTTCTCATCGATTTGATAAAAAATTTGGCTCAAATCATTAATAAAAAATTATCCAACTTTTTTTGATCGGTTAATCGGAAGAAGTTGGATGCATTTTTTTAGTCAGATAATCGGAGGTCGGATAATCGAGGTTCTACTGTAATAACTTACTCAAGCTAATCATACTGGCCTGTACAGTATTATGTAAAAAGAGAGAGGTGACATCCAAGATATCTTGAGGAGGGTATAAGCACATCACCACGGGGAAGGGGAACAATAAACGGATGTCAGATGTGGGAAGGTCCATCTAAGTATGTTACTCTTTTGAAAGAGATTTGAAATAAGGATGAACTTGAAGTTTCACATAATAACCAAGCACCCGAGTGCATTTGACAAACTCAATCAGTGCAACTGGAACTCAATCTATTTCAAAATAGATCACTTGATCATTGCTTCACCAGTTCATATTTCGAAATACAACTGGACTTACGCAACTTGTTTGGATTACAAGATTTATGCAAACATAAGGATAGGTACAAGCCTATCTCATCTCCGGAACACCGATGTACCAATGTTATCTCATTGGGAGTTGCCAAATGACTGGTTTCTCTAGCGTTTCTCTTTCAACACGAAGTTCTAAGAGAATTAATCCGCTAGAGGTCGTATTACGGAACTATTTATAATGTTGACAAGAGGCAGAACGAATTTCTATCGCTTACGCGACTGAAAATACTGCACAATCTGTCTCTACAATTTTTTCTAAATAAGTCAAAATGATTAAAAAAAAAACTTTACTTAATTCAATATAAGTACTTAGTAGGTACCTACCAAACAATGAGGGAAATTTTCAAACTCTAATAAGCTGTGACTCGAAATTCAATATGTGAAGTTGTTTGCAATACTGAAAATGTATACTCCATCGTATATTCTTCATTTTGGATCTTGCCAAGCGTCAAGACAAGATTTTGGGCCAATACTTACGTACACCTACCAAGGGGAAGATCCATGATTTTTTTTGGAAATGTCCTTCTTTGAAGACTAATAACTCCCTTTCACAGGCACCTCCATAGCTAAAATTTTCTCTCGAGTGACTTTCAACTCAATATGAAGGTATCCATTGAATTTGGTCAAAATCCTCTCGACCTATTAAGCTCCCGAATAACAATTTAATGTGTCTCCATAATAAGTAACCATTTATCCACGTGTGGCACATGGTGATCGGGTACTTTATTTTTCGTTAACTGGTTTTACGAGCATATCATACCGAAAATTGAACTCAATATAAGAATCATACGAGTGTAAAATTACGCATTAGGACCTGCATTATCGTGCTGGCAATACTGATTAATGTGCATATTTATCCCGACGTTAAAGCGTACATTGTGTACCTACTGAAGGCGAAAATACTGAACAATGAGAAGGTTGCGATGTAGCTAGGTATTATTTAGGTGTATTAAAAATATTATAATGGATAATGACGCCCTTTACCACGCAGCATCTTCGTAGGTGTACGGCTCGTGCAGTAGCTAATGCTATGTAATGTGTTTAAACATGGAGCAACACGCGGTGTATTTGAAAATTTAACTAGAATACAGCTAACCCACCCAAATCGTAAATGGTTTTTTAATGCGCCCCCAACCCCCTGCCATTTCAGTTTACTTTGTATGCCGATATGAAGTTGTAAAACGCGCCACGCTGAGCCGTCCGCGTGTTACAGCACATCAAATTTTCTAATAAATACCACGCTGCATGTTGGCGATGCGATGTTTGGTGCTTAGCGACTTGGATATACCTTTTTGCATACGTAATTGTTTGCAGCTTGGTACGAGATCGTGATGTCTAGAATTAAAAATTACGCTCTAATTACTGGTGGTAATCTGACAAGAATAATAGGGGAGTGGGTGAATGAGTTGCTTTGTGTTGAATTTCATTGATGGTGCGATATTTTGAAAAATGAGAAAATTAAGGGCCCTAATTTGTGTTGGGAAATGCGATAATGTACTGATAGTGGGCTGGGATGTTGGCTTTTAGTGAATCTTGGTGTAGAAATGGTTTGAAAATTAACGAAAGAAAAGCAAACTGGCCCAAGCGAAACGAGACCAAAAGCTTGCGAAAAGTTATGTTTAGAGAAAGTGAAAATTGCATATTTTTTTAGTTCAAACATGGCCCAGGGGGCCTCTTGGTGTCTCAAGGCCCCTGGCGATCGCCAGGTAACATTGTAGGTCAGTCCGCCACTGAGAAAAAGGTTGATACACACGACAAAAAATTCACACGCTCTGCAAGCTTTCCCTTTACTGATGCCTTTTAACGCTGGTAAGCAAATAATTACGTTCTTTTTTTTCAGTAATGGACATTTTTTCCATTAACTACGAACGTTCGTTCGGTACACAGATGCTATTAATTATTTATTTCGCACGTCAGTATATCGTGTAGGTATTAGGAGTACTCGAACCACAATATATCCTGACACGATGATTTTCGGTTTTCGATCTCCCCCTCTGGAAGAAAAAAAAAATCGTAATACATTAAACTTTTCCAAATCACGTACTCGAAGAGCACGGTCCAAGCACAAGGTGAGCAACTTTCATCCAAGTATCTAAACAGGAAACTCCTTTCCCCCCTTGCTACGCATTTCGAATACCGCAACCACCCTTGCGAAAAAAGAAAGGGAAAATGCCAAAAGACGAGGCGAGGTGGAGGGAAACACGTTAGCCTAACCTTAAAAATAGCAACATTTTTTTCCCTCATTGGCATCGTGCAGCATACACAAGATAACCGATACTCGAAGTATCCTGTATCATTTGTTCCAGCTAAATGTCTGCTCAACTAAACGCGTGCGGAATACCTAAATAATAATTACGTTTTGTAGCTCACTTCGGGGAATTCCTTCTACGTTTATTTCTTTACCTTTTTCGCGTCGTTTTTCGTCTTGTGCGAGTTTTTTTTTTTCTTATAGCGAATTCCGAAACATTTGGAAAAAGGTGGTTTCTTTTCAACGTACCTTTATTCCTCATTGAACCGTCGCCAGCACGCGTCGTGCCTTCGGGCGTAAATGTCGTTAAAACCAAACAAATCTAAGGAGATTGTCTGGTGGGATTCAATTATTACGGCGCGGCTTTCGAGCTTCTTTTTTTCTTCACGAACTCGGATGCCGCGGTGAGGTAGTTTATCCTCTGCGGCTGCTGCTGGAGTCCGAGTAACTCGTACGAATTAGTACGACTTTCGTGTATCCTCGCAACTCGGACACGTACAAATTTTTTCGGGTCACCCAGGTATCTATTTTTTTGTCCTAGTAAAATCATAATAAAGTAAATACAACGTGCTCCACTGTTCAGAGTTCACTCGTCCGTGCCAACGCTCGCTTGTACAATGAAATTATCTAACGAGAAATTAAGACTGGGACGTTTTTTTCTCGTAGAAAATTAACCTTCTTTTGCTTGGAATTCCTCTTGGCGGTTATTTCAGCCTGATGTGTTTAAATTGTAGAGAAATTTGTAAAAATGTTTGGCCCAAAAAATAGGTACCTGTCCTTTTGAATGCGAAGACTCGAAATCGCGTTCAAGCTTCAGGAAACAAGACTTGCAACTAGAAAATGCTGAAGATTGGTGAAAATTACAAAAAATTGATTAAGGAACTCTAAAAACTGATGGAAACTCTTGAAAAGCTACTTTAGGTTAGCGGAACGATCTATAAAAATCATTAATAGTCAAGGAAAATCGCAATCAAGAAAGATCGATGAAGATTGAACAGGTCAAAAAAAGCTAAGTGCATTTTTGGAGTTCCTCCTGGCGCAGAACTCTCTCTTTTCAAAAGAAGAATAAATGAATAAATTTGAACAATTTTGATCATTTATCATTCCAAAAACATTGGATCCAAAAAGAACAAGAATTGATATTAATTTTTTAGAAGTCCTTCTGGCGCAGAACTCTTCTATTGAAAATCAGGCAGCTTATTTTTCATTTCAATTTTGACGACCAACTTTGAAACAAGTTTGAATAACGTGAGAGTGAAAACAATCACAAGATGGATCAAGAACCTTAATTTTACAGGAATGCTCCTGGCGCAGAACTCTTCGTTTTCAAGTCATGAAAGAAATTAATAAATTTGATCAATTCTGATGATTTAGGCCAAACTTCACTCCAAAATAATCGGATCCGAAAAGAACAAGAATCGATAAGTTATTCATTTTTTAGGAGTCTTCCTGGCGCAGAATTCCGAAATAGAAAAACAGTGAAAAAAGTATATATATTATTTTTTTGCAATTTTGAATATGACGACCAAATTTTAAAATTATGAGACTGAAAACAATCGCAAGATGGAACGAGAATCTCAATTTTATTAAGAGTAGAATGCTCCTGGCGCAGAACTCTCTCTTTTCAAATCATAAAAGAATAAATGAATAAATTTGAACAATTTTGATCATTTGGGCCAAATTCCATTCCAAAAACATTGGATCCCAAAAAAAACAAGAATCGTTTTGAATTTTTTGAACTCCTCCTGGCGCAGAACTCCTCTATTGAAAATCAGTAAGGAAAAAAAAATATATATATATAGATATTTTTAAAAATTTGACGATCAACTTTTAAACTTGCTTGAATAACGTGAGAGTGAAAACAATCACAGGATGGAACGAGAACCTAGATTTTATGAGAATGCTTCTGGCTCAGAACTCCTTGAAAATCATAAAAGAAATGGATAAATTTGATCAATTTTGATAATTTGGTGAAACTCCATTCCAAAAACATCGGATCCAAAAAGAACAAGAATCGATATTCATTTTTCAAAACTCCTCCTGGCGCAGAATTCTTCTAATGAAAGCTAGAGAGGAAACTTTTTTTTAATTTCAGCAATAATGACTAAGTTTTGAAACATGTTCGAATAACGCGAGAGTAAATTATTATTTTTTTTTAATTTGATAAATTGAATAAAGAAAAATAAATTTGGTCAGTTTGAAATGCCAAAGTGTAAATCAGTTTCAAGCACACCAGGTCTGAAAAAAAACACAGAAATTTCATTCTTTCTGCTAAAAGATTTCTGGAATCATAATTTGAAAAATGGTAACATGTTGAACATCGCAGATGAAATTGAATGGAGTTTTGAGTTATATCTGGTTTAATTTTTTCTTTATTATAATTGTTTGAGTTTCATTTTTTTTTTTCATTTTATTGAGAAGGATGATTTTGTACGAAATAGTTTCAAGGCAGATTATTTGTTGGTACATATTTTGGGGTATTTGTACGTTCACATGGCGTAAAAAAACTGTTTTGCTTGATGCTTGTGTAGAGCTAAACATCCGATTAGACTTATTTCAAGCGAATCATAGTTTGCTTTTCTGTAAAAGAAATATACGAGTAGAACCCATGTAAATTCAGCAAACTAAGAAAAAAAATGAATATTTTATAACATCGAGGGAAACGATTAATCTTGAAAATTACTAGTACCTACTCGATTCGTTATTTTTCTTCCTTCTTATTTCCCTTTATTTTTTTTTCTTTTCGTTTCTTTTTTATTCTACGAGTATTTCTCAACGAAGACGTACAAAGTAATTCATTTGAATTTAAGATTCGAATGCTGCGGAGTTTCGTTCAATATTTACCGTGGATGGCATTTTCTCCTCGTGACCCGTGAGAGAAGGGAAAATGCGCGATGCCAAAATTCATGGCTTTTATCGAGTCCACATCGAGTATCTGCTCCATTTAGCGAGTTTACTTTTCTCGACAAATAATATGAACAATCTCACAACGACAGATAGTTTAAATAAAAGTACTACACCTATCAGTTTATCAAAAAAACGAAACGAAAGCTTTTTATAATTCGATGATATTTCGGACTCTAGAGCACATCACGATGAACGAGCCAACGAACGTGTATTTAAGAATAATTTTAAAATTCGTTCTTTTCAAACGACGTTTTCTTGTTTCTTTCTTTCATTCTTTTTTTTTTCTTCAAAGGTGAAACACCCAACAAACGATTACCTCGTGAACAGCGTCATAAAAATTCCATTACGTAAAAATTTGCCTCGCGTTGCTACGATTTTTCCCTTTTGCTTTTTCTATACAGGAGTATTAATAAAGATGAAAGGTTATTACAGCGCATTTTTCACACAATAACCTGTCGTCGTCGATAATGTAGCTTATAAACGATAAGGCGACGTCAACCCTTTTCTTTCCTGCCTCTTGCTGTTGAGTCAAATTTTGATGTTATACGTTGGTACACATCTATTAGGGTGGAACAACAACAACAACAACGAAAATCGAAGGCTTTGGATTTTTGAGATTTTTTTACCCTTGGTTGAAAATATTCCGTATGAAATTATAGTCCCTTGAGAAAACTCAAAAGAAAGCCGAATATTTGATATTTTAAAATGAAACGTGTTCTTCTAAAAAAGAAAGCTTGGATTTTTAATACCTACCTATACACATAAATATCTAAATGAGGATAAAAATGAGTCATACAAGATTTTAGAGGTGGCGATAGTCCGGCATATGATAATAGGAGTAATTGCACCCCCCCCCACCGATCCTCCGGGACAACTTTTTCCTTAAAGGAGACATCTTAAGGAACATTTTAAAGCAAACTTGCCAAAAAAAGAGTTGGCCTTACCTACAAAATGGCGGCTATTTTGATTGACCGGTCAGCCGAAATCGCAGATTTTGCGTTTTAACATAGGACTTGCACGAACTTTTTCAAACTTTACAAAGGTAGATCGAAAGATCATGCAAAAATTTAGCACCTATCAAAATTTCAAGTGCTAAAGTGCGTTTTTCGATTTTTGGTGAATTTTTGAGAAACGAATTTAGGCCAAAAATGAAGGAAAAAATCAAAATTTTTACCAAAATGAACAAGAAAGCTAAAATTTGGGATATACCCTATTTTCGACATGCCAAATCGATTGGAAACTGTTTCAAACCGTTTCGAGCAGTTCTGGAGCCTCCAGCAGATTTTTGAAACTCGTAATTCCCACAAAATTCCATCAAATTGGAGTTGTAAAGCTAAAATTTATTCTAAAAAGTAATTTCAATACGCTACGAAGTACTTCAGGGGAATTTAAAGTCGTTTTGGAGCCTCCAACGACTTTTTGAAAACTCCTAAAACCTCCAGCAGATTTTTGAAACTTCAAATTTTTACAAAATTTTATCAAATGGAGATGGAAAGCTGAAATTTACTCTACCCTCCAATTTTAACACCCTCTGAAAACGACTTCAGTTGGGTTCAAGTCATTTTAGAGCCTCCAGCGACTTTTTTGAAAATTACTGGAGCCTCCAGTCGATTTTTGAAACTTGAAATTTCCCCAACATTAATTTATCAAATGGAGTTGGCATGCTGAAATTTACTTCGCAGACTACATGGTGGTTTCAAATGGTTTTGAAGCTTCCAGCTACTTTTAGGAAATTTCAATTTTCCAAAAAAACATCATAATATAACCTTTCAAAAAGTCGCTGGAGGCTCCAAAACGACTTTAAATTCACCAGCAGTCAACTTCGTAGCGTATTGAAATTAATTTGCAGAATGAATTTCGACTCTCCATCCTGGTTTGATGAAATTTTGGGGAAATTTCAAGTTTCAAAAATCTACTGTAGGCTCCAGTAATTTTCAAGAAAGTCGTTGGAGGCTCTAAAATGATTTGAAATCAACCAGAAGTCGTTTGCAGAGGGTGTTAAAATTGGAGTGTAGAGTAAATTTTAGCTTTCCATTTCCATTTGATAAAATTTTGTAAAAATTTAAAGTTTCAAAAAGTCGCTGGAGGCTCCAAAACGACTTGAAATTCTCCTGCAGTACTTCGTAGCGTATTGAAATTACTTTTTAGAATAAGTTTTAGCTTTACAACTCCAATTTGATGGAATTTTGTGGGAATTGCGAGTTTCAAAAATCTGCTGGAGGCTCCAGAACTGCTCAAAACGGGTTAAAACCGTTTTCGATCGATTTGGTATGTCGAAAATGGGGTATATATCAAATTTTAGCTTTCTTGGTCAATTTTGTAAAATGTCTATTTCTTCCTTCATTTTTGGCCTAAATTCGTTTCTCAAAAATTCACCAAAAATCGAAAAACGCACTTTAGCACTTCAAATTTTGACTCGGCAGAGGGGTTTGCAATTACTCCTATTGTCATTTGCCGGACTATGAGGTTCTGTTTTTTTTTTTTTTCTCAAATTTTTTCAAGTTGAAAAGTGTCAATTTCTGACAAAATAGTCAAGAAGGGTCCATTTTGGCACAATTTGTCAAAAAAGTCCATTTTTGTCAAAATTGTCAGAAACCTTCTATTTTGGTGAAATTGTCAAAAAATGGTCCAATTTCGTAGCCAAAATTGTCAAACAGTCATGTTCTTGTCAAGATCTCCCAAAAATCCTTTTTTTCCAAAATTTTCAAAAAATGACCACCGTTTGTCCATTGTCGAAAATTGTCAAATTTTCGGCGAGTTGTTGAAAAGTTGCAATGTTTTTTGTCAAAATTTTCAGGAAAGAATTTTTTGACGAAATATGGTCAAATGATCGTAATTTTTGCCGAAAGGTAGAAAAAGCATTGATTTTTGCTTTTCCTGCCTAAAAAGTCCTCTTTTTTTCAAAGTTCGCCAAGCAAAAATCAAGTTTGTTACAAAATTTCTTTGAAGCTTTTTTTTGTTGAATTCCATTGCCCCCCCCCCCCATCCTTGCATTGAAAACTCGAAGCATTGGGGATAACTTGCAACATGAAAAAGAAAGTTGCACATCATTCTGTCCATCGTGTTTATTTTGTCTGCCTTTAAAAAGTAGGAAAAAATGTGCAGAAATTTGTGAAAATTAAAATATAATGGACTCTCATGGAACTACCGAGCATATCTAATAGATCATCCAATGCGAATAAAAAATTGCTGAACGATTACGCGACAACGATAACAATAATAATAACAACTACCGATCCAATAGGGTAGAAAGCTTAAACAGGCTGTTTGAAATTTAAATAGAGCTAATCGAATCGATGCGAGCGAATTTCAATTACAACACGAAAGGGTGGACAAACGACCAAGGGTAGATGGTGTAGTAGCGGTACGATGTATACAAATATATCAGCAACGGTTGCCGGTTATACCCGAAACGTAATAATTTTAATGAAATATGTTTCTGTGTAAGATGTAATAACCGAGCAACATCCAAGTGGCTGGATAAATTTATTTAAATTGGTAGGATCATCTGGGAAACGACGATAAGGTCCCCTTCAACTCATACTCATCACGCACTCGAGCACTCTGCGTGCGTTGTCGTCCTCGTCTAGGGGGCGCAATGCGAGCGGTGTGCTGGATTCTATTAAAACGAAAGACGTTTCTTCATCGTCGTATTATTAAATTATTTTTGTAAACGCTTTTCGCGTGTACGAGTAGGTACGTAACGTATAAACGTACACGGTATCGGGTACGGTGCACGGTGCACCGCACTATGCGAAGCTTGCGTCGCGACTCGACACCGATATTGCGGCCGCTCTTGCGTATCATTCCCGTGTATCGTTTACCTTTTGTCGGGCGGCGGTGGTTGGCCTGCCATTGCCATTGCCAGCGCCAGCGCCAGTGTTATTGCAGCCCGAACCGTATATACCCGTACCACATGAGGATATACCACCACAACGACACCGGTGTACGATTATAGTACCTACGTCTGTCTCTGTATGTACTTTCGTACTTATAAAATACGAGTGCCATTTTTATACACTCGAATGTTATTATTGTAAACATAACGAATGAACCGACGTTTTTCTTCGCAATCAAATTGAAGCAAAACATCGTACGAGTAGATATACGTTACAGCAACTTCCACACACCCATCAACTTTTACTTTTTCCAGTTTTCTCTTCGGGGTTTCCTTTTCTCTATCTTTTTTTTTTCGCTTTTTTTGCCTCCATGAAAAACCTATTCGAGGCTTATTAACCATTTAGAAAATCATTTGCGAAACGGTTTCGGCATTTTATCTTGCAAGAGGTGAAGTAAGGTCATGCTGGATGCTATTTTTACGCATACGTACGCGTGCAGAGTTCCAGACGAGTCGTACTTAATCTTCTTCGTCCCTGTATGATGAGAAATACATATATGTACATGCCTCACCTTATTTGGCAAGCAGCCTGAACTGAAGAGAATTTATTTGATTTTGAAAATTGTTTATCGATTAAACATGGAAACCACACCATTTATTTATATAAGAATCGTGTGACT
The DNA here is from genome assembly GCF_950023065.1 of Planococcus citri. Taxonomy (NCBI): domain Eukaryota; kingdom Metazoa; phylum Arthropoda; class Insecta; order Hemiptera; family Pseudococcidae; genus Planococcus; species Planococcus citri. The sequence goes on along the minus strand of NC_088678.1, from coordinate 1,906,599 downwards.
GAAATTTCAATTTGCTCTAGTTCATTTTTCTATTTTTGAAAAATTGAGAGTTGTGATTCGGAAATCTTATGCTTGTTTGTCAAACTAGTATGAAGCATTTTCAAAGAAAACTTGATGAAAGCATAGCTCTTACTAATAGTCCGGCATATGACAATAGGAGTAATTGCCTCCCCCCCACCGATCCTCCGGGACAACTTTATTCTTAAAGGAGACATCCTAAGGAACATTTTAAAGCAAACTTGCCCAAAAAAAAGTCGGCATTACTTACAAAATGGCGGCCATTTCGATTGACAGGTCAGCCGAAATCGCAGATTTTGCGTTTCAACATAAGACTTGCACGAAACTTTTCAAACCTTACGAAGGTAGATCGAAAGATCATGCAAAAATTCATCACCTGTCAAAATTTCAAGTGCTAATGTGCGTTTTTCGATTTTTGGTGAATTTTTGAAAATCCAATTCAGGCCAAAAATGAGGGGAAAAAATCAAAATTTTACCAAATTGACCAAGAAAGCTGAAATTTGGGATATACTCTACTTTCGACTTGCCAAATCGATTGGAAACGGTTCCAACCCGTTTTGAGCAGTTCTGACGCCTCCAGAAGATTTTTGAAACTCGAAATTCCCACAAAATTCCATCAAATTGGAGTTGTAAAGCTGAAATTTATTCTAAAAACTAATTTCAATACGCTACGAAGCACTGCAGGTGAATTTCAAGTCGTTTTGGAGCCTCCAGCGACTTTTTGAATATCCCTGAAGCCTCCAGCAGATTTTTGAAACTTTGAATTTTTACGAAATTTCATCAAATGGAGATGGAAAGCTGGAAGTTACCTACTCTACACTCCAATTTTAACACCCTCTGAAGATAACTTCAGGTGAGTTCAAGTCATTTTACAAACTCCAGTGCCTTTTTTGAAAATTACCGGAGCCTCCAGTAGATTTTTGAAACTTGGAATTCCCGCAACATTAATTTATCGAATGGAGTTGGCAAGCTGAAATTTACTTCGCAGACTATATGGTGGTTTCAAATGGTTTTGAAGCTTTCAGCTACTTTCAGGAAATTTAAATTTTCCAAAAAAACGTCATACAACCTTTCAAAAAGTCGCTGAAGGCTCCAAAACGACTTGAGCGTATTGAAATTAGTTTGCACAATGAATTCCGACTCTCCATTTGAGTTTGACGAAATTTTGGGGAAATTTCAAGTTTCAAAAATCTACTGGAGGCTCCAGTAATTTTCAAAAAAGTCGCTGGAGGCTATAAAATGACTTGAACCCACCTGAAGTTGTCTTCAGAGGGTGTTAAAATTGGAGTGTACAGTAAGTAATTTTCATGATGAAATTTTGTAAAAATTTAAAGTTTCAAAAATCTGCTGGAGGCTCCAAAACGATTTGAAATTCACCTGCAGTGCTTCGTATAGCGTATTGAAATTAGTTTTTAGAATAAATTTCAGCTTTACAATTCCAATTTGATGGAATTTTGTGGGAATTTCGAGTTTCAAAAATCTGCTGGAGGCTCCAGAACTGCTCAAAACGGATTGAAACCGTTTCCAATCGATTTGGCATGTCGAAAATAGGGTATATCCAAAATTTCAGCTTTCTTGGTCGATTAGGTAAAATATGGATTTTTTTCTTCATTTTTGGCCTATACCTATTGGATTTTCAAAAATTCACCAAAAATCGAAAAACGCACTTTAGCACTTGAAATTTTGACATGTGATAAATTTTTGCATGATCTTTCGACCACATTCGTAAGGTTTGAAAAGTTTCGTGCAAGTCTTACGTTGAATCGCGAAATCTGCGATTTCGGCTGACCTGTCAAAATGGCCGCCATTTTGTAAGTAGGGCCAACTTTTTTTTGGGCAAGTTTGCTTTAAAATGTTTCTTAGGATGTCCCCTTTAAGAAAAAAGTTGTCCCGAAGGATCGGTGGGGGGTGCAATTACTCCTATTGTCATATGCCTGACTATTAAGAAGAGGTTTTCACAATCCGCCAATTCCAATCAAGATGGAATTGGGCTCGATGACAGAAAATATGTTTTTTGGGCGATTTCCGTGGTTAATAGGGTCGACTTTATTTTGAAATTTCGCTGTTTATTCACTATGTTTTTGATTTTCCTCTAAAAAGGAAAGTATAATTATCAAAATGAAAAAATTATTTTTGAACCGAACAAAGCTAACTTGAAAGAGTGTGCAAAAATACCCAACTAGCCAGAATTTCATGTGCAAAACTTCATCTTATGATTTTCAGTGAATTTCTATCAAATTTGGGCCAAAAAACTAAAACAATGCGGTAAAGTCTCCTCTTCTGAAAATGTTTTGAATCATGGATATGTTTTTTGCTTAGGTTCACTTTCAAATAAAAATACTTGAATGTCTGAAAAAACATAATTATGGAAATAGTTTCTGAAAGTTTGACACAATTTTAGAAATTCAATGGTTTTCAAAAGTCGACCTGAAGAATTTATCGGAATTTTATTCAATTTTGTAAAACTCAAAAAATTATCAAAATGTTAAAAATTGGTCCGCCCGCGTGTCTAATTTCGCAAGGTGATTGACCCGTCTGTCTCGGTGCCCTGACTGTCCTCTTAAGGTCAATAACCCGTCTGTTTAGCTCCCCATGGTTGTCTGTCCTCCTGTCTAGCCTCTTGAGGTAATTTCCCCATCCGTCTGGCTTTCTATAGTTGTTTCACAAGGTCGTTGACCCGCCTGTCTAGCCTACAAAGGTCATCGACCCATCTGTCTAGCTTCACAAGGTCGTCTGCTCGCCCGTCTGGCCTATTAAGGTCATCTCCCTGGCTTCCCATGATCGTCTGCCCACCTGTCTAACCTTCTGAGGTCATATGACCCGTCTGAGTGACTTCCCAAGTTCATCTGCCTGTCTGTCTGACCACTAAAGGTCATTTACCTGTCTGTCCGGTTTTCCATCATTATCTGCCCGACCTCTTTGTACAGAGCACCTCTCTTCTCCCCTCCCGCATCCAAAAAAAAACGTAAACACCAAATAAACGAAATGGGGGAAAACAGCCAAGCATTTTCGAAAGTTCTGAATTTCGGATTCATAAATTCTTTCAAATAAACTCATAGGTATTCAAGAATAAACTTGGCCCAGGACATGCAGCAATGTTGATCTTTTTGAGCAGAGACTGAACATTTTTGAAAAAATTCTTCTACATTTTTGGAGAGGGATGACTCTATAAAAAGTGGATAAAAATGCTTGAAAACGATCGCGGAAATGGTTTTATCTAAATTGTGATTATTTAGAGAGATTCTTACGCCGAAATCTACTACTCATAGGTGAAAAATGACAACCAACTTCTCCTGTACTCAATTTTTTCATTTTTTTTTTCAATTTTGGAGGGCTTTGTGAAGTGAACCGAATATTTTTCAACGGACCGGGTGTGTTTTTTCCTGAAAAAGGGTTTACTAAAAAAAATTCTTGATGCATTAAATTGAGAAACTTCAATAAAAGATTGTTATTACATTTTTTAAAAATTTGTTTCCAACTTTGGGGGCTTTTGGCAGCTGTTAATTTTCATTGAAGGGTCATTTGCAGGAATTTCTAAAAATGAGAACCAATAATATTATATTGACGGAGGGAGCTGTCAAAAAATTGCAAAAAAAATCTTGGCAGGTCAATGATTTCTTGCAAAAGCAGTTCGATAGTTCCAGGATGCAATTTTTAGTAGTACCATATGTGAAGACGGGAAGGTGGGGTTTGATGAAAAACATTTTATTCGGTCTTACTTATTTACCATTTCAGAGGTGTTCGAACAAAATTTCATCTACAATGACTGATTGGCTAGAACAGTGTTCTTATAAACAGGAGGCATAGTAAATTCAATGCATTCGCCATTCACGCGATACTCGCGACTCATTAAGTATTCAAAATTATTTTTATTAGCAAAATTTTGCAAGCGAAAAATCTGCTCAAAAAAAAGAAAACAAATAACAAAAATCTTCATAAATCCTCGTCATAAAATTTCAAACTTTACGCTACGAATTAAATAGAGCAAACAATGGTTTGCTCGGCTACCTATATATTCCAGACGAGTCTCAAGTTTTTAATTCAGATTGCAAATGTGCCTGTTTACTCAGTAGGTATTGAAGTTTAAGTCGTGTATATCTAAAGATATAATTCCGGTACGCGCGAAATTTTTCGCTTTCGTGTAACATTTCGTCTGCTAGTAGTGGATGAAAGTTTCACGTTGCGTTCATATTTTATTATGCGACTTTTAAAAAGTTTGCCCGATTAATATTTCATCCGCGAGTACTTATATTAACATTTCACTTTTAACGAAAAATAAACAGGTAAAAGTTTCAGGGGAGTTTAGTTGTTTAAAAATTGTATTAATAAAAGTTATTTCGTAAATTAATGGATTTAAAGTTCAAGCGTTGCAGTTCGGATAGAATCAAGTGTAGCGTGAATTTTTTCTTTTTTTTGGTGGGTGCATGCTGATTTTTCACAAACAAACCGCGCGAACAGCTCAAGCAGCTGTCTGATGTGCTGCTCACCGCAACTTACAAGGCCTAATAGTATAGTTATCATCTATCGTAGGTACCTACTTTGGTATTCCATGTAAATTATGGTTCATCTTCTGGTATGCGTATACGATAATAGATTTTGCGGGTTCGGCCTTTATTTAACTTTAAAGGGTACAGGTGTGCACCTAATGATTAAGTGTAGGCGCTGCGTTCTACTCTGGCTTTCGACTCTTGTGAAAAAATTATGAATGGAGAAAGGTAATCCATTTCGCCGAATGGAGACCGTTCTTCATGTTTTTTATGACCTTATGGATTGCGTTCCTTGTGGAAAAAAATGTTAAATGAAACCTTGACTTTTTCAGTGAGTTGCGAAAGCGTACCTAAACGTAAAATTGTGTAAATTTTTCTGCTGCGTACGTTCGAAGGATTAACAAAATAAACAGAATTTCGTCCATTACCTGGAAATGATTCATTCATTCATTTCTATTTTTAATCGGGGAAATTGGAATTGAATTTTAAAATTAATCGAAAATGTTATTCGCCAATAATTTTAATTAAATCGTTATCATTGCGTATAAAAGTACAATATAAAGTAGGGTATTGAAATAAATACGATAAATTATTTCGAATTTCGTTTAGTTTCCCGTTCCGTTTGGTTATTGTAGAATTTTAAATCGATATTATTTTTCAGGATTACGAAGTGGATTTGTATTTAAGACAAAAATGGCAAGACGAAAGACTAAAACATTCGGATATCACCGAACCGCTGGATTTAAACGATCCGAATCTAGTAAAAGCCATATGGAAACCCGAAGTGTATTTTCCGAACGCTAAAGCCGCCGATTTTCAATATGTTACCGTGCCTAATGTTTTGGTTCGAATTAAACCAGATGGAGAAATATTATACATGTTGAGGTAAGTTTTTTTCGTCGTGATTTAGGAAAATTTGTTCGGTAATTATTTTTATGTTGTTTGTAACTTTTTTCGTGATTATTTCAAATGAGTTTTTTTGTAAGTAGGTAGTAATTTTTGATTAATTTTTTGGTGATTTTTATGATAAATTTTCAGGGGTATGATTACCTACTCTAGGCAACTGCATATTTGTGTCCGAGTTGAAAATGGGCTTAACCGATACTTCAGATCCTAAAACAAAAAACTGAGTGGGGTTTTTAAATTTGAGTTGTTTTTGTGGTCAGTATAGAGATGTCTAATCAAAGTTGCAAAAATGGCCATTTTTGCCCTACTTCACGAGCTTGTAGCGACATACATCAGTATTGTTTTGCGAAAAAAACCAAGGTCATTTTCGGATTCTACGCACTATTTTAAGCAAACTACTTTCCCCGATTTCTGATTTTTCAAATTTCAAGCGCATACGGAAGATTTTTATTTTGTATAGGTAATATTTTAATTCTCGAAGCGCGCGACGCTGGCATTACTCCACCACGTAATCGTGGCGCGGAACTGTGTTCACCCGGAGTTCAAATTGAATTTTCATATTTAGAAAAAATAGTCTTATGCGATTGAAATTTCGAAAATAAAAAATCGGAGAAAGTAGTTTACTTAAAAAAGTGCGTAAAATCCGAAAATGATCTTGGTTTTTTTTCGCAAATCGAAAAATGACCTTTTTTGCAACTTCGACATGTTTCTCCTGACCACAAAAACAATTCAAATTTAAAAAACTCAGTTTGTTTTTTGTTTTAGGGTCTAAACTACGTATCAATCAAGCCTATTTTCAACCCAAACACACACACATAAAAAAAAAAGTTGTCTAGTGTTATTTTCATTTTATTCATTCAATTTAGAATAGGTCATTTTTGTTTTTATCATTCCAAAACTTTCAAAAATATCGACAAATTTTTTAGGATTTTTGGATTTTTTGGTGGAGCGAGGGGACAACTGTAAAAAATTTCCAGAAACAAAATTCTGGCGCAAATGTGTAGGCTTATATCTGCACTAGTAATTTCAATTAAAAATTTGTTACCACAATTTTTGGATTTTTCCAAATTTTGGGAGTTTTTGACAACGCTTACTTCACAAGTGGGAGCGGGGATACAATTTCTATAGATTTTATTTGACAATGAAAATCAGCAACTTTATAGTCCGGCATATGACAATAGGAGTAATTGCACCCCCCCCCCCCCACTGATCCTCCGGGACAACTTTTTTCTTAAAGGGGACATCCTAAGGAACATTTTAAAGCGAACTTGCCCAAAAAAAAGTTGGCCTTACTTACACCTTACAAAGGCAGATCGAAAGATTATGCAAAAATTTATCACCCGTCAAAATTTCAAGTGCTAAAGTGCGTTTTTCGATTTTTGGTGAATTTTTGAAAATCCAATTTAGGTCAAAAATGAAGGAAAAAATCAAAATTTCACAAAATTGACCAAGAAAGCTGAAATTTGGGATATACCCTATTTTCGACGTGCCAAATCGATTGGAAACGGTTTCAGCTCGTTTTGAGCAGTTCTGGAGCCTCCAGCAGATTTTTGAAACTCGAAATTCCTACAAAATTCCATCAAATTGGAGTTGTAAAGCTGAAATTTTGAAACTTCAAATTTTCACGTTCAAGTCATTTTAGGGCCTCCAGTGACTTTTTTGAAAATTACTGAAGCCTCCAGCAGATTTTTGAAACTTCAAATTATTACAAAATTTCAGCAAATGGAGATGGAAAGCTGAATTTTACTCTACACTACAATTTTAACACCCTCTGAAAACGACTTAAGGTGGATTCAAGTCATTTTAGACCCTCCAGCGACTTTTTTGAAAATTACTGGAGCCTCCAGTAGATTTTTGAAACTTGAAATTTCCCAAAATTTCATCAAACTCAGATGAAGGGTCGAAATTCATTCTGCAAACAAATTTCAATACGCTACGAAGTTTACTTCTGGTGAATTTCAAGTATTTTTGGAGCCTCCAGCGACTTTTTGCAAGGTTGTATGGCGTTTTTTTTGGAAAATTGGAATTTCCAAAAAGTAGCTGGAAGCTTCGAAACCATTTGAAACCACCATGTAGTCTGCGAAGTAAATGTCAGTTTGCCAACTTCATTCGATAAATTAATGTTGCGGGAATTTCAAGTTTCAAAAATCTACTGGAGGCTCCAGTAATTTTCAAAAAAGTTGCCGGAGGCTCTAAAAATACTTGAACCCACCTGGAGTCGTCTTTATAGGGTGTTAAACTTGGAGTGTAGAGTAAATTTCAGCTTCCCATCTCCACTTGATGAAATTTTGTGAAAATGTAAAGTTTCAAAAAGTCGCTGGAGGCTCCAAAACGACTTGAAATTCACCTGCAGTACTTCGTAGCGTATTGAATTTAGTTTTCAGAATAAATTTCAGCTTTACAACTCCAATGGAATTTTGTGGAAATTTCGAGTTTCAAAAATCTGCTGGAGGCTCCAGAGCTGCTCAAAACGAGCTGAAACCGTTTCCAATCGATTTGGCACGTCGAAAATAGGGTATATCCCAAATTTCAGCTTTCTTGGTCAATTTTGTGAAATTTTGATTTTTTCCTTCATTTTTGACCTAAATTGGATTTTCAAAAATTCACCAAAAATCGAAAAACGCACTTTAGCACTTGAAATTTTGACGGGTGATAAATTTTTGCATGATCTTTGGATTTACCTTTGTAAGGTTTGAAAAATTTTCGTGCAAGTCCTATGTTGAAACGCGAAATCTGCGATTTCGGCTGACCTGACAATCAAAATGGCCGCCATTTTGTAAGTAAGGCCAACTTTTTTTTGGGCAAGTTCGCTTTAAAATGTTCCTTAGGATGTCCCCCTTAAGAAAAAAGATGTCTTGGAGGATTGGCGGGGGAGGGGGGTGCAATTACTCCTATTGTCATATGCCGAACTATTACTATACTTACTAAGGCCTATCTACTAAAACTGATAGGTATAGTTAGTCCAAAAACTTGAAAAAATTGATTTTCAGATATTGACCATGAATTTTGATCAGAATTACGTGATCTAAATTTTATCTTTTTGCATAAAGATAAAATTTTGATTTTTTCATCGAAATAGAACCGTTTTTTTTTTAAAAATACGTTGAAAAATCAAAATTACGTGGAATTATTTAAACTTTGGGCGATGAACTGATGTTAAAATCTGTCAGAAAAAGAAAACAATAACTCTATCGCGTTCGATGTAATTTTTTCACCACATCACACCTTAGTCTCTGTTCCAACATGATTAGTATTTTTCATTCCCTTCATTAAAATGGAGATAGTATACAAGACATGATGTTATTTCCTATAAAAGGTTCAAATTTTGGTATAGGTATTCATATGTATTTTTCTCTTTTGGGGAGAGGTGGTGAGGTTGAAATTTTCTCTAAAACATGGTTTTTGCTTCAAGCAGATAAATATTGATTCGAATTCAAATGAATTCTGAAAATGTTTTAGTGATTAGTTAGAATCTTAAATTTTTCTCATACATAAGTAATTATATTCTTGTGTTCTCTTCCATTTATTATATTTTCGGACGAATAAAAAGTTTTATATTAGAATTGAAATGCGTTAGATGATGCAGCGATGTGAGTAGATTGATATAAAATGAAGAAAAAAATGAAAAAATTTTTCGCCCCCGGGTGGGCTCGAACCACCAACCTTTCGGTTAACAGCCGAACGCGCTAGCCGATTGCGCCACGGAGGCATCTACGAAAATCGCGCTTAACACGGTATGTCTATCCCAAACACATTGTGTTTCAAGTTCGCGTGTTTTTCAAGGTCATTACTCTTGACTCATCTTCCCGCTCTTTTCTCGTGTGATTTTTTATCGCGCGAATAATAGGTCAAGTTGAATAAGTTATAAAGAGTTGAAATTATATCGTTGAATTTCTGATAAAACCTATTTTTTATATTATTAATACGAGATGTAGACGAGTGTCAATATTTTATACAAAATCCATGTGGGATGTACCTATAGATACTCGTATTTAATATTGGATCTAAGCACACACAAACTGTGACGATTTTTTAATTTAAATGTAAATAGAAATTATTTCACTTAGGTATAGCTATTCTCATAGTCAGTCAAAGGCGTCGTTATTTTTCTCATTTTTAGACTTTTTAGATGAAATCTTGGTCAACTCGTCCTGTATAGGTATGATGTGAAGTATGCATCAGTCATTTCATACTGAGGCAGTCCTATACTTTCGTCTAATACGTATTTTTCTTGCTCTGATAATGAAATGACCATAAATGTAACGTACCTACGACCCTACGTATACGAATAAAATGGCAGGTATTTTGAAATGGAGTTGAATAAAAAGACCAAACTACTTGTAGAAAGAAGTCACCTGCCATAAAAATGGCCAAAAAATGTACGAATTATTTACCATTTCCTTATGTGTGGATATTTTTTTCTCGTTCATTCAATGATGCCTAAATTTCGTTTCGTCGCTAAAATGCTATAATTTTTCTTTTTCGTAAAAATTCGTCTGCAAACGATAGTCTTGATGTTTTTCAGTGTAGTACTATTACTTTCTTCGTTGAGCTTTTTTTTCTCGACGTTCTTCCTTCCGAAAAAAAATGATTCGGTTGAAAGCGAGCTTTTTAAATTTCCTCTTTACGTCTTGTTTCGTTGTAAGAAAGCATTAATCTTTTTATGCTCGTTTTCCTCGTATGTGTAGGTAAGTATCAAGTAGTATGTCGTGAAAACGATGAATGCAAAAATATTTCCTATAGAATTGCTTCGGTGTGCATTATGATTTCGTAATTCTGTTTTGAAAATTTTCAAGTGCCTAATTTGAATGAAGATTCGAGTAATACATACAAATAGCTAGCCTAATTACTCGCTGGTACCTTTTTTAAAATTTTCAAACCAGAATCATTCACACAAAATTTATTGCAAATCGCCAAAAAATTGTTGAAATTCAGTTAAATTGGGTAATTTTTAATTAATCATTTGAGAAAAAACATCTTTTCAACCTGTAAAATAAATTGAATACGATTTGAAAATGCTTAAAAATAAACTGTCTGGTAATTCGAATGAAAAACAACAAAACCACCTTATGCATTGTAATTCTTCATGTAGCTAACGCTGTTTTTCAATAGCCATTCCAAATAACATAATAAATTATCTTCAATTTAAACTTCGTCATTTCAGAATTTATAATTCTTCATCTGAGATCATCTTTATAAATTTTTGCAAGCTTCTTATTCGATCGTTACAATTTTATGATTATTTTCGACCATTTACCCAAAGCATTTTTGCAGTTTTTTTTCTTCAAAGTTTTACAATTTAAATCAAAATCTACGTCAAAATACAAATTACAATGTTCACTGAGTTGGAGTTTTTTTTTTTACTTATTTTCTAATTTATATCTCAGTTGAGTGAACAAAATCTTGATACTTTTCACAGATCAACAATTAATCAAAATTTTTACGATAAAATAAAATTAATAAAAACTTTTTTTGTTTCGTTTTTTTTTTTTTTAAATGGAATATTACTTTATTTTTTATATTGGGAGAACTTTACAAGATCCTATCCCAGCTCCTCAAGGCAATTAAAACTCAGAGTGGTGTATTTTTAAATTTGATTTTTTTTTTTATCTTGGCCCAAAAAAAACTTGTTATTTAAAACACTTTCATTGTCAGATGAAAAATTTTCAATTTTGAAAAAATTCACTCAAATCGAATTTTTAGCCTCGTGGGAAAAATCGATAGGTAAGGCTATATCAGACTAAAAATGATATAAAATTTATAATGAACGAAAGTAAAATGTACATGGCGTTTTAGTTTTCAAACGAAACATCTGTGAGCGAAACGTGTACATGGTATGTAGTATTGTTTGCCAAGAAAAAAGAAAAATTGAAAATTATCCTCGAAATCCCCGGTGCAATCTCTAAATAAGACGGGGGAAAGTTTGACGAGGACGTAAGCCGAAGATTTAATTTCAATCAAGTTGACAAAATAAAAGAAAATTTTACTCGAGTACGACGAGACGCGTTATATCCTCCAAAAATGCTGTGTATATCGTCCAGACGAACCGCAAAGCTGCGAGGGAAAAAAATCGACGGGGAAAGGAGAATATTTTTTTGGTCGTAATAAAATAAGATTTTTTAAACGCTTTCATATTGTTATTATCCATAAAAACGTCATAAATATGCGACTTGGTGTCTAAAAATGAAACATTCGAGTGTTCTTTTTTGCCTGAAAAAGTTGGCAAATTCCCTGAGATTCGTTTATCTCGTTGCGTACTGGCGTGGATTTTATGAATAAAAAGAAAAAAAAAATAGAAAGAATGGAAAAACTATCTTTGTAACAGCAAGTACAAGTACGAGTACAATGCTCCTCCTTGTTCGAGTTATAATGCTGTAAATTTTTACGAAATACAATTTCTATAATTTCAAATAAAAAATTACTTATTACTCTTTCGAAACAGGGGTGAATAAAACTGTAAAATAATTATTAAAAATACGTACCGTAAATCTTTATTATAAGCGCTTAAAAATGGAAATCTCCGCGATGAATGTACTTAATTTTACAAAACTTTCTCGTCTCGGTGTGTATTATTCTTAGATTCTGATTTTGTCAACGAGATTGTAACGCGAAGTCTTAAAAATGATTTCAGATTAAAAGTCACATTCTCCTGTATGATGGATTACGCTAAATTTCCGCTAGATAATCAAGTGTGTACTATGGAAATAGCATCGTGTAAGTATAACGAAGCGAAAATACCTACGTTGATAATGTAGATTTGTTGGTACATGATTCGTAGACGATGGCATGGCGCAGTGTTCGACTTTGCTAACTGTAATTATCTTCTTATACAGTTTCGAAAACTACCGAAGAGCTCAAGCTCGAATGGAAGACGAAAAATCCTATTATCATGGCTCGAGGATTACGTATGCCGCAATTCGAAATCGTTCGTATACAAGCATCTAATTGTCAAGAATCATTCCAAATAGGTTAGTTTTACTCGCAGACATAGGTACTCGTAAATACGATTCGTCGTAGTAGGCTTTATATACCTACAAATAAGTAGATTTTCAGTTGTGTGAAAATGGTTGATAAATACGTGCGGATTATGTGTATACCTATTATTGCTATGTATTTGTAATCAAACGTCAACGAGTATTATACGAAAAGTAGCGTGTTTTGAATTTTGTGCATGCATAAGCGTAAGCATACTTCTTAGCTTTTACTCTATTAAGTATTTTGTACTAATAGGAGTCGAAAATGCCCTTCTCATAGTCCTTATAGGTACTTATAATTGACAATTTGATAATTAAACTTGCACTTCCGCGATGTAAGAACTTAATACTGTTGATGTGATGGAGCATTTTAAATAGAGTAATGTGGATGATTACGTAGGTACGTGTCACATGTCCTTGTTTTGTAAGTAAATAGGTATCTCTATCTGGAGTTAAGGATGCTTGAAATTTGATAGATGGTTCAAACTATAACGACACGTACATGGATTGACCGGAGACACGATAAATTTAAATGCCATTACATCTACCCTTTCAGGCTCTTACTCATTTGCTCAACAATTCGAAATAGTAATGGAATATCCACTAAATATTCTGGAGACCTAAACTAAATGGGAAATGTCGAATAATTTGTACCTACTTATGAGTTTAGAGGAAATTGGATTTAAATAAGGAAGGGAGGGGATGCTTCGGTCTGCGGTTTCCTCTTGCTATATGTACTTAGGTAGAAATGTGCATCTTTCGACACCATACCTAGAGCAAATCTTTAGATCTTCTTGCAGAATTCAACAATCAAAGTAATCTCTTTCAGAATATGGTAAAAATAACCAGAATTGCATGAAAATCCTGCAAAATTTATTTTTGAGTTGTTAACCTCAATTTCTTATTCCAACTCACATCAAGATATAAAAAAAAAATTAAGAAAGCAAAACATTTATTGTAAAATCAGCAAAGATACGTGCACATACAAGTTAACAAAGAGTGAAAGAACGAATTTCTTGATTAATAGGACACTTCTTTCCTGATGTTATAGTTACATTATAATATTCATACCCAGGCCCGCCACTATTCAGAACTGTTTTTTCTGCTTCCACGCATTTGCATCGCTTCACTTTATTTTTGATCTTCATAGAAGTAATGTTGCAATTCAATGTATGATTCATCACATTGACCGTGATTACTTTGTTGGACATGTGTCTTCTTATCATTTTTTTATTTTCTAGTCTAAAAACATAATATCAAGTATTAGAGAGCAGCTACGAGTTCTCCAATTTCAAACGTGACGATCTCAAATTCCAAATTTCCAATATAGTCCGGCATATGACAATAGGAGTAATTGAACCCCCCCCCCCGCCGATCCTCCGGGACAACCTTTTTCTTTAAGGGAACATCCTAATGAACATTTTAAAGCAAACTTGCCCAAAAAAAAGTTGGCCTTACTTACAAAATGGCGGTCATTTTGATTGACAGGTCAGCCGAAATCGCAGATTTTGCGTTTTAACATACGACTTGCACGAACTTTTTCAAACTTTACAAAAGTAGATCCAAAGATCATGCAACAATTTATCACCTATCAAAATTTCAAGTGCTAAAGTGCGTTTTTCGATTTTTGGTGAATTTTTGAAAATCGAAGTTAGGCAAAAAATGAGGGAAAAAAACAAAATTCTACCAAATTGACCAAGAAAGCTGAAATTTGGGATATACCCTATTTTTGACATGACAAATCGATTGGAAACTGTTTCAACTCGTTTTGAGCAGTTCTGGAGCCTCCAGCAGATTTTTGAAACTCGAAATTCCCACAAAATTCCATCAAATTGGACTTGTAAAGTTAAAATTTATTCTAAAAACTAATTTCAATACGCTACGAAGTACTGCAGGTGAATTTCAAGTCGTTTTGGATCCTCCAACGACTTTTTGAAAATTCCTGAAGCCTCCAGCAGATTTTTGAAACTTTAAATTTTCACAAAATTTCATCAAATGTAGATGGAAAGCAGAAATTTACTCTACACTCTAATTCTAACACCCTCTGAAAACGACTTCTCGTGGATTTCAAGTCATTTTAGAGCCTCCAACGACTTTTTTGCAAATTACTGGAGCCTCCAGTAGATTTTTGAAACTTGAAATTTCACCAAAATTTCATCAAACCATGATGGAGAGTCGAAATTTATTCTGCAAACTAATTTCAATACGCAACGAAGTTGACTGCTGGTGAATTTCAAGTGTTTTGGAGCCTCCAGTAACTTTTTGAAAGATTGTATGACGTTTTTTTTTTGGAAATTGAAATTTTCTAAAAGTAGCTGGAAGCTTCAAAACCATTTGAAACCACCATGTAGTCTGCGAAGTAAATTTCAGCTTGCCAACTCCATTTCATAAATTAATGTTGTGGAAATTTCAAGTTTCAAAAATCTAATGGAGGCTCCAGTAATTTTCAAAAAAGTCGCTGGAGGCTCTAAAATGACTTGAACTTACCTATAGTCGTCTTCAGAGGGTTTTAAAATTGTAGTGTAGAGTAAATTTCAGCTTTCCATCTTCATTTGGGGAAATTTTGTGATTTAAAGTTTCAAAAATCTGCTGGAGGCTTCAGGAATTTTCAAAACGTCACTGTAGGCTCCAAAATGACTGGAAATTCACCTGCAGTACTTCGTAGCGTATTGATATTAGTTTTTAGAATAAATTTCAGCTTTACAACTCCAATTTGATGGAATTTTGTGGGAATTTCGAGTTTCAAAAATCTTCTGGAGGCTCCAGAACTTCTCGAAACGGTTTGAAACAGTTTCCAGTCGATTTGGCATGTCGAAAATAGGGTATACTCGTATCCCAAATTTCAGCTTTCTTGGTCAATTTGGTGAAATTTTGATTTTTTCCCTCATTTTTGGCCTAAATTCTATTTTCAAAAATTCACCAAAAATCGAAAAACGCACTTTAGCACTTGAAATTTTGACAGGTGATAAATTTTTGCATGATCTTTCGATCTATCTGTGTAAGGTTTGAAAAAGTTCGAGCAAGTCCTGTGTTAAAACGCAAAATCTGCGATTTCGGCTGACCTGTCAATCAAAATGGCCGCCATTTTGTAAGTAAGGCCAACTTTTTTTTGGCAAGTTTGCTTTAAAATGTTCCTTAGGATGTTCCCTTTAAGAAAAAAGTTGTCCCGGAGGATCAGCCGGGGGGGGGGGGGTTCAATTACTCCTATTGTCATATGCCGGACAAATAGGCTACATCTAGATGTGTACTTACTGATCTCCTTTTTCTCTTTTCCCAAATGTTGTAGTGGAATTTGCGCATTTCTTCGTTCCTCCTTTCGATGAACTCACTATCACCAAAAAACACTCTGAAAAACAAAAAATCACAATTACCAGAAAAAGAATTTTCTTTACCATTTCAATTTCACCGAAATTCATCTTGAAAAAAAAATTTAAAGTTGTTTTGGCAGAAAAAAGAAGCAGCGAACTGTTGCGCAAAATTTCAACGATTGGCTATTTAACAGCAACAATTATAATTATGTAGGTGTAAGTAATCCAAATGATTACATGATCCTTCGAATAAGTATTTAAGCTGTGTATTGGTAAATATTTGATTTAGAATAGGGTTATAGGCTATTAAATTCACAAATCTTAACATGTTTCTTTATAATATTTGTACAGTGCTTTGAGTCAGATGTATAGGTATGTGGGTGCACAGAATTGAAATTTCATATTTGATTTCAATGTCAAAAAACTATTTTTACTGTCAAATGATAAGATTACGTATTTCTCATGGGTACAAAGTTAATTCTTCCTGGATTGTTGCAAGTGTAGATTTTCTGTTATAAATTTGTTTTGATAGAAATATAATTACAGACAAGTTGAGTATAGATACTTTACTTATTTTGAAAGGTAACGTGTACCTAGGTAGGTATCTCATTTCGCGAATGAATTTTTGCACAATGTCGTGACATATTTTAGGTGCATAGATACGTAACTAGGTAGGTACTTGGACTTACCTACAGCTTACTTTTTTTGTAGTCGGTTAGAGTGAAATAGTTTCTGACTGCCCACAAAGCATGTAGGCTACGTTTATCACCGTACAGATGGTTTCAATTCGTACGAGTAAGAATAATCTGGAGCAGTGATGACTTCGGTGATGATAAATGGGAATTGGAACTACTCCCTGTAACTCTTAATAACTTACATACATACTGTGGGTTCCTAATGTTCGCACACTGTCTCCTAATTATATATTTCAATTAATTGTTCGTAAAAATGAGTATGGATACCTACCTATCTACTTCTTATATTGTTTTTAAAATGTTTGGTGCGTATGAATATGTGTAATTTGAGTCGAAAAACTCAGATCAAAAGTGCATGCAAAAACACCCCACCAATCAATCATTTCCAATAAAACATTTATTGTAAAATCAGCTAAGATACGTGAACAATTGAACATACAAGTTAACAACGAGTGAAAGAACGAATTTTTTGTTTAATAGGGCATTTCTCTCCTGCTGTTATAGTTAAATTATAATATTTATACCCGGGTCCGCCACTATTGAAAACTGTTTTTTCTTCTTCCAAGCATCGGCATGGCTTCACATTATTTTTGATTTCAATAGAAGTAATGTTGCAATTCAATCTTTGATTCACATTGATTTTCTTGGTAAAAATCATGGGTCTTTTTATCACTTTTGTATTTTCTAGTCTAAAAGCAATCATAATACATATTATTACAAAAGCAGCTACTTCTCCAATTTCAAACGTGGCAATCTTAAATTCCAAATTTTCAATTGGCCACATCTAGATATGAACATACTTACCGATCTCCTTCTTCTCGTTTCCCAAATGTTCTAGTGGAATTTGCGCATTCGTTCCTTCCTCCACCCAATGAATAACGTAATGGAGGAAAATCGACATTGTTTTCAAAATTTTTCGACGAACTGACCATAACCAAAAAGCACTCTGAAAAACAAAAAATCACGATGACTAGAAAAATAATTTTCTTTACCATTTCAATTTCACCGAAATTCATCTTAAAAACAAATTTTATGGTTGCTTTGGCAGAAAAATGAAGCAGCGAACTGTTGCGCAAAATTTCAACGATTGGCTATTTAACAGCAATAATCGTACCTACCTATAGGTAATCCAAGTGATTACGAGTACAATGATTGCTCTAATAAATACCTACTTAAGCTGGGTATTGGTAAATATTTGATTTAGAATAGGGTTATAGGCTAATAAATTCACAAATTATAAGCGTGTTTCTTTATAATATTTGTACAGTGCTTTGAGTCAGATGTATGTACCTAGTGGGCACACAGAATTGAAATTTCATATTATTTGATTTGTCAAAAAGCTATTTTTATTGTCAAATGATAAGATTACGTAATATTCATGTGTACAAAGTTAATTCTTTCTGGATTGTTGTAAGTGTAGGTATAGCTTTTCTGTTATAAATTTGTTTTGATAGAAATTTAATTATGGACGAGTTGAGTACAGATATATGTACTTTACTCATTGTGAAAGATAACGTATCTCATTTCGCGAATGAATTTTTGCCCAATGTATAGTCATATTTCAGGTGTCTAGGTACTTACGCTTACGCTTATTTACAGCTTACTTTTTTTAGTAGATATTCAGCTGGAGTGAAATAGTTTCTGGCTGCCCAAAAAGCATGTAATAGGCTACGTTTATCACCGTACGGATTGTTTCTATCCATAGGAATAATCTGGAGCTGTGATGATTTCAGTGATGATAAATGGGAATTGAAACTCCTCCTTGTAACGGGTTGCTAATGTTCGCACACACTGTCTCCTAATTATACGTATAACAATATTGTTTGCAAAAATAGATAAGGTTACCTAGACCTACCTATCTACTTCTTATTGTTTTTAAAATGTTTGGTGTGTATGAATAATTTGAGTGGAAAAAACTCAGATCGAAATTGCATGCCAAAATACCCCACGAATCAATTTTTCTGGAACCAATAAAGTTCGGTTTTAGAGTTTGGAGAAAGTTTGGAGAATCAAAACTTGGTAGATTGAATTGAAAAGGTGAAAAATATCGAAAAAATTGACCAATTGAGTAAGAAATCTGACAGTTGAGCTGCAATGCTGCATCCTATTTTTTCTGCTTCTGTACTCAATTGAAAATGATTCCTGGAAACTTTCAAAAATGGCGGTCATTTTGATTGGCAAGTCAGCCGAAATCGTAGATTTTGCGTTTCAACATAGGACTTGCACGAAATTTTTCAAACCTTACGAAGATAAATCGAAATATCATACAGAAATTTATCACCTGTCAAAATTTCAAATGCTAAAGTGCGTTTTTAGATTTTTGGTGAATTTTTGAAAATCCAAGTTAGGCCAAAAATGAGGAAAAAAAATCAAAATTTTACCAAATTGACCAAGAAAGCTGAAATTTGGGATATGCCATATTTTCGATATGCCAAATCGATTGGAAACGGTTTCAACCCGTTTTGAGCAGTTCTGAAGCCTCCAGCAGATTTTTGAAACTCGAAATTCCCACAAAATCTCATCAAATTGGAGTTGTAAAGCTGTAATTTATTCTAAAAACTAATTTCAATACGCTACGAAGTACTGCAGGTGAATTTCAAGTCGTTTTGGAGCCTCCAGTGACTTTTGAAACTTCAAATTTTTACAAAATTTCAGCAAATGGAGATGGAAAGCTGAAATATACTCTACACTACAATTTTAACACCCTCTGAAGACGACTTGAGGTGGGTTCAAGTCATTTTAGAGCCTTCAGCGACTTTTTTGAAAATTACTGGAGTCTCCAGTAGATTTTTGAAACTTGAAATTTCCCGAAAATTTCATCAAACTCAGATGAAGGGTCGAAATCTATTCTGCAAACAAATTTCAGTACGCTATGAAAAGTTTACTTCTGGTGGATTTAAAGTCGTTTTGGAGCCTCCAGCGACTTTTTGAAAGGTTGTGTGGCGTTTTTTTGGAAAATTGAAATTTCCCAAATGTAGATGGAAGCTTCAAAACCATTTTAAACCACCAATGTAGTCTGCGAAGCAAATTTCAGCCTGCCAACTCCATTTGATAAATTAATGTTGCGGGAAATTCAAGTTTCAAAAATCTACTTGAGGCTCCAGTAATTTTCAAAAAAGTCGCTGGAGGCTCTAAAATGACTTGAACCCACCTTAAGTCGTCTTCAGAGGGTGTTAAAATTGTAGTGTAGTGTAAATTTCATCTTTCCATCTCCATTTGCTGAAATTTTGTAAAAATTTGAAGTTTCAAAAATCTGCTGGAGTCTTCAGGGATTTTCAAAAAGTCGCTGGAGGCTCCAAAACGACTTGAAATTCACCTGCAGTACTTCGTAGCGTATTGAAATTAGTTTTTAGAATAGATTTCAGCTTTACAACTCCAATTTGATGAAATTTTGTGGAAATTTCGAGTTTCAAAAATCTGCTGGAGGCTCCAGAACTGTTCAAAACTGGTTGAAACCGTTTCCAATCGATTTGGCATGTCGAAAATAGGGTATATCCCAAATTTCAGCTTTCTTGGTCAATTTGGTAAAATTTTGATTTTTTCCCTCATTTTTGGTCTAAATTCGATTTTCAAAAATTCACCAAAAATCGAAAAACGCACTTTAGCACTTGAAATTTTGACAGGTGATGAATTTTTGCATGATCGTTCGATCTGCCTTTGTAAGGTTTGAAAAATTTCGTGCAAGTCCTATGTTGAAACGCAAAATCTGCGATTTCGGCTGACCTGTCAATCAAAATGGCCGCCTTTCTGTAAGAGGATCGGCGGGGGGGGGGGTGCAATTACTCCTGTTGCCATATGCCGGACTATTATATTAATGAAATTTCCCTTCCAGTTTCCTTTTTTGAACATCATTCAGCCCATATCTAGCACAATTATCGTTAAATTTTGAACCGTTCTAATCAGATTTTTAGCAATTTTCGTGATATGTATTTAAAGAGAAGAAGTGGTTGGAAACTTTGTCAGTGCTTATCTGCGAGTTTTTGTAAGTTTTCTGCAGGAGAAAGTTGAACATGCGAGTTCTCTTATGCTTGCTTAAAAGTTCGTCTAATCAAAGTATTCGAAAGTTGACTTGAAAAAACAGCTCACGTGCTCGACACTGATTAAAAACTTGCGGCTTTGGCAACGTATACTCGCAGTATACGCACTATATGCGGAAATTACGCGTGTTTACTACACCGTTTAACTCGTGAAACCTGCGAGATTTACGTAGATATATGTACCTATGTACTTAAGTGTAGAAGTAGGTACATTGGTAGACATGTTTGTACTGCAACCATTTGCCTTTATTACTTCATCCACACGCGGTTGTTAATATAGTTTTATTGGAAATTTACCTACAGGAAATTACAGCTGTTTAGTGGCCGAGTATTACCTGCATCGAAATGTGGGTTATCATCTAGTTCAGAGTTACTTACCGACCATGTTAATCGTGGCCATATCTTGGGTCTCTTTCTGGATGGATGTAGATTCAGTGCCGGGCCGCACGACTTTGGGTGTTACTACCCTTTTGGCTGTTTCTTCGCAAAGTTCAGGTAACCTAATGCTTCTTTTTATGTTCTGTATCTGATTAAATTTAAGATATAAGTGCTAATATAAGTGTACCTATATACTGAAGCAAATAAGGAGTAGGCCTATTTAGATACGTAGGTACATATGTATCGTGGATAACAATATGCCATTCAATTTTTCCAGGAATACAAAGCGAGTTTCCTCAAGTCAGCTATGTTAAAGCGATCGACGTGTGGATGGGTACCTGTATCGGTAAGTGAATAATGAATCTACTCGTATAACGTAACTGAGATGAGGACGATGATGATGACGATGATCTGCATGAATGAATGGAAGTGTGGAGTTATTTGACTCAGATTTATTATATGGAAAAGTACGAGTACCTGCTCAGTATACTATCAGATGAGGCGAGAAATTTCTACTTTTTAGTCGAGATTTTTTTTTTCTGAAGGAAAAATTTAGACTCATGTTGGCAGGTGTGTTATGAAATTTAGTCGACGACGTCTACCTATAAATATGGGTGAACGAAGGAACCGCGTAACCGAAATTATTCTCGCGATCGATTACGGTTTGTTAATGGTGGTATATTTTACGTAGTTTTGAAAACGCCGCGTATTGTGCTCTCGAGAGTGCACGAGTAAAGTGTGCTTGGCCGTTTGATTGATTACGTTTGGAAAATTGAAACGTTTCAGAGGTGCTTTTTTAATGAACATCAATCACGTCGCCGTGTTCGCCTGAGCATATGCTCTTCATCGAAATGACTATCTTTTCGCCGATTTATCCAACTTTATACTCGACGTCTTGGACGTTTTTTGTAAATCCCTCCAGAAATGAAAGGTACGAGTATGGTACACGAAGTTTGAAAAATTACACGCGGCGTAGGCGGAAACAAAAAGAATTGTTAGAGTGAGAAAAATCTGTTTGTAATTTATGCGCATATATAGATGTAAGTATTTTTCAAATCGTAAACGCATCAGATCGATGCATATTTTAATTTTCAGCCACTAATTTTTTTTACTAGAGAATAGAGACATAGTGAGGCCCACTTTCGTCATGAATAAGAAAAAATAGGTACACCTAGGCTGCTTTCAATGGGCTTATTTTTTGAATAAAATGTCCTCTCGTTCTTTTTCGTCGACATAAGTATGTAATAAATCATTTTTCACACTACAGAACGTATATAGCCTGAGACAATAAGTTATACCTACCCATTACCCACCTACTACGTTTTTTTCATCGAGGTTTTCCACAGGCCCTACCACAAACCAAATCTTCTCGACTGTTTTCAGCCTCATGGTTGGCTTCAGAGAAAGCAAGCAGGGTCGACTGCGACGATATTAAATTGCAAAGGTAATAAAACGCACTCGTTCGACACAAGCCTAAAATTGTATTCGTCGAAAAAAATAATACAAAGTAAATTTTACAAGCGAGCTGTTGTCTTGATAAATAATATCCATAATAACCAGTTTATTGTACTTTTATCGCGAAACGCGTCTTATTTACGACCTACGCGATTGTTTTCTCACATCGACGCCTTTCATCTCGATCTGTCTCAAGAGCTTCATCTGCCCCCTGCTTGGTGAAAAATTTCACTGTGCGTAAATCTCGAAATAGAATTTTTGTTTCAATTTTCGATATAATTTATACCGAGTATCGGTTCGTTTCGTCGTCGTGTGAGCCTCGTATTTTACGACTCGATTCGAGCTTCTTATCAAAATTAACACATTTTTACGAGACTTTTCCCGTGTTTGTTAAAAAAATATAAGGAAGATTACGATTTAGGATTCGGATATGTGTGGAAACGAATCAGTTTTATTTTTTGTTTTTCCTTCGAGGGACGACGAAAGTTTTTGGAAAAATGAATGGGTATATGTATGATGAATTTGAAAGGAAAATGTAGGGCAAATTTGGGCGCTTCAAACTTGGAATAACCTTCGCAAACAAAATCTAAACGAATTTTTTTATCGTTTATTTTATTTCCTAGTTTAGAATTTGTACGTTACTTAGGTGTTTTCTTTGCAATGATTTCATTCTGAAAGTCTTTTTTTTTTTGAGCGGAGTTACGTAAGGGTAAGATTCAAAATTATTTTTCACGTGATTCTGCCTCACTGAATTAAAATTTTATTATTTTAGGACAAATAGCCAATTTTCATCATTTGCAGCACATATTTCGTTTTATTCAAAAATTGAAATCGATCAAGAAATACAGAGGAAAATATTTTTGTCGGTTTCGAGGTAAAAAATTTGAAAATATTACTTAGGTACTTACTTTCAGTTTTGAAAAATCAACTCATATGTTACTGGAAATTTTTGGAAATTTTGAACCGATATTTACAAGAAAATAACGTTGCTCGAAAAGGCATAAAAAATGTTATTTTAATTATTAGCTGTTCTCTGCAAAACATTACATTCTTAATAATTAATGAACATATGTACCTACTTGAATAAATAAAGTATAGGTACTTAATTAATTGGTGAAAATTTGCTCTCTACATTTAACTATCGTTGATTTTATATTAAATTTGGTCCTATTTAATTAAGAAGTAAACATTACGTTTGGATGAATATTTTCAGAGTGACTGATGTTTTTTTGGATAAAATTTTATGATTAGACTCATATTATACCTGAGCAAATGAGCACTGTATGGCTGGGTTTAGGATTACGCGTCGTTGATTCTTGCTTCGTAATAAATATCTCGTTTTGATCGTATACCTATGTGCCCAATGCTCCCACAACGTTATACTCAAAAGACTGAATTCGTTGGCGCGAATCAAATTACTTTCAACTTTAGAATTTTTGACAAACCTTATAAGCCGACTGTGTCGCTAATTAGCACTCAGTAAATTTGTCATCATTGACTAATTGAAAAATAAAAGGATTGGGTGGTGAAAGATGAACCAACGAAAGAAGGCGAGTTGGTGGTACCTGGCATCTGCGAGGTATTTACTTAATTTAATTAATAATTAGCGGATATTAATCATTTTTGTGCACGTGGGTGGGTGACTTTGAGTGGCTCTCTTTAGGAAAAGTAAGAATTAATTCGAATCCACTAACCGATTAAAATTGCTTAAAAATACGTACTATGTAGGTACCTTATTTCAAGTCGACTGATTCAACTCATCGAGGGTGGGGCTCAAAGCTGGGAAAAGTTTCGCTTTACATTTCTCAAGCCAAAGATCGAACTCTCTTCACGATCACCACCATAAAGCTCACAAAGTCACCACCCAAACTGATGTTGAAGTACAAAAATCCATTTCCTCTTTTTAAGAAATTCACCTACTAATCGACAATAATTGCGAAATCCACTAATAATAGAACTCGTTTCAATTTCCACCTTAATTTCAATTTCAAAAGCAAACCAGTCAACTTCGAAGAAAGAATGAAAAATGTCTAAATTGGTGTTCAATGAAGCTTCATTTCCCTGCGTCTTACATCTTTTCTCCAAAATACCTACTGCTTCTCTGGTGTTTGTAATTTTAAAGCATTAGCTGTGATAATTACATATACTTGGGGCTGTACACAGGTACCTACCTATATTCTAAAGATCTCACGTTGTAAAATCGATTATCTTCTTTGAGGAAACTTTTCACCGTTGGAACATTTCAAAGCAGCTGAGTTGTACTTTCTCGATATAATTACAAACCCGAATAGTAATTTGTCGTCAACTAAATTAAATGGTGAAAAGTTTGATTGTTTCGTTGATTAAACTCGTCTGGGAATATCGGCAAACTTGTATAAGACTATTTATCGCGGGCGTATAAAGCCTATATAAGGTAGATATTAAATGGTATCTACCTTGTGATACCTACCTATAGATAAGCGCACGTGTGCGGATTTTTCCCTTTTGTACGAGTGGGTGGGTATTTTATACCTATACCATGTTCCATGATAGAGCTGTTGTAGGTGCATTTATTGGAGTAAAACGAGTCCCAATGCAGCGATATCTGAAGTGATATGTAATTGTTCGAAAAATGATGCTGTACAAGGTTAATTCTAAACAAGATGCGTTGTTAAGAACATAGCCTAGTGCTCGTACCTATGTACACTAATAAAAAATTGCCTTCGGAGACGCTCACGTTTAGCTTCCATGGCAACCGTTAACGCTATGTAATCTGAGAAAATTCTGAAATTAAGTTTTGTGCAGCATTTACATAGTTATAGTGGTAGTGATGTGTCTCACGTAGCAAAAAAGGATGTTTAAATTTGGTGATTTAGAAACATCAATGGATAAGTAAGATATAATTTTTTTTTGTTAAACCGACCAGCAACAGTTCTTGAGATTAAAAAAATTTTGAAACTATAAATAATAGAGAAATCAAAAAATGTGCTAGAGTCCTCAGCATGGACCGAAGTGACTATATTTGGATTCAGGGGCGGGGGCAGTGGCTGCTGATAGTATACATTACAGTAGGGTGGTTCATGTAACATTTTTTTTACGTTTTTTGGGAAGGGGTAGGAGGTGACTGAAAATTTGCCGACTAGTGTGAGAAAAAATACAAATTTTTCAGAATAAAATGACGAGTTTTCAAAATGAAATTACAATTGATATAATATGTACTTACATTAAAAAAGGTTCATTAAAAAACTGTTATTTTTCCTTTAGAATTTATGAAAGTTTCAAACAGGGATTTTTTGAGTTTGAAGATAGGAATTGGCCCGAGCGAAAAAAGGGCAAAAGCTTTCGAAAATTGGGGTTTCGAGTGGTAGAAAATAATACTCTAAAAATTTGTTTATTTCATTTGATCCAAAATTTCAGAATTTGAATGATGAGTTTTTGAGAATAAGAAATTTGAAAATAAAAAGCAAACAGACTCGAGGGCAAAAGCTTGTTCGAGAGGTAAAAAATCTGTGAAAAAAGACGTTTTTTGGCTTGAGTGTATAAGTAGGATACTTTTTTTAGAGGTTCAATTTGAAGAAAAAAAACACAGGAGCCCAAACAAAAGCGATGGCAAAAGCTTTCAAAAATTGTTATGTATTTTGAGAAATAAACACCTAATAATATTAGGTAGGTAGTTCTTTTATGACGAGTCTATTTTCTTGACTTCACAACCTTGGAATTTGAAAGTTTCGATTTTGAAAGAAAAGAAAAGTAAACAGGTCAGAGCGAAGCGAGGGCGAAAGCTTGCAAAAATTCATGTTCTGAGAAAGTGAAAACAATATAGGTAAGTATATTTTCGGTTTAACCATGGGACCCTGTGGGCCCCTTGGTATCTCAATTCGGATACCAAAAACTTCGGTTATGGGAGTTTCAGGCCATATTCTAGCCAGAAATCGCGACCCCATTAAAATCAAAGGCGAAGTTTGTAAGCAGTAGGTACTATAATTTGATGTGCACTTATCTGAACTAATCAAACCACGTGATCAGATCTGACCAGACGAAGGAGAAACGTTTGCAACGGTAAATTTGATGGTGTTAATTAGTCCCATATGATGAAATTTGGATGCAAAAGTTGCTCGTCGAATATCTAATTCTTCGGATTTCTAGTAGCCAACATAGGATTTTCCGGAGTAAAATTGTTCAGTAATCTGAGACGCATCGCTTAATTATGGGCCGCAGTAATTGTGAAAATTGACCGGTCTTTAGCTTGAGACATTAACTAAAAGGCGTGCGAGCATTTAGTCTCCTTTGTGGTACACGTGCAAACACGTGATTTAGTTGCTTAGAAAATGTAGGCAGGTATGTAGTTGTAAAAGATGGTGTGTCGCATTGCAGAGTGAGTTAAATTTTCGCCATCGTATTACGACGGTGATGGTCGTGTATAGATAATTAGGTTTACTCGTACAAGCGAGGTAATTAAACGAGTATACCTACCTACATGTGTACCTACTTTTGTGTTACGCAGCCTTTGTATTTTCCGCTCTACTGGAGTTCACGATCGTAAATTACATGTGGAGGAAATTGCAGCCCGAGTTGCTGAAAAAAATTGTCTCCATTCCAGACCACGTTCATCACACGACGAGTGGCCCAGCTTCAAATGCCGTCAGTTGTAAACCTCAACAAGACCTATGTACTGATAACGACAAAGCTGCCGGATTGAACGCCAACGATTTCGCAGTCGCTGTGACAGTGGTACGATATTTTACTAAACGTCAGGTAAAAATATCATAAGTACAGGGGTGCCTGTTAAGGTACCATACGATGTACTGTTTTGTAGGTTGTGTAGTTTTACGTGTGTTTGTATATGTACAATACATGAGAGTAGGTAGTATTTTGTCGCCATTTCGGATAACGAGGGAAGGTCACGCGCGCTTAAACGATAGATAATCTAATTTTCTCGTCGATAAATTTTTAATCA
Source organism: Planococcus citri (assembly GCF_950023065.1). NCBI lineage: Eukaryota > Metazoa > Arthropoda > Insecta > Hemiptera > Pseudococcidae > Planococcus > Planococcus citri. The sequence continues at coordinate 1,879,405 of NC_088678.1, read as the reverse complement.
AGGTCGACATCTCTCGTTGCGCTTCTTTAAGCCAGCTTTAAGTTCAAAGGCATCGCATCGTGCTGCCGTCGTTCGTAGTTAATTATGTAGGTTTGGGACGTATACTTACTCGTGTGTAATTCACTTCGTTGCCACCTTGCTGGGAAAATCTTTTGCCATCGTCTTCGTTGCCAAATGTTGTCTAAAGATGTCTAAATTCGTTCGTTGAACGTATTATCAATTCATGTGTTCTGATACCTTACTTAATTCAGATAAAGCTAAGTAAGACTCCAACGTCTTGTCGAGGGAAAACGTTAAAGTACGCAGAAAGAAATTTTAAATTGTTTTTAAAACTTGAAATGTTATTAACCTCTCGTGGTTTTATAAAAATTCCTATTTCACTGGTCATCTCTGTAATAAAATGGGTAGGTACTCGACATCTCTTTTACAAAAGTAGGTACCTACCTAGCCAACCTAGGTCAAATCCAAGACGATTTTTTTTCGTTATATGTTGTACAAAGGATGTATTACCCCAACCGGTGGAAAAAATCTTGAGCCGAACAACTCTTAACCTAAAGATCGAGTTCAAAATACTTACGAATACACCCCAACAAAAAATTTCAAGTACTAAAATGCATTATTTGATTAATATATGAAAATCCATTTTGGCTTAGTAATGAATAAAAATCAAAATTATACTAAATCGACATGAAAAATTAAATTCGATGTATAAGTCCGGCATATGACAATAGGAGTAATTCCACCCCCCCCCCCGCCGATCCTCCGGGACAACTTTTTTCTTAAAGGGGACATCCTAAGGAACATTTCAAAGCAAACTTGCCAAAAAAAAAGTTGGCCTTACTTACAAAATGGCGGCCATTTTGATTGACAGGTCAGCCGAAATCGCAGATTTTGCGTTTTAACACAGGACTTGCTCGAACTTTTTCAAACCTTACACAGATAGATCGAAAGATCATGCAAAAATTTATCACCTGTCAAAATTTCAAGTGCTAAAGTGCGTTTTTCGATTTTTGGTGAATTTTTGAAAATCGAATTAAGGCCAAAAATGAGGGAAAAGATCAAAATTCTACCAAATTGACCAAGAAAGCTGAAAATTGGTATATACCCTATTTTAGAAATTCCAAATCGATTGGAAACGGTTTCAACCCGTTTTGAGTAGTTCTGGAACCTCCAGCAGATTTTTGAAACTCGAATTCCCTCAAAATTCCATGAAATTGGAGTTGTAAAGCAAAAATTTATTCTAAAAACTAATTTCAATACGCTACGAAGTACTGCAGGTAAATTTCTAGTCGTTTTGGATCCTCCAGCGACTTTTTGAAAATTCCTAAAGCCTCCAGCAGATTTTTGAAACTTTAAATTTTCACATTTGATCAAATGGAGATGGAAAGCTGAAACTCTTACACTCAAATTTTAACACCCTCTGAAGACGGCTTCAGGTGGGTTCAAGTCATTTTAGGGCCTCCAGCGACTTTTTTGAAAATTACTGGAGCCTCCAGTAGATTTTTGAAACTTGAAATTTCCCTAACATTAATTTATCAGATGGAGTTGGCAAGCTAAAATTCACTTCGCAGACTACCTGGTGGTTTCAAATGGTTTTGAAGCTACCAGCTACTTTGAGGAAATTTCAATTTTCCAAAAAAAGTCATACAACCTTCCAAAAAGTTGCTGGAGGCTCCAAAAAGACTTGAAATTCACCAGCAGTCAACTTCGTAGCGTATTGAAATTAGTTTGCAGAATGAATTTCGACTCTCCATCTTAGTTTGATGACATTTTGGGGGAAATTTCAAGTTTCAAAAATCTACTGGAGGCTCCAGTAATTTTCAAAAAAGTCGCTAGAGGTCCTAAAATTACTTGAACCCCCCCTGAAGTCGTCTTCAGAGGATGTTAAAATTGGATTGTAGAGTAAATTTCAGCTTTCCATCTCCATTTGATGAAATTTTGTGAAAATTTAAAGTTTCAAAAATTCGCTGGAGGCTTCAGGAATTTTCACAAAGTCGCTGGAGGATCCAAAACGACTTGAAATTCACCTGCAGTGCTCCGTAGCGTATTGAAATTAGTTTTTAGAATAAATTTTAGCTTTACAACTCCAATTTCATGGAATTTTGTGGGAATTTCGAGTTTCAAAAATCTGCTGGAGGCTCTAGAACTGCTCAAAACAGGTTGAAACCGTTTCCAATCGATTTGGCATTTCGAAAATAGAGTATACACCAATTTTCAGCTTTCTTGGTCAATTTGGTAGAATTTTGATTTTTTCCCTCATTTTTGGCCTAAATTCGATTTTCAAAAATTCATCAAAAATCGAAAAACGCACTTGAGCACTTGAAATTTTGACAGGTCATAAATTTTTGCATGATCTTTCGATCTACCTTTGTAAAGTTTGAAAAAGTTCGAGCAAGTCCTGTGTTAAAACGCAAAATCTGCGATTTCTGCTGACCTATCAATCAAAATGGCCGCCATCTTGTAAGTAAGGCCAACTTTTTTTTTGGCAAGTTTGCTTTGAAATGTTCCTTAGGATGTCCCCTTTAAGAAAAAAGTTGTCCCGGTTGATCGCCGGGGGGGGGGTTGCAATTACTCCTATTGTCATATGCCGGACTATATAGATAGCTTGCAACTCCCTTCACACCCTTCCCCTCCAAAAAAAAATTAAAATTAAAATGATTTCAAACCGTTTTAAGCAGTTCTTGAGTCTCTAGCAGATTTTTGAAGGTTGAAATTTTCACATGGAAGCTAAAATTGACTAATCAATCATTTAGAAAAAAAATTGATTATTTGATGAACGATATTCAATGGTCTATTCAAGTGAACTGCAACAAGTGCAATATCATAGAAAATTTAATGTTCATCACTCAGTTGATACGAAGTAAATGATGTGAAATATGCACCTAATGTTATGTAGCACGTACCAAGAGAAAAATAATTGGATCTGATCAAGTCGGATCAGATTCAGAAATTCCCTATATCCATCTTGATCTGACAAAGTTTGAAAAAAATCTAATCAGATGTGTTCACACAGCAGAAAATGGTTGGATATGGTCAGATCTGGAGAGATCTGGACGTTTTCTGATTCCAATTTGACCACCTGGTCAGATCGAAGTTTTAACCACATTATATCTGTTCAAATCAGCTGGTCAGATCTAATGATGAAGGAGACAAGATTGGATCTAACCAGGTCTATACATACAAATCTGATTGAACCTGATTGATCACACTAGTTCAGATCTGATCAGAAACGGAAATTCCCTGAATTCATTTAGGTCTGTTCAGCATGGTTGGATTTATAATCAGATCAGCGTAGATCTGATCAGAACTATGTGTGATCAGATCAGGTTTGGTAATTCCTCTCGGTCCAGTTCGATCTCACCAGATTTGATCAGATTAGCGTTTTTATCAAATTACAAGTAAATCTTCTCAGTCCTGATCAGATCAAATCATTTTCTCCTTGGTGTAAATAAATAAGTTTGCTTAGTTTTGATTTTTTTTAGCTTAATTAATTGGTAATTTCAATTAACGAGTCAATATGTTATTAGGTGAAAAAAGTATTACTGCAAGAAGGCTACCACAATACCAACGATTTTTATGTGTGCGACAATCAGTCGATAAGTGCCAGACGTATAGACGAATATTCACGTTTCATGTTTCCAATCGCATTCGCCATGTTCAACTTGATGTATTGGACGTATTATTTGAAATAAGCCCGCTAAACAGGCAACTCTTCCTTCAAATAATTCCTTTTATAACCGTAACGAACGTAAAACTCGATGTTTCGACAGACTTACCTATTTTTTTCCTCCTTTTTGTAAAAAATGAAAATCGAAACCATCTTTTATGCGGAAATTTTGTTACCAATTTTATTATTATACATATAAGGGGTTTACATATCGTAGAAGATTCTCAACAATTAAATTTATGTATCTTATACCTACGTATTTATCTGATACATAGACTTTATGGGCGTATATTTACTCACTCACGAAGATATTTTATGCGGAATGCTGTTTTTGGCAGATGAAAATCCACACATTTTTGCTGCCTCGGTTGCGAAGAAGAAAATCGATGCACATTTTCATCTGATTTTTCCAAATTACTAAAATGGTACTTTTTGGTAATTTGAAAGTAATTTTTTTGTGCAATGGCGTGATTCTTTTTCCGGTATGGTGCGTTGATTTATCGCGAATACGATTTACTTATTTAAGGTTGCTGGAGAGAAAATAGAACAACACGTGCAGTTATTGTTCTGCACAATACTGCTCTACAATATCCATACGTGTGGAAAATGTGGAAAATACACACGAATAAGGGAATGTAACTGCAACCTACTTTCTTGTAATTGGAGTCTGAGCGCGTTTTTGAGGATGAAATTAAATTTTCATTAGTTAATTTATTATGTCGAAAAATAAGGCGAAGAGGAAATGTGTGTTGGTACAGTCGACGAGGGTCCACGACGCGACAATAACGAGGAAAATATTTTCACGAAAGCGAACTTATATTTTTTTTTTTAAAAAGCGAGAGAACTGAGAAAAAAATGGGAATTAAGTTTACTATACGTATCATCTACTCGTATACATTTGTACGAAGTTACGTTACCTACATTATTTTCGTATAAATAGGTAAGCTTTGTAGTTATTTTATGCATAGGGTTAATATGAAATAAGAATTTCATTTCCCGTGTAAATTATCCACATGGCTGATGATGGCGTTCGAGTAAATTTTAATGTTGGTTGTTTTAAAGGTTACCAAAATTTATACCTTTACCTACTGTGAAAACGAGGAGGTGTTTTTGTTCGATTAATAAATTAGTTTTAACGAAATCGTTAACGCGACGGACAATATCGATAATAGAAATTATTCATAGTGTAAAGAGTGTAATGCAGATGATGATTCGCCAAGAGTCGAATTTTGTTGTGCTGTGCTGTGCAAATGTGTACCCTAATCTATACCATATTGTGATAAGCAATATAGTTTTCGACGAATACTTACTTACCCTATCAAACAAAAAAAATCGAAAATTACATCGTATAATTTACGTATCTACCTACTGAGATACGTATATGTGTGCGAAATAGCGTTCTTTTGCCCTTGTTATACCCCTTTTATCCCTGTTTGTTATGTGTTTTACTTAAATATGATGAGACCAAATATTATTACCTACCTACATATATGATAATATTAAAGTTAAAGCATTTATGTGTTTTTGTTTTACGTACCTACATTTTTTTTTCGTTTATTTTGTGTTGGAAGGGAGGGGGATATTTATATCTACGTTTATGTATTTATGTATTTCTGTCGTGTTTCCTTTTCTTTCTTTTTTTTGTACGACTGTCTTATTTTGTTTGTATACGTATATTTGTACGCAATCGTTGAATTATAAAAATTACCTACCTATCTTTTCTGAAATACGTGCTGAATTTTTTTTATTGATCGTGTAATTACGAGTTTTTCCTATAAAACGTTCCACCGAAATAGTCATTGTAGAATGATGCTTTTAAAGTGGCAAAAATTCAGAAATGGCCCAAATTTTAAAATGTAAATAACTCAATATATATTTATAAATGCCACTTTAATATCGGTGCAGTCATTTTAGCAAAACAGAGATAAATGTTAAAGTTTGATATGTATTTCAACATTTTCTCACTTGTACAAGTTGTATTAGGTTACTTACTCCAAAAAAATGTTGACAAGAAAACGTTTTGGACTGACACTTTTCGATTTAGATGAAACCAATGCAGCAGATTAGAAGAGCATTTCCTAAAACTCCCATAACCAAAATTTCAGATGAAGCTCATTTTGGAAATTTTTGTTGAATTTTTGAAAATTTAAAAGCCTTTAGCAAGTTTTTAGTTGTATCAAAAAATTTCTAATTATTCTGGGAGTACCAAAGATGGCCGAAAATGTGTTATCAGACAGGCATCTTAATAAATAAACCGATACAAGAATTTTTCAAATAAATCATAACTCTGAAATTCGGCAAGCTTTTAAAAATTAAGCTTTTAAAATTAAGTTCAACATTGAATTTTTGATTGTTTAAAAAAAAATGAAAAAATTGAAAAATGATTGCAGTAATAATAGCTTTATGTATTTTTCTAATTTTTCAAATATTCATTTAAAATCCTACAAAACTGAACTTAGGTATATAAGCACCCATAATTTAGTTTAAAGGATTCCAGAACTTCTTTTTTCGATCCAGCTTGGTTTAATTTAAATTTGAAAAATGTCATTTCAAAAAGTTATTTTAATACCTACCTAAATTTAATCGTTATTTACGATCACCTGAAAAATATGATTTTGAAATGATCGATGGTGACAGGGGGAAGGGTTGTTATGTACTCTCACATCCCAGACAAAATACAAGTACATAAACCTAAAATGACTGCATTCTACCTACTTTCTTCGTTTCCATTTTCATTTTTTTGTCGTCAAATGTCAAGCGAATTTCCCATTTTGTAGAAATATCTACATATTCGTTTATAAATAATTTTTTTTTATTTATGTTTTTTTTTGTTAATTACCTAAATCGTTATTTAATGTTAAGGAGATTCGATGATACGAAGTATATATTTCATGTGTAAATACGGCTTTGAAAAAGTGGTGCATACTAAATATATGTTCGGTGTTTCGTATTTTATTATTCTTCGTTGAACGCGAACCTAGAGACTACACGTCAGTTACCTTGTGGTTGTTATTAATTTTAAATGCTGTAAGCAAATTTTTCATACGTCATTTGTCGATTAATAATTCGTGAAAGTTTAAAAGCTCTTCGAGCCTCATCTTCTCCAACGATTAGAATCACTAAAACTTTTTCAAAAATATTATCTATGTTGGTAGGTAGTAGGTACCTATATGGTTGTTTTTTCTAAAAACGTTGTTTTGCTTCTAGCCAAAGTGGCTCTTAATTTGAATTTATTTTTTGTGGCTCCCACGCCTTGAAGTTGTTGGATTTTTTTAGCAAATAATTTCCTGTTTTTTTCTTCTTCCAAGCTCAATAAAAGCGGTGGTTTGAGATCCCGCCTTGCTTAAAATAATGTCATAAATCTTGTGAAGAATCATTTCCTCTGGTCACCCAATTACCATCAATCCCTTTGTAGACTTCATGAGAATTTAAAAAAAAAAAAAAAAAAAAAAAGGAGAAATCATGCTCATGAGAGGCAAAATTCTTCAATTCATGTTCAAAACTCGATAAAATAGATACAACTCCAGTTTACAAAAAATATATCGACAGGATTTATTGTAATAAAAATACACAACGCATTAGCATGTCGCTCTATAAAATACAGCTTATCGTAAAGCTAACGTACATACATAAAAAAGAACAACGAGAAGAGAAAAAAACGATTACGTACCTATAATACGTACATACATATAATCACACTACACATACTCGTAGTTTATCTAACGATGAAATGAATATAAAAAAACGTAATTTTAATCGAATTGTCTTGTGCAAGAAGACGGGGTGTATTTACACAGCGAATATAAGAAGAATAATACTAGGTAACGAATTTAAAATGGAGATCGCCAAAGTAACATGGCAATTTTCTCTACTAAAAAGGCTGTAACGCTAATTACGTTGTTAAGGATGTTACTTTTTTCGCTCGTTTTGCCTTATATGAAACGTAAAATGGGTAGAGAAAAAAAAATGTCGAGTGGAGCATTATTTCGTTATCTGGTATCTTTAGTGTCGTTATATGCGCGAATGTTTTGCTGGTATTTGTTTATATAAGTAGAATAAATGTATAATGTTTACTACGGTGTATTCAGCCAAGCAGACACGCAGCACGCTGCGCATAAGATTTAAATTGCATGATAATCGCAACCCCATTACAGGGTATTTAACATTGTACGAGATACGAGTATAAGAACATGCTGCACAGGAAATCTTACTTAGCTCCACGATAATTTTACTCGTGACCTGACCATGGCCTTTTTGGCCTAATGCATTCATTTAGGTAGGTAAGTTGGAGTACCTGTTTGATTATTTGATATTGACCACAGATATAGCTTATACATTATTCTTAACGCTACGATTATAAATCCAAATATACGACTCGAGTAGATGCCAAAACTGCCATAGCTGAGAGTACACAGCAAGTCAAAGGTACTGCAAGAGTTGATCCGTACCAATCTACTATCAAACCTATGAAACACGATAGGATGAATTGAGCGATAAATACCGAGCTTCCGATGATGGAAATATCTGTACCGAGACCTCGTACTTGTTTGCAGTGTACGTGTTCTCCGTTTTCGTCTACTTCGAACTGCACAAAATTGAAAATATTTTTTGAACAAATATCTTGAAATGGGTAGTTGAGAAAAAAAAATAATAAATGTATAATAAATGGTTAGTACAGGTACTTACCACGTTTAATGAGTGATAACGTGCAACAATGATGTAAGGGATGGTGAAAATGGTACAATATAAAACGCCACTGGCGAATGAAAATAATATTACGGCGAATTTGCAGTTAAAATAGTACATTAGGAACATTGAAAACGTATCGATGGTTATGTTGGCGATGTAAACTTTCTTCAATCTGTAATTTAAAAAAAAAAAAAATGACGATTATGGATTCGACTCGACCAATGCAAGATGTCTGAGTTAGAGGATGTACAGTTGGGAGATTTTGATAAATAGGTTATAGGTATAGATAACTCGTGAACTTGCTATTAGAAAAAAAGGGGGAGTATCCCAACTGACAGTGAAACATTTGAGCTACACAAGCCTAAATTGAAAGAGCGTGCCAAAGTACACCAGTAGCCAGAATTTCTGCGAAAGCACCTACATTTTTGATTCTTAGTGAATTTTCAAAATCAAATGGTCTGAAATGTAAAAATTAAAATTTCAGGAAATTGACCTGGAAAACTGAAATTTGACACGTACCATATTTCGGAGCCCTCAAATCGATTGGAAATGGTTTCGAATTGTTTTAAGCAGTTCAAGAGCCTCCAGCAGATTTTTGAAAGTGGGAATTTTCATAAAATTTTAGGTACCCAATGAGGTTGGAAATATAAAAATTGTACCTTTGGACATGCCAAATCGATTGGAAACAGTTTCAACCCGTTTTTGAGCAGTTCTGAAGCATCAAGCAGATTTTTTAAACTTTAAATTTTCACAAAATTTCATCAAATGGAGTTGGAAAGTTGAAATTTTCTCTACACTCAAATTTTAACACCCTCTAAAGACGACTTCAGGTGGATTCAAGTCACTTTAGATCCTCCAGCGACTGTTTTGAAAATTACTGGAGCCTCCAGTAGATTTTTCAAACTTTAAATTTCCCCAAAATTTCATCAAACTGAGATGTAGAGTCGAAATTCATTCTGCAAACTAATTTCAATACGCTACGAAGTTGACTGCTGGTGGATTTCAAGTCGTTTTGGAGCCTCCAGCGACTTTTTTGAAAGGTTGTATGGCGTTTTTTTGGAAAATTGAAATTTCCCACAAGTAGCTGTAAGCTTCAAAACCATTTGAAACCACCATGTAGTCTGCGAAGTAAATTTCAGCTTGCCAAGTTCATTTGATAAATTAATGTAGTGAGAATTTCAAGTTTCAAAAAACTACTGGAGGCTCTAAAATGACTTGAACCCATCTGGAGTCGTCTTTAGAGGGTGTTAAAATTGGAGTGTAGAGTAAATTTCAGATTTCCATCTCCATTTGATTAAATTTTGTGAAAATTAAAATATCAAAAATCTGCTGGAGGCTTCAGGAATTTTCAAAAAGTCGCTGGAGGCTCCAAAACGACTTGAAATTCACCTGCAGTACTTCGTAGCGTATTGAATTTAGTTTTCAGAATAAATTTCAGCTTTACAACTCCAATTTGATGGAATTTTGTGGGAATTTCGAGTTTCAAAAATCTGCTGGAGGCTCCAGAACTACTCAAAACGGATTGAAACCGTTTCCAATTGATTTGGCATGTCAAAAATAGGGTATATCCTAAATTTCAGCTTTCTTGGTCAATTTGGTAAAATTTTGATTTTTTCCCTCATTTTTGGCCTAAATTGAATTTTTAAAAATTCACCAAAAATCGAAAAACGCACTTTAGCATTTGAAATTTTGAAGTAGCAATTTCTGGCAACATAGTTAAGAGATGCCCATTTTTGGAACAATAATGGTTGAAAATTTTCCATGTTTGCCAAACTCGTCAAAAAGTGTCCATCTCGTGAAATTGTCAAGAGGGGCCATATTTTGCCAAAATTGTCAAACAGTCCTGTTCTTGCCAAGATTATGCTAAAAAATCCGTTTTCTGCTAAAATTGTCTAAAAATTCACATTTTTCATCAAAATTATCAGAGGAGTGCCAATTTTATTTGGTTCAAAATACTCGTACAACTGAAGGCTCCAGAACGATTTAAAACCATCCTCAATTGACTCAGTAAACATTTAAATTAGAGTAAGTATAAAGTAAATTCGTGATTTTAAATTTAATCGGTACCTATTAATTAGTGAAAATGACAATTTTCAAAAATCTGCTGGAGGCTCCAGAACTGCTCAAAACAGCTCTAAACAATTTCCTCGTGACTTTGGGGTTTGGGAAGAGCGAGAAGGTCAAAACTAGGTTGCAAACAAAGTTTCAGACTATTAAATGAGTTTGGTAAAATTTTGATTTTTTTTATACTTTTGGCTCAAAATTGATTTTCAAAAATTTGTCAAAAATCGACAAATGTGCATCAGCATTTAAAAGTTTTACTAGTGATGCATTTTTGCATACTCTTTTTATTTAACTTTTACCTTCCTTGTAAGAATAAAAATATTCGTTTATTCGTAGAATTGTAGGGGAAATTGGACTTTAAAAAAATTCCAGGCAAGTTTTTGACCATGGCAATAGACAATGATAATGAACATTTTAGTCTCTCGAAAATGTCCATAATTGTAATTTTTTTGTTTACCTTCTCATTTAAATTGTAGGGTCTTCGATTAAAAAAATTACTTTTCAACCCTCATTTCACAGCCTAAAAGTGGTCTCAATTTGAATTTCTTAGTATCGAGGTGTGAAAATTCAAAACTCATATTTTTTGAGGGGGGAGGGAGAGGAGAAAGGAAAGAACGAGAAGGTTATTTCCTATTCGAAATTAGTCGATAGAGTACCTAAATCTACTTTCAAGCGCCGTATGTGCCTAAATTAAAATTAAGTAATAAGTAATTAACTTATCTGAAAAATAATGATACTCGTAATTACTTACCCAAATCTTCGTATTATCTTTTCCATCGTTAATGAGCATATTAAACAACTAAACGAGTATACAGTCATTCCCAAGCACGCAAATCGGATACCTTCTTCATAGGCAAACTTTTCTTTCGAGTTGCTCGGAGCCTATGAAATGAAAGGGGAAAAAGTCAAATAGGTACTCGTACCTACATACGTGTATAAGAATGGCGTGTATTCAGTGAAAGGAAGGGAAAGGTTTCAAATCTGATCTGAAATTGCTTAAAACAAATTCCAAAAAGTTGAGCTTTAATCCTATTTGAACAGTTTTCTAAATTATTGAAAAACTATAGATCCTTTCGAATTGGAGAAAATATTTGAATTGGTTCATTTTGCCCAAAAAAAAATGTTTTATTAAGAAAGGTTAAGAAATCTCCTTTAAAAAAACTTTTAAAATTTTTTTGAATTTTCAAAAATTTGCCAAAAAATGAACATTTTGGCCTGTGAAATTTTGGTTACGAAGGCTATACGGTATGTTCTTTCAATCTAGCTTGGTTTCGTTTAATTCTAAGAATACGACTTCAAAATAAGGTTCTCTAGTCAAGATATTTATAAAACCGGTCGATCAAGGGGAAAAATTTTCAATACGAGTAATATTCTTCGACTCGAATGGCAAAAGTTAAAAATCTACCCGAATGTATGCAAATGACTTCAGTAGACCTACATTTGAATTCATTTCAAGTATTATATTGTTACTGCTTTTCCGTTTAGGAAAACGAAACAATAAAGTAGTACGTAGGTATTAAAAGAAAATGCAAAATAAGAAAGAATAAAATAAATCTGCGTCAGCTGCGACGACAACGTCGATAGTACGTATTTGCGACGAAGCAAAGCATCATCATTTCAGTTACCTAATCCAATTAATTTATCTAATAAATCGAACTCATTTGGCACATTTAATTAAGTTTAGCTCGTCGAAAGGCATACTGGTAGGTATCTTTAGGGAGTTGAACAGCGAGTAAGTATTTCGCGTGTTACCGCGTGTCCGACGCGACGCGTTTTCGGTGTACACCTGCTTAATTTAATTTGTCCGCAGTCGTGTTTTCCTGTTTTGCAACCCTTCTCACCGTATACAAAATAGGATTTAGATACCAGCGAGATAGTCGTATTTCTTGGATAAGTAAAGGTTCTCCGCACCATTGCTAAAATACCTATCCGACTGCGACATATCTAGGTCTTTTACGACTAGTGTACCATAAAAGCATATTGTACTCGTAGGTAAACGCCAAGTCGACCATATTAAAATTTATCGCAGTCCGATACTCGTATAGTTACAGTTACCTTTGGATCACCGCCGAATACAGCTTCGCCGACATAATCTGTAAAATACAGCGAGTAAGATACATGTGACATCCAACATAGCACATTTGTCACCAGAAGTATCCGTATCGAGTATGGAAGTTTAACAATCGACGATAGATACACATCAAGGCTCGGCATGCTCTCCTGAAATATGCCCCAAAAAAAGTCTATCAAAAATCCATATCGTACAGAATAATTGCTACTATAAGCTCAGTTATCAAATCTGCTTTGAACTGGTTTTTCCTTATTTTATTCGCGCCATATTATGGTAATGTGTTTGTTTTGTTTGAAATGTGGAAGAAAAGTCATCAATCGGTTCGATTTAAATAATCACTGAAAGTCATTATCATAATAAACGAAATTTCAATGTTTTCAAGTCTGAAAATTGATCGCAAAAATTACAAATGCCAAATATATGACGTCAACGTAGGTAATAAAATGACCCATTGTGTCTGAAAAAAGGCCTCGCCGAAGAGGTGACCTTGAAATTACATTTTGCCAAAAAAAAACAATATAGACTACTTTATCAGTGGGAAAGAGGGGACTTGCGAAGAAATGAGAAACTTAACTCGATCATTGTATCGAGTATTTCGAGACCCATGTAGAATATTTTGGCTAAGTTTACAGCAGCTCAAACTAATCCAGTGTAAGTTGGGTTGCCAACCCAAAAACAAGAAGGAACAAAGTTATAGGTATTATTATGATTTTCCGATTCCTGAAATTTTTCAGATAAACTGATTTGGTAGTGCCATCGTTGCAGAATTTTGAATGGGACAAGAAAAAAACTTTTTTAATTGAAGAAGTTATAGATAGGATGAATAAATAATTGAAATTTACAAAGTGCTCTATAGTCGAATTCGCTCAAAAAAATACCTCCGTTCGCACTGAATGTTAAACGTGATCTAATAACTGATTCTCAATCAAGAAAGTATTCGGGAAAAAATAAGCTCGAGTGCCATTTTTTAGACCCTTCCATTCCGAGGAGCCATCCTCCCTTTTCACTTTTTCAAATGCACTTATCTCATCCTCATTAGTCCGGCATATGACAATAAGAGTAATTGTACCCCCCCCCGCGCCGATCCTCTGGGACAACTTTTTTCTTAAAGGGGACGTCCTAAGGAACATTTTAACAAACTTGCCAAAAAAAACTGGCCTTACGTACAAAATGGCGGCCATTTTGATCGACAGGTCAGCCGAAATCGCAGATTTTGCGCTTTAATATAGGACTTGCACGAACTTTTTCGAACTTTACAAAAGTAGATCGAAAGATCATGCAAAAATTCATCACCTGTCAAAATTTCAAGTGCTAAAGTGCATTTTTAGATTTTTGGTGAATTTTTGAAAATCGAATTTAGGCCAAAAATGAGGGGAAAAATCAAAATTTTACCAAATTGACCAAGAAAGCTGAAATTTGAGATATACCCTATTTTCGACATGCCAAATCGATTGGAAACGGTTTCAACCCGTTTTGAGCAGTTCTGGAGCCTCCAACAGATTTTTGAATCTCGAAATTCCCACAAAATTCCATCAAATTGGAGTTGTTACAGCTAAAATTTATTCTAAAAACTAATTTCAATGCGCTACGAAGTACTGCAGGTGAATTTGAAGTCGTTTTGGATCCTCCAGCGACTTTTTGAAAATTCCTGAAGCCTCCAGCAGATTTTTGAAACTTGAAATTTCCCCAACATTAATTTATCAGATGGAGTTGGCTAGCTGAAATTTACTTCGCAGACTACATGGTGGTTTCAAATGGTTTTGAAGCTTCCAGCTACTTTTAGGAAATTTCAATTTCCAAAAAAAACGTCATACAACCTTTCAAAAAGTTACTGGAGGCTCCAAAACGACTTGAAATTCACCAGCAGTCAACTTCATTGCGTATTGAAATTAGTTTGCAGAATAAATTTCGACTCTCCATCATGGTTTGATGAAATTTTGGTGAAATTTCAAGTTTCAAAAATCTACTGGAGGCTCCAGTAATTTTCAAAAAAGTCGTTGGAGGCTCTGAAATGACTTGAAATCTACGAGAAGTCGTTTTCAGAGGGTGTTAGAATTGGAGTGTAGAGTAAATTTCAGCTTTCCATCTCCATTTGATGAAATTTTGTGAAAATTTAAAGTTTCATAAATCTGCTGGAGGCTTCAGAAGTCGCTGGAGGATCCAAAGCGACTTAAAATTCACCTGCAGTACTTCTTTGCGTATTGAAATTAATTTTTGGAATAAATTTTAGCTTTACAACTACAATTTGATGGAATTTTGTGGGAATTTCGAGATTCAAAAATCTGCTGGAGGCTCCAGAACTGCTCAAAACGGATTGAAACAGTTTCCAATCGATTTGGCATGTCGAAAATAGGGCATATCCCAAATTTCTACTTTCTTGGTCAATTTGGTAAAATTTTGATTTTTTTCCCTTATTTTTGGCCTAAATTGGATTTTCAAAATTCACCAAAAATCTAAAAACGCACTTTAGCACTTGAAATTTTGACAGGTGATGAATTTTTGCATGATCTTTCGATCTACTTTTGTAAAATTTGAAAAATTTCGTTCAAGTCCTATATGTTAAAATGCAAAATTTGCGATTTCGGCTGACCTGTCGATCAAAATGACCGCCATTTTGTAAGTAAGGCTAACTTTTTTTTTGGCAAGTTTGCTTTAAAATGTTCCTTAGGACGTCCCCTTTAAGAAAAAAGTTGTCCCAGAGAATCGGCGGGTGGGGGGTGCAATTACTTCTATTGTCATATGCCGGACTACTTGTATAAATTGATAATACAGAAAACATTTTCGAATAAATGTAATTTCTTGAAAGCTTCTCTACATGTTCGGTTCTCACAAAAATTTCATTTGGAGCAACCCTCACACCACCCACCCTCCCTCCAAAAAATTATGAGTTGAAAAATTTTGTTTGGTGACCTAGACTTTTCGATTCACTTCCAAACAACTTACAAAAATGGTGAAAAAATATTGTAAATTGAGGACAATTCGTCACATTCTAAAAAAAAAATTATAGGTACATATTCTAGAAATTTTAAGGTAGGTACATACATCATAATAGTCATCTTCCTCCTGTAAATTCCAATCATGAATTGGAATCAGTAATGGCAATGAAAGCGTGAAAAATAATATGACATAGCCTACAGCCACATTTCCAACCCAGATACACATTTAAATTTTAAATAAAGTTAAATAAGTTTGGTTCAATATCCAGCAGCCAGCACACATAACTAACCTGTGAAACTTGAGAATCTTTCTGATTTGATTTGAGCAAGTCTCCTTTATGACAATTGCTCTTCGACTGGCTCGACTGTTCTTTTGTTGCTGGTTCGATGTTCAAACATAACGAACCTTCTTTACCATCCTTATCCGGAGAGTTTTGCTCGGATCCCTTCTCGCCTTTCATCGCGGTGTCTTCTTGGTCCAGATCATCATTGATGTTGGAAAAAGCATATTTACTGCAATGCTGAATATATTAAAGAGTAAAAAAAAGAGTAAATTTTAGTAATTTTCCATTTTAAAACAACTTAAAACAGAAAGAAGCGAGTTATTTACATAGACAAATGTCTACGGTTATTTACTTCTCTGTATTGCTTTTCAACTTTATGGATCATTTTTAAAGGAACTTCGCGAAATGTCGTAATCGACAAAATAACACAAAATGTGAACATGATTGTTGTTAGAAGGAACACAGTATTTACATGACCTCCCATCGAACGACCTGAAAAACAAGGAAATTGCAAAATAAAGCTAATAATGAGGGGGAGAGGTTAAAATCTGTTTAAAATTATTCAAAATTAAATTTAAAGTAGGAAAGAAACACTCAAAACTGAAACATTTCTTTCTGTACCATTGTGCTTTGGATCTGTCTAAAAATGTTGCATCAATTGAACGATATTTTGTTTAGAATTAGATATTTCAGTCGATAATTCATGTTTTTACCTAAAGCGCTGTTATCCCAATCAACAGATCCCAGAGCATATCCGACTGTACCTCCACATCCGGCCAATACGGTGAATGTGCTGAGACCACGTGTATGATCCTCTGAATTATGCGTGTACATGGAAAATAACCAAATGGTTAGTACACTAAAATTTATCGTCATCGCATAGTGTAAGCACGACATTAATATTATTGTTGGTAAAATTACATCGTCAGATATACACATTAACGTCAATTAATCGATTGAATTCTGCCATTAAAATAGGTACTTAAAAGTTGGAATCTTATAGTAAGTACCAAAATCGAATGCTTGGGTATTGATTTTCATGTTGTTGCACCAGTTTAGATTTTTTTTCTTCATGCCCAGTTT
The DNA here is from genome assembly GCF_950023065.1 of Planococcus citri. Taxonomy (NCBI): domain Eukaryota; kingdom Metazoa; phylum Arthropoda; class Insecta; order Hemiptera; family Pseudococcidae; genus Planococcus; species Planococcus citri. Next base: position 1,862,611 of record NC_088678.1, on the reverse strand, counting down.
TTTTTCCTATTACTTTTTATGTAAAATATGTAATGTTAGTAATGGATACGAACCTTCGCTGCATACATCTAGTAAATATGCTCGACTAGGATTTTGTAATGCATCGGCGCAATAGTCACCTACGACAATGCCCAGAATTGTAAAAACTATCACCCAAGTGGAGGAGCTTCTCGTAATGGCGTCTTGCTGAAGGATCATTTCAGCAATGGTGCTATTCTTTTGCTGCTGCATAGTGTAATTTCGATACAAATGAGTAGACTTGCCTCCCATATAATCACCGAATCTCTTACCATGTGGAATTAACATAAGACCTGGTAAAAAAAAACACATTTTTAACTCGTTTTCACAACGAGTATTTGAAAGGGAAATGGATTAAAAACTCACCAATAATTTCAAAAATTGAGAAAATCACTATAAAAATTCGTCGACGTCCCATTCTGGACTCGCATCGATCACTTAATGAGCCAGTAACAGGCGATAGGAAGAATCCCAGGATGGGAGACAAGGTGAATACTAAAGACATGACGCTTTGTTTGACTCCAATTTCTAATAAAATTGGCCCTGAAAATGCTGTTATGGCTGAGTAAGTGAATTCTATGCCCATTACAGTGGCGCATAATCTGATCAGTTCCCATCGCGTCTTCTTCCTGTGAAAAATTTTTAAAAAATAGGCAGGGATGTAAAAATGTTTACAATGAGGGGCACGTTTTAAACTACATATAGAAGGCTCCAATTTGAATGAAATTGAGTTAGATCGAAAGAGCATGGCTTAAACCCCTATATAAATAAAATTTGGACTTTCAGAGCCTCCAGAAAGTTTTCAATTTTCTCCACAAATTTCAAATTGTTCTGGAGGGACGAAAAATGAACTTCGGAACTTTTATTTTGAGTTGGTTCTTATTGAGCACGACTCGTATTTAAAAAAATACATAATTAGCGTGAAACACCCTGATGCATGACCGCTAAAAATTAATAAAATTCCAGATAGGTTTAGTTAACTTATTTAATAGAGAATAGAAATGGCAATCGAGTTTAAGACTTGGTTTACCTGTACAAATGAGCGAAAGGAAACTCTTCCTGTTGATTGGACTTCTGATTGACTTGTTCTTTACGGAATACATTGTCGATGATTTTCTTAGCTTCCAAATTTCCTCGATTTTCTTTCCAATTTTCGTAATTTGTTTTAACGGTATCACGAATTGTGTGTAATTGGCCGACAGTGCCTTGATAGTTGTGCAGCTTGTCTACCATTTTCGCATTATGTACTTAAATGGGTCTGGGTATGCACTTTGTTCGAAGACACTTGGGGTAATCGCGTATAAGCTGTTCGAAACATAAATTCAAAATAGAGTTGAATTGCTCGTATATACTCTTATAGCATCGAAGGGTGCTCGCGAAAAGTTCTACTGAACGTTATCGTTGCAAATAATACTCGCACATGAACTAAGTATAAACAATACTTATAAGTACCTAGCTAGTTTATGTAGTAATAATTTATAATTACATAAATTATGTTCAACTGAAATCCATACCCTATATAAGCATATACCTACCTTCCCAAGTACGGTACATTCAATTTAGCATAATAATTTAGTCACGTTTTAATGTACCTACATTTCTGTACATGTTTATAAGATCACAAAGTGATCCTTTTAATTGCAAATTAATTTGAATAATAATGTCTCCGGTTACCTCACTATCACTAAATAAGATATAAGTATCCTAAATAAGAGTAAGTAGGTATACCTAAGTAACCGAAAGACTTCATTCGCGTTATCTTAACAGCGAGAAAACGAAAAATAAAATACTAAAATGAACGTGAAAGTAAAACATAATATCATCAACATAAGTACTGCACTCACCTGAGTTACACCGGTATATTGATTTTTTTGGTTTCAAATTGAAGATCATGTTCATTGGGCACTTACTCTATTATAATAATTCGATAAGATTTAGAATACAGACCGATATCACAACGTTTACTGATACGAATTTCAAATTGTTTTATTATTTTGCCAAAAGTGTCCAGTAGGAAAGCGAGAAAAAAAGATTTTTAATTCGCTGTCTGCGAATGTAGGATAAAAGTTGTCACGCACTCTTACGCATAGATAGGTATATTGAAACTGAATTACTTGAAAGGATTCCTTCTTACGTAACTGTCGTGTTTAAGACGTATGTATAATAATAATAATTGAAAATAAAAAATCCCGACAAACATAAAATAAAGTTGAATGAAGAAGAGTGTGATGGGAAACACGTCACTTTTGTGATAGCCTACCTAGCTATATTATTCGTCGCATAAGGCTGTGAAAAAATTCACTACTCAGCACTCCAGACTCACGCTGGACTTTCCAGGAATTTTTAAAAGTTTATTTTAGCGATTTTTTTTAACAGTTTACGAAGTAGTTGTCACTATGCAAAGAAAACGCACGTGTAAGAAGTTGTCCGGCCGCGATCATGAAGAAGAAACAACTGAAATGGTTTATAAAGAGTTTTCTTGTAGCACATACAGTATTTACACTTTTGTGTACAATTCAATCAACCTTCAATGATGACAGAGTGATCATTTATTGTAAATTACGAATTTCTCGCCAGTTAGTTGCTATATTACAGTAGACTTATACGTGCATGTTTAAAAAATGCAGGGTAAGCGACGAATCGATGAATTTATGTAATTTTATTAATGTCACGCTGGTTGGTATTTTGTACGTCTTATTAAGTACATTGCATTAGCCTATCGGTAATTATTACTATCGAGAAGTTGGTTTGTTTGGGTTTGCCTCTTATCGATGATCGTACAGTGATAACGAGACATTTTGGGTACCAATACCCATATTTTTCCCATGTACCTATTTTAAAATGCCTGATTAATTGTTGAAGATGAAGATATGTATTGTGTTTCGAGTTGGAAAGAAATAGAAATACTCGTAGGGAAATTGACCAACTTTTTTGATCAGAGAATTTGAAAATACCTAACTTAGGGCTTAGTTGACATGTTGAGTTTTAAAACAAAATTTTATAGTCCGGCATAGGACAATAGGAGTATTTGCACCTCCCCCCCCACCGATCCGCCGGGACAACTTTGCAGATTTTGCGTTTCAACATAGGACTTGCACGAACTTTTTCAAACTTTACAAAGGTAGATCGAAAGATTATGCAGAAATTCATCACCTGTCGAAATTTCAAGTGTCAAAGTGCGTTTTTCGATTTTTGGTGAATTTTTGAAAATCGAATTTAGGCCAAAAATGAGGGAAAAAATCAAAATTTTACCAACTCTACGATCCTATTTTAACACCCTCGGAAGACCACTTCAGGTGGGTTCAAGTCATTTTTGAGCCTCCAGCGACTTTTTTGAAAATTACTGGAGCCTCCAGTAGATTTTTGAAACTTGAAATTTCCCCAACATTAATTTATCAAATGGAGTTGGCAAGCTGAAATTTACTTCGCAGACTACATGGTGGTTTCAAATGGTTTTGAAACCTCCAGCTACTTTAAGGAAATTTCAATTTTCCAAAAAAACGTCATTCAACCTTTCAAAAAGTTTCTGGAGGCTCCAAAACGGCTTGAAATTCACCAGCAGTCCACTTCGTAGCATATTGAAATTAGTTTGCAGAATAAATTTCAACTCTCCACCTAAGTTTGATGAAATTTTGGGGAAATTTCAAGCTTCAAAAATCTACTGGAGGCTCCAGTAATTTTCTAAAAAGTCGCTGGAGGCCCTCAAATGACTTGAATCCACCTGAAGTCGTCTTCAGAGGGTGTTAAAATAGGAGTGTGTAGAGTAAATTTCAGCTTTCCATCTTCATTTGATGAAATTTTGTGAAAATTTAAAGTTTCAAAAATCTGCTGGAGGCTTCAGGAATTTTCAAAAAGTCGCAGGAGGCTCCAAAACGACTTGAAATTCACCTGCAGTACTTCGTAGCGTATTGAAATTAGTTTTTAGAATAAATTTTATATTTACCTACAACTCCAATTTGATGGAATTCTGTGGGAATTCCGATATTCAAAAATCTGCTGGAGGCTCCAGAACTGCTCAAAACGGGTTGAAACAGTTTCCAATCGATTTGGCAGGTTGAAAATGGAGTATATCCCAAATTTCCGCTTTCTTGGTCAATTTGGTAAAATTTTGATTTTTTCTCTCATTTTTGGCCTAAATTCGATTTTCAAAAATTCACCAAAAATCGAAAAACGCGCTTTAGCACTTGAAATTTTGACAGGTGATGAATTTTTGCATGATTTTTCGATCTATCTTTGTAAAGTTCTCCTATGTTGAAACCCAAAATCTGCAATTTCGGCTGACCTGTCAATAAAAATGGCCGCCATTTTGTAAGTAAGGCCAACTTTTTTTGGGCAAGTTTGCTTTAAAATGTTCCTGAGGATGTGCCCTTTAAGAAAAAAGTTGTCCCGGAAGATCGGCGGGGGGGTGCAATTACTCCTATTGTCATACGCCGGACTAAACATAAGCAAAATCATCAGAAACTGACACAATTTCTTTACCTAAAATTAAACAATAAAAATTTAAAAATTGCATAAAATATAAATCAACTCCTGTCAAAATAATGAAAAACGCGCGAAAAAAATTATCAATAAAATCACTGAGAATTACTGAAAAGAAATTTGATTTTGAGGAAATTTGTCTAGATAAATCTGCAAAAAATTCAGAAATTGTACACTGAAAACATCGTTTAAATGTATGATTTTTTAAAAGTTCAAAGATAGTATTGCGATGAAAAAAATAGGCCAAAAAACACGAAAAACTTAGTTTTCATGACTTCTGGATAACATAAGTATATGGGGCACATCTTTTGATTTATTCGAATCGATTGATTTTTATTTCAACTTTCTTAACATTTCTCTTCTCCTCTAGCCCTTCTGAAAATTCGGATATCTGCAAATTGTTAAATCGAAGCCTTCTCCTCTCAAACCCCTTCAATATAACACCAAAACTCAAACCTAAATATAAAATTTGAGTGAATTTCATTCAAATGCCTTCGTTAAGATGATCTCAAAACAAAACAAAAAACTTAAATATCAAATAGGTACCTACCTGGTTATGCATTTATTAGACATAAACGCGTAAAAATGATGAAAAAATGAATGTTTCGTTCAAAAATACGTAGGTACCGTAATTTTAAGAAATTTATGATAAAATTTTTAAGAAACAGTTTCCGATGAAGGAAGTATGAATTCCGTTTCCGGAATTCTGATACCAACATGCTTCTACGAAATGAAATATCAACTATCGTAAGTTTCCTAATTGGCTGTGGAATGAACCAGAAATATGAAGTTTCTCTGACCGTTATCGTAGATTTCAAAAAAGTTCTTATCCATGTCAGAGGCGAGAAAATGTAGATTTTTATCTCTCAAAAATTGAATTCAGCGCCCTTTTCTGTGCTGACCAAATGGGCCCCACAAATAATACATAAAAGCAGACACATTCCTCTTTTAAATTATTTCAACTTTTTCTGGTACTTTCTGTTGACTTTTCAAAATATTATTAAGCTACCCGATTAAAAAATTAAAAACGCAGTCAACTTACTATTTTATTTTCAGTTTATCATCCTTCAAATTTACGCGGTTATTCCAAGTTTTTGAAAAATCTACAGCATTCTCGTTGACACTACAATTTCAATTAATAAATCACACACAACAAATCCACATCCGACGAGTGTAACATCGAAATACAACGAATTTAACGCTTCTACGCTGACAATGGTAGGTCTATTCTTAAAAACTGAAGGACATGGGCATGAGAAAAGAAAAAAAGAACAGTTAGACTATAGAAAAAAGAAGACGTAGATTGTAGTAGAAGGGATGTTTTGAAGTACCATAGGTGTATAGGAATTCAATTCTCAAGCATCAAATCGACACTTTAAGTAAACTATTTTTCAAATGTTGTGATCAGATTAAACCCACCAGTTCCGCAGATATATAAATTACAAAATAATAAATCGATGGGTAGCAGGATAAGAAATACTAGGCTATTTTTGATAAGGAATCGTTTTTAAAAATTCGTATCCGTACTTATAAATTCAGATTACTTATCGCTTCGCGGTGCAATGTTCCAAGTTCTCTTTTTTCGAATGTAAATTACGAGTAGATACCTATCTACTTGTATCATTAATTATTCATTCCAGCTTAGGAGCTGTTCAAACGAAAAAGGGTAGTAAATATTTAATGCTATTGAGATTATGACAAATGCCAGCAGGGAAGAGTGGAACAAGTAGACAGGTACTCAACAGGCAACTGAATAGGTACATCAGAAACTAAACAAAATTCGTTCTCTCTTTAGTAAATTTGAGAACTATTGAGATATAGAAGTAATTCTCATAGTACAGCTTTCAACGATACCTATGCTGAAAATATAGAAGTAATTTTACCAAAAGGATAAAATACCGTCACTTTTACATTAACGTAGCAAGTCTAGTCGTCTCGTTTTATGACAGGCATCGTGAGCAGTTCCAATTCATGAACGTATAATGTACACAGACACTTATCTAGATATTTATCATTAACGTAATCAGTAGTTTGAAATCCATAGAAAACCATGAAACCAGTTTCTCCTCGTGTAATTCTTTAATAACAAACCTATGTACGACTATACGGTGGTGAGACGTTCAGGTAAAAATAGATACACGTTATAAAAATTATCAAACCGGTATCCTCGAGTACATACACTTGTCTAGCACTGTGTTCTTTCGAAGAATGCTGCATCGAGTAACTAGTCGTTCATTTCATTTTCAACTAAGTAATCAGTTTTAGTTTGTTTTTATGAAAAAGTTCGCAAGTTGAGTGTTCCGAAGTGCGAGTTCGATATACGATATTTTTATTATTTGCACGTGAATCGAATTCGAGTTTTATTGTAGGTAAGTGATTTTTTTGATCGGTTTTCTTTAAAACGTAATACAAAGTGTTAAAAATAAATTTTCGCTGTGCTTGTTACTCAATTTTGTGAATATCTACGAGTTTTATCACCAACATAATTCGTTTATCAACTCAATAAAGTAAGTAAGTAGACAATATTTATTTTATTTTCAGGCTTGATATTTTGTTTCTTAATATTTGAGATTAGCGTCTAAGTGGTTTATTTTGTTTGAATTAATGTTTACACTCGTCTACATATTAATTATCTGGGTAGGTAGTGTACAAGTTTGTTGAAAATATAATTAATTCCCAGGTAGAGGTACTCATTTAAAAATATCCTTCGAGTTTAAAAACTGAACTACATTTTCCCCGATAACCTTCAATTTGCACTCTAGGAACCTAGGTAGGTATGCTATATTTTTAATGGAAATTTTTTATCAACTCGTGATTTGACTGGATCTTGAAGGATAATGATGGTGGAGGGCATATAAATGTAAATTTCATCAAAAAATCGCATCGAAGCGTGAGATTTGATTATGTTCCTATTATATGTATATTTAAACTTTTATCTGGTCGAATTAATGAATTAATATGATAAAATAATTAAACGCCAAGTATAACGAGAAATTAACTCGTTTAATTTGATGAAACTTTTATACTTTCTTACCTACTTAAATGAACGTTTTATTGCCAAATAACGTTAATTATTAGGTTAATATGGCCCAGACATTGTATTCGGTACAATCATTCTACGCCCAAAAGTTTTAAAATTTTTTTCACTCTTGAAGAAATAAATCTATTTTCAAACTTTTATTAAATCTGTATCATTGGGTATAGGTAATTAGAGATTTATTTTTGAATCCATAACGTGGATTACTATGCATGCAATTTTTCCACGTGTATGATATGTACGGTCTGATGAATGTAAATAAATAGACGAGCTTATAAAATATAAAATTTTCGCCGAATTTTCTGCTCATTAGCATGAAATGACGAACCTAATAGATACCTCTAAATAATTGGTTCGTCAAATTTATCAAATAGAAATAATGGTACTTATTTAATGCATCAATTTTACTCATGTTTCAGTTTGTGAAATTGCCATCAGACCATGATGCGGATTACATCGAAAATCTAATTTGAAGAATATCCAATTAATTTTTAAAAATAAGCTGCAGTAATCGATGGGATCAATAAAAAATTACATTCAAATTAAAAAGAAACTCAATCTGTTTACAAGTGAAGACGAATACAGTCATATTTACAGGTAAACATTCGTAAATAAGTATACTTATTTGCTTAGCTGATCCAACTTAGGTAAGCTCCAGTGAAGAAAAAATTGTCTTGAATTCGACGTCATCGTGTTTGTTTCTGTAGGTGTAGTAATAAAATATCAAAGTATTATTGTATCTCAGGACTGGTTATCCTCTAATTTCTCGACCACATAAACGGCCAAGATTGATGGTTCCGTCGTTTAAGGTTCGCATAGGGCCGTAAAACGATACTGTATAATTATCGTAGATAATCATAAGTGCAATTTTTTTTCGTAAGATGTGAAAACATAGATACACACTTGTGCAATTTTCAGAAAGTTGACTAGTGTTTTAGGTGAGTTTAGCTTTGAGGCAAATGAATAAAATTGTATACAAACAAGGGAACCTCTAGTTTGTAATTTAGTCAGTAATTTTCCTAATTTTTTTTTTAACCAATGCATAGATATACTCAAAACATTTCACTGGCTTTAGGTATCCCAAAATTGACTCACAAAGGAAAGGAATGAAGGGAGGTACCCCAAAAGGCAGAAAAATGTTTGAAACTGAATAAAGCTGAATCGAAATAGCATACAAAAATGCATTATCAGCCAAAAAGGAGGCAACGTGCACTTTACGATTTTTAGTAAATTTTACATATATTTAAAAATTAAATTTGAGTCGAAAATAGAAAAAAAATCAAAATTTTAGCAAATTGAGCAAAAAGCTGAAATTTGTCAGGTTCTAGCTATTTGCAACCACCCAAATTGATTACCTATAAATGGCTTTGAATTGTATTGAGTACCGTAGTTTTGGACCTTACAGCAGATTTTTGAAAATTGAAATTTCCGCAAAATTTGTAGAGGTGCCAGAATGACACTCACTTCTAATCGTATATAACTTAGAATTAATTTTAGCTTTCCAACTTCATTGAGTCGAATTTTATGGAAATTTCAATTTTCCAAAATCTTCTGAAGATTCCGGAGCTGCTCAAAATGGTTTTGAACCATTTTCATCGATTTGGGGAAGGGGAGGGGAGGGAGAGGGTGAAAAATCGGGTAAATGCCTAGCAAAGTTCAGTTTTATTCTAAGTCAATTTGGCAAAATTTTGATTTTTCATCATCAGTGGCCTGAATCTGATTTCGAAAATTCACCAAAAATCGAAAAATTTATTAGCTTCTAAAGTTTTGACCAACTTGATCCGACTCAAAAGACTTTCTGAAAATTATGATGCCTCCCTTGTTGATGTTTGTAGCGATGATGGCCATAATGCTATATATGGATTATCAATTTTTACCTTCATTAAGGAAATTTATCGTGACAGAAATTATGTCGAAATTTGATATGTTTATGTACATTGCAAAAATAAGACATACCCTTGTGTATCGCGTTCTATAAACTCATCTTACAATTACTTATAGATAGCATTAGTATTGAATTACGCAACGTTACGTAAAATGAACTTGAAGTCTGATCGAACCTCTACTAAATCATCTAAGGTATAAACAGGTTGAAAGAATTTATAGCGATAGTAAAAAAAAAAAAAAATGGACACGAAAAATGTGGACTGAATTAACAGCTACCTATATCCTATTGCATCTAATTTCATCCGGTTTGCATACAATTGGGCAATATTTTTGTAATTTTTTTTCACCCGTGAGATTGATGAATTAATTGAACTTTTGACGATGGAAGTACATATCTAGAGGGAGAAAAGATGACGATGAAAACTTTTGGAAGGCGTGAAAGTAATGTGTTTTTATAACTACCTAATCTATCGATGTTCGTTGCACTTTAATGTCATTTACGAAAATACCCATATTTTGGAAAGTATTTTTTCCGGTCGTTTGGATTAACAGAAGGAATTAATATGGCTTCGAAGTCGTATAATTTCATTACCTATCCGCTTTCTCGATTGCTTTTTAATGGAAATATTCGTTAGTATAAAATAAGCATAGATTGTTGAGTACCTACGTATTTTGATTCAATGATGACGTCATTCTATAGGTTGCATTGCTCATTTCTGAATATCTGGCAATCTGCATAAATTTATGTAAAATGTATTGGCGTCAATGAATTAAGTATCATCTGTTTTTTTTTTTTTTATCAATCAACTATTAGCATGTGTTGGAAATAGGAATGCAAGCACATAAAATATCTATCCCATTTGCAAGGCAAACAAGTTTGGCCAATCGTTGCCTGTATTTTATAAAACACGTGTACATGTAGATCTGTTAAAATGTAGTGCAGATATTTTATTACCTAATTTCAATTTTTGAAAAGTTTTTCTCAGAATTTTTCATAAGGGAAAAATTTTTAAAAATGTAAAAAACCTGATTTTTACGATTTTTAATTTTTTTTTTTTTTTTGCTTGGAAAGTGAATTAAATTGCGCAATTTTTGGATAGTTTTTCTTTGAAATTCGCCAACAGCTGGTGGAATTTGAGCAAAATTTGCTGGAATTAAGCAAAAGCTACATATAAAACATGATGAAAAACGTATCAAGATGACCAAAAAAAAAACACTACAAAAGCGCAAAAAATCATTTAAAATGACCAAAAATGATAAAATTTTAGAAAAAGTTGCATACAACATCGTGAAAACATGTTTAAAATGAATGACATAAAAACGCTAAAAATGAAGCACCAACGTCGATAAAATAATTCGACAACTAATAAAATTTGCCTTTCAGCAAAGCTTGCAGAATAACGTATTCGTTGAATTTGGTTCAGACTCGTTATTGTTGTGAAAGATAAATCACGAATTACTGTGAGAAAATAATGATTCGAATCAATGATCATGAATTACTTCCAATTATAATTTCAATTGAAAAAAAGAACCGAGTCATTTTGGGTACCCCTGGGTTCCTTTTTCCTGGAACCTACAGGAGAAAAATTCTGGTTTAGACTGATATCGACTTGAAATATATGTATTGCAATTTCTGAAAAACTTGAAAAATCGTCGGATATTTTCTCTCAAAGTCTGAGTATTTTTAAATAATTATAATACCTACTTTTAAAAAAATGTATGCAATAAAATGAAAATGGGTTAAAAATTTTCAATTTTTTTCCACTGGTTTTTAGAGCAGGAAAATAACGTGAAAAAGCGAAGGTGAAAAAGAAAAAATTGGCACATAAATTTTTTCTTCGAGAATGTGTTCAGATGAACCCCCTGAACTACGAAAAAAAACCGCACCTTCTACCCCTGGAGCTAACTTTTTTAGGGGGCTAAAACCGGTTACGATTCACGTTTTTTGCGATTTATTCCGAAAATATTAGGTTTACGATAAAAACTACCATGACAAAAAATGTTCCCCTTCAAATTCTCGACAATTTGATACTACGCTCGATACCCATCCCTCAAAAGGGGTGTCTGAAAAAAAGGGGTGGAAAGAGTAGGTGTTTCAAAAAAGGTCAGTTCAATAAATTGATCAAAGTTACCACTAATTATATCATTCGTTTTCGCTCAAATTTTTTATACAAAGTCTACTCACCCAACTATTAATTACACCACCATTGATTGGTCTTCAATCCTCCCCGGGGGTTGGTGGGGGGGGGGTGCTTGATTTTTCAAGTAACACACAACTGAATCATATATTTGAAAAATGAATCTGGACATGCGATATGTCGAATAGTATGTTTTCGAGGTCGCTGAATACGAATACCAACTTATTTTTTGGGTCCAGTTCCTCAAAGCCCTTCTGTGCCTCAAAAATGGGGTTAAAATTTTGAAAAATCGTTAAAAGTCGAGTGATATATCGAATGGTATATTTCCGAGGTCGTTCAGTACGAATATGAACTTAATTTTTGGGTTCCACCCCCCAATGTCCTTCTGTGCCCCAACAAGGGGGCTAAAATTTTAAAAAAATCATCAAAAAGTCGAGTGATATATCGAATGGTACGTTTTCGAGGTCGCTGCATGAGTACAAATATAAACTTACTTTTTAGGTCCCACCCCCTAATGTCTCTATGTGCCCCAAAAAGGGGCCAAATTTCGAAAAATCATGAAAAGTTGTGTGATACATCAAATGGTATGTTTTCGGGATTCTATTTTGAAATATGTTATCAATTTATGAGTTTTTCCAATAAAAAATAAAATTATAAATAATTAATCCCATTTAAATTTCTCATAATTAATAATTCGAGTGGCTCATACCTAAGCGAAATTTACAAATAGAAATTAGTTGGATGGTTCTACATTTTATTTCGACGAAATTCGACAATACTGTAAAAGTCCTAGTTCCATTTTATTTTCTATTAAAAAGTAGTCAAAAACTGGTATAAGTGAGTGAATACCTCTACCTCTACCCCCTCCCTTCAAAAGTTACTCCAATCAGTGTTTTTGAGATGAATTTTCAGAATTATTTCCAAAATAATAGTGAGAATCTTCAAAGAAAAAGATCACACCATGTTTTGTCGTTAACTTTTTTGGGACAGAGAACCATTGTGCTTTGGATTCTAAAAATTTGTGTTCAGCAATCTTTAAAACATACTATTCGATATAGGTACTCGTATTACACGATTTTCAGCGACTTTTCAAAATGTTATCCTATTTAGTAGGGCGTGAATGGGTTTTGAAGAACTGTAAGCAGAAAATAAGTTCATATTCGTACTCAGCAACCTCGAAAACATACCATTCGATATATCACTCGACTTTTCACGATTTTTCAAAATTCTGACCCTCATTTTGGGGCACAGAGGGGCTTTGAGGGGTTGCATGCAAAAATAAGTTGATATTCGTATTCAGCGACCTCGAAAACATACTATTCGACATATCGCATGTCCAGATTCATTTTTCAAATATATGATTCAGTTGTGTGTTACTTGAAAAATCAAGCACCCCCCCCCCACCAACCCCCGGGGAGGATTGAAGACCAATCAATGGTGGTGTAATTAATAGTTGGGTGAGTAGACTTTGTATAAAAAATTTGAGCGAAAACGAATGATATATTTAGTGGTAACTTTGATCAATTTATTGAACTGACCTTTTTTGAAACACCTACTCTTTCCACCCCTTTTTTTCAGACACCCCTTTTGAGGGATGGGTATCGAGCGTAGTATCAAATTGTCGAGAATTTGAAGGGGAACATTTTTTGTCATGGTACTTAGTTTCTATTGTAAACCTAATATTTTCGGAGTAAATCGCAAAAAACCTGAATTGGAACCGGTTTTGGTCCCCTAAAAAAGTTAGCTCCAGTGGTAGAAAAGGTGCGGTTTTTTTTGATAGTTCAGGGGGTTCATCTGAACACATTCCCGAAGAAAAAATTCATGTGCCAATTTTTTCTTTTTCGCCCTCGCTTTTTTACGTCATTTTCCTGCTCTAAATACCTATACTTTTAAAAAAATGTATGCAATAAAATGAAAATGGGTTAAAAAATTTCAATTTTTTCCACTGGTTTATTTGTTCAAAAATCAGAAAAAACTTCATTTCATCGATTGTAGCCAATTGTTCCATTGGCAAAAATTTTCCAAAAATTAGAAAACAACTGAAACTTACTTTTTGTGTTTTTTTTATGTTTACAGACGAAAATCACTATGGGAAATGATGAGATTATCGTTTGCCATTATGGGCATAGAATTCACGTACGCAGCATTGACGGCGTTTGTTTCGCCTGTGCTTTTGGAACTCGGTGTAAATTACCAACAAATGACGATGGTTTGGGCCATCTCACCCATTATAGGATTTTTCCTGTCGCCTATTATGGGTTCATTAAGTGACCGGTGTCGTTTGAAGTTCGGCAGAAGGAGACCTTTTATGATTGCGTTTGCTATTATTAATGTTATGGGTGAGTTGTATTCGTTCTTCATTTACTCGTATACCTATACCTGTCGTTCAGTATTAAATTATAATATTCCAGAAGTTATTAGATGTATTTGTGTGTGTGTGAGTCGATGATTGGTGTAGACATGAATTGAAATATGATCACTACCGCATATTAACATTAGTAAGTAGGTATACCGGTACCTACCTAAAATCCTTGCCAGTGATCAACTTACAAATCTATTGTGTTCATTATACTTACTTGTATCTACTCGTACCAATCTAGATTTACATATACCTACTCGTTCATATACATATAAGACTTATACGAGTATTCAATGTCCATTGTTCACGCTCATATGCTCTACCTAGTAATTATCATGTTATTCGATGACATTTTACTCGAATGTAGTCTATTTTCACAGGTCTTTTATTGATTCCGTATGGAGAATCGTTCGCGGAAGTTGTAAAGCATATAATGCCAGCCACGAATAGCTCAACTCCGGCTGAAATTGCGAGAATAGATAGACTGGAAGCCTGGCAAATTACTCAGCGACACATCGCCATTGTGATAACAGTAATCGGCGTCGTGATCGCTGATTACACTTCAGACGCGTTACAAAATCCTAGCCGAGCTTATCTATTAGATGTTTGCCGAGCGGGTTAGTGTACTTAATTGTGTACCTAATTATACCTACTCGTATATAAGTAGGCATAGTATCAGTTTAAAGTTCACCCTTACGTATCAACCTATTTACTCTTGATTTAAAAAATTATGATAGAATCTAGCTCACACGTTGTCACGTGTCGTATAATTTTGGAAATACGAGTAACTAAGTTTACCTACTTCGAGTTACGATGTAATATTTATTTTTCAGATGATCACGCCAGAGGATTAACGACGTTTACAGTTTTAGCTGGACTGGGTGGATTTGTCGGATATTTAATGGGGGCTATAGACTGGACGAAAATAAATATTTTTGGTAAATCATCTTCCCTCAAATATCCTTCCACTAATATGTGGAATATTCCACGTTGGACAGTGGACTGATTGACGAAAAAATATTTTTCAATAAACTTACGTATGTTTGCAGATTTTTTCCAAGGGTCGTTATTCAACGGGCATATACAAGCATTCTATACCATGACCGCTGTACTGTTTACAATTTGCATATTGATCACCATAACCACCTTTAGAGAAGTTCCGTTGCCAGTCGTAGAACTAATTGACATGTGCCCCGACGTCATGGTTAGTTTAAAAAAAATCAAACAATGATATTATTCTTTTTTTTTTTTTTTTTTGTTCCTGGTATACGCATTAGGGTGTAACCTTGAGGTAAAATTAATTTATTGAGAGAGAAAAAATTAAAAACAAATTTTTTGTTACTGGATCAGCTTTTTGCATTTGAGGTGAAAAGGGCGCAAACCGCAGTTCTCAAAGTGTCCTTTCAGAAGAGATAGGGGTACCTAAAGTCTTGAGGAAATGGCAGATTTGAAATTTTGAACCATTAAAAAATTATTTGAATCTTTTTTTAAAATACATATAATTTCCTTATTTTGAACTTTCATTTAAAAATCGTCTAAATTTAGTGTTCCTCGATGCGGGAGTAATTATGCAAATAAAAATGAAAAACAAATACACTAAAAAAATTAAGAATAAAATAACTAAAGATATTTTTTGCTTATCTTGCGGAGGTTGTATTAGGTCATCAATATTGAGAGTGACTTCATCGGCAGGTTGCTCGAATGCAGTTTCAGCGGCGAGTAAATCTTGTAGTCTGGTTTGATATTCTCGATTAACGTTGTAAACGTAAAGCATTTGACTGAGGGAGGCCATAATTTGTATTTTTCTTCGTTGAGCGAATTTATTTATTATGAAAGCTGCCGATTCGATGTCTTCGTAAATTGTGAGGTATTTCTGCTGGTAAAAATTAGGTATCATGAAAACGAAAAATCAAAAAGATGTACGATTGCGTGAAAAAAAAATGTTACCATACAAACCCATATAAATTCAGCTATGTTTTCGTTGCTGTATAAGCTCTCGGCTGGTTTCCACAAAAGATTAAATATCTTTCTGTGCTTTTCACCTTTGTTGATATACGATGCGGCTATACGAAGGGTTCGTTCGTATGATCGGTTGACTACAAACGTTGGCTTCCATTCGTCGAATATTTGTTCAAAATAGGCGTCGTCTATCTGCCATCTAATCATCATGATAAATACGCTCCAGTAGCTGAACAGCATCAATTTTTGCCTGTAGAACTGCGGTATTTGGTTCCATATGAAACAAAATGTACTGATTTGCGCCTTCGATGTGACTTTTTCGTTGGTCCATCTGTCCATCCACATTTCTAGTTTACTAATGGGCGAATACGTTTTGCAAAATACAGCGTTCAAGTTATTCATTTTTTGCTCGCCGGTCATCTGGTTCCAGTAATAGACGACAGCTAAGTCGTATCCGCAATAAACCTAATATGAAATAAAAATGTAGAAAATATTCGAAGTAAAATTGAGAGGTTGGAAGGGGGAAGGGGGGATATAAGGATGAAAATACGGCGTACGTACCGAAATTTTGAATATGTTCTCTAAAGGAGTAAAATTTTCAAACAGTTGAAAATTCCTGATGATTATTTTTTCTTGAATAACGCAATGGTCGGTGACGTGCACGTAGCATTTCCAATAAGCGATTGCGTGGAATTTATATTCGCCGAAAAACATTTCGAATTTTTCCTTTAAATCCGAGTCCAATTTATTCCATCGTTTCTCCACGTATTTTTCATAGCAGCATGGGCACAACGTTTTACTCGTGAAATCGAACTTTTGGGTTAGGCAGGCACTTTTGATACGATCTACTGTTTGAAACGGTGTTAGACGCACGTTCCAGATGATCATTTCTTGAATAATGCCTCCTTGGTGGCTTTCGCTCACGATAATCCAGTCAAAAATGTCTTCACCTGTGATAAAATTGAGTTGAAAAAAAATCCGAACACAATGAGAATTTATTCGTGTCATAATATTATTGTTCGATACCTACCAAATATAAATCAACGTTTACCTACCTATGAAACTTATTATTTCCGAAATACTTTGTTTGAAATAAATGGGCACAATGGGATAGAAATACTTGACCATATCGTGAACTTCCGCCAATAATTGATCAGGCACTCGATAAAAGCAGTACGTGTTTCCATTTTTGAATTCTTGAGCTCGCAGGCAAACGTCTATTCGTTGCTTGATTTCGCGATGTGACCAGAGTTCCTTGGCTATAGTAAAGCACGCCAATGTTTGCAAACTTTTCGTCATCACGAGGTCTTCGAATTTTTGAGGCATTATTTTGATTCAAGTTGATTGCGTTTTGTGATCTGTGTGAATGCAAAAGTGGTTGAAAAATGACTGTTTTTGAGGTGTGCTGTTCTATATCAGTTTAGATTGATGTTAATAAAAGCCCGGCATATGACAATAGGAGTAATTGCACCCTCCCCCCCCCCAATCCTCCGGAACAACTTTTTTCTTAAAGGGAACATCCTAAGGAACATTTTAAAGCAAACTTGCCAAAAAAAAAGTAGGCCTTACTTACAAAATGGCGGCCACTTTGATTGACAGGTCAGCCGATGAAATCGCAGATTTTGCGATTTAACATAGGACTTGCACAAACTTTTTCAAACTTTACAAAGATAGATCGAAAGATCAGGAAAAAATTTATCACCTGTCAAAATTTCAAGTGCAAAAGTGCGTTTTTTGATTTTTGGTGAATTTTTGAAAATCAAATTTAGGCCAAAAATGAGGGAAAAAATCAAAATTTTACCGAATTGACCAAGAAAGCTGAAATTTGGGATATACCCTATTTTCAACATGCCAAATTGATTGGAAACGGGTTCAACCCGTTTTGAGCAGTTCTGGAGCCTCCAGCAGATTTTTTGAATCTCGAAAATATCGGAATTCCCACAACATTCCATCAAATTGTAGTTGTAAAGCTAAAATTTATTCTAAAAACTAATTTAAATACGCTACGAAGTGCTGCAGGTGAATTTCAAGTCGTTTTGGAGCCTCCAGCGACTTTTTGAAAATTCCTAAAGCCTCCAGCAGATTTTTGAAACTTTATATTTTCACAAAATTTCATCAAATGGAGATGGAAAGCTGAAATTTACTCTACATTCCAATTTTAACATCTTCTGAAAACGACTTCTGGTGGATTTCAAGTCATTTTAGAGCATCCAACGACTTTTTTGAAAATTACTGGACCCTCCAGTAGATTTTTGAAACTTGAAATTTCCCCAAAATTTCATCAAACTGAGGTGGACAGTAAAAATTCATTCTGAAAACTAATTTCAATACGCTACGAAGTGGACTGCTGGTAGATTTCAAGTCGTTTTGGAGCCTCCGGCGACCTTTTTGAAAGGTTGTATGACGGTTTTTTGGAAAATTGAAATGTCCTAGAAGTAGCTGGAAGCTTCAAAACCAATTGAAACCACCATGTAGTCTGCGAAGTAAATTTCAGCTTGCCAACTCCATTTGATAAATTAATGTTGGGGAAATTTCAAGTTTCAAAAATCTACTGGACGCTCCAATAATTTTCAAAAAAGTCGCTGGAGGCCCTAAAATGACTTGAACCCACCTGAAGTCGTCTTCAGAGGGTGATAAAATTGGAGTGTAGAGTAAATTTCAGCTTTCCATCTCCATTTGATGAAATTTTGTGAAAATTTAAAGTTTCAAAAATCTGCTGGAGGCTTCAGGAATTTCACCTGCAGCACTTCGTAGCGTATTTAAATTAGTTTTTAGAATAAATTTTAGCTTTACAACTACAATGTGATGGAATTTTGTGGAAATTTCGAGTTTCAAAAATCAGCTGGAGGCTCCAGAACTATTCAAAACGGGTTGAAACCGTTTCCAATCGATTTTGCATGTCGAAAATAGGGTATATCCCAAATTTCAGCTTTCTTGGTCAATTTGGTAAAATTTTGATTTTTTCCCTCATTTTTGGCCTAAATTTGATTTTCAAAAATTCACCAAAAATCGAAAAAGGCACTTTAGCACTTGAAATTTTGACAGGTGATGAATTTTTTCATGATCTTTCGATCTACCTTTGTAAAGTTTGAAAAAGTTTGTGCAAGTCCTATGTTAAAACGCAAAATCTGCGATTTTGGCTGACCTGTCGATCAAAGTGGCCGCCATTTTGTAAGTAAGGCCAATTTTTTTTGGCAAATTTGCTTTAAAATGTTCCTTAGGATGTCCCCTTTAAGAAAAAAGTTGTTCCGGAGGATCGGCGGGGGGGTGCAATTACTCCTATTGTCATATGCCAGACTATAAAGCTCTCAAGGTTTTCTCTGATTCAAGACTTTTTCAACTTTCTGCAGGTAGACCTACTTTTGCTGGAGGCTCCAAATCAGGTTGAAAGTGATATCGTACGATTTGGGGGTTCAACTTTAGAAGAAATAAATCAATTTTTAGTTTTTCATTTCGAGATTTGCTCATATCGATGAAATATTTCTATAGGTACCTACTTTTTTCAAAAATTTAAATCTGAGGTGTGGGTAAACACCAGTTTTCAGTGATTTTTTACTTTTTTGATTTTATTTATTTGCCTTTTTATAACATATTTAAAGAATTTAAAGTATGTTTTTGTCAAATTTCAATTACATTTAATTACCTATAGTTTTTTGGTAATTTCTAGCGATTTTGATGCTTCTTTCAGAGTTGTAAAATCATTTCAACCCAATTTCTTTCAATTTTGGCAAAAATGTTATCAACTTTTAGTGATTTCTTTCGAGAAAAAATTACTCTGAAAAATTTATCCGATTACAATTTCAGCTCATTCGAAATTGATTCATTTTTAGGTGAAGCATCCTTAGAAATTAAAGCCTAAATTCGAAATCGAGCACCAATCTTCCAAAGAATGAATTCTTTTTGTCTCCAGAAAATTATTCTTACAATTTCTCAGTCTCCTTATACGAAAACTCTTAGACTTCAAAACAGCCCCTAATAAATTCCAGATCTCTCAAAAACCCTACAGCACTTCCATTTGCCTCACACAAAATTGACCTTTTTAATGTTTATTCGCAGGAAAATGGCAGAGACATCATTCAAAAAGAACTAAAAGAGATTACACCTATCATTCAAAAACCACAATCGTACGGCGTCAGCGAAGAAATAGTCAATCATGATCAAGTAAGCGTAAATTTTCGATCTCATTCACACTTGTATAGCGCTATTATATTTTTAATTACTTAGCAAACCACTCTAACGGTATCGCAAAGAAGCAGGCATACAGGTAGCTTTAGTTTGTTATCATAGTACCTACTTAAACTTATGTCAGAAGCGAAAGACAAGAGCATATTTACGATAACGTCGGCGCATCAACGAGATTCCGAAATTGAAGCAAATGTCGCAGTTTGTCTCAATTTCACAAGACGCAGAAGGCGTAATTCGCTTCCACTATATGGGCCAGAAGACATACGTCCGATACCAGGTTCTTCGGATGCCCCAAATCCTTCGATCACAGTCGAAATTCGACCTAGACCTTTAGAACACGAAATTAGAGGACAATAAGATGTCCAGTGCGACGCGATGGTCGAATTATTTCGTTGTATTATTTTCAAATAAGAGCCATTAGAGCCCTCGAGATCGCATTTCTACGCAATATACGCCCAATATACAACCTTTCTACGTATTCGTGTGTTTTGTTTGTGTATAGTTATTTTATTGCCATTTTTTTTTTCTAGAAATGATCAAATTCGTGTTTTTTTTTTTTACAGAAATCCGTTCCTACTTTGAAAGATTATGTGAAGTCTATATTTTGCATACCGTATTCGTTAAGAATACTTTGTATAACGAATCTGTTTTGTTGGATGGCACAATGCTCTTATTCGTTATATTTCACTGATTTTGTTGGAGAAGCAGTCTACGGAGGTGATCCCAGTGTAAGTTTACTCATCCTATTTTTAAAAGTCAATCATGCAAATTCACCTTATACCTATTCTTCGGTTGAAAAATAAGATTTTGGTACTTACTGGAATGCGTAAATATTCTGGATATATTATTTCATCGATACACTTCGAGTTGTCTATATCATAAACATGGCTAAATTATTTGAACATAGGTAATATGGGTACAAATGACACGAGATGAAAAACTTGGAATCGAAAACTGTATCCAATAAAAACAACAAAATAATAACAAATATTCGTTTGAGAATCTAAATTTTGACTTCGAAATTATTTAACAAATTAAAATAGGTATTAATCTATTTGTATCTTGGTTGTTAAGTTTGAATATTCAGTATTTATCAACGCAAGGATCATTTAATCATAACGAAGAATGTTTTCCGTTATCTGCTCGCGTACATTGAGCTCATTATACCAAAATGTTCGATAAGGTTAAAAAAATTAAATGAAAGTATTAGGTGTAGGTTAAGAGCCTACGACTAAGTAGGAAAAAACAGACAGATGTGGGTTTATAGAGATGTAACAACGTTTTCTAACAGAAGAGATATTTTAACAAGCGATAGCGAATGTATTCTGGGTCTTGAGTGACGTTTCCATCAGTCACATGAAAATCAAAGGGCCATATTATAAAATGAGAAAAAATTGAAATTTTTCTAAATTGACTTATGGAAGGAACATTTTTGAATGAAATCAAACTAGATTAAAAGAGAATTTCCTAAAATTCTCGTAACCGAAATTTCGGATACTAAAGTAGTTCATTTTGAAATTTTTGGCAAATTTTTAAAAATTTTAAAAATTCAAAAAAAAGTTCAAAGAACAATAGTCCGGCATATGACAATAGGAGTAATTGCACCCCCTCCCCTGCCGATCCTCCGGGACAACTTTTTTTCTTAAAGGGGACATCTTAAGGAACATTTTAAAGCAAACTAGCCCAAAAAAAAGTTGCCCTTACTCACAAAATGGCGGCCATTTTGATTGACAGGTCAGCCAAAATCGCAAATTTAGCGTTTCAACATAGGATTCGCACGAAATTTTTCAAACCTTACAAAGGCAGATCGAAAAATCATGCAAAAATTTATCACCTGTCAAAATTTCAAGTGCTAAAGTGCGTTTTTCGATTTTTGGTGAATTTTTGAAAATCCAATTCAGGCCAAAAATGAGGGAAAAAATCAAAATTTTACCAAATTGACCAAGAAAACTGAAATTTGGGATATACCCCATTCTCGAAATGCCAAATCGATTGAAAACTGTTTCAACCCGTTTTGAGCAGTTCTGGAGCCTCCAGCAGATTTTTGAAACTCGAAATTCCAACAAAATTCCATCAAATTGAAGTTGTAAAGCTGAAATTTATTCTAAAAACTAATTTCAATACGCTACAAAGTACTGCAGGTGAATTTCAAGTCGTTTTGGAGCCTCCAGCGACTTTTTGAAAATTCCTGAAGCCTCCAGCAGATTTTTGAATCTTTAAATTTTCACACACTCCAATTTTAACACCCTCTGAAGACGACTTCAGGTGGGTTCAAGTCATTTTAGAGCCTCCAGCGACTTCTTTGAAAATTACTGGAGCCTCCAGTAGATTTTTGAAACTTGAAATTTTCCAAAAATTTCATCAAACTGAGATAGAGAGTCGAAATTCGTTCTGCAAACTAATTTTAACACCCTCCAAAGACGACTTCAGGTGGATTCAATTCATTTGACAGCATCCAGCGACTTTTTTGAAAATTACTGGAGCCTTCAGCCGATTTTTTAAACTTTACTTCGTAGCTTATTGAAATTAGTGTGCAGAACGAAATCGACTCTCCATCACAGTTATGATGAAATTTTGGGGAAATTTCATGTTTCAAAAATCTACTGGAGTCTCCAGTAATTTTCAAAAAAGTCGCTGGAGGCTCTAAAATGACTTGAACCCACCTGCAGTCGTCTTTAGAGGGTGTTAAAATTGGAGTGTAGAGTAAATTTCGGCTTTCCATCTCCATTTGATGAAATATAGTGAAAATTTAAAGTTTCAAACATCTGCTGGAGGCTTCAGGAATTTTCAAAAAGTCGCTGGAGGCTCCAAAACGACTTGAAATCCACCAGCAGTACTTCGTAGCGTATTGAAATTAGTTTTTAGAATAAATTTCATCTTTACAACTCCAATTTGATGCAATTTTGTGGAAATTTGGAGTTTCAAAAATCTGCTGGAGCCTCCAGAACGGCTCAAAACGGGTTGAAACCGTTTCCAATCGATTTGGCATGTCGAAAATAGGGTATATCCCAAATTTCAGCTTTCTTGGTCAACTTGGTAAAATTTTGATTTTTTCCCTCATTTTTGGCCTAAAACTGATGAGTTCGAGTTAAAAAGTGAATTTTTAATTAAATTCTAAAATCTAGAAAAAGTGAAAAAAAAACAATTTTCAAAGGTATTTACAGTTAGGTACATAATTATATTGAACTGAGTTCTCAACAAGATCTCGTCTGATGATTTACACGATCATCACCCGACTCAAAAACAATCCCAATGTTGGCATTTTTGAAGTCTCCAACGAGAGTTCAATTCTCTACTGACAAAAATTAAGTTCCCAAAATGGCGTGATTCAATTTTCTTAACATGGGATCGATATCCAAAATGGTCTAAACAAATTTCAACTGGACAAAACTGTATCGAAGATCATGCAAAAAAAGTCACCGGCGAAAGTTTTAGGTACCTATTGAAGTGTGTTTGTGTGTTTTTAAATTTTTATAGTGAGTTTTGAATTAAAATCTGTTTCATAACCTGGTCCTAGAATTAAGTCACAATGCCCATGCGAGTCATAATTACAGTATTTTATTAAAATATTTGTGATTTTTGTTTATAGGCTCCAGTTGGTTCTGAAAAGAGAACTTTATACGAAGACGGAGTCAGAGTAGCATGTCTGGGGATGGCCATTTATTCGTTATCTTGTATGTTTTATTCGTTTGGTATCGAGTCGTTGGTTAAGCGTTTTGGGTAAGCGAGCGTCTTTTCTATTTCAGTACCTAACTTGAATCATTCATTTTGCATTTTATTTGAATGTACTCATTTATATTATTCAGGTTGAAAAAAGTCTACGTGGGTAGTATCCTGGTCGATGCTGTTGCTTTATTGTTGATGGCTGCATTCAGAAATAAGATAGCCGTTATCATATTATCGGCACTTTGCGGTGTATTATACGCTACATTGTTCACTGTTCCTTATATTTTAATCGCCCACTATCACTCCACCGATGTGGTAAATATTTTCTCAATAGAATTTATTTCACATTTTACCTACTTAATTTCTAATTTTAAAAAAAAAATCATCTGTTATGTTAAACAGTTCGAAATAGATTCCTGCGGTGATCCTATTCCTCAAAAGCAAATTCGAGGCTTGGGAACTGACGTATCTGTGATAGGATCGTGCATATTTGTGGCGCAATTTCTACTTTCAATCTGTATGGGAGGTATCGTCGCATACACGCAGACCACCACGGCAGTCGTCATTACCGGAGCTGTACTGGCCATTTGTGCTGCTTTTGCAGCTTCCAAAGTTATGTATTTGGATTTATAGATAAAGTGAATCGTTCTAGTGTGCGAACGAATAGTTAATTTATTATCGTCGTGATTTTTGACCACTGTGTTGGAAATTTAATAATTTGCCTTCTTATTATAGTTGGATTATTTACCAACGATTACCTTTATAAAATGCATATTTGTAATTTTGTACGTGTACAATACCTACTTATTTTTTTTTGTTTTTTTTTTATATGTGCCATTCGTGTTTACCTATATTGTTCGGATTTTGTTGTCGTCTTTGTATTTAATCGAATACAGTTTTCAATTTTTGGTTTCAGAATTTTCATAAGGAATGGCTGAAATATGGGTTTGGGTTATTATGTGATTTTTTTTCTTCATATTCAATTAATATCTAGTGCTTTGGCAAAAATTGTAGTGTAAGAATTGGAATCTGACGTTGCATAAAATTTTATTATAGATTTGCATTAGTATTCATCCCTAGAATTGGTCCACTTTCATTATAGTAAGGTTACTGAAAGCATTATTCAACAGTTGATGAACAAAAAATTGAAATTTTCATGTTTTTACATTGTACTTAATCCTCAGATTTGGTCTATTTTTGTCAGAAAAACATTCAAGAGTTTAATCCCCCCCCCTCCTCCTAAATGATAAAAATGTGAAATGATTACGTGTGTAGAAATTCAAGGTTTCAAAAAAAATTGCCAATGGATTATTTTGACTTTTTTGAATGTTTCTAAATTTTAAAACCCTGTGTAGATATTTTGTTTACTCGTCAGTTTTCAGCTCTCCTATTCTGTTCTTTAAAAAATGAAAAACATTTCCAATCTTCAGTTATTTGACCCACCTATGTTAGCTCTTCTTTGTTCACGCCAAAAAAGTTGGCTCTACGCCACTGCATCTTTTTTATAAAGAAGCCCTATTTTGTTGTTCGATTTTTTTTTCTGTTATGCTAGTGTATGTATTATTTGAAGGGGTTCCATGGAAAAGGGGCCTTAGTCATTTTTTTGTTCCTCTACAATTTTGGATGTAAGTATTAATTTTTTTTTCATCAATTTCACCATATTCAGTGATATTGAAGTGTTATTCTTTCATGAAAAAAAAAAAAAAACAAATTGGAAAATGTTAGCTTGTAGAAAAATTTTCCAAGTCCGTTTGAGCTTTTAAAAATTGATAAAGGAATTTTGTGTTGACACCTTCGACTAGTAATTTAGTTCACTTGACTCGAAATAGTCCAAATAGGTCCCTATCCTATCTAAGCTCGCGAATGATACTCATGAAGACCTATTTACACGTTTACCTATCTTCAGACACGCGATATAACGAATAAATAACAACACGTTTCAGACAGAACTGTTTGTAATTGATATTTAAAACCATATAACGCACAACACATTAACATTTACGCGAATTCGCAAAAGAGATATACCGTTAGTATAAATCGACCACATTAACCTATTCTATAAATTTGAATACACGTTACCGTTCCCAGAACGCCCTATACCTAACCGCAATGCTAAGCATATCTTGACGAACTAGGTCTTGGGCATGGTTTACTAGTCCAACGTTACATTAACTAGAAGTCCCCTCCAAGTAATAATTTCCCTCCCTCCTACGTAGGAAGATGGGCCACATTTACTGTATCAAAATCAGTTGAAAAAATTGACTAACTAAGATTCCTTTACCATGAAGCCCCTCATTTTTGTAAAATGTTCATTTTTTCATTTTTTGGACCGAATTTGATTTTTAAAAATTCACCAAAAATCGTAAAATGCACTTTAGTATCTGAAATTTTGCCTGGGAATGCTTATTCGGCTATTCTTGCCATACTACTTTGATTTAGTATACAAAATTCAAAATAGTCGGGGAGCCCACTTAAGGATAAATTGCACTCCCCCCGTCGATCCTCCGGGACAACTTTTTTCTTAAAGGGGGAGTCCTAAGGAACATTTCTAGCCCTTGTACTTAAAAAAAAAGTGGCCCTACATACAAAATGGCCGCCATTTTGTAAGTAGGGCAAATTTTTTTTGAGTACAAGGGCTAGAAATGTTCCTTAGGACTCCCCCTTTAAGAAAAAAGTTGTCCCGGAGGATCGACGGAGGGGTGCAATTTATCCTTAAGTGGTCTCCCCGACTAACAAGTTCGGGCAGTGTAAAACTTCAAAATACATACTTACTTAAGAGCCACTCTGAAATGTTTTTTTTTTTTGGGAGGGGAGGAGAACGAGGGAGTGGCGGGGTGGCTTGGTCCTAGTTCAATGACCGGAGAGGTGTTTTAAACCCCCATCAAATCATTCATAAGGTAAAAAATAGGAGTTTGTCGAATTTTAGATCTGTATCTGTATCTTAATTTGGCCAAATTTTAATAATATTTGTTTGTGTCCGTTTCAAATTTTTAAAAATATTCCAATTTATGAATACATAATTCCATGCCTGAAATTTTGGGTAGTTACTTAGTTATTGTAAATTTTTTTGAATCCTCCTTCTGTTTTTTTTTTTTTTTTTTTGCTCATTAATGTACCTTCACTTGTGATACTTATTTCTCAAAACCATTTCAACGTTAATAGTAAATGGGTGCTCAAAATTCTCTACGTAATTCTTATTTAAAAAACACCACTGCCAACATATCCTACTATTATTAACCTAAGTACACGTACAACCTTGTGCCCTTCCAACGTATCCTATGCAACTCACTCGACATCAATGTCGAGGTCACACTTACAATTATGTTGCATACGTGATATCCGCAGGAGTAAAATTGATTAACTAGAGTAAAAAACGTTTAATTACACTGTACATACACGTAGCTGAGGTATTTTAGGATTATTTATACACATTTTTTTACATTTTTGCAAATCAGTCTTATAAAAGCAGTAATTACGTTAAACAAGATGAATTAATGCAATATAAGAACGTACATGCATTAATTTTAATCTACCATTTACGTCATAATGAGAGAAACAGCGAGTAAGTAAACGTGTGGGAATAATGAAACTTGGTACAATACTATATAGATACATTCGTACGTGTGATATGTAATATGTACAACATTAGTTATCTATATGATACAAAAGAGATCTTTTATCAATTTTAAAGCTAGTATAATTTCTTTTTATTCAACTTTGGAAAACTAATTACATACTTACTGTTTACACAGTTCGAGCAGAATTTATCACTTTTTCGAGAGAAAGATAAGTAAAAATCACGTGTTGGTACATTTACTAATACGATAACGTATGTACCTAATTGGTGCTATTTTTGAATCTGTGAATTGTGAAGTCATGTGGTGGGAGGGGAAGAGACACAAAAGCATCTGGATGGATGTTTTAATAAAATAATCTCAATTTTCGAAATCTGGGCAGTATTTTCACACCATCTATTCTTCCTAGATCATTTTTTTTCCTTTTTTTTTTTTTTTTTTTTGTTTCAACTTCCTGTCTTAAAATTGCTTTTTCATAACTGGGTTACATTCAACTCCAACGATAGTGATAACCCATATATACTGTAATCTCGTGTGATTTCAACGTTTTAAAATCGTTATCGCGAAATCATGTGATTTATCAGCACTCGCGAACGCCTGCTGCGTTCCGGAGAAGACTAACGCTGAGAGCCAAGCTGTCTGATTACTTCATAGATCCAAATAGACAACGTGAAATGCCGTCATTGCGGCTAAACACGCGAAAAACGCCGAGGTGCCGATTACCGCGAATGTTACTCCAAATAACGACATCATTTTACCCATCGAAAACGATATGATCAATTGAGCGACGCACAAGCAGGCCCCAACAATGGCTAGGTCAGTGCCTAAGCCGCGTACTTGCGTTGTAGAAAGTTGTTTTCCATTTTTGTCAACGTGAAACTGAAAATATACAAAGGAGAATTACAATCGGCGTTATTTTATTTACGACAAAAAATAATAAAAGGAAATAATAAAACAAAAAGAATTGAGAGATGAACAATGATAGGCCTGCACAATACACTTACGGTTTTCTTGACGTGGTAATGAGCGATCAACATATATGGTATGGTAACTATGGTACAATATATTATACCGCTGATGGCGCTCAATATTATGACGACTAATTTAGACTTAACCGCTGCCATCAATATTAAACATAATGAATTTAAACATATCGTTCCGATGTATACGCTTTTCAATCTGCAATAAAATATCCAAAATTGTAAAAAAAGAAATTCTGAAACGAAAAAAAATGTGAAAAAAATTTTTCAATCACCCCAAACATTTTATGAGTTTCTCCGATACCAAGGAATATGCGATGCAAGCGATCGAGTACCCACATAAGGCTGAACAACCGAAACGAATACCTTCTTCGTAAGATTTATACTCGACTGAATCTGGAGGTGCCTGAAAATTGAGCATAAACCGAAAAAAGAAATTAATTAACGGAGTAGATCTTATAATAAATTAGTGAGAAATACAAAAATTATAAATTTAAAATACTAACCGAAGGGTTACCAGCGAAGACAGCTTGTCCAACAAAATCAGTGAAGTATAAACAGAAAGTCACGTGAGACATCCAACAAAATAAATTCGTCATGCAGAGAATTCTCAACGAATAGGGCATCGATATTATCGACTTCAAGTAATCTTGTAATTTGGTATTGGTTGCTGGCTCTGCCTGTGCGAATTATAAAATAATGCGATGGTTAGTTATTCAAATACCTACTTACGAGTATATGTATTTACTTATGTAAATATTTAAACAACTGCTAATGGGATATTGAAGGACGTGGTCATTCTTCTTCTGAGCGAAAAAATGCGCGAGTTAAAGCAGGGTCTTCGAACGATAATTCGTGTAATAATGAGGAAATGATTTGAGGTATTGGGATTTGACTTGAACAGAAATAATTGAGCTTTTGGAAAGGTTGTGTTTTGAAGGTCTCGTAACCGGTGCAGACTTACGGGGATTTAGCACCATGATAAGTCCCGGCATCTCTCTTCATTGGAAGAAGATGAGAGTACATGAAGTTCGATTTTTTAAAATTGGCGTTACAGGTTCAAAGGGTCTGGCCGAATGAATAGGTGAAATTAACCCCTACTCTCATTATCATTCTGATGGTCTCAGGAGATGTCCCTTATAGTCCAGCAAAATCAGCATTCCATTGGGAAAAGTAAGGTTGATGAAAGCTGAAGCCCCCCAAATTTGATTTTCGACTCACTTATTCTACTGAGAATTTCTTACCAGATATTATTTAGTGATTACATTTGCCTGAAAGGGGTGGAACT
This sequence comes from Planococcus citri, assembly GCF_950023065.1. NCBI lineage: Eukaryota > Metazoa > Arthropoda > Insecta > Hemiptera > Pseudococcidae > Planococcus > Planococcus citri. The sequence continues at coordinate 1,833,040 of NC_088678.1, read as the reverse complement.
ATGCGCATTCGAAGAAGGGGGTTTCAACATAGATCATATTTATCGTTTGAAATAATTTTTGACAAAAATTAGAATTATTTAAATTTTAGGAAAATTTTAATACTTTCCTGAAATCTTGATGAAAATTGCGATTTTCTATTCTGACAAAAAATCAGGATGAATGGAAAATTACCTAGGTACTAGAAAAAAATTGGGATTTTTTCCAAATGTTGGCTGAAAATCGTGACCTTTTTCAAATTTCTGTTAAAAACTGTCAGGCACTTATTCATTAATATCATGAAAGAAACCAGTTTTGAATCTCAAACATAAAAATCAAAATTATTTTCTCAAACTGGCAAACATTGGATCTTTTTTGAATTTTTGGGAAAAAATCTGACTTTTTTCAAGCTTTGATAAAAATTGGCCTACATCAAGTACCCACCCTATTTTTTTCCAAGTTCTGAAAAAAAATCATGTGAATTTCAGAATCGAGACTTTTTTTAGTTACTGTGAAAAAATGAGGACTTTTCTCAAATTCTAGCTAAAAAATCCGGGCTTTTTCAAATTTCTAACAAAAGTCATGATTCCTTCGAAACCCTAAAAAAAATCAGGACTTTCTTGACTCTGGCAAAAAACCGATGCTCTCTTAAATTTCTAACAAAAAAATCTTGACTTTTTTGAAAACTCGACTAAAATTACTGAGAAAAAAATTCTCAGCAATTTTGGGACCACTCACGACAGCCTTTTCCTGTGTTTTTGGCCAAAAAATTATGATTCATTCAACTTTCAAACCAATTGAAGAACCACTTAAGGTCATTGAAATTTTGATCAAACGTAAATAAATGAATAGGCAAATAAAAAGAGGAAAGATATAGGCAATTGACCACTAGATAACATTGAATATTCTTGTTAAGAGGAAGAAAAAATATAACCTATGAGAATAAAATATACAACGATGGCTTATCAAAAACGAAAAAAGACAATGCCAAGAATTATTTACAGCTTATTTTACGGTTTTACCACCAAACTTAGATTTGTTGATGAAAACATCAGTGAACCATAAAAACTGAGTAGGTAAATTACACGAACTTAATGTATCTAGTAGTATAGATAATGGTTTTTAATCTATCGGAGAATATCTAAATATTCAAAACCCTTTGTACCGATATGTTTTCGGTCAATTCACAGAGCACTTACGCAGTATGTAGTACCTACCTACTTTAATGGGCCTATCAGATTACCAGATTTTATCAAATTCACAATGCTTGACCTTGTTATTAAAGATAGAAAATATACCTATATAAATAGCTGATCATGGCGATAGTACCCAATATTTACATATGTTTTGTGAACGAAAAGTGGCACACACGCGAGCCATTTGGTTTGCATATCATATCAAGACACTTGGTACTTTATAATGTACATATGGGCTATTTACAAAGTACATATATCAGGTGTAGGTAATTAAACCATGTGTACTTACCGGTGCGTTCGAATCGACTTTATCAGTGCTGGCCACCGTCGTCGACGATTCAATAGACTGAGACTTCTTCAACGGTAATTCCCGGAATGTGGTAATAGTAGCCAGGATGCAAATGACAAATAACACGGCGACTAGATAAAACATCACTTGCATATAGCTGCCAATTATTTCGTCTAAATAACAAACAAATTATTTTCATTACTCCTATGTGATGTGTTGCAAATTATACCGAATACGATTCCCAACATGGTGGTTATTTCCAGTTTATCGTGGTTAAAGCTGCAATATTCATAGTCCCAGTCGACCAATGGTAATTATCTACGGGTGTTTGTAATTAGCCTACCGCAAGTACATAATACAGCCTACATATGATGCAAAATTGGTGCATCTCCGATTATCATATTTTTTTTTTCTTCGAAGACTAAGAAGATTATACAGAACAAAAATAAAATTTTAAAACAAAAAACCAACACTTACTTAAGAAGGTGTTGTGCCATTCTACTGCACCGATTATGTAACCGATGAATCCGCCACAACCAGCCAAAATAGTACACGAGTTCAGCCCTTTGTCGTGATCCTCTGTGAAAATTAAAAGTTAATCATTTAGAGGAGAAAATGCAAATCGAGCCTCGAGCGTCATCGTTGACGAGTTCCATGCGTAAACAAAAAATATTATTCGCGCTTGGTTCATTCCAATCAATTCTTTGTTGGAAAAATTCAGTTTTTCTTTTGAATGAAAACATTGAACAACAGGGAAATCCACTAATGGGTGATTTTCAAACTGATCTGAGAGGTTTTAGGGGAGGGGGGCGTGTCAATTATTTTCAAAGATATCAGCGTGAATGCATTCATATTGGATGTAAATTGGCTTCGCTGCTTAAAACATGAAAATTTCAAGATGTACTTGTACAGGTGAAGAAGGAGTTGAGTCAAAAAAGTGAGTTCATATTCCTATTCAGGTACTTACGCTCTCGAAAATGTATGAAATAAAATGTCACACAACGTTTGACATTTTTTTTTACATTTTCATCAGAATTTTGAGGATCTACCCCCTCCCTGCCCCCACATCACGAGAAACTCATCTTCTGAATTTTCAAATCGTAGGTCCAAAATTGGTTAGATTTTAAAAAGAGCTCAACTTTGAACTTTTAAAATTTGAAAGCCGGAGGATCAGAGGTGACAATTTTGATTTTTTTCTAATTGAGAAAAATCGGCAAAACGAGATTGATTTGACACGTATTGGTCTGCGGTAGATATTTTGTCAAAAAAGTAGATGAATTTTTCTTGATTTATTTTCTTCTAAACTCGATTCATTTTTTGAATAAAATTTTGAAATTCTTTCAAACTGTGGAGCCAGTGGCAGGTACTACAATTTTAATGCCAAAATGTCTGCTAGAAAAATTGAATTTTGAATTTTTGTAAAAATTTTTGAGAATTTTAACATTGTTCAGGCAGGTAATCTTTCAAAACCAAAATTTCATTATTTCTTCAAGTGTGTGGTTTTCTTCATAAATTTTCAAAATCCTTCTCGCTGACAAGGGGGAGGGAACCTGTGGTCATTCTCCCAGTTATGAGAACCAAAGGCGTAGTAGACCTCCCCCACCTCCTTTGAAAGTGAGTAGCCCTCAAAAAGTTCAAACACATTGGTAGATGAAATATACGTAACCGCATGTTTTAGAATAGGTCCTTGTAGTCCGGCATATGACAATAGGAGTAATTTCACCCCCCCCCCCCCCCACCGATCCGCCGGGACAGCTTTTTTAAAAGGGGGAATCCTAACGGAACATTTTAAAGCAAACTTGCCCAAAAAAAAGTTGGCGTTACTTACAAAATGATGACCATTTTGATTGTCAGGTCAGCCGAAATTGCAGATTTTGCGTTTCAACATAGGACTTACGAAATTTTTCAAACCTTACAAAGATAGATCGACAGATCATGCAAAAAATTTATCACCTGTGAAAATTTCTAGTGCTAAAGTGCGTTTTTCGATTTTTGGTGAATTTTTGAAAATCGAATTTAGACCAAAAATGAGAGAAAAAAATCAAAATTTTACTAAATTGACCAATAAAGCTGAAATTTGGGATATACCCTATTTTCCACATGCCAAATCCATTGGAAACGGTTTCAACCCGTTTTGAGTAGTTCTGGAGCCTCCAGCAGGTTTTTGAAACTCGAAATTCCCACAAAATTCCATCAAATTGGAGTTGTAAAGCTGGAATTTATTCTAAAAACTAATTTCAATACGCTACGAAGTACTGCAGGTAAATTTCAAGTGGTTTTGGAGCCTCCAGCGACTTTTTGAAAATTCCTGAAGCCTCCAGCAGATTTGAAACTTTAAATTTTCACAAAATTTCATCAAATGGAGATGGAAAGCTGAAATTTACTCTGCACTCCAATTTTAACACCCTCTGAAGACGACTTCACGTGGGTTCAAGTCATTTTAGAGCCTCCAGCGACTTTTTTGAAAATAACTGGAGCCTCCAGTAGATTTTTGAAACTTGAAATTTCCCCAAAATTTCATCAAACTGAGATGGAGAGTCGAAATTCATTCTGCAAACTAATTTCAATACGCTACGAAGTTGACTGCTGGTGGATTTAAAGTCGTTTTGGGGGTCTCCAGTGACTTTTTGAAAGGTTACATGAAATTTCCTAAAAGTAGCTGGAAGCTTCAAAACCATTTGAAACCACCATGTAGTCTGAGAAGTAATTTTCAGCTTGCCAACTCCATTTGATAAATTAATGTTGCGGGAATTTCAAGCTTCAAAAATCTACTGAAGGCTCCAGTAATTTTCAAAAAAGTCGCTGGCCTGGAAGCTAAATGACTTGAACCCACCTGAAGTCGTCTTCACTTCAGAGGGTGTTAAAATTGAAGTGTGTGAAAATTTAAAGTTTCAAAAATCTACTGGAGGCTTCAGGATTTTTCAAAAAGTCGCTGGAGGCTCCAAAACCACTTGAAATTCACCTGTAGTACTTCGTAGCGTATTGAAATTAGTTTTTAGAATAAATTCCAGCTTTACAACTCCAATTTGATGGAATTTTGTGAGAATTTCGAGTTTCAAAAACCTGCTGGAGGCTCCAGAACTACTCAAAATGGGTTGAAACCGTTTCCAATCGATTTGGCATTTCGAGAATGGGGTATATCCCAAATTTCAGCTTTCTTGGTCAATTTGGTAAAATTTTGATTTCTTCTCTCATTTTTGGCCTAAATTCAATTTTCAAAAATTCACCAAAAATCGAAAAACGCACTTCAGCACTTCAAATGTTGACAGGTGATGAATTTTTGCATGATCTTTCGATCTACCTGTGCAAAGTTTGAAAAAGTTCGTGCAAGTCGTATGTTAAACGCAAAATCTGCGATTTCGGCTGACCTGTCAATCAAGATGGCCGCCATTTTGTAAGTAAGGCCAACTTTTTTTTTGACAAGTTTGTTTTAAAATGTTCCTTAGGATGTCCCCTTTAAGAAAAAAGTTCTCTCGGTGGATCGGCGCGGGGGGGGGTGCAATTACTCCTATTGTCATGAATGCCGTACTATTGTTGTTGCTATTTTTTAAATATTTTTTTGATTTATTTTTTTTTTTTTTAAAGAATAAGAAAATGTGGGATTAAGAATAGGAAGACATATTTTGCTGAGGCAGGCAAAGACACGCAGTGCTCTCAAAAGAAATTTAAAAAATATTGAAAAATCACTATAAAAATTGAGAAAAATGAAGGAATTTGGAGAAAAAAAAATGAAATTTGACAACAAAAAAAGGTTTTTATAAGCAATTTTGTAAAAAAGAAACAGGACTTTTGTTCGACAAACTTTGAAGCAAAAAGAGGACTTTTTAGCTGGAACGTCAAAAATCAATGCTTTTCGGACGTTTTGATCAAAAAACCACCTTTGCAATTTTGGAAAAAATTACGACCATTTGACTATTTTATTAAAAACGTACTTCCATGTGAATTTTGACGAAAAAACATTACAACTTTTCGTCGACTCGCTGAAAATTCACGCTCTCTGACAATTTCGACAAAAAACTGGAATTTGTTGACAATTTTTGCAAAAAACTGTTTTTTGGGGCAATCTGTGCAAGAACAGGACCGTTTGACAATTCCAGCAAAAATTGGCTCTTTTTGATAATTTTAACAAAAATGAACTTTTTTTGCTAAAGTTGTCAAAAAAGTTCTGAAAAAGCACTTTTGGTTGGTAATTTTGGAACAAAAAGAGAATTTTTCAAACAGATCACGTACAAATAAGTTCTTCTCAGATGCTTGGGGTGGGCAGGATGAGGTACAAAAAACTATGGATTTACAACTTTCAAGAATGAGCGTGTTCCCAAAAAACAAGTGACCTACAAAGAAAACTTCCCGCAATATGATAGGGCTCTTTCTTTCTAGAGAATTTGGGCTCAAAAAGATCTACTTTTTCTCAATTATACTGAAATTGGCCTCTAAAACGTAGTGTAGTTAGAAGACGACATAGAAAAGAAACGCTCGGAGCTGTAGCTGCCTAATCACACATTTTTACAATTTTTGAACAATTTTGGAAAGTTAATAAAATAGGTAATTTATACTGTTTTCCTACTTAATATCGATCAGTTTGGCATAAGAAATGTGAGACAAAAACTGTATGATTTAGGATTTTCAAAATAGGTACCCTGTAAAATGTTCCTCATTGAACAACGTAGGCCTATTCTTACTTTGTAATACGAGTGCGACTACAAGATGACCACGTTGTATTTGGCAATAGGTACGCAGATAATTTCAATCAAGAGTCAATGGACACGGTGACACAGCGAGACAATTGATTTAATTACTCGTTATTAAAAGGTAAATAACGCAGATTTGAACGAACAATAAGTCTAGCTGAGTTTGAATGACCTCAGATTGGTATCTTGGTTTTTACTTACGGCGAGCCCAGCATGTATGTGTATGAGTAGATAAGGAACGGAAGCGGAAAAGATTTTAACTGATAATAGTCTCTGGATATACGATTATCTATGTAGATAGGTAGGTACTACACAAACGCTGGAGTAGGTAGGTATGGCAAATTTCTACTCGTGTATCTTATGGGACTCGACGCTGCCATTTTGGAAGGATTTTATGCAAATGGGCATGTGGAGAGTCGGGTACATAAATGGAGTATCTAGCTAATTTCAAAGTACCTATTGTAAATACAGGTTCGGGTACCTAACTATAATACAACCTTGGGAACAGGGATGTTTTTATTCTAGCGTGAAATATTCCAAAAAAAAAATTGTAGCTGTAAGACTGTGGTGAACTCGACGCGACGCGGTGAGTCGAGAAGGTATTAATTTATAAAATTATTCATTTGCAATTGTAATTACCAACTACACATACATCCAAAACGTACGCTCGGCTGGGATTTTGCAACGTATCGCTGCTGAAGTCCACAGTAACCGCTCCGATTATTAGAAAAATTACTGTCCAAATATAATGACTGATTTTGGTACCAGAGGCATCTTGTTGCGTAACATCTGCAGACGACGACGACGACGACGACGACGACGAACTCTTGGTCGGACTAAATATGTCGGCTTCTCGGTCACCGAATAGTTTACCAATATAATTACTATTGGCAATCAGTAGTAATCCTGCGTTTATGGGTAAACAACCAAAGCTGTAAATAATTTTATCCTATATCTCGCATGAAGACAGGAGTGTTGGAACTCGACGTAACTGTCCCATGTACATACATATATGAAGAGTGATATTCCAAAACTCGCTTTGTCCATTTTTATCAAAGTTGGGTTTTCAGCAGTACCTGGTAGATGAAGTATTAACTCACATTCCTACATCATCAACCTACCAAAATGAGGTGTTAACCTCACCTAAATAGCCAATTCACTGAAAATTAAAAAAAAAATAATGTTCCAAAACGCGCTTTGTCCAGTTTTATTGAAATTTTTTTCAGCAGTATTTAGTGGATGAAGTGTATACCTACACTCCTACATCATAAATCCACCCAAATAAAGTGCTAAACTTGCCTAAAAAGCCAATTTACCCGTTTAAAGGAAAATTGTTTTTCCTCTTTCCTGAAAAGTTGTGAAAATGGACAAAGCGAGTTTTGGAATATCACTCTTCATATGTACTATAATAACGTACCAGTCAAGTTGAGAGTAGCTAAAAATATAATAAATGGTCTTCGTCGACCAATAGAAAATCGACATCGGTCACTCAACGACCCCAGAATAGGTGAAAAGATCAGTCCCATTAAAGGTCCGATCACCCATACCAAAGTGGCGTGTTCTCGTTTAACTCCGTACATCAATAGAACCGGCGATACAAATGCCGTCAAGATTGCGTATACAATTTCGATGCCCATCATTGCGAACGATAACCTCGACAGTTCCCATTTTGTTTTTCTTCTAAACAAGTTTGAATGGAGGTATTTCGTTTAAAATTACAATTTCCCTCGGAAACTCAGCAACTTAGGTATTTCGAATTAAAAATCTAACCTGTAAATATGATTGTAAGACTGTTTTATGCTGTTGACATCTTGATTTTTCACGTTCAGTATATCGCTTATGATGGCTGGCATTGTGTTATTATTATTCGTTTCGTTGGTTTTACTCGTCGTATTATGGAATCCGCACAATAACTTCGACTTGAGAAACTTGTTCAGGTTCTTGAAACTCATGTTGCTGTGGAAAAATTATTGTTGATTAGTTTAAATGAGAAGGAAATCCAATACACGAATAAATAATATTTGAAAAATTAAATTGTTCAAAAAATTTCTACGTAGTAAACATAATTTAAGTTGAATGCGCACAGAGTCTTGAGGATGGATCTTTATTGAGTTTCGTAATGGGCCAACACAAAAATTCTCGAGCTACTTTTTCCGTAAAAATGGTAAATTTTTGTGATTTCAACCCCAATTTGCAATAATTTTGAAACCATTGAATAAGAACTTATAATACGTACAATCAATAGATTTGTTGTACCATGTGTTTCTGTGCTTCCCCTTCCTGCACTGAAAAATCAACAAAAACTGCTGGGGAGGGTTTTAAAAATATCTAGTTCATTAGTAATAAGTCACCCCTCACTTCGTTTCTAAACTTGATTTTAAACATTGGCGAATTGAATGTGTTTGGAGGTGGTGAGGATCTTGTATTCGTGAACAGTATTTTAGATTTTTGATTTCTGATTTTCAACACGTTGTTTAATTTAACCTAATTTTCATCAAATTTTTCTAAATTTTGATTAGGAACTTACTTTTTCCTTTTTCTCGTTAAGTCCCATCATTCATCTAGTCTGCTTTGGTTGGTTGCTTAATTTTAAAAGATATTGAAATAGGTATAATGGACTCGAAAATAGAATGGGTTCAGTGAGAAAAAAATTTCTTGTACTCAGTAAGTAGGGATTATCTAAGCATGTCATAAATATTAACTGCTGATTACTTACATTTGGTTCTACATTTTGTCAAAAAATAAATTGATTCGATACCCAGAAAAGGTAGAAAATGGTTAATATTCTCAACATTATAACTCAATGTTCCATTTGTCGATCGACTTTTTAAAAATTTCATACTCGATAATCTTTGAAACGTTGATAGTTCGTTTGAACGTAATAGCTGAAAAGATAAAAGCCATAGATCGTTTAAATTGGCTTCCCTCTTAGCCACGTGATTTAATTTTAATGAATTCAAATTATCTGCTCACACTCCCACAGTGAATCGAATGTGTACAAAATATTGGTAACTTTTGACAAGTGAAATAAGGAGCCCTGCCTATATGCGAGTACATAATTATGTAATTACGAGTAGCATGAATCATTAAGTGATCTTCGAATGTATACCTTACGGTTATGCCTCAAATGAATATTTTAGTTTATGCTTACCAAAAAAAAAAGAGTAAGTAGGTACTGTATCTTTTATCCCTCTCCTTCAATTTTCTTAATATTTGTTTCCTTTTTTCAATCGCCTCCTCTTGTGAAAAAAAAGGCATGAGGAATTTAGGAACCTACAACTCCGAAGTAATTCGGCGAAATATAAATAAAATTGGCAGAAATTTGACCAATCTTATCGCATCTTGGTCTATTTACTTGCTTACATTTCAGATAAAATATAATTTACCATTCCATTACTTAATCAATTTCTACACAATCAACTAGAATCGAAAATTCACGCTTGATTGTTTGTTTTTCTCTTCCTTTAGGTACTTATCAAAGTTAATTCGCAATCGAATGGTAAAACAAACGAATTCGTACTGTTGATAGTACCGCTACCTTCGATTATTTCGTAGAACGTAGAAATGCGTATAATATTTGACCGCACGTATAGGGCATCATGGCCAATGACACTACAAGTGCCTTGCCTACCTATAGCTAGCTGCATATAGGTACTCGTATTTGCAATATTTGCCAATATTGTCAAAAGACTAACGATGGACAATGCCAAGAACTCACGGTACTTACCAAACTAGATTCTTTACAACTGTAAACCCCCCATCTGCACCAATAGGTTTAATGGAATTTGTAAAAACATGCAGATTTCCAGTTGGCAAAAATTATTTCACCGCGAGGATTGTTTTTATTATTATTATTTTTTTTTTCAAATATGGTTCATTCAGATCTCCAACCCATTCAAATATTTAAACTACGAAATTTTCACGGAGATGTAAATGACTGCGCGAAGTATCATCAAAATAATATTCGATCTAACCACATTCATGTGGGTGAAAAAATGACCTCCTATTTGACTATAATAAAAGTGCAAATAAACCTGGCAAAATTTCTCGACAAGCACATTGAACAGAAGTTCAAGGTCAGCTCGAAGGTGTGAAAAATGCAGTTACCTATCGATCAGTTTTGAAGATTACACGCCTACTTTTGAAAATCCTAATTAAGTAGGTACCTATGAGATGAATTAAACTTTGACAGTTCAATGTATCGATGCAGAGTTAAATAAAATTTAAAATTAATAAATCCGGTCCAAAAGGTTCATTAAAACTGATCTAAGGTCCAATGCGAAGCGGCGTGTGTCCTTTGTTGTTAGACAAGCGATGATGTCATGGCCGAATTTTATATTCTTATTTATTCTTCTCCGCTAAAAGCAATCGATTCTATGGTGTTTGATTTAGTGCATAAAATTGCAAACATCGATGTTATTTTCCTTGGAAATTATTTATCTACTTTCGTAATTTTTTTCCAAAATGAATTTGCCACATCCGGGTGAATAAACATGTACCTACCATATTATGGTGTAGTGTGCAGATGCACATCAACACGTTACTCAAAACGACGACATTGTAGCTTATAGGTACACTTACCTATTCCCAAACGTATAAACAAACAGCAGCATTATAATTTGTTAATTAATACAAACCCTAGCCTAGCTTTGCTAGAATTGTTCGTACTTATGCACGTGTACAATGGTACGGTTCACAGAGGAATATTACGGTGAAAAAAACCACGCTAAATAGCACATAATATAGTCAGGTAGCAGATACCCGAAACATAAATAGAAAAATTATCTCGTCTGAGTTCTGGTAGGTAGGTAGTTGAGTAATTTAGATTGACAATCAACGCGAAACATTGAACTTCAAATACGAAATTAGGTACCTGATTAGTGGTTTCCAAAAGTTGGTCGTTCTCGTGATCCGTCGAGGTATATTTTGCTAAAGATAATCGTGTTTATTTTCGTGTTAGGATTGCCCAAGAATGGTTTATTTTTACTTGAGGATTTTAAGCATGAATTGAGAAGGTTCTTGAATTTTCAATTTCTAAAATGTTAAGAAAGATTTGAAAACCAATGTCTCAAGTCAGTTCGGAAGCGAAGTATAATATGAACTTATTTGTATGTTCGATAAATTCTTAGGTACAATTTATTCGAATTTCAGCTACGTATATCTGATATCTCACTGTGCCAGCATTCTTTTAGAAATTGTATCATAAAGCTAAAACTGCATGGTCATTTGGTTTATTTTTAATTATTTATCATCGCTTCTGCGATACGATAACCTGATTGAAAAAAAAAACATTCCAATTTCCAATTGTAAATAATAATAAAAGCTTTAATTATCAATCATTCCATTATATATCGTACGCACAAACCATTTCAAAATTCAAACGTAACAGTTGACCTCGCACTATTTAATTGTGGTATACGTTGCTGAAAAAAACACACACCATGTGGGGGGGGGATAAAATCAATTTAAGAAATCTTCAATTTTTTGGAACGAATACCTACTTATGCGACGTGCTTATTTCAAAGTGCGACAAGAAAACTCAAAAAACGTCCATAAATTGTCGAGTTTTATTAGCATTTACTGCAGAACAATAAAACATTATTTTTTATGTATAGATAGACTTTGATGAAATAAGGTGAATAGCCAGATTTGGAACCTTTCTCGATTTGTACAGGTAGGTATCTATGTGAAAGCCTTTTGAGTCCATTTCAACCAAAATTTGCATGACTGATCACAGGTTTTTATTTTTTAATATTTTGCATGCCGGCAAAGGTCATCAAAGATGAGAAATGACGCAAACTGGAGATCATTACAATTTTTTTGTAGGCAGGAGAAGCATTTGAAAATTTTCAAAATGGTTGCTGAATGAAAATATCAAATGCCTTTAGCGATCGCTCTATACATTGTCGTTAAAACAATTTTTTATCTATTATTCTACATTCCCGAAGATGGGGAGGGGAGGGTCACTCATGATGCCAAAATTGGTGTTGTCACTTTTGATGATGTAAAAAAATCAGTTTAGAAAATTGCAATTAAAATAAAAGTGTGAGAGCACGAATTGAAAATTTTGAAAAAAAATCTCGAAAATGGTCCTTTATCTTGTAAAACATTTGCGAATATGTTTTCTGCATTTCAAAACATTTCATCATTTTCTTAGTAAAAAAAAAGAAAAACGAATAAATTTTTTTTCTCGTCTACACACTTGGAAAACGAATGCCCAAAAATTGTGTTTTTTGAGCATCATGCAGTAAAACCGTAAATAAAAGTGGTACTGAATATTGATACCAAATCCAATACATACGTATTATCTTTCAAAACTGTACTATTTCCCCTCTCCCCACCAAAAAAATACATTAAATAATCATACGCTTGAGGGGATCGAAAATCCACAATTTTTCGAAAATGTCTATTCCGTGAGCATCCATATCTCCTCTCCATGGACAACGTCAGAGCTAAAATTTTCTCTTTGTAACTTTCAACTCCAAATAAAAGTCTCTATTCATTTTGGTCAAAGTCCTCCATCATTTTTTTTGCGCTGAAATTTCGTTCAATTTTTTTTCAGAAACTTTCAGATTATTCTGTTTATATGATGAGAACCTCTGAAAACTACATGTAACACTATTTTTTCTGTTTCCAGGTGAAAAAAATTAGCCAATATTTTGTAGTTTCGTATTCAGCACTCTCATAACTTTTTGCGAACATTTTTGAAATAAAGGTTAGGTACTTCCAATTTCATCTGAAATGCCACAAATTGATTTTCTGCAAGTTATCACAGCTTTCAGCAATTATGCTCCAAAGCTACGCCCAAGACTAAAGTTTCAATCCCCCCCCCCCAAAAGTGCATTGGAGAACCAATGATGACCATATTCTACCTAAAAAATTGGAAAAACTCGTTAGAAAACAGTCAAGGATGAAAATTTTACAAAAATCAAGGTGGGGAGCTGAAAATTTTAAAGTTTTTAGAACACGCTGACCCTTACTGCTTTTATTCTTTTCTTTTTTTTCACTGTGTCAAACTGAATTCCACCAGATCCAACAATTCGAGAGCCTCCGGCACAATTTTCAATTTTTCCAGAGATTCGAAAAAACCTACCTACTAAAAATATCAAAAGTTGTACTGCAGGCTTCAGAATGTCTGTAAATGGTAGAATTTAGTGTAAATATCTTTAACTTTTATATGCACATTTTGAAGGAAAAAAAACATTGAATTTCATAAAATTGATATTTTTTGGATTTTTGAAAATCTATCAAAAAACTGAAAAGTCAAGTTGAGCAGTTGAAATTTTGTTAGTAAGAGGCCATAACATTTCCCAAAATTGTACTTCTGGTCAAATCGAAGGTGGACACTTCGAGTACCTTTCTTGTAAGATCAAAGTTCTATCCACGTGATTTTCATGATAATAAAAACCTAGGTAGGTAAGTATGACGATTTCTCGCGATATTTCACCATTATTACGCTTATCATTTTGGCATTCCCATCGGGTTATCAATTTTTCATTTCGTTTGAAGTAAATAATTGCTCATTTGGAAAACAAACAATGGAAAAATTTTTCGTTTTGAAAGATAATTAAATTTTTAAAACACCCTTTATCATATTTACCTAGCTATTAAACCATAAAACTTTGAGAAAATGTAAGGTAGCTTTCCTGACCGTTACAGCGACTGTTCTCGTGATTTCTGATCTCATATTTATTAATAATTTCAAGCATAAATGCGTAAATAGGAAGATGCATATTTTATAAAATAAATAGGAAGTGATTTTTCTGTTTATTTAAGTAGCATAAGTAGGTACTTGTACCTATACCATATTTCACATTTATATGAACTTTCTATATTGACACATATTTTACACAAGTTACACCAGAATTGGGTCCGTTTCAGCGAGGTCAAAAGTTATTGCAAATTTTTTAGAAAAAAAAAAAAAAATGATTAGCATAAGTAGGCAAAATTATCAAATGCACCAGCCACTCGAGACGACATCGTACACATTTTAGATGTAAAAATTAGCACAGTTTAGCAAATAAGTAAACGACGTACCTGCGGTAATATCATAACAATTGTCCAAGCTGTCGAGTTTGATCACTTCGTACTTCGTAGCACACACTATCTTTGCGAACGGTTAATTACGCCCGTCACTATTTATTAAAACTATAATACGGAAATTACAACAAACATATTTTAATATACGATGAAAAGAAAAAGAAAAAAAAAACTCGTTCTGCAGCTGGACCGGAGCAGAAGTGCGGTGCAATGCGCGCGTCTCATCATAATTTGCGCTTCTTTTTCTCACCCAGATGAGTTATTAGAAAAGGTACTCGTGTACGTCGCAATGTATAGGGATAGGCTATCTACTACATCAAATGGTGGTATAACAATAGACGACATAGCTGTGTGAAGATTTAAACTCTTATAAACCTTATCGATCGATAATCAAGCTAATCGTCGTACCATTAATTTGTTTTAATTCTTTTGAGAAACCGGTTCTATCGTAATCGTAAACTTACTGTCGTGTATCATCATTACCAGCCTATGATACAATTATACTGTACCTACTTGCGATATGTAAGCTTCATCTTTACACATCGTCGTATACAGTAGGTAGGTATGAGAAATGGCGATAATATTTTGTACGAGTTGTAAGTATTCGCAAGTTGAACAAATGTAATCACTTTCAGCTTAATTCAAAATAGGTAACTAAAAAAAAAAGTCAAAAAAATACTGACTCTTCATTCACATGGATGGAAGTTTTTGAAACTGAACCCAGGTCAAAAGTATAGCAATTTGCAAGGGAAACTTTTGAGGTCACACTGTCCTATTAGGACGAAACCAAGAATTTCAGAAGCTGAAGTTCATTTTTGGGTTTTTGGAGAAATTTTGAAAAATTAAAAAAAATTAAAAAAGTGGTTTCAAGAGTGATTATTCTTAAACATTTATATGCCATAATAAGGAAATTGGAACTTTTTGAGCAAAGTGAACCCATTTATGAATTATTCCTTCAACTCATCAACTTCCACATATCCTTAAAACTACTTGTTTTGAGTCATTCCTCATTCTGCATTTGGATCCTCCATAGTGATTTTTTAAATTTTTCCAGAAAATTTTAAACTGCTCTGGAAAGGCTAAAAACGATTTTCGATTGAATTTGAATCAATAGTCGACTTCACCATTTTACAGATGGAGGTGGAGGATCGTTCAAATAAAAAAAATTGTCTCAGAAATTTTTTCAGTTGAACTGGGAGTGAACCAGATTAAAAATTCTGCAAAAAAAATTGAAGTAACAAAAAAGGGATATATTAATTAAAAAGGTACATAATGAGATATGCTGCCATCAAAGTAATTAAAGTTCAGATTTGGATTCAGCGGTTTTTTCAATGATAGGTGCTGTAACTGGAGCAGCAGCACCACTAACACCCTGAGCCACAGTGGTTGCCGAATCAGAAGTTGTGGCGGTGGAGACGTTATCTTGAGTTAAATCGAAAGTACCGTTGAAAAGATAATTTAAGCCAGAAGAAGCAGCCGCTGCCGATGAAACGTAGTAAGACGGATTCGAGAATAGAGAAGGGTATTGATGGGCTGCGGGAAAATATAAAGGGGCGCCTTGACGATGCGTGGCCATTTTTAACCTAGACGCCAACTGTTTCTTCCATTTTGTGCGACGATTCTGAAACCAGGTTTTAATTTGCACTTCCGTCAGATTCAAAGCTTTCGATAATTCCATACGTTTGCTAACGCTTAGGTACTTGTCTATCTGAAATTAAAATTTACCCAAGTTATTTGCAGCCATTCGAGGCTTCAAGGTTATTCTCATTATAGGTTAGGAATTTTCAACTTTTCACGTTTGTGATCGATAATCAATGAACCATCAGCTCGAGATTTGATCAATTTTTTTCTATCATCGAACGTTCTTCTCCAAATTCTATCTCACTCTAGCCAATGTGAACTATATGTACGTTCTTACAAACGTTCTATAAACGGATTATAAACCTTTCAAGAGCAAAAAAAGGGTAAAAAGACTGTAGGTAATTGTATTATCTGAAAAATGCTCGGCGAAGTTCGCGTACTCGTAGGTAGGTATTATTCTCGTTAACCTGTTACTTATTATTTAATGCTAATTTTTTTAATGACCAACATATTTTACCTTAAACTCGGATTCTAATCTTTCTAGTTGTTTGGCACTATACGCTTGCCTCGGTTTTCTATCTAAGCCTGGTTTACGAGATCTCCGCCCTACTGGCTTCGGAGCTAAACGCAACGCAAAAAAAAATCATAATTAAAATTAATCGCAAAAAAATGCTACCAACCTATTTTACATGCGATCGAAAGATAAGCGATTAAATTAATTCTTCATCGTCGATATCTAGTTACTAATTAACGCAAATCGAACACTCAGGTGTGAGTAAACCCGTGCATGTCTAGATATGTAGGTACATTTAACGCATTCCCAGATGAATCATGTAGGTACCTATTGTACGTATGAACTGTGAAGTATGAGAACCTGTACATGTGTTTACAATGTAGTAATTTTTAATCTTTATATAATGAGTGGAGGTTATTACAAAATTTATAAAACGCTTATCGCCGAGGAACCTTAAAAGTGTGGTAATTTCAATAAAAGCTGAGGAGGTGAAGGAAGGAGAGCGAGAGATGGCTCGAGTTCAAGTTATAATCGTAAATTTGCGTAAGTAGTTCAAGTAACTAAAAGCACCCATCGATAATTTGAAAAGCACAGCTTATTATTGGTGCGTGAGTGTGACTGCGTCGTCACCGCGTCTCTACTCTAAACCACTCCCCATTCGTGACCATCAAAACAATGCACCGGATATAATGGAGTCATTGTTCTTTGAAATATTCAAAAATAAGTTCTATTCTATCAGTTTTCAAAAATGACGTTTCGGAAATCTGTGGCGAGAGATGTCGTAAAGAACATGTACATGTGACTGGTTTTGTTTCCTTGCAGAGGAACCTCTCATATTTGCAGGGGAAAAGAGAGGGGGGTTAAGAAGATTGCGAAATTCAGGGTCATAGAATGAAGAGTTAAAAATGAGTATTTTCACGCCTTTGTTGCAAAAAAAAGTTTCAAGAAAGTCGATTTGTAGAGAGAATGACCTATTTCCAGACTCACGCTGATTTTTTTTTCATCGATTTAAAGCCCAACTTGAAACACCTAAAAGTAATTTTGAGGATACTTTTAAGGCTAATTTTTTCATAAAGGGGATCTACCTATCAGTCTCACATTTGCTCGCTCACACACCAACGTTGATCTTTTTTTAAAGGGCAATGTAGTTTCACAAGAGAGCCCCTCGCCTCAAAAAAAAATTCTGCTGCCAAAACGAAAATGGAAAAACCTGTAATATTTTCAATTTGTTTTTGGGACCACTTTCGACAAGAGTGAGAAAAAATTGTATTTTTCGTGCCATTTTTTTTTTTTTTTTCAAGTTATAAGATCTCGTTGGGCAGCAACAATTCTGAAAATATGTAAGTATGTTTCATAACTAGGGCAACCCAATATATTTTTTTGAAGCACTCCGATTACAAATGTAACGAAATCATTTTTCGTTTCAAAAAATGTCCTTACAAATAAACCCAACTTCATTTCGAATATTTTCGAATATTTTGCCTTAAAATGCATATTTTCATATATTTTATTGCTATTTATATTTTTGTCTAAAATTACCACGTATTTCACAATTTATCGAATATTTTGGAAACTTTTCTTAGAGTATAAGTATAGCTATATTACACTAACGTTATTAGTACAGCTATACCATACCTATGCTCTAAGAAATTTTTGCATTTTGAGAATCATAACACGGTAAACTCATTTTCACAGAATGTTGAAGAGGAAAACATGGCTGTTTTTGACGATGATCATATTGATGACTGATGGAATGATGATGAAGATTAAATTACATGTAGATTAAGCTTCGATTTAGTATAGCTATAAAATGCTCTAAGAAATTTTTGCATAAGAATTGCAAAATGGTAAACGTCGTTTTCACAGAATGTTGAAGATGAAAACATGGCTGTTTTTGACGAGGATGATATTGATGATTGATGGAATTATGATGAAGATTAAATTATAGATCAGGCTTCGATTTTGTTTCTTTTTTTGAAGATTAAAATAAAACTTTAATTTTAATTCAAACATTTTGTTCTATTTTGTGAATAATAGAAAACAGAACCCAACGATATAGCCATACCTATTTGAAATATGCTTGTCAAGACGAGTGAAACGATATCCATTTTGAATTCGAATATTTTCGAATATTTTTAGGGTATTCGAATATTTTACCTCGAATGAGAGCATATTTTGGGTTGCCCTATTCATAACACAAGGAGGTACCTTCCCCAACTGGCAGAAGTTGTTTGAATCGAAAGCAAAAATTTCAAGTGCAAAGAGTGCCATTTATTGTCGATTTTTAATGAATTTTTTAAAATTATATTTTGGACGAGAAATGAAAAAAATCAAAATTTTATCAAGTAAACTAGGGCAGCTAAAATTTGATGTCCACCTACCCTATTTTCGACCCCCCTCTCCCTGAAAAAAATCAATTTAAAACTGCTCCAAACCATTTTGAACGGGTTTAAATCCACCAGCAGTTTTTTTTTTTAATCTTAGAAGAACATAGCCTGGGTAAATTGTGCGATTCGGCCTATTTCTCGGATTTTGAAAATAGCCAGCGAAGGTTGTTCCGTACGGTATGAACCTCCTATGATAAAATGTTTGAATGTCCAATTCATTTCTAAGCCTTCAAAAAGGAGTAAAATTGCAACTTCAGTCAACAATTTCCAATTTTGGATGTTTTTAACAGAATGGGACACTTATGAAAATTTTTAAAATTTTCTAGACCTTTAATTTTTCAAAATTAATTCATTTCTTCTTGCTTGAATTGTGACATGGTTTTCGTTTTTTTTTTTTTTTTTTTTTTTTTTGATTTTAATACCTCAGAAAAGAGATTGCATCAAGAAAAAATTATAGTTGGAATAAACCAGGATCAAATGTAGCAAGAATTTTAGATTTTGAAAAAAATTCTCTTTGTAATATTCAAGTTGATGTGTAAAAAACATATTTTTGTACTAAATTTTTCTATTTTTATGCAAAACCAAATTTTCCATTTTTGAACATGCTTATAATTTTTTTGGAATTTCAGTAATTTCTTAATTTTTTTACTTTAAAATTTCAAAATGAAGATTCAATTCATTTTCAAAATTTCCTGATTCTGCTCTCCATGGAAACTTCTACTTAGTTCATCCAAAATGGATTTTTGTTTCAATTTCAGAAACATCAAAATTTTCAATTTTTAGTGTCAAAATATTTCCTGTAGCTAAACTGCTGAATTTATACCTAAGTATTTTAAAAAGGAATAAAACGCAGAGCTTGCATTGTTTTTCTTTGTGGCCCCTAAAAACTTGAGTAGATGAGGAGAAATCGTAAAAATTATTAGGTATTAGAATTTTGTAGCAAATTTTTGTCAACGTGTATTTTCGTTTCTTTGGTATCAATCGCAATGGTTTTGACGAAGTTGAGAAAATATTCTATTTTTGATGTGAGTGATGATTTTAATTATTCTATCTTCAAATAGGTACCTTATTAATTCTTATTTTACAGTTCAAGTTCTTGCATACAATTTTTTGAAATCTATTCGTTGAATTACTTTGAGGCGTTTTAAAGGATTAAATTCTCAAGAAATATTTGAGGAAGCATGTGCTCAATTCCAAAAACATTACGTTTTGTAGAAAGACTAATTTAAATCAACATTTTTTTTTCAAAATTTTGCCAAAAATTAATGCATTACCTGATCAAAATAAAATTGTAGAAAACTTGAATTGCTCCAACTCTTGGATCCGATCCAAAGTGTAATTTTTGCTCAATAAAAGCTCATATAGGATCAACGATGAGCCGATTTACAGTAATTCATTTCAAATTCGAATTTTGATGGGTTAGGCTACGAATTTCTCAGAAATTAATTTTCGGTTCAATTTTTGGCTCGATTTTCTTTTGCAGTGTTTAAGCTCTTGTCGAGTTGTTTCAGGCGAATGAAAATGAAACGTGAAAGAAGAAGCTTGTGGTGGGAAAAGAGAACTAGGTACCTAAGTAAAAAGAAGTAAGAAAATAAGTTTGTCGGAATATTCGCCAATGCAGTGCTTTAAATTCACTCCGACTGGATTTTTACGGAAATGTTAATTTTTTGAATTTGTTCCCATCTCTTCTAAGTAGATGATACGATTCATTAACTACTCACAATTTTAATTTTTTTTAAATGAATCATTCTCTAGTGTGATCAAGAATACATAGGTTTTATTGAACTGATTCGTAAAATTTCACTTGTGTAACAGCTGTACAATGTAGTACCTACTATACCTACATGATGTGTTTCCGGCGAAATGAATGTTTCGGTGGAACGTCAGCTTTTCGTATAGTATGGCCCTACATCACTCTCTTTTCTACTTAGTTTGAATTTGTCGCTAATTTCTTCTAAGTAATTAGAAGATACGATTCGTAAACTACAATTTTAATTTTGTTAAATGAATCATTCTCTAATGTGATCAAGAATACCTTAAACTTTATCAAACTGATTCGTAAAATTCCACTTGTAACCGAACTGTACAAAGTATGTACCTACATGATATGTTTCCGGCGAAATGAATATTTCGGTGGAACGTCAACTTTTCGTAGTATGGCTCTACATCATACTCTGACAGAATGTTTCTCAATGTTCGATTGGGTAATTTAAAACGCTCGCATATTTCATTAATACCCAAATCGATTGAATAAATTATTAATTAAGGTTCGAATAAGAGTTGATTTGCATCTGGCATTGACATTTGTTACCAAAAAAGAACAAGAAAGGAAAAGCAGAGAGAGAAGGAGAGAAGAAAACTCATCCAAATTAACATATCCTTATATATGTAGTACCTATGTATTCCTATGGGTAATTCAAGATAACCATCGACTATCGAAAATTCACGAGTGCTTATTCCGCATGATACGAGTAGGTAGGATGATTCACCAGTTCCTCAAAATTCACTGGGTATTTTCGGTTTTATCTGATTAGGTTAGTCGCAATATAAATTTCCCTTACCTTGAAGACCTAAGAAATTGCTCGAAGAGTTTCCAGATAAGGCCGCAGCCGTCGCAGCGAACCATCCACCGTAAAGAAATGTTGCGGGATGGGCGAATCCTAAAGATGAATAAATTGATAACGAATCTTTAAGATCTTTTGGTGTGACTTGGCCATCTTCGGTTATTTCTGTAATATCTACTGCTGAAGAAAAAAAATATATATTCAGTAGGTACTCAAAGTTTGGTTAAGCATGCAATAAATGATTTTAATCCAAGAACCACCTTTAATAAATTCAAAATTACTGCATATACAAAAATAGGTATACGCCAGACGAAGGACCCACTTAAATTTTCTTAATTGTATTTAACGTTTTAAAATCAGGCTTACCGTCGTCATTAGGAGATTTCAAAGGAAATTTGATATCGTAGTCTGCAAACTGTTCATCTTTATTGATATCAGCGTCACTTTCACTTTGGTTATTTTTCAGCTGGCCCAGAATATTATCGATGGAAAATTTATGAGAGACGATATCATTATGAAAATTTTTACCGATTTTTGTTTTCTCTTTACGTATGTTTTCACCTATGGTTTTGAATCTCAAGTTTAAAAATTCCATTTCCGATTTAAAATTTAGAGATTTTTGATTGAAATACAGCTCTTGAAAATGTTTTTCGTCTTCGTTACTGCTATCGGACGATACATTTTCGTCGACACTTTCCGAAAACATGGTTAATTATTGTATTTATGTAACAGAAACGTTTCGAAATTAAGTACCTTTTCACACCGGAATTTACGAGTACAAATAAACGCCACAAACTAAATTATTACCTAAATGATTTTTTCTCACTCAGACTCTTTCCTGCCTCAAAATCCTCCCCACTCGGATAGGCCTAGTTGGTTTTCAACAAGACAACACCCACTTTCAGTTTTCATCTCGTTCACCCTGTGTATTTTATTCCAACCCTTATCAGGATTACCAAAGTCGCGAATTTTTAATGTAAGATGTGATTATGTGTCGCAGATCACCGTATTGAAATATGTATTAAAAATTAGATTAGTAACTAGGTGTAGGTACCTATTAATTGAATAAAAAATTTTGTTTTTCGAAGACGAAAAAAACTTTTCATTTGCTGGTATGAAGTCAGTAGAATTTTTTTCAACAAAGATGAAAATTGGACATATTCTCATCAAAGAATTAAATCGTCCATAACAGTCCCAGTTGAAATTTTTTCCCTTGCTCACGAGCCAATTTTTTTCATTAACGCAAAACAAGTACACAAATAATATGTACTTACTGCAGAAGAAATTTTCGCAGATCCATTGAAAACTTGCTTTCTCAAAAAAATGAAATTTTTGATTACCTAGATTTTTGTTAAATTTTAGCACAATTATTTATATTTTTTTGGATCGTATAGTTAATCACGAAATTTTATAATAAAACATTAGATATTCATTGATTTTTGAGTTCTATAGCTTTGTTCGCCCAAATGTCTTAAACAAAATTCGTTCTTCTATTGAAAAAATGACAAAAACTTTGATCGAAAGTAGTCAAAGTAGGCCTCAAAATTTTGGAAAGACTTAAATGGAAGATAATTAACTTGCTTTCCATTTTCCAAAATATTTTTATTGACTCCTAAAATGATTTAAAAAATGGCTATCTAGATATCTATTTTCTCTCAAATTTGTGCAGGTCACAAGACTAACTGTAAGTATAAAAATCAGGCACTTTCAATTTTCATTTCACAATTCGTTTTCTTTTTTTTTTTTCAATTTTTTATTAAGATTGCTTCAATCTGAGCCATTTAATTCAATTTAAATACACAATAATTATTAGATTAGATATGATTGACTTGAGATGAATTTCAACAAATTTACATAGGTACCTAATAATTTAAATTGGTTCAAGTAAACTTGATTTGGTGGATCAGATTTGACGAAATCTTTCTTGGAATTTCATCAAAATTTTAGAAGAAAAAAATATCCATTTCACTTTCAATTCAATTGCCACACCTTTTAGGCTACAGCTCGTTCACGATACCTACCTACCTAATTTTTTCGAAAATCTGCACATTTTTCGCTGACCCTGCAGATAACACTGCTTATAATACGTTTTACCCGGATAATATCGCATTTCGTGTTCTACGCCATTATCAGCATCATCCCTCTTTTTTCTTTTCTTAACCCGCTATTTCGTTATTGTAAGAATTTACCTTGTAAAATCCATTTGCAGGTTCATAACAGGCTTTCGAGAATTTTCCTTATTGCTTCTGTTTGCTTTTGCTCTCGCTATTTCAGAATTTAAGCGTGTCGTCAATCATCTGTGCCAAAGTACAGTGTGTTTCAAAAAGTTTCAATGCCTCAAAAATTTGAAGATTCTGTGCTCCAGAAATCAAATATTTAAATTATCAAAGTAAATAATTTTTTTGCCCTTATTGAAAATGAGGAGTAATTGCACCCCCCTCCCACCGATCCTCCGGGACAACTTTTTTCTTGAAGGGGACATTCTGAGGAACATTTTAAAGCAAACTTGCCCAAAAAAAAGTTGGCTTTACTTAAAAAATGGCGGCCATTTTGTTTGATAGGTCAACCGAAATCGCAGATTTTGCGTTTCAACGTAGGACTTGCACGAAATTTTTCAAACCTTACAAAGGTAGATCGAAAGATCATGCAAAAATTTACCACCTGTCGAAATTTCAAGTGCTGAAGTGCGTTTTTCGATTTTTGGTGAATTTTTGAATATCCAATTTAGGCCAAAAATGAGGGAAAAAATCAAAATTTCACCAAATTGACCAAGAAAGCTGAAATTTGAGATATACCCTATTTTCGACATTCCAAATCGATTGGAAACGGTTTCAACCCGTTTTGAGTAGTTCTGGAGCCTCCAGCAGATTTTTGAAACTCGAAATTCCCATAAAATTCCATCAAATTGGAGCTGTAAAGCTGAAATTTATTCTAAAAACTAATTTCAATACGCTACGAAGTACTGCAGGTGAATTTCAAGTCATTTTGGAGCCTCCAACGACTTTTTGAAAATTCCTAAAGCCTCCAGCAGATTTTTGAAACTTTAAATTTTCCCAAAATTTTATCAAATGGGGATGGAAAGCTGAAATTTACTCTACACTCCAATTTTAACACCCTCTTCAGGTGGGTTCAAGTCATTTTAGAGCCTCCAGCGACTTTTTTGAAAATTACTGGAGCTTCCAGCAGATTTTTGAAACTTGAAATTCCCGCAACATTAATTTATCAAGTGGAGTTGGCAAGCTGAAATTACTTCGCAGACATCATGGTGGTTTCAAATTGTTTTGAATTTTGAAGCATCCAACTATACTTTTAAGAAATTTCAATTTTTCAAAAAAACGCCATATTACTTTGTTCAAAAAGTTGTTGGAGGCTCCAAAACGGCTTGAAATCCACCAGCAGTCAACTTCGTAGCGTATTGAAATTAGTTTGCAGAATGAATTTCAACTCTCAAAAATCTACTGGAGGCTCCAATAATTTTCAAAAAAGTCGTCGGAGGCTCTGAAATGACTTGAACCCGCCTGAAGTCGTCTTCAAAGGGTGTTAAAATTGGAGTGTAGAGTAAATGTCAGCTTTCCATCTCCATTTGATTAAATTTTGTGAAATTCTAAAGTTCCAAAAATCTTCTGGAGGCTCCAGAACTGCTTAAAACGGGTTGAAACTTTTTAAAATTGGTTTTTGCATGTCGAAAATAGGGTATATCCCAAATTTCAGCTTTCTTGGTCAATTTGGTAAAATTTTGATTTTTTCCCTCATTTTTGGCCTATAAATTGGATTTTCAAAAATTCACCAAAACTCGAAAAACGCACTTTAGCACTTGAAATTTTGACAGGTGATAAATTTTTGCATGATATTTCGATCTACCTTTGTAAGGTTTGAGAAATTTCGTGCATGTCCTATGTTGAACCGCAAAATCTGCGATTTCGGCTGGCCTGTCAATCAAAATGGCCGCCATTTTGTTAGTAAGGCCAACTTTTTTTGGGCAAGTTTGCTTTAAAATGTTCCTTAGGATGTCCCCTTTAAGAAAAAAGTTGTCCCGGTGGATCGGCGGGGGTGGGAGGGTACAATTACTCCTATTGTCATATGCCGGACTATAGTGCCCATCAATCTGATCTGATCAACTACACCGAAATCGCGGGGGATGACGATGGCATCTGATTTGGTCTGGTCAGACCGAATGTACCTATTTAAAAACATCCGATTTTGAGCTTATCGAATTAGATGTGATCAAGCAGATATCTCGTTTGTGATTTGATCATTTCGGATCAGGGTGGCCCTTGTTTTCAAAGTTGGGATTTTCCTCCCTTCCAATCCTTACAGTGATGACCTCTGATGAGAAAACGATTCCCTATTTTTTATTTTTGCCATTTTCAAAGAACTCGAGCTGTGGTAGCTGCCTCTCAATTTTCAAAGTACACTATAGGGGGGATCGTCTCAAAATAGAGTCGACGGGGTTTGATGAAATTCAGCAAAGACCTTCATTTTGAGTTTGAAAATTACCCACAATTATGTCTAGGCCCCTATTTCCCTGAAGGAAATATATGAAGTCTCAAATAGGTAGTGGGTGTTTTCGAAGAAATCGCGAGTTTTTTAGATGAAGTGTCCAATATGTATTGGAATGTTTTCACGAACCCATCAAATAGAACCAAGCTGTAAAAATCTATTTCAACGCATTATCATCTCATATATCGTGATTTTGTGAACATGGCGTACGTTGAACGAGCTTTTTCGTTTTAAAAGGATTACAATAAAGGATATTAGAACGGTATTAAGGTGTGTAAAAAGGTGCAAAATCTTCCCCTAACAGTTTGCAACATTAACCGATAACCAGATAGGGCGGTAAACACCGCGCCGGTGTAAGCGGTGCGAGGAGGTGAGATGCGATGCGGGCTTATTTAAGAAAAAGAGAATGTTTGCCGCATCATATGAAAACGAGGAGTCTTTTATACAAAAGCAGGTGTTGGTGACGGGGCCATTTTCTCAAATTGTTTACTCGTCATGACGTCATTAATCAAATCATACCATTTCGCGCTATTGGCGGATACGAGGCGGATACGAGGCGCATGCGTAAATCTCGCCTGTTCTTAGCGAAATGATCTTATAATTTACACCGGGAGGGTTGAATTTTTTAAAAGCTCGTTGGCTTCGTGTTTTTAAGAAGGGTTGATCCGCGTGCCAACGATTTTCTAACAGGGGTTCCGTGTCCTTTTTTCTTCATTTTGGGATTCTTATGCTGCTGAGAAGAAACACTGGCAATATTTAGCCATCTTTTTCATCTTAAGTGGGTACCTAGGTACCTTCGTACCTACATGTTTTGGTTTGAAATATCAACGCTGATGAGTAAGCGAGGGAACATTGCCCTCGACGTTTTTTCTGCTAGGTAATTGCCTATAAACGTGAGTATAAATTGGGCAGATGATGCGTACCAAGTAAAATTACATAACTTAGGATTCATTACCGGCAAATTTTTACGCCTCAAGTCGTTTATTCGATATTTAATCATTGAATTATTCATTTTGGTAATTCGTTGAGAGTACATTGTCTTCACGCAGTGTTTACATTATAGGTAGGTAATGAACGATTTGCAAATTACTCGGGTTATTAGCAAAGTACCTACGCGATTTTTCAATAATCGGCCTAAAATGGGAACCTATCTTTCATTTGAGAACTGCATACAGGAAATGATATGTCAAGGGTTATTTTAAATGTGTTGGTACATTGACCATGTTTATGGTTTAATCATACACTGATCAGCCGGAGAGAAAGAGTAAAGTTGAAAAGATCGTATTGAAAATATGAACCAATTTTCAAATTCAACGCCATGGAATTAATTAACAACGGTGCATGGGCATGCTTTTTTGCTTTTTAATTTTTTTCAAGTTTTTATCGGAATTTAGAGCCTTTGTGCCTTTTGAAGGAGTTGAGATCTGATTTCGAAAAATGATTTGCACAATAAAAAAGAATTTAAAACGGTCTCGAGCTTACCTATTAGTAACTTTTTAAAATTTTGAAAATCTAGTTTTCAACTCCTGTTAACAATGAAAATTCTAGTAAATCAGCAAGCAGTGACAAGCCAAAAAAAAGGAATAAAAGTGGAAAAAATTGCAAATATTTCAGTTTCAGTTTAGAACAAAACAATGAACGTCAAGCGGATGAAATCACCCTGTTGTTCTCGAGGCAGTGAGTATTGTAAGCAATTTAAAACTGCTGGAGAAAAATCAGCTCTTGCTGGAGGCTTCTGATCGACCTGAAAAATAATTGCAATCGATCCGAGGAGGAAGGGGGTAGTACATTTTAGAATGCAAACAAAGTTTTGAAAAATTTGTTGTAAAAATTGAAGATTTTGCAATTTTTCAAAATTTGAGATCTTTCAATTGGTTACCTCGGATTCGCAATTCACAAGCTGTAATCGATTCAGAACGTAAACTTGTGACAGGATTAAATATTTAGCTGCTGAAGTTGATTACAACGCCTTCTGGAGTGATTTGAATTTTCCGGAGAAAAATCAACTTTTGCTGGAGGCTCCAGATCTGTCCGAAGATGGTGTCAATTGATGGGAAAAGGGGAAGCGAAGAGAATCGTCGGCCATCAACTGCAGATAGTACTCGAGGAGATGAACAAAAAAGTTATTGTAATTGGTTCCTTTTCTTGTGAATTGAAGCAGCCACGTGCTTCGCAAAACTCGAAATTCCCTAATTTTGAAAAAATCATCAAAAATAATAGTCCGGCATATGGCAATAGGAGTAATTGCACCACCCCCCCTCCCGCCGATCCTCCAGGACAACTTTTTTCTTAAAGGGGACATCCTAAGGAACATTTTAAAGCAAACTTGCCCAAAAAAAACTGGCCTTACTTACAAAATGGTGGCCATTTTGATTGACAGACCAGCCGAAATCGCAGATTTTGCGGTTCAACATAGGACATGCACGAAATTTTTCAAACCTTACAAAGGTAGATCGAAAGATCATGCGAAAATTTATCGCCTGTCAAAATTTCAAGTGCTAAAGTGCGTTTTTCGATTTTTGGTGAATTTTTGAAAAATCAATTAAGGTCAAAAATGAGGGGAAAAAATCAAAATTTTACCAAATTGTACAAAAAAAGCTGTAATTTGAGATATACCCTATTTTCAACATGTCAAATCAATTGGAAACGCTTTCAATCCGTTTTGTGCAGTTCTGGAGCCTCCAGCAGATTTTTGAGACTCGAAATTCCCACAAAATTCCATCAAATTGGAGTTGTAAAGCTAAAATTTATTCTAAAAACTAATTTAAATACGCTACGAAGTACTGCAGGTGAATTTCAAGTCATTTTGGAGCCTCCAGCGACTTTTTGAAAATTCTTGAAGCCTCCAGCAGATTTTTGAAACTTTAAATTTTCATAAAATTTCATCAAATGGAGATGGAAAGCTGAAATTTACTTCGCAGACTACATGGTGGTTTCAAATGGTTTTGAAGCTTCCAGTCACTTTTAGAAAATTTCAATTTTCCAAAAAACCGTCATACAACCTTTCAAAAAGTCGCTGGAGGCTCCAAAACGATTTGAAATTCACCAGCAGTCAACTTCGTAGCGTATTGAAATTAGTTTTTAGAATAAATTTCAGCTTTACAACTCCAATTTGATGGAATTTTGTGGGAATTTCGAGTTTCAAAAATCTGCTGGAGGCTCCAGAACTGCTCAAAACGGATTGAAACCGTTTCCAATCGATTTGGCATGTCGAGAATGGGGTATATCCCAAATTTCAGCTCTCTTGGTCAATTTGGTAAAATTTTGATTTTTTCCCTCATTTTTGGCCTAAATTAGATTTTCAAAAATTCACCAAAAATCTAAAAACGCACTGTAGCACTTGAAATTTTGACAGGTGATGAATTTTTGCATGATCTTTCGATCTATCTTTGTAAGGTTTGAAAAATTTTCCGAAATTATAAAAAAGTGGTTTTCACGTAAATTGTAATAAATATAAACAAATTCAAATTTGTAAAGGGGACAATCATTGAACTAAATAAACTCATCAAAAGACAACTTTTAAATTGAAAAATTAATTTCTCAACTTGAAAATTTAATACTTTTCCACGTCATTTTTTTAAGACCTCTTCCTTTGAAAATGAAAAATAAAATTAAAAAAAAAACTATCAAAACAATTTTTTTAAGAAAATGTAAATTTTCGTATTAATAAGTGCGCCTATTATCTGTATAATTCTAAATTTCAAATTTGAAAATAATGGGGCTGGGAAGAGGACAAATTTTATTTTGCCTGGGTACTGTTAATGCTAAATCCACCCCTACAGCTACCTGTGCACCATAAATTCCACTCGATATTAATCCACGAGTTCAATCTTTTTTGCAATCAGCCATTTCGGTGAATGCTTTTTTACTCATTCATTAACCGAATTAATAATCGAATTTCTCGGTTAATGATATTTTAAAGAGAAACGTACCCACTAACAACTGATGTCAGCGCGCATCCGCAGAAGAGAGAAAGAGCGAAACAACCTGACAATAAGGATGAAGAGGGTGGGCAATACGGTACGTGTTGTTTGTTAAGTAATAAATAATAACATCCCTTTTTCTATATTAATGCGTTAAGATAGGGTGAACATCTTTTCTAGATGCCAGGACGCGGGGATGCTGTTTAATGACTAATGTAACTAACAGCCAGGTAATTGTATATTGTGAGAAATATAGCACATGATTTAATAAACGATTTTAGCTACGCAATTTCGTTTAATGGCCCTCATCGGATGCGGTCCTATTTTACTAATATAATTCGAAACCACTTTAAAAACACCGAGTCGTTTATCATGGATGCTTTTATCAAGACACCCTGCTCGTCGATATAAGCAAATATATATAATTTTTTTTTAATTCATCGTGCCTTTGATAATTCGCGTTGTATGAGAGTATGAAAGATTCTTGTTATATCACTAATCTGTCGTTGCCTCTGTCCCTTTACACGACGAAGAGAGGAAAGTAAAAAACTGCGATTTTTTTAAAAACGATTTCAAGAGCACCGAATTAAAAAAAAATGAAAGTAAAATTCGAGTTGCAAATTTGTACGTATTTAACAACGTTTACAACCTACGGACGTTGGTGCATGGTTAATTAGACTCGTAACCAGCATTGGTATACGATTAGCAGCGCATCGATACATATTAATGATACATAAACAACTCGATGCTCGATGCGCCCCTTTCATTCATACCTCGTAAGTCGTAACTGATTAGGTTGTATGCAATGTAACATTGTACGTATGCCGTATGTACTTCCTCCGATGCGACAAAGGAATTTCTCAAAAATTTCAATATTAGCCTTTAATTGGAAAAAGAACGGAACATCTGTGTACCTTTTTACTTCAAACAGATACCAAGGTCAGTAATTGGATCAGATCACAACCGACAAATCCGTCTAGAGGGCAAAGAATGCTTGAATATTTAAAGCCTCCAAGTTCGGGTCAAAGTTCACGAATACATTTTCTTCGATCCGCACCTCAAGCGTGAGGAGAAGTCACTTCTTGTTCGCACGTCGTCGTTATCAGATCGGGTGGTTGTTTTTTTTTTTCATCCTGGTGCATTTGTACGATTATTTTCTAGATATATATAAGCGGTCGCGTGTTCTCATAATATATGGTGTTTCTACGTTCGAAGGTTTTATTCGTTTAAGAATCTTTGCCCCATTGATATGGATACCGAAGAGGAATTATACGATGTGGTTATATCCGGAGTGAGTGGAAAGTTTCCATCTTGCGATAACTTGGATGAGCTTAAGCAAAAGTTATTGGAAAAAATTAATTTGGTTACGGATCAGAATTGTCGCTGGAATAAGGGTGAGTACAATTATCGATAATATTGAAATTGATACGATGACTAGGTACCTATAGACCTACCAGAGTTGCCATTCATTCATATATTAGAATACCTGCAGAGTGTATTCTGATTTATCTGGTGATTGTTTATTTTGGCAATGGAAATTTTTTTACTGCGTCCGAGAAAATAGACAAAACAGAGCTTACGTAGCAAATGTTTTGAAACTATAAGTAGCTTAGGTAAATTGATTCTTTATTGTGAAGATTAAGTCGAAAATTGACGCCAAATCTATCGACCTATTACGTCAGTAGGCCTGAAGAACTGAGTTAGGTTTTTTCTCTAAATGCACACGATGAATGGCGTGCCAAAAATGTGATTTTCAAACTAATAGCTTAATTTGTGCAGTTATGAAAAATTTCCGAAGGCAACTTTATCAAAAACTTCAGGGGAGAATTGAAATGATTAAGAATTAGAGTTTTGATTCGATTTCAAAATGAATATCTTTAATCTTTCAGTTCATCTACATATTTTTCAATTAGGGCATCAATTTATTTTACCGCGACAATGCAAAGTTCAAATAAAAATGAAACCGAAGAAAACCCACGATTCTGAGAAATAAATCACCTTGGCCTTCGGGTAATAAATCGAGTAAAATTTCAAACCTTGTAAAGTGTCATTACACGACAAGTATAGCACATGTAAGTTAATGTAGCGAATTACGATGCAAATTTGATTCAAACAATGGGTAAATCACTGCTGCATAAATTACTTGGCGAAGTACATAATACTCGTTCAAGTATAGATTGAAATTGCGCCATAAATTGAATAAATTTGAAACGGATCAATTTTTTAGACGAATGGAACGTGCCCTCTGCAACTGGACAAGTAAGCGTGGTGAAAAAATTCGATGACACTTTTTTCGGTATCTATTCCGGAGTGGCCGGAATGATGGACCCTTTAACTAGGGTAGCCATCGAAAGAGCTTACGAAGCTATAATGGACGCCGGTAAGTGTCTATTTCAGCGATCACAAATCTGCGATGAAAGTGATGGCTTAATATAGGGGGTTTTACGAGCATTATTTTATATTTCC
Organism: Planococcus citri; assembly: GCF_950023065.1. NCBI lineage: Eukaryota > Metazoa > Arthropoda > Insecta > Hemiptera > Pseudococcidae > Planococcus > Planococcus citri. The sequence continues at coordinate 1,800,915 of NC_088678.1, read as the reverse complement.
TGTATTTAGGAGTGAACCCGAAAAGCCTGCGAAGTGCTAATATCGCTGTGTACACCAACTCATGTATCAGTGATTCCGAAGCTGTCGGCTGCGATGAAAAATTAACCGCCAAATTTTGGTTGCTGGCTCATGTCAGAGCTCTTTTGGCTAATCGTATATCTTACGTCTTGAATTTGCAAGGTTGGAAAATGTTGTGTACTGATTTTGTCGTGAAAACGATGGCAATCGATATCTATATTTTTGCTGTATCGTGTAGGTCCGAGTTGGACAATCGATTCAACTTGGGTTGGAGGAATCGAATGTTTGAAATCAGCAGTGCATGACATTAAAGTTGGACGTGTGGATGGCGCTATTGTAGGAGTATCGAACGTCATCATGTTCCCCGATCTATCTCAGCACTGGTTAGGATTAAATAAATTGAGTCCAGATGGCACGTGTAAACCTTATCAAGAAGATGGTAATGATCTAGCCCATGCCTCCTTGCATTCATGGGTCACTCACTATGCCACGTCAATTTGATCAGTTGATCGGCAATTCGAAGTCGTGTCTTTTAATTTCGTTTGATTTTTTCCCCGCAATATCTACCGTTCAAAATAGAGAAAACCATCACTGGTTCGCCCCTAGCTCACTCAGGAAGTTGAATAGGAGGGGGAGGGCTTCGTTTATTCCATAGCTCAGAACTCGATTCACCGTTCAATAAGTTGAAATCTGATTCAAAAAAAATGTTTTCAAATTATTAAGAACTTGAAGTTGAATTTTTCAATTGAAAACATCGTTACGATAAACGTTGAAAAAAGCAAAAACACTTACTTTTAAAAAATGCAAAAAGTTCCATAAAATTTGATGCATAAAAATACCAAAAAATCCTCGAAAATTCCAAAAATTGCACAGATAATTTCGTCAAAACACGTTAAAATGGCATAAAAACGTTTTAAAAAGCAATAAGATCAATAAAAATTACAAAACACTAATGAAATGAAGAAAAATTTGCACAAAACGTCATAAAACATGTTTTAAAAAATGAAAAAATACCTTCAAAAACATTAAAATTGTCTCAAAATTTGAAAAATTGATAAATTGGAAAAACGTTCACAAAAATTGCATAGTGATAAGACATATGTACTTACTCATTTAGTTGAAACCCTATATGGCATAAAAACATCACAATCAAAATTTCTAAGAAACGTAGTTAAAACATGGATTGTATGAAAATAGGCAGGTACTAGAAAAGCACTAAAATCACCAAAAATTACTTAAAATGGGCAGAATTTGAATGAGATTTTTAAAAAAGTGAAAACTGCAAAGAAAAAAAATTTAAATCACAGTTAAAATGGCATAAAAATACCTAATTGGAAAAAAAGATTAAATTCGTTTCATTTTGACTGATAAAATCATCACAGCATAGATAAAAATCTACCTATCAAAAGGGCAGAAGAAAATGCTGAAAATGTAGGTATTAAAACCATCCAAAATTACCACGAAAATTATTTGCATGGAGTACCTACGTATGAAGGCTTTCAACCGAGTAGAAATTCGAAAATGACTCAGCAAAGGTAGTTTTCGAGTTTCAGTGTTGAAAAACGTGATAAAATTGAAAATTTTCTGTCAACAATTTTAAGCAGTAAAAACGTTGTTTTCAAAATCATTTTGGGGTAGAATAACTTTGAATTTTCATGAATTAACACAATAAAGGTAGGTATCGATTTTGAAAAAAATTGGTCAGAAATTTGTAAAGGTCGTAAAAGAAAATTCAGTGTGATTTTTTTTCTTTTTGACGACCTATGCCTTGCAATATCTTTTTCAGAAAAATAGCTGCATCGTCCTAATTTAGATACCTACCGAAGTAAACGCAAATTTCCTCAAAAATATTGATTCCGCCGAGAAAATAATTTTCTTCAACTATCCTAGAGACGAATGACACAGTAAAATTCATTCTTTTAATGAACATTCACTCTGGATAGTTTTCTTTATTGTTCGGTAGGCAGGTACCCAAGTGTTGTGAAAAAATTGAGCAGATGAATCAAAAAGCATGTCTTCGAAAATTGAATTAAATTGATCGAGTTGATGTGAAATGGCCAAGTTGATCAACAAAATGGATATCTCATTAATGGAAATATTCAACTTTTTAGCAAATGGTTATGGTAGGAGCGAAGGAGTGGTTTTTCTATTCTTACAAAGAGCCAATGAGGCGAAACGAATTTACGCTCATGTTTCTCACGTGGATGCTACTTTTTGCGGAGAAAAGGCGAATACATTTCTAAAACCTCGAGAGGAAGCTTTCGCAGACTTTTTCAAAAAATTTTACAACGACTATCCCGTACCAATGGATGATATTGCGTATCTCGAAGCCGATGGCTCGGCTGATAAAGTAGGCAATTTTTTATATTCAAACACCACTTCTTCGTTTGAAGTGAGATGGATAAATTTTATCGAAGAAGTTTTTTATTTCAGTATTTAGATGAAATCGAACTGAACGCGATTGGAGACGTTATTTGCAGTCAACGAAAGGAAACCTTGCCAATTGGGTCGGTTAAAAGTAATCTAGGTCATACGGAAGGATCTGCTTCGTTGATGTCTATTGCAAAAACTTTAATTTGTTTGGATTCTGGAGTCATTCCGCCCAATTTGGATTTCGATAACCCTAATAAAAATATCAAAAAATTGCAGACCAACGAAATGAAGGTAAATTACGAGCAATGGCGATACCTATACTCATGATGCATAATTCACGAGGGGTTTTCTGTTCACTCGTCGTAGATTGTCACCAACCAGATTCCCTTTCCAAATGGAAAGTTGGCAGCGGTGAACTGCGTCGGGCTTTGCTCGTCTGTTGGCCACGTGCTATTGAAACCGAACTCAAAAGAAAAGAAGCTCGTAGTGAATCGAAACGAGCAAATTCCTCGTTTAGTTTTGGTGTCAGCCAGGCACGAGCCAGGAATCCTTGGCATGATAGATAAGGTAGGTAACTGGGTACCATTCTTATAGTAAAATAATTCACTCGTAGTTCAAGTTGAGTATATCCGTTCGATGTATCTATTTTAGCTGGAATCTATGCCATACGATGCCGAATATTTTTCCATGATCAACGATGTTTTTAGAGAAAGTATGACTGGACATTTTTATAGAGGATTCACTATTCTCGGAGCTACAGAAAAAAAGATTCATTTTACTTTGGTAAGATAAGTATCTTCACGTGGATGCGTTTAAAATTACCATTTTTGAATTTTATGATTTGAAACGAACATTTTTCATAGGAATCTGGAACCGTCCACAAGCGACCAGTATGGTATGTATTTGCTGGTATGGGATCTCAGTGGCCTGGAATGGGGGCAGATTTGATGAACCTTCCTGTTTTCGCTGAAACCATTAAGGAACTGGATTCCTATCTGAGACCTTTAGGAATTGACATAGTCAACGTCATCACCAGTTTTGATCCTACTGTGTTGAAAGATGTTGTCAACAGTTTCGTTGGAATTGCTGCTGTTCAGGTACCTCTACCTACCTATTTAAATTTATTCTAGGAGGATTGGAAATTCCCACTTTGAAAAAATGAATGCCTGTAAATTTTTTTAAAATTATACAGATAGGAATGGTAGACGTGTTGAAGGCAGTTGGCATAGAACCAGATGGAATGTTTGGACATTCTCTGGGTGAAAATGGATGCGCATATGCTGACGGATGCTTTACAAGATATCAGACCATCATGGCAGCTTATTTCAGAGGAAAAGCTTCTCAAGAAACACCACTGAAGAAAGGATTGATGGCTGCTGTTGGTAAGCTCAACTACACAATAGAAAAAAATATCCAGACAAAAACAAGTTTTATGCGAAATTTTTGTGTAATAGGTTTAGGATACGATAAACTCACCGACCTACCCGAAAATGTGCAAATTGCCTGTCATAATTCTGCGGACAGTACAACGATTTCTGGACCTCTGGATGAAGTTCAAGCCTACATGGATGAGTTGAAGAGGCAAAATATTTTCGTACGAGCTGTAAATTCAAATTACGTGGCGTATCATTCGAGACAAGTCAGACCACTAGCACCTTTTGTCCTCGAGAATGTTTCAAAGGTACCTATATAAGACCTATTGGCAATCATTTCTTGAAGAAATCATTTTTTAAATGAATAGAACTGTGAAATTATTAGCATATTTTCAATTTTCATTTTAGGTGGTACCAGAACCGAAAAAAAGATCCTCTCGTTGGATTTCCACATCAGTTCCTGAGCAAAACTGGAACACCCCCGCAGCTCAATATAGTTCAGCTCAATATCACGTCAATAATTTCTTGGGAACAGTTTATTTCGCCGAAGCATGCGCTCATATTCCCGAGGAAGCGATTGTGATTGAAATTTCACCTCATGGATTGTTTCAAGGTATTTTGAAAAGAACTGCTCCAGAATCGTGCTTCTGTATCCCATTGGGCAAGCGAGAAATCAGTAGCCCGTTGAATTTCTTGCTGAGTTCTATCGGAAAGTAAGTAAAATGTTGTCGATATGAGAAAATATACAGGGTACCTATCTCCATAAACGTCCTAATGGTTTATTTTAGTGTTGTAATGTCTTATTTGTTATTGTAGGCTTTATGTGGTTGGCTTGCAACCTGATGTCAATGCTATCTATCCTGCTGTTGAATACCCTGTCGCGAAAGGAACGCCTAGTTTGGCCACCCTGGCGACGTGGAATCATGAAAATGACTGGGAATTGAATGTTTATCCTGATACGGTATGTGCCTTTTATCTAATTCAATCTGCAGCCCAACTAGTTAAAAGTGCTTTAGAAATCAAACTTGATTCGCATTTTTACGCTGCGAAAAATTCAGTGGGCTTTGAATTTCCCCAGTGATATAATATGAGGTGGTCTCTAACAAACCTGAAATTTTCAAAATGGCTAGCACATCTGACACCTCAAATGTAATTTATAAGTGACTATTTAAAGTCAAATTATTATTCTTTTTTTTTCAGTCAAAAATAAAACCATTGGAAATCAGCCTTCGAGATCAGAAATGGAGATTTTTAACAGGATATAAAATTCAAAATAAAATTTTAGTGCCATTTACATTATTTTTGGTAAGCAATGGCGGTAGCTTTTGTACCTATCTAGTTAGAATCTTATTTCTATCCATCTTTTTTCATGCGAATGTTTTTCTTCTGCTTTTTTAGTTTGAGACTTTACAAGCTTATGAAACAAATGATCCTATTTTGGTTTTTGAAAACGTCAATATTGAAAATTTTGTAGAGGTTACTACCAACAGTAAGTATCATTTTCTTATTTCCCCCTCCCACTTCAACACTCTTCATACTTATCTAACGATCTTATACTCGTAAATTCGTCTAGATTGCGTTTCTGTTTACACTCAAGTTCAATACGGAAGTGGTAATTTTGAAATAACACAAGACAACACCGTAATAATGAATGGAACATTGAAATATTCGCAAGAAAATCTTACACCATACGAAGAATCCAGCGAAAACGATCTCAACGATTGCATAACATTCAATCGAAACGAAATCCAAGAAATTTTCCAACAACATTCGATGTACTTTTCACAACAATTCAGTCGCATCGTTGAAATTATATTCACCAACGAAGGTATATAAGTTGTGCACCGCCCTCACATTCACATAAAACATGAATGATCATCGATCATGAACATTTGATTCATTTTAGGATGTCACGCTTCATTGATTTGGGAGGATAATTTATCATACCTAATCAACACCATTGCTCACGTGATAATGCTTTACGATTTGTGTACCAAAGAAAGTGGTGCAGTTTTGCCTTCTTTCTTCCTTAGATTGGCTATCGAAATGGAAAAATATTCGAATATGCAATCAGGTAGCTAATGTTCGAAAATGATTTGGAGAATTTTTGAATTATTTTTTCACCGTCCTCTAACCCTTTCTGCTCAAATTTTAGGAACCGTGGTCAATATTACATACGATAAGAACACAAATATTGTCAAAGGACCTGGTTTAGAGTTGGCTGGTTTTCGAACCACTTTTATACCTGCAACGTCGAGTAAAAATGACCTTTTGTTACAAGATATACAGTTTGTGCCTTATAATAATCCTCAGACTCAGGTTGGATTTGATTTTTTTTTTGGTATTTTTAATTCGTGGAATCATTTCCATTAAAAAAAAAAATTTACTTACCTGTCTATCTTTACTTATGTATTTTAGAGCATTGAAAACTTTTTCAATTTATGCGGTCAAATTATTGGTGAAACATTTTATACAGAAGTTGAGTTGGATAAGAGCGATAAATTACCTCCGGTCAATGTTATTCTGGCAAATGATCTCAATGAAGATAAATTTCATATCAAATTGCTTCTGGAAATGTTATACAGAGAGCTACCTGAAACTCAGGTAAGTGTTTCATGCGTTTAGGCTTTAAAATAAAAGTCTGTTGCTTGACAAAAAGCCAGTGGTATAAAATAATGACAAAATAATATAGGCCTAGTTGATTTTTAGTAATCATTCAATTGGTCATTATTTTGACAGATTGATGTTACGGTACACGATGAAAAACATTTCAAAAATGGTAAAAGGCGAAGTGCCAAGTACAGCAAATACTTCATTGTCTGCGAAGAAACCGAATCATTTGCTAATGGACTGTCTCAAATTGGCGATTTAGCCGAAGATGTATTTCTGTTATGTTTTGGTAAAAAGTCAAAAACTCTCGACCAATTCATCAAAATAACTGAAGAAGATACCAAGCAATATACCATGTCACTTTGGAAGAAGAAGGTAGATGATTGTTAAATATATAACCTATGTTACAAACATAAATATCTGTAGGTCTCTTCTTCCAGGAATATTAAATTGTAAAAATAGGTACTTAATACATAGGTACCTAAATAAATACCACCAACCTGCATTTGACGACTTCAAAAAAATTTTACCCCGAGGTTTTATTTTTTTAGATCCCCATAAACGAAAATGTACTGAAAATTTCACCTTACAAAGATTCTCATTGGTTAGAAGACTTGGAAGAAGATTTATATGGTGTAACATCTCAAAAATCTATTTTGTTACAATGGAATTCAGATTACGTGGTTGATGTTATGGACGTTATCAATCAAATTAGTGCAGCTGGACCAGTTCATTCCTTGAGGTTTGTGCCGATGATCGGGTTTCACCTTGGAGACGAATATTTTCATTCTTAAATTTTTGTTTGCAGATATCTTGTTATAATGGATAAAGACGCCCCTCCATATTCGAAAGATTCCGAATTTTACCAAAGTCAATTGGAAAAGGGTTTGAAGATGAATATTTACAAAGATGGCACATGGGGCAGTATCAGACATTTATCGTTAGTGAGGACATTGTCTATGTTGACGGATATTCAAAAATTCGCTTTGAGAGCTAAAAAGTAAGACTATGATGGTACATTTTGAGTCTATGTGGCATGCAGGAGAAATTGAGATAGATAAAGTTTTCTTCTGTTCATAGGTTGAAAGACATCAATGTAGAGTATATTTCTGTGCATAAATCTTACCAAAAAACTCGATATCCGGTGAGTAGAGCAAGATTTATGGTGTATACTTTGCATAGTAGGTTTATTCGTCTCTTAGAATGACTCTTTTTTGTATACCTACCTACACTTCTGATTTTTTTTCGATTTTTCTGCTCCTGTCTCTTGCTTTGACGTTGTTGATTTTTACGAAAAAAAATTCCTGAAGATGTTAACTTTTCAACTTGAAGAACTTTCCAATTTTGTGTCAGAATGCTTCTAAAAGAAGAACTTTTCAAGGAAAAAAATTTCTTCAAATTATCGATACGACGACTCTCTGGTTCCTCCTCCTCCTCCCCTTAAAAAAAAATAAAGAAAATTAAAAATTCAAGTCTGTTAAAAAAAGTTGAAAATTCTTCATTTCTGGTTAAATTTCTCTTACATAGGTACCTGGTACCTACATAATTATCCAATATTTTTTTCAAAGAAAACCCTTCCTCAGACTCACCAACAATATTGGTCTCTTTGTATAAGAAGCTCACCCAAATTTAAAATAATGAAAATAATGAAAACCAAAAAGAAAAAAAATTTTAATTTCTGATCAGAATTGTTTCGAAATTTTGAAGAACCCTTTCTTGTAGATATCAAAATAGTTATAGGACCAAACAAAATTGAAAAATTCTGACAAAAAATTTTTTTTTGGATATTTTTAAACATTTTTAAAGTTACTTTCAAAAGTGAAACTTTCAAACAAGAGCCACCCTCTGGTCTCTATATTTTGGTACCTACCTAATAATTTATTGTTTCATTAGAATGATTTCGTATTTTTCAGTTTGATAACAATGTTTACGAGTTTTCGGGCACAAAGATTTCGAATAAGCGAAAAGTGATGGGACTTGTTAACTTGAAAGATAACGATACCAGTGATGTTAATCCTTTGCTCAGCTGGTCAGTTCCTGAGCAATGGTCCTTAGAAGATGCGGTTACTATACCATTAACTTACGTTAAAGTTGGTACCTTACAGTATTTTTAAAAACCATATTATACCACAACAAAAAAAAATGAATTTTGTGCCAACAGAGAATATTTACTATTTATGTATTTATTCTACGCAGGCCTATTATGCTCTGGTAATACAAGGAAAAATGGAAAGCGGCTTTCAAGTTTTGGTCCACAATGGCCATTCGATGTTGGGTGAAGCGTGCATAGCTATCTCATTAAGCTTAGAATGTGAAGTATTTACTTCAGTTGACACCAATGAACAGGCAAACTACTTGATGAAGAGATTCCCAAAAGTACGCGAGCCACTCATATTTTCAAACTTTCCACTCTAATGAAATTTCTCTATCATTTCTCTCAGATCATGCGTTCAAAAATTTATAGAACTCAGATTGGTAATTGGTGATTACATGTTCTTTCATTTCAGAGCGAACATTTGCTTCGAATATTTTCAACTCAAGAGAAACAAATCGACATCGAAGTTCTGAAAGCTACCGGTAGCAAAGGCGTCGATATTATTGTAAATGCTGAAAATGAAAGACAAGTCAAACAATCGGCGTCGAGTTTGAAGCACTTTGGTGTATTTATTCATTCGTCTCAGAACGATGTCTTGGCGAAATCTGAACTTGGTAGGTTAATTTAGCACCTCATTGTCTTGTATTTTCCCCGTTATTTTAAGCAGGTATAGGTAAAGATGTAATTAAGTAGGTCAAGGTAGTGCATTTTTCCCTATGTCGGGATCACAAAAATAATTCTGTGCTTTTCATAACTTTTTTTTCTGTAATAGGAATGAGTTTCTTTTTAACGAGTGCAACTATGCATGGCCAAACGAATCTGTCACATTTACAAAGTCAACCCCATATCATAAGTCAACTGCAACGATTGGTGGATGCAGCTTTAAAATGTAACATTATCACTCCTTTCCAAAGAACAGTATACGAAGCCTTAGATGAGTTGCAAATTAACAGGTTGGCTGAAAATTTTCCAGTGCCAAATTTATCATACCCATCTTTGGAATTATGTAGGTATCAGTTTTCACGAGTTTGTTTTTACATTTTGCAGAGCATTAGCAGAAAACGACAGTTCCCGTAGTTTAGTCATTAAAAAAATTTCCGAGCCAAATCAACGCAGTGATGTATTCTTATGCGATTCTGAAAAAACATATTTAATCATAGGTAAAATTCATCATAGAAGATTATCTGTTATTTTTTTTTTTTTTGCTAAAAAATTTAAAATTTCATTTTGTGATTTTTTTTCTAGGAAACAAAACTGAAATTTGGTTCAGTCTGATAACGTGGCTTTTACAGCATAATGCCAGGAAATTAGTACTAATCGAAGAAACTTACGATGAAAATGATTACAACCAGTTTCAAAAACGATTCGAAATATTTATTCAAAATTATCCAGATTTGTCCACAATTCGCTTATCATCGAGCTGTGTGAATAATAAAGAAGAAACCATCGACATGATTCGTACTGTTAATAATTTAGCTCCTTTGGACCTGGCTTTTTGCCTATCACTGGTACCTATAATTATTTGTAAATTTGAGACGACTGAAAATTTAAACTATCTACTCGTAATTCTACTCGTCAAATGAGCCCATAATTCGCTCTCTCGTTACTAAAATCACTACTTTTTAAACAAATTCTTTAAAAACTGTTTTTTTTTTTCAGGATGAAGAACAAATGAACAACCTAAATAGTGGACTAACGCAATACGCCGATGAATTAAGGCAATTAATATGCCTACAATGTGATGCCTCCAAAGTGAGCGAAAGTCGACATCAAAAATCACTCCCTGCCTTGAACATAATTTGGGACAGAAGTATAACCGAATCAGCGTTCCTGATCAGAAGTATTGAAAAGATTGTAAATAGCTGTTGGAGTCTAAATTCACCTCTCATATATATGGCCGATTCGTCACAATTTTGTTACAAATTTGGTAAGCATCTATTCCCCAAGAGTTGATTATTTTGAAAGTTGAATAGATCGACTTGATTGAATCAATTTCCAGATCACTCGAAGCTGACCAAAATTGGAGAATTTTTGCCCCAATATTCGGAAATCGATTGCTTTGAAAATAGTTTCTCGACGACTCCTGTTTTTGAAAAAGTTGTCTCCAAGGTTTCGGATTATGACACGAGGACGCAGCTGTTTCCGATTTTCGTCATACCAGGATTGCACTCTAAACGAATCCAGCCCATTATTAAAAATCTCATGTATCCTGTATTCTGCGCTAAATCGTCACTAGCCTATTTGTCACCCAGAAATACCGCCATGTTATTAATTCAGGTGATTAGCAGCTTCTTTATGTACAATATCAAAAATGGTTCGATCGCTATTGTACCTGTACGTTGTTTTTACAGGCTCTTAAACAAATCCAACCTACTGGACCTTATACAATAATAGGCGAATCGTGGGGTGGTGTTGTGGCCATGGAGTTGACATCTTTACTCGAACAAAACCACGAAGATCGAGTCCAACTTATTCTCATCGAAGGCATTCCAAAAGATATGCAAGATAAACTAACAGTTTTGGGAAAATTCGGAAGTCGCGAATTTTTAGATAATTTGTGTGAACTTTGCTTTGACCAAAAGGTAAATAGTCTGCTCGAGTGCCAAAGAATTTTTACGCGCTTTCCTCAACACCATATTTAATTTCAGATCAATAAAGCAGTGACAGAAGACGATAAATACAATATTGATAAAGATCAAATGAAATTTTTGGAATTACTGCAAAGGAAACTTACTTCCATTTACCACTACTCGCCATCAAATTTGAATATCAACAGTCAAGTGATCGCTGTCAAATCATTAGATGATGATGTTCTGAACACGTATATCAATTTCGAAGGGGTAAGCAACATCTACTATAAGTATGAGCCACCTTATTGAATTGAAATTAATATGGCTAAATAAATATCATGATTTTTTTCAGCTTTATGGACCTCACTTAGATTTGAAAATTTTTAAAGAGGAAAAATACATCGATTTACTCGAAAGTAAAGCTCTATCGACAGTCATCAACGATAACGTGTTATTTAAATGGTAGTTAAAAGAAACTTTTTTTGTACACTAAACGCACCTTATTATTTTTCTAATTTGATAAATCATTTGTATTCGTGAAATAAATAAAAAATTTATTTTAATACACGGGTATAGAAACCTAACCTAAACGTCGTTCTTAAACAGTATGAAGTAGAAAAAAGGTAGGTAGGTAAGGTAATAAGCAGGTAGGATAGTTATTTTAATGAGTATCTTATCTTCTAATACCCGAAGTATTTCTCAGGTGTTTTGAATACTTCGTTTAGGAATTTTTCGATTTCAGTTTGAGTACCCCTGGCCCACGTTTGCTGTTCTTGCAATCTTTGCACGTTTTCTTGAACAAAGTTCTTATCTTGATCTAATTTGGCGGAATTTGCTTTTAGGAATTCGATGACCTGTAATAATTGATGAAGAACGGTTGTGTGAAAATGTTTTTAAAAAACGTTTCAAAGATGTTCATCAAATCGTACTTACTTTTTTGCTCATTTCTGGACATTTCAAATTCTTGATAGATGCTGAGAGGATGGTTTTGAAATGAGTTGGGTATCTGATACAAAAAAAAAAGGTTTAATTATTAGAAAAGGTACTGGATGTTAGGAAATTTTTTTTTCGCCCCCATCCCCTACAGTTGTTACCTCAGGTGAGAAAATCACGTCATGAAATTTTCAACCCTCTTACTGAAAAACAATTTATGAATAACGTTATGGATCCACTTACTTTTTCTTTATATCTTCGAAATTGGCGGCGAAGAACTCAAATAAAGCTGCTGATCCTTCATCCGTTTTCTTTACAAAATATAATAAGCTATCTAAGCTTTCAGGAGTCCTAGGAGTATTTTGCAAAGATAAAGTACTATTTTCATGATTTTGGAACACTATTTTTAGGAACCTGTCAAAAAAAAACAAAAAACAAAAAATGAAAAAAAAAATTATGAGATTTAGCAATATTTTGAAAAATTCAATCTCTTTCTTACGTATTTAATGCTTGTTTATTTTTGGTACATCCGGCTAAAATTTTCATCACGTAGTTACGATCGCAATTTGAGAAATTTTTGTAAGCTGCGTAAACTTTTTTAGTCACTTGGTACCATTGATCGTAAGTAGCATTCAACATGGCACCGCACGATCCAAGTTTCAACGATATATCAGGTTTGGTGATATTATTCAATAAAAGTTTATAATCCGCTGTCCGATTACAAACTGCAGCGCCATTGTTGCATAAGTACTTTTGTACCGATTCGCGTAAATCATTCATCCAAAAATCGGTTTGCGTTTTGTTTAAGAATTTTTCGTACACGGCGGTCAATTGTTTGACAAACATTTTCTGTAATAATTAATGTTACGCAATCGTTAGGTATTCGATAAGCATCTAGCGTGTAAAAGGTGCCTATCTAGGTACCAGGTTCGTAGAACCTTGATATTTTTCTTAGAGAATTAGCCTACTATGGAGTTATACCAACCGTGACTAATTTTTTGGCGTTTCCAAAGAGACGAGTTTCGATATCTCCAATCAAATTCACGAATGTCTTCCACACTGGTAGGTTTTTCTCGGTTGGTTTTAGTTTTGGTAGGTATTTGATGTACTCGGTGTAATTATAATGGTAGGAATGAGCCAATACGTGTAAGTCGATTAGCAGCAACGTTCTGTATTTCAATGGAAGTGATTCGAATTTCTCGAAAACCATGTCCCAGTTACTTTTACGATATTTCACGATGTAAGGACCTGAAAAAGTAAATCAGAGCGTTATAGAATACTTATATGCAATTAAGAGGGGTTATCTGTACATAACATCAGTTTTTCTGTGGCACCTACCTCGTATTTCTGAATTGAGCAATAAAATTTCCTTTTGGCTGAAATTGGTCAATGCAATGGCACGATTTCGTGTTTTGGCCCAAACAAACGATTTTTGTTGACTCGTGAAGTTTTCGTTTTCCAATATCAGCTGAATTGGCACTTTCCACAAAGGTGAACCGGTCACATTGGCATAAAGTTTGCTATCGAAGAATGTTGAGGTGTACGCATAGGGTATCTGAATGTGACAAAATTATGATTAAATTCATTGGAAACGCAGTTGAACCGTTTTGAGCAGTATTGCATGGAGCCTCCAGCAGATTTTTAAGGCTTGGAATTTCCTTGAAAATTTGGAAAAATTAATTTTACTTCATGCACTTATTTTAAGATGCTGAGTTGAGCAAAAAAGGTTTTGAAACGCAAGTTGATTTTGGCGGTTTTTATGACAATCTTTGAAAATCTGGAATTCCCAAAATTCAACAGGAAGTTTCAGAACGGTTCTAAACTACCTTCAATCGACTCAGCATGTTGAAATTAAGGTGTAAAGTAAATTTCAGCTATCCAAAGTCATTGGGTGAAATTTTGTGGAAATTTCAACTTTCAAAAATCTTCTATTAGAGGTAGAACTGCTCAAAATGGTTTGAAACTGTTTTCAATCGATTTGGCAGGTCAAAAATACTTAAGTTGCACAGCAAATTTCAGCTTTGCAGACCAGCATGATGAAATTTCAAGTTTTTTTCCTCATTTGTGGCCTAAATTCGATTTTCAAAAATTTACTAAAAATTCAAAAATAAACCATATAGCATCTGAAATTTCGAATAGAAAATTATTACTTTGGCCAAATTTCGACTTTTCACTTTTTAGGTAAATTTGGTTAAATTTTGATTTTTCTTGTTTTTGGCCCAAATTTAATTTTGTAAAAATTGATAAAAAATTGAAAAATGAAATTTAACACCTGAAATTTAGGATAGTGGTGTATTTTTGCATGTTCATTGAATTTAATTTGATTTTGTCTGGTTCGAAAAATATATTTTGTCATTTGGAATAGCTTCCTTGTGAGAGCCTATCATTACGGAAATCAGGCTATTTATTCCAATTCATAATCAAAGATTCTTGATTGTTGAATTACCCATATCTATGAAAAAATTATTCCTGATTTAAGTTTTTCTGAAATTCAAAAAAGTGACATCAAGAGCTCCACAATTTGAAAAAAAATCAAAAAAATGTAGTTAATGAATCCTCATTCAAAAATTTTAGTTTCATGAAGACGAACAGGCCGCTAAATTGACGCCAGATTTGTACTCAGCAATCTGAATAATTCACAAATTATCATCAAAAATGCAAATAATGCCTAAATACTCTCTCTACTGCAATGGTATTTGCACCACGTGTTGATAAAATTGCATAACCGGTTTGCCGTAAATATGAGGCGTACGTTTTTCGAAAAGGAACACTCGAATTTGGCCCCGAATCGAGTAAAAATTTAGATCAGTGGTGGTTTGTCGACGCGGTGAATTCGTTCTCGGCATCGGATTTCCTCTCTAGAAGGCGTTTCTCACCCAGAAATGACCAATTATTGGGCTCAAAATTGAGTCAAAAAATCGTGTTCAAAAATTAAATTTTTCATAACGTTTTCCGAGTGATTTGAGGTCGCTGAGTACGAATTACTGATTTCCAGTTGGGAAAGCGAATATTTTCAGCCCCCCTATTCCCCATAAAAACCAAAAATTTTGATGAGGGCAAAAAAAATTGCCAACATTTTTTTATTCGTGGTCTCATTTTAAAAATTATTTCAACATTTTTTAGACCGAGGTATCAGTTGAAAAATGGGATTTTGATCTACTACCTCACTACTTATTCAATTTAGTTAGGTACGTCTCTCTTGTTAGTCTTCAAATACATTATAATTATGTTTTTACCTGACGAATGAAACCACCAAACGATCCGTAGAAGTCGAAATCGAATTCTAATAAAGGTATGGAAAACAGAGAATTGTTGATGAAAGGTTTCACGATTTCCTCGACCGATTGAGGAAAATCTGGTACATCAAGAGCTTCGTATTTCATGGCTATGTGAGTAAGATGTCTCCAAATGTCGTCATCTTTTATTGGATTATGATTGCTGAGTCATAAAAAAGAAAAGTGTAAAAATCTTTTCTCAAAAATATACCTTAAATTTCACAGCTCGAGAATTCGCTTTAAAAATGGGCGGGATTTTACACCACGATAAAAAACGGTGTCAGCACGACAAGCATAGGCACTTTCATGGTGGAAAAGTCATTAATTATTGTCCATTCAACTCTTGTCAATGTAAAAATGCTTGTTGTGATGACACATTTTGGGGGGGGGGCAAAAAATTACTTCCCTTTAAAAATTAAACGTACCTCTTTGATAATAAATCACCTAAGCCTTCAGAGAAGAGTTTTGGTCCAAGAATGGCCTTCAGCATATTGAAAACTAAGACATCTAAAATAAACAAATTAACGATGAGTTATGAGAATATTTATGTTCATTTTTGTAGGTAAGGTAGGTATCATTATCATATTATGTGAAATAAAAACTACCCAACTTACAATTAGATATTAGGTAACGTCCCAATTATGGGTCATAGGTCTTTAAAACGGGTCAATTTTCAATGTTACCATGTGCCACAGACAAATAATTTTCAAGTCCCACTGATCAATAAATACCTGGCTGAAGTTGGTAGTGGGAATGCAGCCGAAAAAAAAAACGTGTTTGTAATGAAGTGTCTTTTTTTTACAATGAAAATTTGTGACTAGGTAGGTACTCGTATTTATGATTTCAGTTCGTCAATTTTGTTGAAATTTTTTCAAAAATTCAAAATACAGTATTGGAAATTAAAATTACATTATTTCTAAAGAGCTCGTTAATGGCCCATAATTGGGACGACGCCTTCCCCACTCTAAATAATACCCAAGACTACAGTCATATACGCACATACCTCTGAAAACAAAATAACATCCGGAAATGTTTTGATTTCTGTTCCATTCTTTCCTGATCAATGAATGATAGGCATTACTGGTCATCATGTCGTAGAAATCGTTAAATTTAGAAGCGTTCGACTAGAAAAAATATCACCAAACGTAAATTAATCGCGATGAAAAAATTACCTATCTCACAATTTAAAATACACGGATGAAAACATACTTTTTGAATGAGTTTTGGGGTAATATCATACATAGCGAAAGATTTCAAAGATTGGATCATCGCAGATGCATTCGGATTGATGCTGTGAACTCGATAAGTTATCCATTGCGAGCTGAGAATGTAAACTAGATGTTCCAGAGTATAATGAACACTAGAGGCGTTTGGGTTGCATTGGCTGTGAAAAGCAGGCGTTATTTCCTCATTATAGTCGAGATTATTTTTTTTTAAATTTATGTATAGTGTTGAAATCTTACCTCACAGTGACTAAACTGAAAGCTTCGATGGAGATATTGGCTGATCTGGGAATAACAATAATTGTCATACCATTTCCAGGCATCAGTGTACCGTAAAATGCTGATAGGTAATCCATCATACAGACTAGCATATCACGATTCAAACCATAGGGCACTGGTTTACTCGAACATGTTCCATTCTCTTGTCGACCAACTTGATAAATTTCGCTATCATTTGAGGCGATCAATGCGAATGATCGAACGGAGATGGGAATAGTTTGCCAATACGTATCTTCGTAATAATCCGATCTTTGACTGTTAAAATGGTGCAAAAATTCACAGTGAGAAAAACCACCTCAAACAAAAAGTTCGACGAGGAAAAATTGAAGTAGGTACTTGAATAGGTACTCACGTGCTTTGGATGTGCGAGATATTGGAACGTGAAATCGTTACCAATTTGTAAGATTTTGGACGAGCGATGGTTAAATTAAAGGTAGCTTTGTGCGGACTTAGTAACGAATCGAAAATGCACGGGAAAACAGCCTTTGATGAATTTTTTGTCAAATCGATGACGAAGAATGACGTTCTGCAAATTTCATTGGTACATATTTTTCTCAAATTTCAGTCGGATTACAACCAGGAAAATAAATATCGAATACGTACAAATGCCTAAAGATTTGAAACTAGTAATAAATGTTGATCAGTTTACTTACGTCTTATTAGTTTTGGCCTGATCGTGATTACGACTGGTCACATTAAACGCGTAAATAGAAGAATTCGCTGACGTATTTTGAGGTTTAATGGCTTCAAATCTGACGAGAATTATAAACGTTCGGTTTTTCGTTAATTTCTGATTAACGTGAATATTCAAACCGTCCGGTTTGATTTTCTCAATTTTTGTCACAATAAAGGACCCAACACCACCACTGAAAAAATTTCCAAAATATACCAATGCTGGCATCTATTACCTATATGGTTCTTTATGCACATGGAATAATGGTGTGTGGATAACTCACGTTGCGTTTTCTGGTAAAATGGTAACATTTTTCACAACAATCGAGGGATCCGCCGATAACTGGACGATATCGGTTTTATTTTCCGCATGAATTTTAATTTTAACCGAGCCACTGAGCGTTTTGTTGAACGGATCGACGACCAAATGTAGGTCATAATGTTTTGGTATCAGTATACCGTAGCAAGAACTTAAGACGAAGGAAAGAACTACGAAAACTGCTGAACGAGTTAAAGACCCCATTCTATAAAAACAAAACAACAAAAAAAATTAACTCGAGACTCGAGTCGAATGATTACGCGAATTTTTGAAAAAATTAAAAAGGCAACATTTTCGAACACAGGTAAACTAAATCCGAAAGAGGAAAAAATTGATATAGGTGCGCAAAAGCTTACCTCGAACACGAACTAAAATATTGCGCAAATCACAACATGTTTATATCAACTACCGAGCGAAAAGTATACCCAAATCGAGTCTTTTAGAATTCGGTGTCGACAAAAATGGTGATTTGAGATTTGGCAGGAAGCATTTAATCACTGCCACGCTGTTGTATACTTTTCGTGTTCAATTGTAGAAAATTAACTTCGCCTTTTTTTCTCATTTCGATCATGAATATGACCCTGACGATGTGAAACTTTTTTACTCATTCTTAGAAGGAAGCGCCAAATTAAACGCTTTATTCGATTCGAGACGAGATATCCCTCGGTGTATCTCGTCGCTCCTATATTTTCGTTTTATATTCTTTTTTTTTTTTTTTGAGTTTTTAACAGAAATATTATTGTACTACACTGTCTCCAAACAAATTGCAATATCCTGTTGTCGCGAGGTTTTATACCTTTATTTGGCATTTCCCGTATGAAAACGAATACTGAACTCGGCTTAGGTAGGTAGAGGTACCTACTTCATCATTGCTTTTACTAGCGATGATAAAATATTCGCAAGACTGACAAACTTTATAAATTCGTATTACCTATTGATTGAATTGAAAAAAAA
This sequence comes from Planococcus citri, assembly GCF_950023065.1. NCBI lineage: Eukaryota > Metazoa > Arthropoda > Insecta > Hemiptera > Pseudococcidae > Planococcus > Planococcus citri. The sequence continues at coordinate 1,782,221 of NC_088678.1, read as the reverse complement.
TTGCTCGGCACCAACTTTCATTTTTTAAGCTCATTTGGGCAACGAACCGAAAACAAAAATTTGAAGAAGAAAAAAGTCATCGAGATTAACAAAATGTATAAATTTTTTATTTTATTTAATAATTAGTGATACAAAATAAGTAGGATGCAAGTGTGACTAAAATTATTCAAAGGCTTCAAATTTATTAATAGCAAAATTTAACCAGTTGTCGAGGACTGGATAAATTTCTTCGTCTCTTCTGACTCGTTTCGAAACGATGACTAAACCCTCTCTCATAATTTCATGAGCGATGCCGAATTGACCAGCGTATTTGTTGTAAAAATCAAACAACTGTGAAAAAAATCAATTATTTTGGAGAGGTCTATTTTTACAAAAAAAATTAAAATTAAAATAGGATTGGTTAAGAGTATTATTTTCTTACTTCTTTCGATTCGGTGGCTGTTTTTGTTACTGTAATGAGTACTCGGATCAGTTGTGTCCACACTTCATCGTTTAGCCTAGAAATACATAAAATTGAGTTTATAATATATTGGGAAGTATTTTGACGTTTCGTTTAAATTTTAATATCGGTAGTAGCCAATAAAAATAAACGAGTTTAAATTTTAAATAGGTAGGTAACCTAATAAAATGGCGTCAGTGGTCAAGGGCATCTAGAACAAGGAAGGTTTTTTGAACGCTAAATCAAAAAAAGCATGTAAGAATGCTATGGCACTTTTGAAAATTTGGAATTTCCAAAATACAACAGGAGGTTTCAGAACGGCTTTAAACTACCTTTAATCGACTCAGAATGTATGTATGTTGAAATTACTTACTGTAAATTTCAGCTTTCCAACTTCATTAGGTGAAATTTCATGGAAAATTATTTTTTCAAAAATCTACTAAAGGCTCCAAATCTAATTTTAATACGCTACGAAGTACTGCAGATGAATTTCAAGTCGTTTTGGAGCCTCCAGCGACTTTTTGAAAATTCCTGAAGCCTCCAGCAGATTTTTGAAACTTTAAATTTTCACAAAATTTCATCAGATGGAGATGGAAAGCTGAAATTTACTCTACCTCCAATTTTAACACCCTCTGAAGATGACTTCAGGTGGGTTCAAGTCATTTTGGAGCCTCCAGCGACTTTTTTGAAAATTACTGGAGGCTCTAAAATGACTTGAACCCACCTGAAGTCATCTTCAGAGGATGTTAAAATTGGAGGTAGAGTAAATTTCAGCTTTCCATCTCCATCTGATGAAATTTTGTGAAAATTTAAAGTTTCAAAAATCTGCTGGAGGCTTCAGGAATTTTCAAAAAGTCGCTGGAGGCTCCAAAACGACTTGAAATTCACCTGCAGTACTTCGTAGCGTATTGAAATTAGTTTTTAGAATAAATTTTAGCTTTACAACTCCAATATTGATGGAATTTTATGGGAATTTCGAGTTTTAAAAATCTGCTGGAGGCTCCAGAACTCCTCAAAACGGGTTGAAACCGTTTCCAATCGATTTGGCATGTCGAAAATAGGGTATATCCCAAATTTCAGCTTTCTTGGTCAATTTGGTAGAATTTCGTTTTTTCCCCTCATTTTTGGCCTAAATTGGATTTTCAAAAATTCACCAAAAATCGAAAAACGCAATTTATCACTTGAAATTTTGACAGGTGATGAATTTTTGCATGATCTTTCGATCTACCTTTGTAAAGTTTGAAAAATTTCGTGCAAGTCCTATGTTAAACGCAAAATCTGCGATTTCGGCTGACCAGTCAATCAAAATGGCCGCCATTTTGTAAGTAAGGCCAACTTTTTTTTGGGCAAGTTTGCTTTAAAATGTTCCTTAGGATGTCCCTTTTAAGAAAAAAGTTGTCCCGGAGGATCCGGGGGGATTGCAATTACTCCTATTGTCACATGCCGGACTATATTCTAAATCTATTTGGGGATAAAAAAAAGAGTGCGCACCCAATTTCAGCTTTGCAGACCAATACGACAATATGATAAAATTTCAATTTTTTATCCTTTTTGAGCTAAATTTTATTTTCAAAAATTCACCAAAAATCAAAAAATACATCTTGGCATTTAAAATTTGAAATGGTGATGTAATTTTGCATTCTCTGCCAATTTAACACATTGCCTGGTTCAACATTTTTCTACTATGTACCTACTTGGGAGTTGGGATACTTCGTTTTTCAGAAAAATATCCTTATGATGTTTACAATCCCGCACACCTACACGAGTTCATTTCTCAAATTTTATTTTTCCAATACTGTACCTACCTTTCCTTGAGAACGTAGAAATTCTTATTTACAAACGGCATCAACAATTTGAAATCAACATTGTCCATCAAAACATCCAAAACCAATTCCTGATCATCTTGATCAATAGAAAATCCATCGTTGAAGTTCAAGTACACCAAATTCATGAGCCTGCGTAAGTGAAACTTAGATAAGTGGGTGTCAGCCAATTATTACGAGTTCAATATTCAACGCCATGAGATTGAAACTGAATTCATGTAACCACTTAGTTGAACTTGAATTACTCACGTTTCAAAGGAGATCGAATTTTCGGTGCAGGCCAATACCCTTAATACCTGTTCTTTCTGATTAGTAGCGTTATTTTGCAAAGCGTGGAATAAGGCATTTGCAATAATCTCCCAATCAGGTACCGAAACACCTCTTATTATGGCACAGTTGTGTTCTCCAGTTAAACTGTCAAGAAGTATTAGCAAAATAATAATCAATTCAAATTTCCATAAGTTATGTTCTTATAAAAATAAAAAAATAAATAATACATTTAGGTACAAAAAGTCTAGTGAGTAGTCTGCGATTGAAAAGCAATACAAATCTGACAAACAAGTTGCCTACCTTGAAAATCAAAGTGGCAAAAATCCATTAAAAAATTGTAATAAAATTTAATTCAAAATACCATGTAGGTAGGTACTAAAATATTGAGTTTAGTGAGTAGACTAATTGCTAGACACCCTGTTCACTAGCTGTACCTTTTTCCTGTTCTGACTTCGAACATGAGTATTTCGTACTCCCATAAGGTGAAACAAGCGGCTCGACTTCTCAAACAGGTCAAATGATATTTAATTTCTTTTTTGGATTTTTCAATGTATTCTTTTTCATTTTTAGAGTACGAATTAAAATGTGATGTAGAAATTTTATTGAACCATGTCAACATTTGACGGTACACATATTCCTGAGAAAACAAAAAAAATCCATTAATTTCCTATTCACGAATTTGATGTTAAATGTATTACCTATGGCATGAAAATATTCACTCACTTGGAATTTTCTACCAACTTCTCCGTGTAATTTGCGAATAAGATGAGTAACAATATTATGATATGTGGTCCATAATGGAAAATCACGTTCATTGGCATTCAAAGATAAAGACATATTGAGGAAAAACGTGTACTCCAATTTGCCCATATTGGCCAAGATCATCGAATCGAATAATAATTGCAATTTGTAAGGTGTTGGCAAAGAATTGAAATTTTCCAGTATCATTTGCCAGTTACGTTGATCGTAATTTGTGACAAAAAATCCTACAATATAATTTCACATTATTTAAGAGTAGGTAGATATAAATTTACTTTTTATATCTGATTTTCTCAAACATGTCACCACTTACCGATATAGGAAGGATTGAAAACGATAAAGTCGTAGCTATCCATGAACTTAGAATGAAAGCTGTGGTTATTATTCGACATCCAACCGAGAAATTCATTCTTAGTAAAGTAATTATTAGGATGACTAATTACAGCAGGTATCATACGTGGTCGATAATACGACACGTTTTGTTGCACTTCTAAGAGTTTAAATTCGTCATTACCGTATAAAAATGGTTCCTAAAAACAATATTTATACACTCGTGGCAATGATTATTACAAAGACGATTAAAAGTTGAATAACCGTACCTACCTAAACAAAAATAATATACGATAGGTAGGTAGCTGTACCTGAGTGACATTGATTTGATTCGAATTATAATCTCTGCGAACGGTAACGAGCGGGAAAAATCCGTATTCTTTCCAAGAACTATACACTTCTCTGAGATTTTCATAGTTTTTACGTTCGAGTTCTTTATTTAACCTGGCTGAGGCTTCGCTCAACATAAACCACACGTCTTCTTCCGAGTACATTTTGAATTCTCTGCAAAATATAATCGAATCTGTAAACGATAAAAGTGCAAATTGAAAGAGGTACGATATTCTAAAAGAGTTAAGTGTGCCAAATTGACTAACTTTTTACGCAGCAGCATGTGGGCAGCTTCGTTGAGTAGTTTGGATTCGTATAATTTATCCATCATGAAAATGAAGAGTGAATAGATGTCTGAAAATTCGTAATATATGTACATGCACAGGTACCTACATGTTAAGTAGGCAAATGGAGGAAAAATGCTGTTCTGAATGAACTCATAATGCAAATGATTATTTTAGAAACTTACCAGAAGTCGAAGAATTCATCAATATGGTCAAGTCTTCGCTCAAAACAAAATTCATAAATTCGAAAGAATCGCGTTGGTATTCGTATTTTCTAGTAATATTGAGCTAAGAGAGATATAAAAAATTAATATTAATCATGGGCCATGATTTTCGAAATATTTGAAAAAATGTCAAAATTCATTTTGATAAGTCACACGACACTTTTTCAAAAGTCTCGAAAATCATGGTCCAATTTTAGATTCAAAATCTTGAAAAATGTTCAAAAAACATTTTCTTTCCAATATTTGAGTTTCTCTAGAGACTTTTTCAAACGTCCCAAAAATCATAGTCCAATTTTGAACTCGATTAATTTTCTCAAATTTTTGAAATTTTGTAACGTAAATTCCGGCCAATTTTTGTCTTTTACAGACAATTAAGAAACGCTCTTCGGAATTAAAAGAGCTGTAAATAATTGACAATTTTTCAGAAGATCCTGAAAACTCCAATTGTCCAATACCTCCTTCAATTTTACTGATGGGTTGGGTTATATTGATGCTTTTATAGCTCAATCACGTTTAGAAAATTCTTTACTAACCTTTTCCAAAATTTTGGAGCTCATCTGGTACGTAAATCGCGTCAACATTGGTTCGATAATGGAACGCTGAGATACAGGTGTAGCCATGTGATTGAACCACTGTCGGAGAACTCCTAGGATCAGCCTGCCAATGTAGATTTCTTCGTTTGAAGATTCACGAAGCCTAATCAAAATGGTAGAATTCAAATAATTAACATATTATATTTCCATAAAATACTCCAAAATGATGGCAGTAGTCCACCTGAGAGAGAAGATGAAGAGGTTCAGAGATAGAATGTCTCTAATTTGCAGTGTTGCCATTCTAGCCAAATTTTTGTAAAAAAAATGATGGCTATTGCGGTAGGCCCAACTTTGTATAAAAAGGTCGGGGTTGAAAAATGTTGATAGTTCTCGACGTTTTGACCTCAAACTAGACGATTCCCGGTGTGTCAGTTTTTATATACTTGATATAAGTTTCAGCACTTTTCAACGTGATGGTGATTTTTACACTTTATGACCCGGAACCTGTTCTAATTGATCAAATAATGTCAAACTTGGAGAATATGGTTCTTTCAGGACCTAGAATTGACCCCCGCAGTTTGAAGGGTCAAAGCTGAAAATTACAGGAAGGTCATTTTTTGGAGGGGCATAATATCACCCCAAATGAATGAAAAGGGTCCAAAATCATACCATTAGTCATTACCCCCACTGTGATCAACATATCCAAATTTCAGCTTCCTAGGTCATCTCCACCTCGTTTAAAGTGAAAAAAAACCACATTTGACCCCAATTTTTGACCCCCTCACCCCTAAAACTGATCTACAAGGTCCAAATTTTCAGCATACCATGGGAGGGTGTCCCATGAGTGATTATTGCAGGTTTCAACTTTCCAACCCTATTTGACCTCTCTGCAGGGTCAAAAAGTGGATTTTTGGTCTATTTTACGTGTTTTTCAATTTTTCAGACCGCCTACAGCCCCTCCAAATTGACCGAGAGGGTTCAAATTCTCGCAGTACAATGGGAGGATGTAACCGAAGGGCCTTTTGCATGATTCAACCTTCCAACCCTATTTTTACAGAAAGGTCACTTTCTTAGAGAGGCATAATATGACCCCAAATAGATGAAAAGGGTCCAAAATCATACCATTGGTCAGTACCCTCATTGTGATCAACATATCCAAATTTCAGCTTTCTAGGTCATCCCCACTCCAATTAAGGTGGGAAAAACCACATTTGACCCCAGTTTTTGACACCCCCCCCCCCCCTCATCCCTAAAATTGATCTAGAAGGTCCAAATTTTCAGAATACAATGGAAGGATGCCTCATGAGTGATTATTGTAGGTTTCAACCTTCCAACCTAATTTGACCTCTCTCCGGGGTCAAAAAAGTGGATTTTTTTTGCTATTTTACGTGTTTTTCAATTTTTTAGACAGCCTGTAGCCCCTCCAAATTGACCTAGAGGATCCAAATTTTCACAGTACATTGGGAGGATGTATTCGAAGTGTCTTTTGCAGATTTCAACCTTCCAACCCCATTTGACCTCTCTCCAGGGTCAAAAAGTGGACTGTTTTGCTATTTTACGCATTTTCTAATTTTTCAGACAGCCTGTAGCCCCTCCAAATTGACCCAGAGGGTCCTAATTTTCACAGTACAATGGGAGGGTGTACCCGAAGTGCCTTTTGCATGTTTCAACCTTCCAACCCTATTTGACCATTTTCCAGGGTCAAATGTGTTTTTCGACATTTAGGACAGCCTACAACACCTCCAAATTGACCTTAGATTCTAATCGGGCCACTGCCTAAGCTATTTCGCAGACTAATAAAAAGTAATAGTTGAAATTTCCCTAGCCTAGTCCTCCATACAGCCAAAATGAATATGTAAACTTTGAGAGCTCCCTATACAGTAAGTTTGTGATAACTTTTCAAAGAAGAATTGGTCAAGCATTCGTACAGTGAGACCTCTTTTCCTTCAACGCTAAGTACTTGCCTTGATTAGGTATACTTAGATTCGAATATACCTAATGCCAATGGAAACATAATTTATAGTGTTACGTACGTCATAACGAATAAACCGTAGGCATTAATTTGAGGTATGCCAGTAATTTTAGGGTATGCCAGCAAATTGAAGTTTTTTGGCGGAAAAGGTATTAAGAGATGTTCTTCCAAAGTCTTAATCACAGTTTGAAGAGTTTCTGATTTCAACACATATGCGGGAACTTCGTATTTTATGGGATTATCAGCTTCGTTACTTCTCTCTAAAATAAAAGGAACACACATCGATGTAATAAGCCTATCGATTCGTGAAAGGAATTAATATAATTTTAATTAGAGTCCTATTTTAAATTGACCTGATGCAGATAGTGATTCAGGTTGCGGTATAACCAAATTCGTTACAACCAATGCCAACGATTTCATTGATAAAGGTGGAGTACTCAAGAAGAAATCTTGCACCAATGAATTATCAGGAGTTCTGTCGAAAGTGCATCAACAAAATAGGTAAGCTCTACAGACAAATATAAATGCGTAAATAGTTCTCACAATGATTCAGTATGGTTCAAAGGTGCCGATGTAAATGCATAAAAGCTACTCTTGCGAATCACAGATATAGCAATCCAGCTCTTATAGGCTGGTTGATTGAAGCAAGGGAACGCTTTGTAGCAACCGTTTCTTGTCAAATCCATCACAAAAATTTTCCTAAAATCAATAAAATAGCTCCAATGAAGTAATTCCAGACATTTCAAAATTCAATAGGCCTATTTCGCATTCCAAAAAGACATTCCAAAAATTAGTTACCTCAATTGTTGTGTTTTGTCTACGTAAGTTTTCAAATAAAATGGCTCAGTTTCTTCCGTATCATTCCTCAGGGTAGTTTCAAAACCGATACGAACTTGATAAGTTATATCTCTCAGAAGTTTTCCATTAAGGTGAATTTTCAAAGTTCCTGGAGTAAATAAGACTCTTTCTACGGCCGTGATTTCATATTTCCTGACGCGATAAAATGAAAATAAGTACGTATAAATGGAGAATTAAAAAAAAGGTTAAAGGAACTAGAATTTGAAAAAAAAAAAACATACGTTCTATTTTCAGCATTTCTGGGATTCTTGGTCAATTCGATGACCTTGACAGATTTATACTGTATGGATACGGAAGGATCGGCATCCAATTCAATTATATTGGTAGGCTCGGCATATGTGGCGATATTAATAATCACCATGCCTTTCAAGATCTTAGTATCTAAATCTGGATACAAATCGATATGGTATCCTTGGGGAACGAATTGTGGAATTTTATTAGCCTGGCATGTTTGCAAAGTGAAAAGAAATGCGGCAGCCCAATACAATAATTTTATCTGCAAATAATAAAACACCAATTTCTTATATTCCTAAGCACTGGGAAGGATCCAAATTTCACTAAATTGACTCCTGTATCGACAAACATCGCGAGAAAATAACCTATTTATAATCAAATAGTAGGTACTTACTTTAAGTCGCGTCATCTTTGAAGGTGAACTATCCAGAATGTCAACACTAATCACACTGAAATATTCCAATTTCCAGCAATGTGGATTCGAAATTTCTACAATTAGATACGAGTCGTATACAGAGTAGGTATTAATTACCTACTCTCGCGTGTTGTGTTAAATCCACACACCTACGTCGATGCTACAGATACGGCGAGATCCGAGATCGTTACAAGGGGAAAATAACGAAAGGAAGCTGCAATTGATGAGTCGACCAAATAAGCGCAAATTTACTATGTGAGGTATTTCTATGCAAATTGAGACACCCTTCGAGTTGAAATTTCGTTCAAGGCAAATTATATGTAGAGACCCATGGTGTATTTGAATACGCGCAATACTCGTTTCCTACTCGTGTGAGGTGACTGGTGAAGTAGAATTTTCATAATAATATGTTTAACACATGTCAGTCAATTCACCTCTCTGTGTGATTTCTCTTGGATGTACACGTGTTGCAGTTGGGAATGAGAAGAGTTGCAGAGAATTTCGAATTAAATGTAAATTATGCTGACAATGCTCGGGCATCGCGTCGTATCGAGTATTTACACGTGCGTGTGTGTGTAGTAGTATGTTTGACATAATCTAGTAATTATAAACACACAAAAAAAAATAGAAAAAATATTGGTGGTTGCTTTCAGTGCAATTGGGAGTTCAAAATTTGGTTGTGCACTGTGTAGGTGTGATGGTCATGGTTGAACTTGAGCATACTTTATTTGCCACATGCAGAATGTCAGTGATCAGCTAAACTTGAAATGATTTACCTTTATAGAAAAACATTCATCAGATGAACAAGTTGTCTAACTGGGTATTGAAGGAGTAAGCGCCTTTGGGTTTAAACGAATTTTCAATCACAGGAATAATTGGTAAGTAAGCTGAGAAAATGTTCATTCAATTATTTCCCCCTAAATTCAAAATTAAAGAGGTTGGGTAATGTTTTTGTGGGGCGGATCGCGAAAAAAAAATGTCAGAGGACTGTGACCAAATTCTTGAGAGACTCCATTTTGAGTTGAAATTTACCTAGAAAAATTATTATCTTTTAAGGGTGTTGATGTGGTCCTGAAAGAGAGGACCCTTTCCAAAAAATTGTGGTTTTATCACTCTGTAGCTCCTATAATTAAACCTGTTATGGAAAAATGGTCCAGTTCCAAAAGATCTACGTACTTATTTGAGATTCTGCGTCGACCTATTTTAGTGTTCTACAGAACGGTTGAAAATTTGCAAATTACCAATTATGTTTGGGTGAATTTGTGTTTTGAAACTTTTTATTTTGAAATCCAAGACATCGTAAGATGAAATTTCTGAATCTGGGGTGATATTTTGGAATGCAGTGGTGCCAATTTTGTGAACATTAAATATTGCGAATTTCAAAAAAAATGGTAAAATCAGTTCGACCCTACAGAATGCCCTTAAGCCAACCTAGCTCAAACTTTACTATGCATATCCCTATTTTCCTAAAAACTTTGAGCACCCCTATCACTTTTGCAAATTTACTTGGAGAACTTCAGTTGAGGTCATTTTTCATCCCCCATCGATGTCTAGATATTGACGTGAAAAATATTTTGAAAATCTTCGACCTCGAGTGCAAAAATCTCTGCGAGTTAGCATGGATTGGCCCGCTAAAAAATACTCTTCTTTCTTCTTTGGCTCACCCTCAAAAACATGGTCACGAAAATTTCTTGAATCGAATAAGTAAAATTCTAACGAAGAAACACGATGATAAGAAAAATTCCAAGAATGTAAACAAATGATTTGAAATTTTTTATGAGATGCGATTTAAGAAACAAGTAAAATAGCTCGGTCTGACTAAACATTGTGAACGGGCATTTGACATTTGTACTCATTTCGAATGTGTAAAAGCAAAAACAATAAAGTTATCGCGATAATAAGCACATCCTTATTAAAACGAAACGTTTTATTTTCATTGATTAGGAGATTACGATGAAGTTAAGCGAGCTCGTATGTATTTGGCAAAAAGCAACCACTAACAGGTCTGGTTTCAGAATTTATTCGCCTGTATATACATAAAATATATATGCACAAAAAATACACCACAAATTAAGTATACTGCGCTGTATCGAAAGGAAAAACTAATCAACAGACATTGTTGATTTTCTTTTTTTTTTTGACTCAATCATCACCGACGACGCTGGTATTTGAAATTATCTCGTATTTATTTCGTGATACGCACATAAAGACCAGAAAATAATTCCGCATCAGGCTGCCCCCATTCGCGTTGATACGGCGTGGTTTGTGCTATACAAGTAGTACTTTCAGTACCTTAGTACTTACCTATACCTTTGTTTCAGTGCAAGTGGATAATTGTTTCAGTCAGATTTTGTATTATTATTGTATTGTATCTACCTAAACAGTGGTTCGTGGCAATTAATGTGTAATTACGGTTCACGACTGTTTATCGATGCAGAAACAAGATGCCATTGCGTAATTAATCTTTATTCTATTAATTCGATTTTTTCTTTTTATCCCCATCTTCTATATAGTTATAAGCCAATTTTCTGAGGTGAATTTACAAAGTATAGTCATGCTCATAGGATTGTTCACGTGCAGAGATAGGTACCAACAAAGGGTTTTCAGGCACCATCCCCATCAATGTTTTTATTTAAGCGGTATAGGTACTTGATGAATCCCTATCACAATAAATAGGTACCCACCCATTCGGAACGTAATAGTTCTTCATGCTAAAATTTTCCTATGGTTTTTTTTTTCGACGTACTTTGATTATTTACTAACGTAATTGTAGTAAGACTGACATAAACATTTATAATCCCTCGAATTGAACTACTGTAAACAGACAATTTGATACTGCATTTATATCCAATCTACTTCTCGGTTGTTATCACATTATTTCAACTTCTGACGTAAATTTGGATGTGCTAAATAGATAAGAATCGTGCTTACCTACTCAAGTTTCAGAAAATAAACACGTTTACGAAGAAGATACTTATTAATATTCTTTACACACGAATGTAGTCAATTTTAAAAGTCATTCTATAAATTTGATAAATTTTGGTTTGCCTTTTATTCTGGCATAGCTTTATGTGGGTGGTTGACTCTTTTTGGCAATATTCTTTGCAGAATACGATACCATGAAATAAGCGTACACTCCAAAAATCGATTAGCAGGTCAAGTGCATGGTGATAAAGCAGTGAAAAAGATAACGTGTATAATATGTTCAATTCTAGATTAATTCGCCAAATATTGACCTAGTTTTGATAAAATTTCATCACTCTCTGACCTCAATCTTCAGGAATCGACCTACCTTATTTCCGACCTAAAAGAAAACGAGGCAAAGCAATCAGCAACCATCATCGCTCATCTTTTCTCAATCAAATTTTTGGGCATTTGGGTCCACCACAAGTGGGCATAGAAAAAACTCACCCAAGATGTATAACAAGTTCAAAAATACTCTGACCATCCTCTCTCGGTAACCCCCATCCAATTCAAATACCTAAAACTATTTGAAATACTCAAAAGACCAATATGTTCCATCTTTGATAAGGGTGTTCAAAAACTTTTAAATTTTCATTCGCGTAAATAAAAGCATTTTTTAATTTGTAAAAAAAAATGAACATTTTTCCGATTTTTTCATTTCTTTACAAAATTTATTCAATTTTTTTCAAGTGCAAAAATTTCAAAAATACTTCAAAAATCAAAACGTTGCAGCCATAACTGAATTGTTTTTCCAAAATTATATTGCGATTTAATCTACAGCATTGCTTTTGGAGTCTAAATAGGGATTCAACATGGTTAAAAGTGACTACCTAATAATTTTTTCAATTTTTTTTCATCTCAACAAAGTTGATGTTTTACTGCTGGGTCATTCCGCGTCAATTGGACCAAGAAGTGGTAGAGGGGTTCGGCGATTTTTTGAAATTTTTCCTGTGAAGAGACCTTCCGAAGGGATGACCAATGGCGCAAATCGCAACCCTCTAGCCAATTTTTAAAGGCAGCCAGGGGGTGTCAAAGTTTTCAGTGAACTTGAAATATCATCCATTGGATTACTCGGTAACCGCGATACCTACCAAAATGGAACTTTTCCCATAGTTAGGGATTTTGAAAGGCTTTTTGGTGATATCATAAAAATCAGTGTTGCCACTTTTTTTCGTACAAGTTGAAAAACCCCTTTCACTCGATGAAATGAACTCCTCACAAAAAAAATCAAAATTCGAAAAGATTCAAAAAATTAACGAATTTTTATTTTTTTGTTGTGAGTGTAATTTTTAACAACTTTTTCATGAAATACGCCAGAAAGAGGTCAAAATAAGACAACTGAATAAATTTGAACTTTTTTTGATGCTTGAAATCGAAAATTGAATTTTTTCGAATTTTGATTTTCTTGTGAGGAGTTCATTTCATCGAGTGAAAGGGGGTTTTCAACTTTTTCAACGGATACGTACAAATAGGGGTCAAATGGGTCAACTTTACCTATCAAAACTTTTTTTCATGTTTTAAATCAAAAAATCGCATTTTTTTGCAAACTTTAAATTTTTTTAAATCGACTTTGCAAGATGTTACTATCCTAATTTTTTATTATGTTGTTTAGCATGAAAAGTCGTCCATAATATATTTTTTTCAGAATTTTTGAGAGTCGGAACGATATGAAAACTACGTTTCGAAACTTTTTGAGCTAATTTTTCGTACGAAAAAAAGTGGCAACACTGATTTTTATGACATCACCAAAAAGCCTTTCAAAACCCCTAACTATGGTAAAAAGTTCCATCTTGGTAGGTATCGCGGTTATCAAGTAATCCACTGCTGAAATGGATGATATTTTAGGTTCACTGAAAACTTTGACACCCCCTGGCTGCCTTTAAAAATGGGCTAGACGGCTGCGATTTGCGCCATTGGTCATCCCTTTGGATGGTCTCTTCACAGGAAAAATTTCAAAAAAATCGCCGAACCCCCCTACCACTTCTTGCTCCAATTGACGTGGAATGACCCCTGCTAAGAGAGTTGCACTTGAGTTATGCAGATTCCCATCGTTTCGTTTGAAAGAAAATTAAAAAGTTGATTTAAAAAAATTCAAAATTTGCGAGAAATTAAAAATGTTGATGAAAACTTTGAAAATTTGCGATACTTTTCAGCTTTTTGCATCTTTGAAAATTCACCAAAAAAAAATTCCGTACCTACATACTTCCTAGTACTTACCTAAATAAAACGTTGGTTATAGGTATGGTTTTTATAAGGCATAAACTTTTAATGAAGTTCGATTGTGTTAAAATTAAAAGGTCTTGGCTCTAGTGCTCGCTTCAAATTTTCAACCGTTGTTGAGTAAAATCCTTAAAGTGGCATTGGATATTGATGAAAATAGCCCAGGGCGACGCCAAATTTCATATACTAAGTATGTAGATCATTTTTTCCAAAACAGGTTCGGATGTGGGCTAGAGCGAGAAAAACACGTTTTTTTCGAAAATGTCCTCTCTGTGGGAATCCACATTATCCAAAGTATCTAACAAAATTACAAAATGAAAAAGGAGGGCTTTAGCAGTACTTTTGGCAGGGATTTTCTCAAACATTTGACGAGTTCTTCACTTCTAGCCTGGGGGGGGGGAGGAGTCAATATTTTACACGTATACATTTTTCGCTTTTTTCAATGTCTTCGGATATTTTAAGATTTCTAGGAGGGAGGAGGATGTCAAAAATACCTTCACCACTTCGATTTTTCAATGAAAATGCATTCTGCAAACACTTCACAACTTTTTTAGGGATAGGAGGAGAGGAGTCAAAATTTTACACATCAACTCTAATTCAATTTCGTACTTTTTTCGCAAGCTTTTAGCAATTTTTTTGTACAACATTATTTTAAATGTTTTCAATTCGTTGAAGTTTCAATCTTTCTTATTCATACAAAACAATTTTTAATTTTGGACACAGTTTGTAAATTTTGAAGAATTTTGGTAATTTTTCGAATTTTGTACATTTTTTGAGATTTTGTATTTTTTTTTGGCCGGTAAACACCATGGTTTTATCAGAGTATTCCAATATTTCTTGATGGGGGAGGGGGGAGAGTCGACAGTATATTTACCATCTCAATTGTTTTACCTAGTGCGTTTTTTTGCGTTCAAAAATCGCCATTCATTAACTAACCTAACCTAACCTAATGGTTTATAGTACGCATGCATTACTACCAATCACGTCAACTCCCTTTTTATTTACCTGAGCTCTGCCTAATCAAAAATATGTAGCTTCTATAAATAATTCCCTCCCCTCCCCCCCCAAACAAAAAATTAGGTACACAAAAACAACACACAAACGGTGTATTTCGTAACAAAATAATACCTAGACTCGCCTAAAAATATACACGAATAAATGCCTCTGTAAATATTTTATGAAAACGCGAACCAAATTCGCGTGTTCATAGAATTTGAAAAATTGCACGTGTAAACAATGCGGCAAACGTACAGGTATAATAGAATATAGAGACGAAAAAGTACGAGACTGCGATGTCTGATGCGTAGGTCTGGGTATAGGCTACTCTTAGTACTTATAGCACCTACAAGTAGCATAACGTATTTTAAAACGCGCCGAGTTGTTCAAAAGCTCGCAGATACTCAGACAGAAAGCGAAGCAGACATTTTTAATTGCATCAAGTGAATCCTTAACAGTGATTTCTTTTTTTTTCAGTGTCAGTATGTGACGGTCAATATGAACGGTCATAAGCCCGATACATGATATTCGTTTTCGTCTTGTGCGAGATACACTTATGATATCAGTACCGTAGTTATTCAGTTTTACGTAGGTGTAGATTCATTAGCCGAATTTACGCGATTAAATTCCAAGTTTAATGAACTTTAATCACAATGCAGTTAACAACTACGCAACATGAGACCGTCGATGATGATGAAACACGTGAGTACCATAACTATAAATCATATACTCTTTACCTACTTTTTCAATTTGTGTGAGTTTTCCTCTTTTTTTTTTTGATAAAATTACAGGTCGTTATTAGGTACCTACTCTAAGTGTTTTTCACGTGAATAAGCGAGCAAGTCCAAATAGGTAAATAACTGTTAAATTGATACGGAAATTCAAAAACATCTTTTGATAGTCTCGCCTCTCACGTGCTTAATTTATGGACAGTAATTTATCAAACCGAGTCAAGGATTAATTTACATATCAACTTATATCGTTTTTATTCGTATATCAGAAATTTGATGTGGCCTACCGGAAAAGACCATTTATACCTCGGCCTATACGCAGGATCAATAGGAAGAAAATTCGGTTTATTCTCGAATCAACGAGTTACTTAAATTTCGAAATATAGGAAAAAATTGCGTACATGCTTGTTCGTAATTTGTTTACGAGATGTAATAGTTTTTTTTCAGATTTTCCTTTCGTTTTTTCATATATTTCCTAATTACAACTACGTACTTATTTTCTTTTTTTGAGGAAGCCGTACGCATATGTATTACCAACCGTTTTACAATAGGTACCTTTTACCAAACGTACATATTGATTTCAATACCTACGCTAATTTTTCCGTTGGGATTAAATTTGCTAATTTCAGTCTAATAACTATCAAATAACTCCGGCTTTTTAGCGTACAGGTATTTTTTTTCAAAGGTGTATAATTCCAAGCTACCATACGAGTGAAATGCAGAAAGCAAGTTCTACTTACGTGCATTTTTAAGCTTCTTAAATGTAGATGAATACGAAGTTAGGATTTAAGAACTGCTGAGGAAGACGCAAAAATCCACGAGGACAAGTTTAAAAACTTGGTTTGTCTAAAAAGTATATCCACACTGAGTATTCTACTAATTTTAAACCCAAAACTTTGATCATTTTTAGAATTTCAAAGATTGGAATGATGTAAAAAAAATAACACTTTGAAATTCTCAAACAAAAAAAAAAAAAAAAAAAATATGTATCTACGTAGGTAGTTACAGGTTTTTGAGGCTTTTGTCTAAATCAATAGAATATATATATACAATTTGAAAAACTGAAAATACGAGTATATAGGCAAAAGACATGTTCCTTGGCAAACGAAATGCCCCAAATCTGACATCCAATCAATTTTCTCACAAAGGAACCTTTTGAACTAACTTTCTCCGACTTGAACGAAACCAATCTGGATTGAAATAGCAAATCCTAAAACTCACGTAACCAAAATTACGAGAGCCAAAGTTTATTTTTAAATTTTGGCGAATTTTTGAAAATTGTAAAAATTCTAAAACGCTGTTCCAAATGAGACAAGAAATTACAGTTTTTTGTTTGTTTTTTCGATGTCATTTTTGAATTAATTTCGACCTTGTTTCTCTTGCGAGCAATGAAGCATTCTTAATTCTTTTCAACAGAAATCAACTCGATCACCCCTACCCCTTCCTAGAATCCATTGGAACGGTTTCGAACCACTTTGAGAAGTTTTGTGGAGCCTCTTATCAGATTTTTGGAAATTTAAATTCCCCCTAAATTTTATTCGATGAAGATGGGAAACGAAAATCAACTTTCATACCCCAATTTCAACATGTTAAGTTGACTGCAGAAAGTTTCAGGCTGTTTTGGAGCCTCTGAAAATTTTTTGAAAATTCTAGTTCCCCAAAAACTGCCATAAAATTTATCGAAATGAACTTCAAAACCTAGAGATGTGTCATTGCATGTTATATAGCGACCTTCTTGACCGATCATAAATTATCAGTGCCACTGACAAGGGGGGATGGTGTCATTTGTTCCAGGCCCGCGTATTCCAGAGAGCCTCCAGTTTATAAAAAAGTTTGTGAACTTCATTTTTGAAAATCAAATAAAAACTTAATTTTTGAACAAAAAATAGGAAGCTTCATTTCTGAAGGTGAAATTAAAATTTCATGGAACAAAAGCTATACTAAGTTTTGCTTTCTTCAAAAAAGTCTCATAGAAAAAAATTTTCGAAAAAAAATAGGAGAACAAACCTCTTTTTAAAAATACCTATTATGTCACGAAACACAATTTGTTTTTGAACTCAACCTTCAAAAATAAGAACTCCTTGAAGTTTTCGTTTGCGAAAAAAACTTTTTATTTTAGAAAAATTCTATGTGAAAAAGTTTTTTTTAGAAGAAATTTCTCCAATACGTACTTAAATAAACATTATTTTTAAACACGAAACCATCATTTTTTTTTGAGAGGGAAGAGAAATCTTTTGAAAAAACTTGTGAAAAAATTCTGTTTCGTTAACAATTCATTTCTAACTTCAATTTTTGAAAAAAAAAAAACATACTTATCTGGCTTTAGAGGAGAAAAGAAGGTGAGTATAGGATTGTAAAAATGAAAAAATGAATTACAAGAAATGGAACTTTTCACTAAAATTTATTTTATAAAATGTTTGCAAACACGCAATTTATTCTCCCCGCCTCCCTCCGAATCCCTGCTGTTTGGCCAAATGCATAGGAAAGGATTAAAATTCGTTTTTCATTGAAATCAGCTTTGAAAGTTATTGTTAGCCTGCATTACGAAATAAAATTGAATTTTTCAAAATACCCATCCATGAAACTGAAGTGATCAGTCTGAAAATTACTAAAATAGGTTTCAAACTACACAAACGGGTGTTTTTTTTTTACATCGCAAAAACCACGTATAAGTTGGCCTGTTTTTTTTTCTTTTCTATGTTTTTAGAACTCGTCCATTTTAAAATAAATTTGACTAATAACGAATTTGTATTATATTTACCAGATCAGTATTCGCTACAACCGATAAAAATCAAATACGGCCATCGGTACAGAAAGAAAAAAATAATTCACGCTAATAGCGAAGAAACAGTATTGGAATTCGATGAAAATGAAGATACGAAAACCGAATTACCCGATCTAGTTCAAGACACCGATTCGAAAAATGAATCCAATTCGCTCAATTCAGAATCTACACCCGATGAATGCAATCCAACTTCCACCAACTGTTCTCCAGATGTACGAGTAAAAGTTGAGCATAAAAAACTCAGCTTACCCAATAATACAGTTATTACTACCTCGAAACAATCACTCAGCGCAAATAATTCACCAGATATGAAGGCTACGACGAAAAAATTCAGTTTACCTTGCGACATTTCGAAAGATCACCTCATCATTAACGACAGTATTATTTTAGACGTGGATAATTTAAGGAAAAAGTACAATTCGTCTACCAGTTTACCAACTGATACTTCAAAATTAGATAGTTTGAGCGTCGATAGTTTAAGAAGAAAACATGGTTCGATCGATGGCTTCGAAGCTAGACGTAGATTAGATAGTAAAGTAGAAGAATTCGTACAAGAGGTAATGATCAGTATATCAGAAATTGGTCACGGTAATCGGGGCGATGGGGTGAGAAAATTGAGGGGCATTATCAAGAAAACTTTAAGTTACGAAAAAGACGAACCCGGTGTAAATGCGATTCGTATAAGAAAACGTGAAAGATGTAAAAATACCGTACATTTTTCCGAAGAAAATATTACTATCGAAATCCCCAGGCCTTCGAAACCGTATATTAGAAAAGTTAAGGATAAGATGAGTTATTATTGTTGCTTCGGTTTTCTGTTTCCGAATACTTGAGTTGTAATTTTTAATTTTTTTAATCAATTTTATTCCATATTTTTGTAATTACTCGAGTTTCCAATATTTTTACGAACTGAAATGATAATAATTTAACCAACGTAAAGTTTTTCTAACGCCATCGCCAAAAATATGATCCGAGGAATGGAATTTAAATCGCGAAATTGCCTATTTCTTACGAGTAAGGTATTTATAAATTGAATAAGTAGATCGTCATTGTAAAATAAACCTGTAAGAATAACGTTATTGATTAAAATGGTTATTTAAAAATGGAATTACTTATTTATTATGAACGAATCGTCCCACATAAATTATCACATAAAATTTTGGTAAATTAAAATAGAAAATACTAGATAAACGAACGAATTTCAATTCAAAGCTCCTTCCAAAAATTCAAAAGCAACATTCTCCGAGATAACAGCATCCAGATCCTTTTTCTGTAACGTTTTCTTTTTATTTCTCAACGTAATAGTGTGAATTTCTCTGCCCAGTCGTTGAAGAAACATTTCCTGTAAACAAAATCCATTATTAAATATTAAAAATGAAATTCACAAGTTCGTCGTTACATCGTTACACTTAAATACAAACCGTAGCTTTGGCGACAAGAAATACGCATTCACCGCTAACTATTTTAATATCGGGATCTGCTTTCATTATATCTCTTACTCTACCGAGAGGAAATTGAGAAATTTTTTCAGTTTTTTGATCGGATCTAGTTTGCTTGGTAGACTCGGTTACAGTATCATTGAGATTTGAATCATTTATCGAATCAATTGTATCGAGAACAGAATCCGCAGCTTCTTCTAATTCTGTCGTATCGGTCTCTAGAAGTGTTTCGTTTGGTATTTCATCGTTGACTGAATCCATGGCCGAGTGGTTTTCTTCGGTTTCACTCAAACGTTGCTGAATAGATTGTTCATCTTCGGCATCAGAAGCAGAAATGTTATGTAAATTCGTACCCGATGTAATATCAGCATCATCCATCGTCGAAGTTGATTGATCCGCTGGATTATTCTCCAAATCTATGGCAGCGGTTGGAGTTGAAATTTGTGATTCGGCAGGAATAGTGGATTCGGTATTATCGTCCATCGTGTTATTGACTGTAGTGTTCCTTGAACATGGATGAGGAATATTTCGCTAATTAGATTTTTTTAAATACTGACAAAATTACTAAATAATAATAATGAATAAATTATTGAATTTTGTTACTTTTTTACGCGGTTTCTGGCATGTTTGATAACATTATCACTAGGTAGTACTAAACAACGGTTTGAGCGCATTCTACGAACAGTTTTCAAACTATACCTAATGGTTGGTCACATTTTTTTTTTTTTTTTTTAAATAATTATTTATTACTTATGTAGTTATGTAAGCTTTAAGCTACTTACTTAATATTTTATTACTTTTGTACTTTCATCTTAATATTACGTATCAGACTGAGGAATGTCGTTTAGATTACTTTAGTGCAACCTGTAATTTGCAACTTGCAACAAAGTTGCAAGTATTTACCTAGGGGCCACACACTTTTTCTCTATTTTTGAAACTAATTCGTTTGTTCGTTTTTATTACTCGGTCTAACCGGGTCTACACTTTCCTTACTCTCCTTACTCCGCTCTCCACTTTTTACCCCTGATTTAACCAAAGACCTATAACAGGTCTCTGGATTTAACCTTACCCGGGTAAGAAACCTGGTTAAAAACGAACAAACCTAGTTACTAGAGACTAAGGATACTTTTCGGCATCGTGTGCTGTCGAGTGCTTTCGGCTACGCTCGTTTGACTTGTCTCCATGAAAATGAAATATTCTAGTGATGCGGAAAATCGATATTTTTGAACAATCGATATTTTCACTATCGTTTTTTTGGACTATCGATAGGCATCGATAGCCGGCGCTGGACTATCGATACTATCGATAGTCTATCGATTGTTTTTTGAACCTAAAATCCAATGTTTTTCTGCAAATCGGACTAGAGAAGAAACTCAAATTTCTCAACTTATGCTTCAAAAAAGGGAAAAAGCAGCGAAAAACGGGAAAATTTTAGGAATCGATTTTCTGGAGACCACTATCGATAGCATCGATAGATCAAAAAGTTCAAAACTATCGATTTTTTTCGCTATCGATAGGCATTACTATCGATAGTATCGATAGTCACATCGATTTTCCGCATCACTAAAATATTCTCCTTAGCAAAGATGAAACTCCTGTTTCCTTTTTGTTCAAATCTTTCTTTTTCATAATCATTATTTCATACGAATATTGTACGTATTTTAATGATAAAACTCGTGTTAGTCCTGTTTCTTTTGAATTTTAATCTGTTTCATAATTTCGTCGACAGTCTTGTACTCTTGTTAGACAACTTCGTTTCCGATCCGAACATTACCAAATGGCAAATATAAAGAAAAAACAGCTGTGATGATACTAGTCTATAGACACTTTTGAATTCAATTTGAAGAAAATGTAAAACTTTAACAGAAGTGATGTTGTTGTACAAACATTTGGAACTTGGAAGTTTTTCAAAAGAAGATTGATATCACATCAGTCAAAGTCAAAATCGAAAAAATCTTATCAGATTTCCAACTGCTCACAAGGTATTTAACCCAAAGTATATTATTGAGCAACAAAAAATTGCATTCTACAAGAAATACAATGAAGAATACGTAAAAGACAATATAATATTCGAATATTATAATTAATTTTTAATTAAAATTAAAATATTAAAAATCTCATCAACAGGAACAGGGAACTTGAATCATTACAAAGAATAAAGTCAAACGAGCGTAGCCGAAAGCACTCGACAGCACACGATGCCGAAAAGTATCCTTAGTCTCTAGTAATTAGTATTTTTGAAGGGCTTTTAACAATAATTCATGGACAAAGTTTTAGGAGTAATGCTGAGGAAGTGCGCGTTAAAAAGTTTTTGCCATTGAGAAGAACAATAAAAGAGAAAAGTGTATTTTGATAAGGCGAAGTCCTCGCATAGGTACATTAAACTTTCACAGCTACGAAAAGCATTTCACTACGAAACCTCATCACGAGTGTGCACTGTGTAGTAATCGATTGGACCCGACTTTTTCCGAAAATAATGAACCCCCTAGGGTAGTTCAGCACCAAATTTATAATTACCCAATTGTAAAACTACGGATCCCATCAGGGGTCAAAATAGTTCAATTCTCAAAACTATGAGTTTTGGCATATTTCACCAACATAAAAATGAAAAAAATGCGCCTAAAACTGTAAAATAGGTAATTGAAATTCTCGGGATATATCAAGTGTTGAAAAGTCATAGGACCTATGAGGTACTTTTGGGCTCCAAATATTCGAAGAACTGTCCGAAAATGGTCCAAAAATGCGATTGGATAGCTACAACTCTGGGAATTATCTTTTCCAGTGACAAAGTCCAATTTCCTAGGGTTTGATTACACGCTGCTTTATCGGTGCTTATTTGAAAGGATGAATTTATGATTCGTTTAAATAGGCGTAGGTACTGACTTATCAACATTGAAATTTGAAAATACCTAAGTATCTACATGAGCATTAAATGAAGAAAAAATTTAATGTACCTAAATGGTGACGTTTTAATTTTATTATCCGCGTCATTTATCTTCAAGTACCTACCTACATACGAATAATTTGAGATTAGAACACGATAACTTGATCGTACGAGAATAATTATGTACCTACGCATGTAGTTTCATCGGGTATCTGTTTCATTAATGTAATACTCTAACGTAAATATGGAACGATTTTTCAAAAAAGTCGCAGTGATTACTGGAGCTGGATCAGGCATTGGGGCAGCCGTGGTCAAAGAATTGTTGGCGTATGATATTTGTGTTGTGGGATTGGATTTGGATGAAAAAAAACTGCAAGTATACTAAAATTCTGTTCATTTATTTATTGATAACTTTAAAATGTAAAACATAACACTCTATTAGGTAATCTAACAGGCTTGTTGTAGCTGTCGCAATAGATGAAATCATCTCTTCTTCGCCAAGTAGTTTACCTACTTTTTGGAATACCTATCATTAAAAATTATACAGCACGTATCCTCAAACAGTTAAAATTAATTAAACTAGGTAATAAACTCTTATCCTTTTGAAATCCGTTTACTGGTTCCTCCTATCCTGGAAATATACTTATAGGTACCGCAGACTACAAACCTGAATGCTACTAACTTAATCATTAGACCATCAACTCCTGAATAATTATTTCCTTACATAATCGATGATTTATTCTAGGCACAATCCAACAACTTGACGCAGAAAAAATTGAAAGGAAGATTTCTTTATAAAAAATGCGACGTAACTCGAATATCTGAAATTAAAGATGTTTTCCATTGGATTGATACCGAAGTAGGTTCAATAGCAATTCTTGTTAATAGCGCGGGGATACTGATCAGAAAAACTTTATTAGGTAGGTACAATGGAATAAGTACAGCTCACAGGGACTTCGATGTGAATTGGATCCTTTTTTGAACATTTTAATTTAATCAAGTTTAAATATTCAGATGTCAGCGATGAGGAGATAACCAAAACGATGGATGTAAATTTCAAAGGCTTATTGCTCTGCTGCCAAGAAGCTATGAAAATAATGATTAAAAATCAAGTCGATGGCCATCTAATTAACATAAATAGGTACCTACCTAAGATAAAATGTATATTTTCATGTGTTCTTCGATTCGAAATATGTATAATGAGACCGTCAAATAATGTTTTTTCAGTATTAACGGTCATCATGTTAGATTGAGACCCGAAATTAGTTTGACAATGATATATGCGGCATCAAAATATGGGGTCACCGCAGTCACAGAAGGATTAAGGCAGGAAATTGCGAAACGAAATTTAAAAATTAAATGCACAGTGAGTAAAAAATTCTATAAGATATCTACGTTTATAATTTTACAGGTATAGAAAAATGAGGTTGGTTTTCAAAAATTCAAAAATATCGTATTATTTATTTCACGAATGAATATTCTTGATTTTAATTAAGTAAAATTATAACCTGATGGGCGACGAACCTATTTTAAATCTTGAACAACGAATTTTGCAAGTTTGGAGTACTGAATACCTACGAAGATTTTATGTTTTGACTGTTTACTTTTGATTGAAAAAAATGTTTGAATTATCGCCGTGAAATATCTCATTGGACAACGTAACTATATTTCCTGCAACTGTACGAACACGCAACCAGTTTCACAATTATACCTAATCGGTAACAGATTTAACTTTTTGCTCGAATTACTATCGTATTTCGTTACTCGTATTTTTTCATAAAAGGGAGACGCATTCGGGAGCAAAGTACAATATTTGAGAATTGTATACGGCTCATCAGCTCTCATTATCGAATTAATTATGGGTGCTTCAGATAAACCAAAAATCGTATTTATTTCACACTTCTGGATGGGCACTTATCATTTTAGAATTAAATTATGCATATCTCTTTTAAAAATACCTATAGGTAGACGTAGGTAGGTATGATAATATTACTTACTATTGTTGGTAAATCTGTTTGCTCGAATACTTTATAGAGGGTTGATTGTTTTTTTGAATTCGTAGAGTATTAGTCCGGGTCATGTAATTACACCATTGACAGATATTAAAAGAGATGTACCAATTAAGCCTACTGAAGTAGTAGAGCCGAAAAATATTGCTGAAGCTTGCATAAGTGTTTTGAACACAGCACCTTTCGTATTGGTGAGTTTTTATTTTTCCTACTTACAAACGTTTCTCAACTGGCAGGCAATTTTTTGAACCGGCTGATAACGCTGGGTGGAAAGAATATAGGAAAATATATCACCAGTCAAATTTTTTCTGATTTTTTACCATTTGAATTTTCAAAAATTCACCTAAAATTGAAAAATGAATTTTAGCCAGTGAAACTCTAGCTGGTGGTTTTTTTTTAGAGCCCTTTATCGGTTCATTGTTTGAAGATTCAAAACTTTTTGCGCCGGTTGAGATATTCCTTGTGAGGTACCTAAGAGTTCTGTATTAAGTACTTACCTATTTCAACATTTCTGTACAGATATCTGAACTGACCATCATGGGAATCCATCAAGAAATTTGAATAAGAAAATAAAATTTTCGATGAAGAAATCGATTTCGTCTCAAACGATAGTCAACTATTCGCAATAAATCAATAAATATTTAATAACTTAACGTAGCAACGTAAATGTACCTAACCTATCTAGCTAATCTATACCTACCTACGAAATAATAAAAAAAAAAAGAATAACAAATTTGACAAGTTGACATACTTATTAAAATCTATAATAAACTTTTCCGTCTTTCGACGAACTGCCTGAAATATTATTACCTCCCGAAGGTTTAACCGATATGTATCCTGTACCATCTGGATATTCCGGAGATATTATCAGCTTATGTTTAATTTCTTGCGAATCGCCAGTATTAAACACGGTTGAAATTTTCTTAGTTAATCCTGGTTGTTGATACTGATATTGGTCAGCGTAATAATTCGGATTGTAAGTACCCGGAACTTGATGGGAAACGTCAACGGCGTTCTGATAGAAATTTTGGTTCGGATGAGAATTAGTGGTGTATTGACTCCAGTCATAAGACCAAGGCTGAGCGGACCACTGTCCTTGATTATAATCAGTTGGATAGGGGTAGTACGCAGGCGGATTGTAATAGCTGGTATCTGGTTGTAGCATTCTTGAAATGTTATCTACCCAGTTCGAGACGAAACTAAGATTTCCATAATCTGCTGGTACGTAAGATCCATAGCCATAGTTGGGGTCGATGTCTCGAGTATTCAAAGACTCCGTATTGAAATTATCGATTACGACGTCGTCGGTGTTTGCATTCTTTAGGTTTGTATTGAGTGGAAGTTTCGCTGATGTGATCTAAAAATTACGAATGATTCAGCATATATAGCATATAAGTAGGTACTTAATTTACAAACTTGGCAAAATTATTTCGTCCACGATACGTTGCTTATACTATGGTCTGAAAGGAAACAAAACAATAAAGCTTACTCCATAAACACAATTAATTAAAATGAATGCGAATGCGATCAACTTCATGTTTGAAGAGAATGATTTTATCAGAATTCAAAAAAGTGACTCAGATAATTTTATTCTTCACGATTTCACATAGGCTCCAAATACTTTTGTACAACGAATAAAACGTGCGTCCAGATATTCTTTTTTTTTCAATTTGAAGGTCACCTCCTGGCCTTCTTCATGAAAAAGTATACGACAGTAATGAACAGGTGCGAATTTCTAGTAAGTAAATGAATAAGTAGGCACATAAATTTGGCAAACCTAGCATATGGGTATGAGTTTCAACTGAACATGAATTACGCGCAACAACATTGCAGGTTTAGGAAAAATTGTGTCTTGATTGCTGTGAATGACAAAAACAGTTGCCATGCGTCAAACCTAAGATCATATATTTCTTGCATTCACGATCGAATAATTACGAGTACCTACCTACCTACCTACCTACCAGGCCATATCATTTTCTGAACGTGTTACAGAGATACATACGTAGGTTACAAAGTACCCAGGTTACAGGGAAATTTCAATTCAAAATCAACGCACTTTATTCATAGATTCACATCAACTACGAACAATTTCATTCTGATGAATTTATTGAATTATACTTATTGAACGCAACAATTTCACTAATTACATACCTAATGTAAATATCATATACACCTATCATAACTGAAGAAATTTAATTTCATATTGAACTATAATAAGGAGGACTTTCATAAGATTTATCGTACGCATCTTCCCATTCCTTTTCTTGTTCCTTTATGGTGTCAGCGATATGTTCAAGTACGTTCTTCATCGCACTATCTTCAGAATATGCTGGAATTAAAAAGTTTAAAAATTTTTGCGTTTTCAAATTCATCGCAATAGGCAACGTGATGAATGATTCGAACAAATCCTTGACAGCAATAGAACTCGCGGATTTATCATTATTCTTTTTATTTGAACATATAACCTGCAAATACAACATTATGGTCCAAAAAAAATGAGTAAGATTGATTTCTAGTCTAATTTATTCTTATTCGTTATGAACAATAACTCAAATAGCTACCTCAAATAATAAACTCGAAACGAGTATTGAAAAAAGTAATTTTTTCATTTCTTCAAATGCCTCGAGTAGGTTGGTTTCAATCGAAATTTGCAGTAGAGTTGAAAAATGTAAGGCCCGTATTCAACTACAAAAATTTGATATTTACTCGTTCGAAATTTTCAATTTTTTAAGCATTTCACGAGTGATTCTATGGCACAAGTGTTTATTTGGTGTAGGTAGCTGTTCAACAGTTGGAACACATTCCACGATAATTTTTTTGGAAACTTACCTACGTGTACGTTTAGCAGTTTGCCCTTCAGCAAATTTGAAATATGATATGATGCCTACACAGAATCTTTTAGAAAGATTCAAATGCACCAAATTTGAGTTAGTCGTACTTATTACCCACTCTCTCCTGTACAATTTCTTTTCTGTGTATTAAGTTGGTAGATATGTAGGTTAAGTAGGTACCTACATATCACTTTAATCGACGAATACTCACCACCAAGTTATCTTATTGATTTTTCACCCCCCTCCCGACCAGTTGTTGGATTTTGTAAGAAAATAGTTCCCTGTTTTTGGAATTTTCCTTAAATCTACATACATAAAAAAAAATTATGCCAGGAGCTAAACCAAATTAAAAAATCCAATCTATACAATATACTCGTAATTGCGCATACTTGCGGCAAAATTCTTCTAAATGGCCCCATATTCGAGATAAAACCTCTGCTGGTCACCAAACTATTTTGGTCACCTTGCATAATAGTCCGGCATATGACAATAGGAGTAATTACACCCTCCCCCCACCGATCTTCCGAAACAACTTTTTTCTCAAAGGGGACATCCTAAGGAACATTTTAAAGCAAACTTGCCCAAAAAAAAGTTGGCCTACTTACAAAATGGCGGCCGTTTTGATCGAGAGGTCAATCGAAATCGCAGATTTTGCGTTCCAACATAGGACTTGCACCATATTTTCTAAACTGTACAAAGATAAATCAAAAGAGCAGACAAAAATTTATCACCTGTCAAAATGTCAAGTGCTAAAGTGCGTTTTTCGATTTTTGGTGAATTTTTGAAAATCGAATTTAGGCCAAAAATGAGGGAAAAAATCAAAATAATTTTACCAAATTGACCAAGAAAGCTGAAATTTGGGATATATCCTATTTTCGACATGCCAAATCGATTGGAAACGGTTTCAATCCGTTTTGAGCAGTTCTGGAGCCTCCAGCAGATTTTTTTAACTCGAAATTCCCACAAAATTCCATCAAATTGGAGTTGTAAAGCTAAAATTTATTCTAAAAACTAATTTCAATACGCTACGAAGTACTGCAAGTGAACTTCAAGTCGTTTTGGATCCTCCAGCGACTTTTTGAAAATTCCTGAAGCCTCCAGCAGATTTTTGAAACTTGAAATTTCCCCAAAATTTCATCAAACTAAGATGGAGAGTCGAAACTCATTCTGCAAACTAATTTCAATACGCTACGAAGTAACTCTTAAAAAAAATTTGACGCCTTGTTGTGCAAGTTTTGCCAAATTTTATTGAAACTTTTCCAGTTTTAGGCAATTTACAGTGAATTTAATGCTTTTAATAGGTACCTACTCGAATTTAAGAAAGATTTCAACGATGTTTTATGCAATTTCCTTCACATTTTTCCAGTTTTTCCCAAAATTTTAATGTTTTTTGTGATGTTGAATGTTTTTTTTTCTTCATTTTTCATGTTTTTATAGACTATACTTATTCTATAGGTTTCCAATTACATACTTATTTGTATTTTTCTTCAACGTTGTACCACTTTTTGTCCGATTTCGCATAGATAATTCACTTTACTTTTTGGTGACTTTTATTTGCTTCAACTTACTATTTTAGGTAGGTACTCATTAGTCAGGTCTACTATAAATCCAAGTTGATAATAATTTTAGTAAAATAAAAACTAAACAATGCATCAAATGCAACATTTTAATTCAAAAGGAAATTGATTCGTGTAGGTACATAAATTTACGTTACAACAAGTTACGTTTAGAAGAAAACTGTTTCTTCATCAATGTTTCTCTTTGATCGGCTTTTCTATCAGCATCTTTTGCTGCATTTGCAAACGCTTCCGCTCCATTTTCTGCAAACGACCCAGACAGATATTTTCCTCTTTTAGCCTGTTCTTCGATAAGATTGTGGACATTGTTCTTGATGTCTTTAACGAAGGGAATAAAATCTACCGGAAATGTAGCAGCTCTAACTAAACGTGAAAGGTTTCCCACAACATCATGTCCTAGATCTGAAACCTTGCCAACATTTTTCAATGTATCCGAGATCGTAGTGAGTAGGACAGCTTCACCACGACGTAACGCTATGCCTATCGGGTCAGCTTGAGCAAATTTTTGTGCATTACCAAGGGCATTACCTAAGCCTGCCTTTATTTTACCTCCGGTATTCTCTGCTTTTGAAATTGCTCTCTTCAATTGATTTTTCCAAAATGTTTCTGCTCGTTTGATATTTTTAGGATTCAGAGCAGCAAACGCAGCTGCGTAGAATTTACCTTGCGGTATGATGTCTTTATTTTCATCTTTGGCACTTCTCAGTTTGTCAATTAATTCTTTTCGCTTTTCTTTATCTGTGACGTTTCTTATTTTTTCAGCCAGCTCGAGAGGATCAGTTTCAGTGTCGAGATCATCAGGAGCAGGGATTACAACTTCATCGTTCTCATCCTCCTCCTCATCATCCTTTAATATATCGTCCGCGTCAATAGTAATATCTTCATCGCCATTTGCATCAGCTGCTGACTCAGTTGCTTTTTTAGGCTGCTTAGAAGGCGCAGGTTTGGTACCTTTATTTGGTTTAGGTGAATCAGTAGGTGTCGATTTGGAACCTTTCTTTGGTTTTGGTACTTCAGGGGTATCTGAATCGTCATCTTTATTTTGTGATTTGTCCGCGTTTTGTTTAGCGTTTGGTGATTTTTTGTTCTTGCCTGAGCTTTTATCTGATTCAGAGGTTTCACCGCCGCTCTTTTCTGCATCTGATTCAGTTTCTGGCTTATTAGATGTCGGATTTTCCAAGTCTGGAGATTTTTTCTTTCCTTTGACAGCCAAACTGACCTGAAATTCAATTATAAATTTGATCTGATAAGTATATCAAGCAGGAAGAAAGTTTTATGATTATGAGTAGCGCAGGTGAGTATGTGTTTATAAGGGAAACTCATCTAGACCAATTTTGGCACCAAAAAGCTAAAATACGAATCTCAACGATTGTATGGTTCATTGTGACCCGAGCGGAGGAAGGGTAGCAACTCACATATCATTCGAAGATAATTTTTTCACGATAGGTACCTATTGAAAAGTTTTTTTCATGATGAAGAGAGAAAAATACGTATTATTATTTAAACAACAAAATGCTTCATGTTTTTTTTTTTTCATGAATACCCAGGTTTATGTAAAAAATTGAACAAAACAAGTAAATGGGCATTGGGTAAATTGATGCAGAAAAAATAAGAACAACTTACCGCTAAAATGGCAAAGCCAAGTATAATTAACAAAGTCACCTTCATTTTGCATTCAGTTATATAGATACCTAGTTTTTTGAGCAAACACAAATGAATACGAACACATGCTCAACCATACCTATATATATGCGAAAATAGGAGCTTTTTTTTTTTTGAAGTGTTGGGTTCTACAAATGGATTTCAATTTACCTTGATGAACGAATGCGATAAATTTGTTCAAAAACCCAGTAAATGATTTTCACCCAGCAACCCTAAACAAAGAATGAACAATGGACAAGGACACCCAGCGTGCAATCAACAATTAAATAAACAATGCTTCAAACATTTTTTTCTTGATTATTTCAGCGTTATTTCATTAAAACACATAAAATTTTCAAGCTAGTGACGTGAAAATATGGCACCTGGGTCATTCCATGCCAAATCGGCGGATTTTAGCACAAGGTTTCTTCGATTTTTTTCAAAATCAGATCATGTGTAGAGGTCATCAAACGATGACGAATGACGCAAACCGGACATTTTTTCGATTTTTTTTGACGGAGCTGTGGTGCTTCAAAGTTCTCCAAAATGGCCGAAAATGGAAAATTTCATTTGCAAATTGCTCCGGTTGTACGCGGTATAGAATTTTGAACTTTTTTTCAAATTGTAGTACTTTGAGAGGGTAATCGACGTATGATGTCAAAATCAGTGTTGCCACTTTCAGAAACCTAAAAATCTCGATTTAAAAACTTATAATTTAAATATAACCACGATGTCCCTCAGTAAAAATTCTCAGTTTTAGTCCTTTTTATGTAGAATAACATATCAAAAAATTGGAGGGGCACTTTCTTTCATTTTCGAGAAAAAAAATTACAAGTTTTATTTTTATTGCAAAAGTACCACCAGAAACCTAAAAAATGAAAATTTTTACATTTTTGAAATATTTTATCTACCAATGTGTAGACGAATATGTAAAAAAAATCCCCCTCCCCCCAATTTGTCAACGAATCGACGAGAAATGCCATTTTTCGTGCTATAATTTTATCTTAAAAGTGAAATAAATAACCTAATCATCTTCGTTAGAATGGGACTGTTAGATAAACTCTGACAAAAAATGAAGAATTTTCAAAATTTTTGCATTACATTTTTCATTTTTTTATATTTTTTGATTCGTGGAGGGGGGAGGGGTCCATAAAAAAGAGCCACCGTTCTTCGAGAGGCTGAGAAAGATCTTTTCTCGGAAAGTACCTAGGTACCTAAATTATTTATTAAAAATCTGGCATAGAAATATTGAAAATATATGTACTTACAATTTTTATACTTTACCTATCTGCATTGTACCTACCCAGTTGACCACATGCTAGCAAAAAGCTAGCGTTTTATTCGCGTTTTGATAAGTTGCTAGCAATTTACTCGCTTTTTGTGGCCAGCAATAATTGTCTCGCTGAAAGTAAGCGATTTTCTTGCAGTTTTTCGCTAGCAAATTCAATTCTAGCAATTTTCAAGCTGTTTTCCAGCAACTCTCAGCTAGCTTTTACTTCACTATAACTTGCTCGCCTTATGCTAGCGTATTACTGGCAGATACTTGCTCGCAATTCTATGCTAGGACAGTTCAAGCAATATTCTCGCATATCTCAGCTAGCTTTTACTTCACTTCATACATGCTCGCCTGATGCTAGCGTATCACTGATGGATACTTGCTTGCAATTCTATGCCAAGAAAGTTCAAGCAATATTCTCGCATATCTCAGCTAGCTTTTGCCTCACTCTATACCTGCTCGCTTAATGCCAGCGTATCACTGACTAATATGTACCTGCTCACAGTTTTATGATAGGAAACTTCAGGTAATATTCTTGCATCTCTGAGCTAGCATTTACTTAGCCATCTGGCTCTAGAAAAATGTGAGCATATCTCTAGTTTCTGCATCTGGTGACTTGGCGTTTTCTTTGTAGCCAAATGATAGGAACGTGCTACCAGATCTTACGCATTTCTCACCAATAAACCTTTTTCTGCGTTATTTATTGTAGCAAAATGCGAGCAAGTATCTTTTCCATCCCACAGCGCGCGTACAAAAATCATTAAAAATATTCCTGCATATGACAATAAGAGTAATTGCACCCCCCCTGCCGATCTTCCAGGGCAACTTTTTTCTTAAAGGGGACAACAAAATTTCATCAAATGGACATGGAAAGCTGTAATTTACTCTACACTCCAATTATTTTAACACCCTCTGAAGACGACTTCAGGTAGGTTCAAGTCATTTTAGAGCCTCCAGTAGGCTTTTGAAACTTGAAATTCCCACAACATTAATTTATCAATTGGAGTTGGCAAGCTGAAATTTACTTCGTAGGTTTCAAATGGCTTTGAAGCTTCCAGCTACTTTTAGGAAATTCCAATTTTCCACAAAACGCCATACAACCTTCGAAAAGTCGCTGGAGGCTTCAAAACGACTTGAAATCCACAAGCAGTCGACTTCGTAGCGTATTAAAATTAGTTTGCAGAATGAATTTCGACTCTCTATCTCAGTTTGATGAAATTTTGTGAAAATTTAAAGTTTCAAAAATCTGCTGGAGGCTTCAGGAATTTTCAAAGAGTTGCTGGAGGCTCCAAAACGACTTGAAATTCACCTGCAGTACTTCGTAGCGTATTGAAATTAGTTTTCAGAATAAATTTGAGCTTTACAACTTCAATTTGAGTTTCAAAAATCTGCTGGAGGCTCCAGAACTGCTCAAAACAAGTTGAAACCGTTTCCCGTCGATTTGGCATGTCGAAAATAGGGTATATCCCAAATTTCAGGTTTCCTGGTCAATTTGGTAAAATTTTGATTTTTTTCTCACATTTTGGCCAAAATTTGATTTTTGAAAATTCACCAAAAATCGAAAAAGGTACTTTACCACTTGAAATTTTGACAGGTGATGAATTTTTGCATGATCTTTCGATCTACGTTTGTAAGGTTTGAAAAATTTCGTGCACGTCCTATGTTGAAACGCAAAATCTGCGATTTCGGCTGACCTTTCAATCAAAATGGCCGCCATTTTGTAAGTAAGGCCAATTTTTTTTTCAGCAAGTTTGCTTTAAAATGTTCCTTAGGATGTCCCCTTTAAGGAAAAAGTTGTCCCGGAGGATCGGCAGGGGGTGCAATTACTCCCATTGCCGTGGACTAAAATGTTGTTCAAATGTTTTTGAAATTTTTCATTTTCATGGTTTGTTTGATACTTCATTTTCAAATTTTAAATTTTGACAATTTTTCTATTTAAAAAAAAAAAACTTCATTTTTTATTTAATAAAGAGATTTTTCAACCTAAGCGCTAGCATAATGCTAGCGAATTGCTAGCGTTGATCTCTCTCATGGTATAGTTTGCTACTCTTAGATAAAGTGTGTCATCAAGTTGAATATAAGCTCAAGGTGGTATCTTGTTGAAAAGTAAGAAGAGTGTCATTACTCTTCTTATACTGTCCCAAGATGCTAGCGTTATGCTAGCTCTGAGCTGGGACAGTCCAATACCACCTATAGTAAAAGGCCTGAGCGCTGTTTTGTGACGTCATCACTAATAGACAGTATGTACTCCGATAACACTATAGAAATGAATGAAATATTAATGCACTAGAACGAAATAAATACCGAGAACATTTTATTTTGCGTTTTGAATCACATTCTGATACTTAATAATCAATTTGAGATCAAGAGGGAATGATTTGAATGGAAAAATAAGTAAATATAAGCTCATAATCAACACTGTTTTTATCATTAACGATGAGAACTACACTCGTTTATGATCTAATTTCTAAAAGAATATCAAGAAAAACTCTGGAGGATGACAGCTGACAATGAGGAATATAGCAAAGAAGTACAACACATACAAATTATTGTAAATATTACCGAATATACGCGAACATAATCTCCAACTCAAAGACTAAGGTATATAAAACGATCACCAAACATTGCATACATGACGGAGATTTCTCTCGAAATTCTTTGCAAACATTGTATTTAAGCCTGTTGAAATCCATCCTAAGTATTTTGGAATTTAAAGCTGCTTCAATTGGTTTGAGATACTGATGATTTCTTGTTTAATATCCATTATCCATCATAGCATAGCAGCTTTAGCATGGCTGGTCTAAGAAGTAGATTTGAAAATTAAACTGTATTGTAGATTTTTCTCCAACTTGATGCGATTGCATTGTTCACTAACTACTTATTTCATTACAACATCATTCCGGTACAACACACTAGTACACATTAATTTTCATTTTAATCTACAGTTTACATCACTATTCATTCAAATTACACAACACAAACGAGTCGCAAAAAATTCATTTTTGTACACAAATCAAATAAACCAACACCATCTGTAATTGAAAACATCAGTACCACATTACTAGAACACATTTTATGACAAATATTAATTGAATTTCATAATTTAAATAACTTTTTTAACGAAAGTTTTACTCAATTTCACGAATTCGCCATTTAAACATACGTTAAAATTCAAATGGTAAACACAATCGAGTCATCTACTTGTGGTGACGTCAGAGCTGATAAGGATTCAGCGCTCAGGCCTTTTACTATAGGTGGTATTGGACAGTCGCCTAATTTTTGGAATTTCCTGGAAAACTACCACCTGTTAAAGCAGGTAAACACCCAGAATTTTTAAAAATTAACTAATAGTAATTACTTTACTGATCAACGTTTTTCTACGCTAGCAAAATGCTAGCTTCTTGCTAGCGTAATTTGCGCTAGCGTAAATGGTGCCGGAATATGAGACACTTTTTGCAAAAATTGCTAGCAAATCAGTCGCGATTTAGTCGCATGTACGTAGCAGAATGCAGAGCAAAGCGTCAACAAAATGCTAGCTTTTTGCTAGCTTTGTGCCAGCTACGTGCTAGCTATTTGTGCGCAATTCTGCTACTCTAATGCGACCTAATCGCAACTGATTTGCTAGCATTTTTTTAAAAAAGTGTCTCAAATTCCGGCACCATTTACGCTAGCGCAAATTAAAAGCTAGCATTTGGTCAACTGGGTATAGGTACTTACTTCAATTAATTTTATTTCAACTCATTTTTTCCAACTTCGGTCACAAAGGGACCCTCGTACAAGGAAACAAAGAGAGCTTTTCCAGTTTCTACTACTTTTCGTCAAATTACATCAAAATTTCATTACCTAGGACGTTTTTACGATTTATTTTTATTTTAATGCCTTTTTTCTGTTTTTATATAATTTTGTTGGCATAATTTTTATAGAGCGGGAAAATAACGTAAAAAAGCGAAGGCGAAAAGGAAAAAATTGGCACATCAATTTTTCCTTTGGGAATATGTTCAGATGGACCCCCTGAACTACCAAAAAAAAAACGACCCTCCTACCCCTGAAGCTAATTTTTTAGGGGGCTAAAACCGGTTGCGATTCACGTTTTTTGCGTTTTACTCCGTAAATATTAGGTTTACGATAAAAACTACCATGGCAAAAAATGTTCCCCTTCAAATTCTCGATAATTTGATACTACTCTCGATACCCATCCCTCAAGGGGGTGCCTAAAAAAACGGGTGGAAAGAGTAGGTGTTTCAAAAAAAATGTAAGTCCAGTAAATTAATCAAAATTACCACTTAATATTATTCGTTTTCGCTCAATTTTTTTTTACAAAGTCTACACACCCAACTACTAATCAAACCACCATTGATTGGTCTTCAACCCTTCCCGGGGGTTGGTGGGGGGGTGCTTGATTTTTCAAGTAACACACAACTGAATCATGTATTCGAAAAACGAATCTGGACGTACGATATATCGAAGAGTATGTTTTCGAGGTCGCTGAATACAAATATGAACTTATTTTCTGGGTCTAACCCCTCAAAGCCTCTCTGTGCCCCAAAAAGGGGGTCAAAATTTTGAAAAATCGCGAAAAGTCGGGTAACGTCGTGGTCACCAATTTGTACCGTGATGGTACATATGAAATTGGAAGAGTTGATGAGTCGTTGAGTCGTAACGTATGTATATTTGATAAAAATAAATAACAACCGAAAATAATAACAAACGTTTTTGGTAACTTGAATGAGCAGCCACATATTTCTTATAAGGAGCTGCTACAGTATGTTTTCGAGGTCGCTGAGTATACGAATATTAACTTATTTTTTGGGTCCAATTCCTCGACGCCCCCCTGTGCCCCAAAAAGAGGGTCAAAATTTTGAAAAATCGCGAAGTCGAGTGATATATCGAATGATATGTTTTCAAAGTCGCTTAGTACGAACATGGTATTATTTTTTGTCCCCAACCCCGCAAAGCTCCTGACTGCCCCAAAAAAGTCCAAAATTTTGAAAAATTTTGAAAAGTTGAGTGACATATCGAATTGTATGTTTTCAAAGTCGCTGAGTACGAATATGAACTGTTTTTCTGCTAACGAGTCCTCAAAACCCCCTTACGCTCCCCTAAATAGGATAAAATTCTGAAAAGTTGCCAGAAATCGTGCAAATATTATGTCGAATATTATATTTTCAAGATCGTTGAAAACAAGACTATGGGCTCATTTTCAATATACAGGGAGGTCCATAAGTCACCTGGCAAATTTGCAATAAGCAACACAGCATAATGCGAAGCCAGAGCGATGGAACGCGCGTGCGCTCGATTTTCGAGGTTGCCAGGTGACTTTTGGACCCTCCACTAACATGATATCTGACCGTCTCAGTGTAATGCAAAGCCAAAGTGATGGAACGCGCCTGTAGTGCAAGTTTTGCCAAATTTTATTGAGACTTTTCCAGTTTTAGGCCATTTTGGTGTAAGTAGGTATTTATTTAATTCTTTTACTCAAATTTAAGAAAGATTTCCACAATGTTTTATGCAATTTTCTTCACATTTTTGTAGCTTTTCCCAAAAATTTTGCTGCTTTTTTGTGATATTGAATGTTTTTTTTTTTTTATAATTTCATGTTTTTGTATAATATGTATTTCTATAGGTTTTCAATTACATTTTTTTCTTCAACGTTGTATCAATTTTTGTCCGATTTCGCATACATAATTTACTTCACTTTTTGGTGACTTTTATTCGCTTCAACCTACTATTTTTAGATAGGTAGTTAGGTACTCAATGGTCAGGTCTATTATAAATCCAAGTTGATAAAAATTTTAGTAAAATAAAAACAAAAAAATGCACAAATGCTACATTTTAATTCAAAAAGACATTTATTCGCGTGGACGGCACATGAATTTAACTACAACAAGTTACGTTTAGAAGAAAACTGTCTCTTCAGCAATGCTTCCCTTTGATCGGCTTTTCTATCAGCATCTTTTGCTGCATTTGCAAACGCTGCCGATCCATTTTCTGCAAACGACCCAGACAGGTATTTTCCTCTTTCAGCCTGTTCTTCGATAAGATTGTGGACATTATTCTTGATATCTTTAATGATGGGAATAAAATCTACCGGAAATGTAGCAGCTCTAACGAAACGAGAAATATTTCCCACAGCATCATGTCCTAGATCTGAAACTTTGCCAACATTTTTCAATGTATCCGAGAGTGTACTCAATAGGACAGCTTCACCCCGACGTAATGCTATGCCTACTGGGCCAGCTTGAACGAGTTTTTGTGCATTACCAAAGGCATTACCTAAGCCTGCCTTTATTTTACCTCCGGGATTTTCAGCTTTTGAGATTGCTCTCTGCAATTGATTTTTCCAAAATGTTTCTGCTCGTTTGATATTTTTACGATTCAGAGCAGCAAACGCAGCTGCGTAAAATTTACCTAGCGGTATGATGTCTTTATTTTCATCTTTGGCACTTCTCAGTTCATCGATTAATTCTTTTCGCTTTTCTTTATCTGTGACGTTTCTTATTTTTTCAGCCAACTCGATAGGATCAGTTTCAGTGTCGAGATCATCCGGAGCAGGAATTACAACTTCATCGTCCTCCTCCTCCTCATCATCATCCTTTAATATATCGTCCGCATCAATAGTAATATCTGTATCATCAACCTCTGGCCGAGTTGGTTTTTTAGGTTGTTTTGAAGGCGCAGGTTTGGTACCTTTATTTGGTTTAGATGAGTCAGCATTTGCTGCATTTTGTTTAGCTTTTGGTGATTTTTTGTTCTTGCCTAAACTTTTATCTGCTTCTGAGGTTTCATCGTCGCTCGACTTATTTGCATCTGATTTAGTTTCTGGGTTATTAGATGTCGGATTTTCCAAGTCTCGAGAATTTTTCTTTCCTTTGACAGCCAAACTGACCTGAAATTCGATTACAAATTTAATCTAATATATCAAGCAGGAAGATAGTTTTATGATTACGTATGAGTTGGGCTGGCATACGAGGGTTTTTTTTTAAGGGAAACCCATTTAGTCAAATTTTGGCCCCAAAAAGCTAAAATATGAATCCTCGACGATTGTGAGGATCACTGTGATTTAAGCGGAGGGAGAGTGACAACTCACATCAGTCGAGGATCATTTTCCCACATAAGCGTACAAAATTAAACGAAACAAGTGAACGGGCACTGGGTAATTAGATATAGAAAAAATAAGAACTACCTACTTACCGCTAAAATGGAAAAACCAAGTATAACTAACAAAGTCGTCTTCATTTTGAATTCAGTTATTTACCTAGATAGGTACCTAGTTTTTCGAGCAAACTTCACAAAACGAATACGAACACATGCTCGACCATACCTATATATGCAAAAATAGGTCGAGCTTTTTTTTAAAGTGTGAGGTTCCGCGAATGGATTTCGATTTACCTTAATGAACAAATGCGAAAAATTTGTTCAGAAAACCAGTAAATAATTTTCACCCAGCAACCCTAAACAATGAATGAACAATAGACAAGGACACCTGGGGTGCAATCAACAATCAAATAAACAATGCTTCGAACATTTTTTTCTTGATTATTTCAGCGTTATTTCATTAAAACACGTGAAATTTTCAAGTTAATGACGTGAAAATTTGGCACCTAATGATTACTGGTTGATAAATTACCCATCGCTAAAAAAAAATTGAACAGACGTGTGCGTGGTTATTCGTGAAAGTAGGTATAAACGAATAGGTAAGTATAGTATCCTAACCTATGGTGTGTGGATTTCTTTAGGATTTTTTTGTAACTTTTCGACTAAAGTAAGAAAAACTACATTCACCTAGGTATTTAAGATTTCACGTCACTTTTTTTGTACTTTAATTTTTTTTGTGAGATAGTTTTTCTGTCGTTCAAAATTTAAGTTGAAAAAGAAAATTAATTTGAGAATGGTTATTCTACTTCGAATCATCAAAAATTTGCGCAATTCGGGTCATCGATTATGTTTACAACGTTTTTTAGGACTATATCTAAGTAAGTGGAGGTGATCAAAACGATGACGAATGGGAATGGCGCAAACTGAAGGTTTCTGAGATTTTTTTGTGAGCAAGAGAGAAATTTAAAAATGTTTTAAATTATTGAAAAGACTGTATAGCCAGTAGCATGGCTAATATTCATCCAAAGCGAGGGCAAAATAAGATTTTTAGAAACGAGAAATCAAATTATCGAGGAAATTTTTTGAAAATTCTTTATTGTTTTATGAAAATGAAGATGAAATTACTGCCAGAGGCGGATTTGGCATTTCTGCGTCCCTATAGGCAGAATTAAAATCGCAAACTATTTCTTCTTCCTCTTAAAGAAGTTTTCCGTCTCATTAGGGTCATTCCATGCCAATTCGACCAACGTTCTTGGGTCATATGCCTTTCGATTTCGCTCAAATTTTTTTTACAATATCTACCCACCCAGTAAATAAGAAACCCGCAATCATTTTGGTTCCAGCCCCCTCAGGGGGTGGATGGAGGGCTTCCATTATTTTCACATTGTCTCGAGGTACTCAACTTCAGCAGCGCATTCCTCCAAAACTAGGATTCAAATTTCGAAATGACGCTGTAAGTGGGATCTACCATTTAGAATTCTGAAAAAATTCCCATAGACGTACCTTTTGATGCTTTTACGAAATATTTAAGTTTCGAGATGGGATCTGTTGATGAAGAGGGAGCATCCCCACCCCCAATTTGGGGCAAAACTTTCGAAAAAACATCTGGGGCATGTGATATATCGAATTGTATGTTTTTGGTAACGCTGAACACGAATACGATGTCAGATTTTTGATTGGATCCAATCCACGGCTCCCAGCACCTCCCCAAATGGGGTAAAAGTTCAAAATAAGGTTTTTTCGTGCGACACATCAAATAGTATGTTTTTGGTGACGCTGAACACGAATATGACGTCAGATTTTTGATTGGACCCCATCTACGGCCTCCAACCAATTTTTTGGACTTTTACCAATTGGGGGATGTTCTGGGAGTCATGGAGGAGGTCAATTTGAAAACTACGGCTATATTCGTGTTCAGCGATATCGAAAACATACTATTTCATGTGTCACACGATTGTAACAATTTTTTTTTGGTTACCGCCCTTGGGATAGGTACGGGAGCCCGTGGATGGGTCAAATCAAAAATCTAACGTCACATTCGTGTCCAGCCAGCGTCACCAAAAACATACTATTTGATGTGTCGCACGAAAAAACCCTTATTTTATTGAATTTTTACCCCATTTGGGGAGGTGCTGGGGGCCGTGGATGAGGTCCAATCAAAAATCTAACGTCATATTCGTGTTCAGCGCTACCAAAAACATACAGTTCGATATATCACATGCCCCAGATTTTTTTTCGAAAGTTTTGCCCCAAATTGGTGGTGGAGGTGCTCCCCTTCCATTAAAAGATCCCATCTCGAAACTTAAATATTTCAAAAAAGCATTAAAAGGTACGTCTATGGTAATTTTTTCTGGATTTTAAATGGTAGCTCCCACTTACAGCGCCATTTTGAAATTCGAACTTACAATTTGAAATTTCAACATTCAAATTTTGAAAATTTCAAAATACTTGAAAAGTTCAAAATTTAATACCCTTTAGAACTGTGAAATTAGTTTTGATCAAAAAATCATAGTTTTGGAGGAATGTGCTACTGAAGTTGAGTACCTCGAGGCAATGTGAAAATAATGGATGCCCCCCATCCGCCCCCTGAGAGGGCTGAGACAAAACTGATTGCGGGTTTCTTATTTACTGGGTGGGTAGACATTGTAAAAAAAATTTGAGCAAAATCGAAAGACATAACTTTCAAAATCGCATTTTTTTGGTCGAATTGACATGAAATGACCCATTATTTTCAACTCAGAATGTAGCTTAAGAACTTTTGAAAAGATGAGCTTAAGATACGGACGTTTGAAATTTTTCAAAATTTCTTTGCTTTATTAAAAATCTGCTTTCAAAGAGTTTTGAGAAAGGGGAGGTGAGGATGTAATGCATACAATCGTTCCAATTTAACAGTCAGAATAGGAAATTGATTTTGAAATTTGAAAATTTTCTATTAGTGGTTTTGTTATGCGTTTTTTGAGGAATAAGCCGAAAAAAAACAATTTCCAAGGAATTGTAAATTACCTAAGAGTAGATGGTCAAATTGTTTTAAAATATGCCATATTAAATGCAAAAACGATTTCTAACATTTTTTTTTTCAAAAATATCGCCTAAAAAATTTGGGGCTGTAATAAATAAATATGATGGGTACCATTGAATTTTGGGTATTGGAGAATGTTTGACAAATTTTGAAAATTTCAACGTGGCTTTACAAAAACGTAAATCTGATTAAATCAAGGTAGAAAGATAATGTTTGAATTTACATCAAATTCTCGACCTCACAAATCAAATGAGAACGAGTTCAAGCCACCCTGAAGCCTCTGCAACATTTCAGAATTTTAGTTTCAGAAAAATTCCTGTGAAGATAACTCAAATAAAATTTTAGGCAGTCCAAAAAATTCGAATTACTAATGTAGTAATGTAATTTACATTACACTGTATGTGACTTTTTCATCAATAATTTAAGAA
This sequence comes from Planococcus citri, assembly GCF_950023065.1. Classification (NCBI taxonomy): domain Eukaryota; kingdom Metazoa; phylum Arthropoda; class Insecta; order Hemiptera; family Pseudococcidae; genus Planococcus; species Planococcus citri. The sequence goes on along the minus strand of NC_088678.1, from coordinate 1,739,855 downwards.
CCATTTTAAAGAAAAATTCCCATTGATACAGTATCAAATTTATTTTATTTTCAAAATCAATTTCTTGAAAAGGAGAAGTGTTTCTCGATCCAAACGTACCAAAATAGGGTTTCGATTGTTTTTCAGTTTGAGCTTAAAAATTATCCCCCCCCCCCCGAAATCTGCCGCGTATGCAGAAAAAAATGAGATGAATTTGTGAAATTCTTTCCAACCTTTAAAAGAACAAATAAACAAAATGGTATTTTTCTGGGAATAATTTAAAGGAAATTGTCCATGAAAACTTCATGAGAAATTTTTCAACTCAATTACAGAATATTTTTTAGGTTTCAATAATATGTATTTGAAAATAATTGTATACATGTAAGTACAATCCCCAATCCCCAACATTTCGAGTTAACGTTGATAGTATCCTATCACAACGTAGGATTTTAGATTTTTGGTCTGATTTTTGAAAATAATACTTACTTGTACAAAAAAACTTGCAATGAATTGTTAATATTTTGTTAGTTGTCACGCTCTTAAAAACTTGGTATTATCTGATTTGAGAATATTGGAAAAAGTATTGTGCATTTGAATAAAATGAAAGTAAAAAAAAAAATTGATATGTAGGTATGTACTTCAAATTGTTTTTTAATATTTTGATACGACTCGTGCGAAATTATAATTTCATGTAAGGCCTTTTCAAACGATTTAGACTTTGTCATATACCTACTAATGATTGATGAACAAAGCGCTGAATTGCCAAAAAAAAAAAAAAGAATCAAAAAGCCCGATGTTTCTAAAATAAGAACACGTGAAATACGTTCTCTCATTCACAAATCACATTAGTTTTTGACGCATGTTATTCATCGTTAAGCGATAGTTTGAGGTGGGATTCACATCTGTTCATTAGACCTGAACTCGATTTGTTCAAATAAAATTATAATGAACATTTTTTTTCACAAATTTTTCAAGAGAATATTAGGTTGAATTTTTCATTCCTACTTGATGACAAACAAGAGTTTTTCAACATTTAATCTTCAAGGTACACATATCTCTACCATCACTCGTTCAAAATTTGCTTCAACAATTTCAAGCCCATAATATGAGGACATCATTGTTAACTATCCTTATTTTCGCAATTTTGGCGGTAAGTAATTAGATTTAAAATTTCAAATAGAAATTATGTACCTACCTACATTGAAGCATCATATAATATCTGATATTCATGTTTTTCTCGCGTATACTTACCTACCTACCCATTTACTTACTTGTGTAGGTATCTTTGGCGGCAGTTGATTCTCAAGCAAAAAATAAGACAGCAGATTCTGAAAAACCATTATCCAAGGATATTATAGAGGACAGTAAAAACACACCATCACCTCAGATGAAAAAAATTTCCGAAGTGTCGTCTGAAAAGAAAAAGAGCATTAAAAAAGCAAAGCAAAAAGAATACGATGAAGCTGATTCGGGACTTGTTGAAGATGTATCGAATATATTGAAGGACGATATTTCTCTGGATCAACTTACTTATACGGATCCTACAGAATTGGGACAGAAAATTAACAATATTCGTAATCCAAAAAAGAGAAAAGAATTAGTCGAAAAATTGAAAAATGCATGGGGTCAAAATAGAAGGACATTGCCTGGAAAATTCTATCAAGCTGCATATGTTGCTTTTCAGCGCGCAAAAGAAGCAGCAAATTCTCAAAATAACAAATTGCAGAAGGAAGATATTAAAACACCGAATGAATCTAATCAATTGATGAAATCTGAAATTGATTCGCTTGGAAGAACCGGTTTAAGTGATTCAATTGACATTAAGAAAATTTCTCAACTGGGCCCATTAGGTATAGCATTGCTGTGAGACGAATCTGAGCCTTCAACTACATAATATGCTTTATTGGGTGTCATTAAAAATTCAAGTGAAATAGACGAGCTATAAATTCTTGCTAAAAAACCAATCAGACTATCTTTGAATGTAAACTAAATTATGTTTATGTAATGTAATCCTCGATACCTAGATATAATAAAACATACAATCAGCATTATCTGCATTTTGTTGCATTTCTTGAATTTTGATTATTTTTAAAAGTGAACTGAGTCATTTACCAAATTTTTTGAAAAAAAGGACCTGTAGGTATATAAAGTTGCGCACATTAAAGAGCGCGCCCCTAGAGGTCAATAAATCATTGTATTTTTAAAATATCACTCATTTCTTCCTTTCTCCAATGTATGTGTAGTGGTGAATCCAGAATATCTACCTCTAAAAGCCAAAAGTAAAAGGGCTCCAAAGAGTCTCAAATTTAGGTTTCAAATAATGAAGAAAACAACATTTGTGTAAGAGAACCCCCACACCAGGTGATAAACCTTTCAAACATCACTTATATACCTACAGGCTTTAATGTTTAAAAAATTCAATTCTCAAGAAAACTTGACAATATAATGAAAACTTCCAAATAATAATAAAACAAATCAATGCATTGTCAATGGAGACACTTGATTCTAATTTTTGATGAAATGGAGAAATTTTTTCTCATATTCTTTCCAGATTCGCAATTTTTCCAATGATAATGAAATTCGATTTGATATGAAATGAAAAGTAAATAAAATCTCACAAATGCAACACTTTAATAATTCAAATCAAAAAAGAGTGACAAATTTACGATCTACGTTTATTAGAAGAAAACTGCCTCTTCAGCACCTGTTCTCTTGCATTGGCTTGTTCTTCAGCATCTTTTGCGGCATAGTTCAATGCTGATGAAGCATCACTTGCAAACAACTCAGATAGATTTTTGTTTCTCTGAGCATTTTCTTCAATGTAATTATGAACATTATTCTTGATATCTCTGAGAATTGGAATTCCATCAACTGGGAATGTAGCTGCTCTAACGAAATGAGAAACGTTTCCTACAGCATCATGTCCTAGGCTTGCAATTTTACCCCAATTTTTCGCCGAATCTGCAAGTGCAGTAAGGAAGAAAGATTCTCCTTTTCGTAATGCTATACCTATTGGGTCAGCTTGAATGAGTTTTTGAGCTTCTCCAACAGCGTTGCCGATGCCTCCCCTTGTTTTACCCATTGCTTTTTTCATATCTTTTTTTGCTTTTGCAATTGTCCTATCCAAGTTCCTTTGCCAAAATGCTGCAGCTTTTTCAGCATTTTTAGGATCCAGAGCAGCATATGCGGCTCTGTAAAATTTACCTGGTAAAATTTTTTCATGTTCATCCTTGAGATTTTCCAATTCATCAATTAATTCTTGTCGTTTTTCTTCGTCTTTAATGTTCCTTATTTTTTTAGCCAACTCTACAGGATCGTCTTCGGAGGTAAGATCATCTTTGTCGGGAATTTCAACTTCATCGCCATCAATTTCTACATCTTCATCCTCATCCTTTAAAATATCATCTGCATCAATTGAAAGGTCAGTATCATCAACTGCTTGTTTTTGTTTCTTTGCAGGCGCTGATTTGGAACCTTTTTTTGGATTAGATGTGTCAGTAGGTGCAGATTTGGCACCTTTCTTTGATTTAGGGGCTTCAGCTGGCTTTGCATCATTATCACCTTTGGCCGAATCAGATGCTGGTTTCTCAGGAGCTGCATTATCTAAATCTCGTGCATTTTTTCTCCCCTTAGCGGCCAAACTCACCTGAAATGTGGTGAAAATGTGTAAATTTGTTGTTTGTAGTTATATGAATAAAATTCATTGAATTTTCTAAAGAAGTAGACATTCATCTTAATTGAATACACAGCAGAAATTGATTTAATGTTATTTAATAAATATGTTGATGGGTAGAGAAACTGTGTAATATCAAGGTTTATAGCATTTTTAAAAGTTGAAAAATGGTACATAGATTAATTTGTGGGGAAAAGAAATTCGAATAGCTTACCGCTAAAATCGCAAAACCAAGCAATATCAGTGAAGTCGTCTTCATATTGTGTTCAGTTCTTCAAACAGTTTTCCAAGTTATCTTCACAAATGAATTGTGAACATTTATCTACCAGATATATATGAGAAAACAGAAACACAGCTATTCCATAGCAGCCTGAGTAAAATGACAACTTCAGTTTTTCTTAATGAGCAAATGCAATCAATTTTTTTGAAAAAGCAAGCTGACAATCCTAAACAAAGAATAAATGCACATTGCAATCAACGAAAAACCTTCCAAACCTCATAAATTTTCCTAATTGTGAAGAAAGCTCATCCTAAATTATTGCAGCGTTATCTGTCACAAACATACATAAATTTTTTATAAATTATTGGAGCGTTATTTGTCACAAACACACATGAATTTTTTTAACTCATCAAGAAAAAATTTTGCTCTCACCTGTTTGCTGGTGATGATATTTCATTTAAGAAAATTGTTGAATCAAGGTGCTTCGTTGTTCACTCTAAAGTAAATAAATAAATCCTACCTACCTGTCAATAATTTATGCAATATGAATTTTGTGTGCATTTTCCTTGGTATCTGCTTAATTGAAGTAAGAAAAACTTGATTTTATTTGTAATTTTTCTGTCTAAGTGGGTTGAAAAATTGAATTTTCATTGTAGAGCAGTTTCTCCCACCCACAAGATGAAAAAAGAAGTGAAGCGGATCACAAAAAATTATCAAGAAAATTACCTGGAGGTCCACTGAAACTGGTAGATTTGGAGCAGCCTGGAAGTTATTCTGCTGTAAAACTTGTGGATTTGATTCCTGAAAATGAATCTGAATCAATTCAAGACCATTTTGGTGAAAAACTTATATCAACAGTCCAGAAAATAATTACTGACTTGATATCTAATCCACAAACAATCTCTCTCTTATTGACTTTAATCCCTACCTTTCCACCAGCAGCAATTATTGGAAGCTTCATTATGGTTGTTCTTTCAATTTTCCAAAATCCAACCATCATGAATTTTTTTAAAAATGTGTTACCTGATATTCAATCCCTAGCATCCAATCCCAGTGATATCACTATTCCCAAATATTTGAAAGATTTGGAAAGTGTGGACACAGATGAGTTTGACTTTATTAAAGAAGGGGCAAAATATGCCACTAAATTGGTTGATATTGGGTCAAACGCATTAGGGTTGAAAGATCTGGATTTAGATGATATGAATATTTTTCGACATCCCATTAAATTAAATAATTTATCAAGCTCTGCTGAATATAAGGATGGACCAGTCCAATCTAGAAAGAAAAAATCTCTCAACCAAGAAAATAAAAATAAAAAATCTAGTGGCAAATACTCGAGCTATGATGATGGGAGCCCAATACCCCTACGTGATTTAATGTGAATTCATGTTCTGTCTCGTTTCGAATGAAGTTGGACTTTGTTAGGCTTACTGAAATATGCACAGGTTATTTCATTGTATACCTAAGATACCGGAGTTTTTTACCCACTTGTTTCAACTGTATCATATTTTTGTACCTACCTAGATTAAATGTAGACATAGGTATAATACAAGGCGGGGGGGGGGTTTATCATGTTACACATTATAAGATATAATACCTATAATTAATTAAAAGTGTATGAAAATATAGAAATATTCTCAATACCTAGATACATATTCATTACCTGTAGGTCCTGTACTTACTACATACTTAATTCAATATATGTATTAGGTATTGTTAAACTGAGGGCCAAGAAAAGCAAAATTCTGAATATGAATGAGCAATTATTTTTCAAAATACATAAATCAAAAGTTGGAATGTTTCTTTCAGTAAAAAGTTATGGACAATGTGAATTACACCAGAACAGTTTTTGTACCTATCTAACTTTTCTGTAACAGACTATAATTTGAATTACAGATAGTTATGAACAATCATAAGCCCAACTTCATTTTCAGTTCAATAAATTGCCTACTTACTACTTACTTCAGTGCCGAATCAATACTTAATTTTATTGAATAAGTTTGTAAAAACAACCAAAGAATCTTGACAATAACATTGAAATTGAAAATTGTTCACTCAAGTACCTTTTTCAATTCAATGCTTTGCCAAATATTGGATTTTTATTGACAATTTTAAAGCTTAGAAATTTTTTGTTTTTCATAAGCTTAAATTTGAAGAAATAATTGGAGGTGCAACAATATTATTATGATGATAATGAGACATCATCAATTAAACTGATTTTTGCATGTTTTTTCCGATTAGGTAGGTAAGTAATTTACCTAGTAGTTTATTCATGTAAGTGGGAAAACATGGTTTTTGATGATTTTGAGGTTAATTACCAGAGCAGCAACCATTAATCACATATTTTACTCCTGAACCAAAATTGTTGAAAATCACTCTTTCTCACAGGTTGGATAAAAACATTTTATGAGGGAGAAAAATGTCAATATTGACTTCCAAACAATCAGTAAGCTGAAGAAAAAGCGCTCAGTAGGTAAAAAAATGAAAATAAGAAACAGTTCACATTATAGTTTAGAAAATATTGATATCATTTTAATCCAACCAATCATATATTGGTAAAATTTATCCGTCCGTTAGTTGATTATATACCATTACTTTGGGCTCTGGAAATGACCCCCCTCAAATTTACTAGGTACCTACTCATCTTTTTTTTTTAAGTTAAAGGGATATAATTTACGTACGTAGTACAAGTCTGCCTATGCTATCCATTCTCATCAACAAGTCATTCCTTCGTTAACCTTTTTATATAACCTTCATCCATTTTGTGAAATTGTGGCTTTCTAATTGTTAAGCATACCTACCACACTCACAATCAGCAAAATGTCATTTGAAGGGTCATGTTCATTAGGAAACCTTCAGTTATAAATTACAGATCTCGTTTTCCAAAAAAAATTTTAAAATGAAAGAACACTTGAAAGTCACAACCAAGGTTGCAATTAAAGCGTGAAGTACCTATGTGCATGATCACATTTTCCATAAAACACCTCACTGCGGATTTACTCATTTTGTAGGAATGAAATCATTTTAATGTCTGGGCAAACTTTTATTTGATCATTGAAAAGGACCACCAAATGAAACAAATTCAAAATTCAATATGTACACAGGTACCTTTCTGTTATTAAGAATACATTTTTCTTTTCCTTTCAAGCTGGGATAACAGCTGAGGTTTTCGATTTTGATGACTTCTTGCTGTAGCGAGATTATGAAGTTCCATAAGATTGATACCTTTTGATTTAGGTGGTTTTCTAGGAGTGAGCTTTGGACTGAGGAGTGAAGTTAATTTTGTACCTGTTGGTGGACTTTTTCTTTTCAATGGTGAGGTAGTTTTGAAATTGGTCAATTTTTGGGCATGGTTTTTCTGCGGCAGTTTCTTTTTGTTAGGATTGAAACTACTCAGAGGGATTCCAAGTTTTGTATAATTCTGAGGCATATCATCATCATCTTCATCCTCATCATCATTATCATCGTCACTATACTCCAAGTCATTTTCTCCAAAAGTAAAATTCATTAGTGGTTCACCAGTTGGAAATGGATCCATTATTTGAAAGTTTCTCAACATTTTACCACCAGATTTTCCATATTTTACTTTGGACCTGGATAAACGTGATAAGGGTATGCCAGATTTTGAAGGGGCCCTGTTCATTCTTCTGATAGGTTGTGGTGATTTTGGAAAATCAGTATCATAATCATCATCATCATCATCATCAGAAAGTTCATCATCACTAGAAAGATCATAAAATTTTCTAGGTTTCATTTCATTTCTCATTCGTTTCATAGGTTGCAATGATTTGGAAAAATTATCATCATCTTCTTCATCATCAGACTCATCCTCAGAAAATTCATTTTCATTAGAAAGTCTGCCAAATTTTCTAGGTTTCATTTTATTTCTGGATAAATGTGATAAGGGTATGCCAGATTTTGAAGGGGCTCTGTTCATTCTTCTGATAGGTTGTGGTGATTTTGGAAAATCAATATCATAATCATCATCATCAGAAGATTCATCTTCTGAGAGCTCATCTCCACTTGAAAGATCATCATTATCAAGATCAATTTTGTTATGTGACAATTCACTGATATTAAATCTGCTTCGTTTTTTAGGTTTCACAGCTTGAGGTTTCTTAATCTTCTTTGAAGGGAATGTTTTGTTAGGAGTGTCGTTTGGTTTTTTGAGAGTTGATTTTTTCAGTAATTTCTTACTATTGACTCTGGGATTCTGCCTTAGTGATGGAACTGGTGTGGCTTCATCATCTGAATCACCATCTCCATCATCATCTCCAGCTTCGACATCACTTTCATCTTCAGCCTCGCTATCTGCTCCAAAATCATTGCTTGTAGATTTTTTCTTAGGTATTATATTTTCAATATCATCATCATCATCATCATCATCATCATCTTCGACCTCATCTTCCTCCCCTAATTTTTCATTGTCAGTGTTGTCACTTTCATCACCTTTCCCCTTGACTTTTTGTGATTTGGATTTTGTTTTTTTTTGTGGTGTTGGTGATGAATTAAGAGAATCAAGCTCATCTGATTCCTCTGGAGTGTCATTTGATTTTTTCTTGGGTATTTTCTTTCTTTTTATTGAATTGGCTTTATCTATATCACTCTCCTCAGCATCATGAGCCACTTGAGGTTCAGGCTTCTCTACAGTTGATGGAGCATCATCATTGTCAGGTGAGGACACCTCAGTTTCCTCTGGAGGCTTCCTTGAATTTGATTTTTTCTTGGTAGTTTTTCTCTTATCTACTACATTGGCTTCATCTTCAGTTCCATCTTTTTGTTTTTCTGCTAGTTCAGGTTTGAGATTTTCCTTGAATTCTTCCTGAGGGTCTTCTGATTCTGGTTTTTTCTTAGGTAGTTTTCTTTTTTTTTCTGAATTAGTTTCATCTTTGTCACTTTCATTTTCCTGTTCTATAGGTTTGGATTTGGACTTTTCTGGAGTTTGTAACGCAGCATCATCAGTGGTGGTTGAAGGCTTTTCAGTTCTTGGACTGGATTTTTTCTTGGGGAGCTTCTTGCTTTTTGTTGGGTTAGTTACTTCTTCAATACTTTCAGATGGTTTTTCTGTTGGTTTTGGATTTTCACTTTCTTGAGATGGTGGGTCCATCTCAGGTGGTGGTACAGGATTTTTAGATTCTTCTAGATCCTCTGCTGAGGATTTTTTCTTAGTGGCTTTATTCTTTTTTGTTGGACCATCTTTCTTTGGATTCGGTTTAGATTCTGGTATTTCTGGAGTTTGTGGAGCATCATCAGAGGTTGGAGGATCCTGAATTTCACTTGGAGCCTTTGATTTTTTCTTGGCAGCTTTTTCTCTTTTAGCTAGGTCAGGTTCATCTTCAATTTTTTCCTCTGCTTTTTCTGGTGGCAATTCAGAACCAACTTTCTTTGGATTTGGTTTAGGTTCTGATTTTTCTGGAGTTTGTGGAGCATCATCTTTGGTTGGAGGATCCGGAATATCATTGGGAGGCTTTGGTTTTTTCTTGGCAGCTTTTTCTATTTTTGCTAGGTCAGGTTCATCTTTAATACTTTCCTCATCTTTATCTGCTGGTAATTCAGAACCATCTTTCTTTGGATTTGGTTTAGGTTCTGGTTTTTCTGGAGTTTGTGGAGCATCATCAGGGGTTGGAGAGTCTTGAGTTTCACCTGGAGTTTTTGATTTCTTCTTGGCTGTTTTTTTTCTTTTTTCTGGATTAGGTTCATCTTCAATTCTTTCCTCTGCTTTTTCTGGTGGCAATTCAGAACCAACTTTCTTTGGATTTGGTTTAGGTTCTGGTTTTTTTGGAGTTTGTGGAGCATCATCAGGGGTTGGAGAGTCTTGAGTTTCACCTGGAGTTTTTGATTTCTTCTTGGCTGTTTTTTTTCTTTTTGCTGGGTTAGGTTCATCTTCAATACTTTCCTCTGCTGTTTCTGGTGGCAATTCAGAACCAACTTTCTTTGGATTTGGTTTAGGTTCTGATTTTTCTGGAGTTTGTGGAGCATCACCTTTAGTTGGAGGATCCTGAATTTCACTTGGAGCCTTTGATTTTTTCTTGGCAGCTTTTTCTCTTTTTGCTAGGTCAGGTTCATCTTCAACTTTTTCCTCTGCTTTTTCTGGTAGCAATTCAGAACCAATTTTCTTTGGATTTGGTTTAGGTTCTGATTTTTCTGGAGTTTGTGGTGCATCATCTTTAGTTGGAGGATCCTGAATTCCACTTAGAGCCTTTGATTTTTTCTTGGCAGCTTTTTCTCTTTTTGCTAGGTCAGGTTCATCTTCAATTTTTTCCTCTGCTTTTTCTTGTGGCAATTCAGAACCAACTTTCTTTGGATTTGGTTTAGGTTCTGGTTTTTCTGGAGTTTGTGGATCATCATCAGGGGTTGGAGAGTCTTGAGTTTCACCTGGAGTTTTAGATTTCTTCTTGGCTGTTTTTTTCCTTTTTGCTGGGTTAGGTTCATCTTCAATACTTTCCTCTGCTGTTTCTGGTGGCAATTCAGAACCAACTTTCTTTGGATTTGGTTTAGGTTCTGATTTTTCTGGATTTTGTGGAGCATCATCAGGGGTTGGAGAGTCTTGAGTTTCACCTGGAGTTTTTGATTTCTTCTTGGCAGCTTTTTCTCTTTTTGCTAGGTCAGGTTTGTCTTCAATTTTTTTCTCTGCTTTTTCTGGTGGCAATTCAGAACCAACTTTCTTTGGATTTGGTTTAGGTTCTGGTTTTTCTGGAGTTTGTGGAGCATCATCTTTGGTTGGAGGATCCTGAATTTCACTTGGAGCCTTTGATTTCTTCTTGGCAGCTTTTTCTCTTTTTGCTAGGTCAGGTTTGTCTTCAATTTTTTTCTCTGCTTTTTCTGGTGGCAATTCAGAACCAACTTTCTTTGGATTTGGTTTAGGTTCTGGTTTCACTGGAGTTTGTGAAGCATTATCAGATGTTGAGGGATCTTGAGTTGTGTGCTCAGGACTGCTTTGTGATTTGGGAGGGGGTTCACTGGTGGATTCCTTAGATTCTTTCAGATGCTCCTTCTTAGATTTCCTTTTTTCAGTATCATCCTCTGCTTTTTCTTCATTTTCATTGTTTGGTTTAGAGTTAGACTTGTCATTAGGTGGTAGATTCTTTTCACTGTCAGCTGAAGATTCAAGTTCTTTTGATGGCTCCTTTGAACTAGATTTTTTCTTTGGTGGTTTCTTTTTTTTTTCTTGTTCAGCTTTGTCAATTGTGTCATCTTCATTTTTTTGTCTTGAGTTTTTCTCAGTTTCATTTTTATTGGATCCTTCTGGCTTCTCTAGGGCATTGAGTTTTGCTGTTTCTGGATCTTCAGTTGTATTGTCAGAAGCATTCTCTGGCATCTCTTCTTGTTTTGGAGGGATTTTCTCATCTGTGCCTTGTGGTAATGTAGTTTTTTCACTATCTTGGGACTTGACTTGAGAATCTGCCAGGTTTTGTTGAGGTTCTGAGGACTCATTGTTGTTCTTTTTTGAAATATCTTCATCAGGCTTCTTAGGTGAAGATGTGGAATCTTCCTCAGGTTCTCTAGTATCTTTCCGTTTTGGTTTTTTTCCATTTCTTTTTTTATTTTCCAAATTTTTAGGGTCCTCTTTATCACTTCCTTCTTGGTTTTTATCAGCAGCTGCCTCTTCATTTTTCATTGACTGGTTACTCTTGCTTTCAGTATCATTTTTTTCTGTATCATCTTTTATATCTAATTGCTCATTTCCTGAATTAGGTTTTGATTGAGCATTATCAGAAGTTGGCTTTGATTTTGAAGATGCTTTACCTTTGGCAGGAGGTGAAACACTTTCCTGTAATAAAAACCAATATTAAAATTGCATCCAACTCATTCATTGATTTTTCATGTGAGGAATTTACTTACTTGGATCAAGGCAAATGCGAAAAATAATACAAGCCAACAAACTTTCATGTTGCTTTGATGCAAGGTATCATTTTTCAAGTGAAAATTTTCTATGTGGTATTTTCTTTTTATGAGTGTTAATGGATAAAATGCACGCGATTCCCAAGAAAATTGTGCAGTTCGTTAATGGTAGGTGAGAAAATTTGAAAAATGTCACATTCTGGTATCATTATGGTTTGAAAGTCACCGCATCAAGTTCAAACACTAATGAGCAGATGTTAGTTGTCAAATTTTCATCGCGTATCGCACCTCATTACACCATCAACAATAAATCACCTAGGACTATTGCACATGTCACAACTTTTTTTCAACAAAAAATCAATGGTACCTATGTTGGTATGCGTTATAAAAGTGATATTGGCTGCAATTTGATCCGTGTTGCCTAGTAGTTGAAGCATTTAGGTAGGTACCTATGTAAATTACCAGGCTTGTTTTTGAAGGGTAAAGATACATCCTTATTATCTCCCTTCCAAAGTAGGTATAATACAAGTGTAAAAAGAACAATTGAATCTAATGCAAGATTTATGTATTGGTAACTAATACATTTTTTGAAAAAGAGCAAAGTGTAGCTAGTATCACAATAAATCATCTAATTTATCGATCAAACTTGAAAAAACGTTACCATATTGTGCATAAGTCATTGATGCATCAGATAAAAATTCATCAAGAAATGTGATTATGTTGTACAGAATTTCAAGAATCCATGTTGGTAACATTGTGAACAGGCTATGGACTAATTTCAAAACTTTTTCAATGCCTATTTTATTATGATTCTGGGAGTCACTAGGGAGTAAAGCATTTTCATTTCCATCTTGTTTGAAGTCTGGAGAAGTTTCTTCAATTTTTGGAGATTCATCTGCATTGATGGATGTCTGTTCCTCTAGTTTTATGTTTTCAGGTTGAAACTGGTTGGATACAGTTTCCCCCTCAACATGATTCAAAATGGCATTATTTCCTGGGTCAGTAATAAGTGAATCACCTGAATGGGAATTTAAATCTGATGCTTGATTTGGTGCTCCCAAAGTTATCTGAAAAATATCAAAAGAAAATTAGCCTGCTACAGTAAGAAGAAAAAATTGAATAGGTACCTATCTACATATTTGAAGCCATAAATTTAAAATGAAACAATTCAAATACTTGCTTTCTGAAATCGTACTTAAAATCATTATATTTTTTGTACCTACTTGGTAAGTTAATGAAATAAATAATAAAGCAGTGATATTTTTCATCTTGCTGTTGCTTCAAGTTCAGAAGTGTTGCGTAAAAGTTCAGAAACAATAATGATTTCACAACAATCTCTTACGTGATCCTGAAGTCGAAACCAACACATGTATTTTTTCGACACCTCATTATCAATTGGATACGAGGTACCGAAAGTTTTTGGTTTGAGTGACAGCTGGCTTGACAGATTCGTGTTTGTGAGTTGTTACAATGAAACAACCAATTGTTTTTTAAGAAAGAAAGTTTCACACCAATCTAAATCATATGAACCAAAAGTCTGCTTTTAACTGAGAAAATGATAGGTCCCTATCAATGTAAATAAGGTACCTAGGTACCTAGTGAATACCATACAATTGGTATTTAAGTACGTATTCAATTTTTTTGCAATATTTACAATTTTCATTTTTCAAAAATTTTGAAATAGTGTTGAATACAGAATTTTTTGTCATAGAATTTAAATAACTCAAATGGCCATTATTCAAATCAGATACCTAAATATTTGAAAAATTTAATTTTTTAAAACTTTTTTAAAGGTGATTTATCTGCCAAAATTGAAATTTTTCAAACAAATGTAAGGAAATGTGAATAATTCGTTCAATTTACCATCCACATATCAACTGCTGCTAGTTTTTGATCATTCTGGAACCTCCAGCAATTTTTCAAATTTCTCAAGAAATTTCAAATCACTTAGGACATGCAAAAATAATTAATGACAGAGAATTAAAAATCAAAATATATTTTTACGATACATTGAAAACTAGAAAATAATCAGTTTAAAGAATAAAAAAATCATAACTTGGAATAGATCAAAACGAATCACACTGAAATTATGTAAAAACCTAAATCAAACAGTATAGATACCTAAGTATACTTAATGCACGCAGCATAGCAAAATAGATATGAAATTAAGACTTGATATCTTCATCCGACGATGACAAATCAGTTGGACTCAAACGCCCTTTGGATATATAAGAATTTAGTTTACCACAAGAGGCTAATATAAGACCAATAAATGGTGGCGACGGTCTTAATGGACGACTAGTATATTCGGGATGGAATTGGGTTGCTACATAATAAGGATGGTCCTTCAACTCCAACATTTCCATTCTAACTTTGTTTTCATCTTTACCTGAAAATAAGTGTTGGATGTTTTAGATTAATTACCTAAAAATCAAGACAGATATTTTTTACTAAAAAAAAAAAAATCCAAGAACTAACCAACAAAGCGGAGTCCATGTTTCTCCAATTCTTTCACAAACTTATTGTTTACTTCGTATCGATGCCGATGTCTTTCTTCGACGACTTGCTTGCGATTATATAAAGCATCTGGGAAAAATTTACAGGAATAATTATCATTTTAATACTCGAAGAAAAAAAATTGTTTGCATGATTTAAATACAAAGACAATTATTCACTCACATAATATCGAATCATTCCAATGTTCCTTTTGGAAAAATGTTTTCTTTTTTCCTAAGCGCATAGTTCCACCCATTTGACCAGTATTATGCTCGGGCATATCGATAATAATGTACTCTTTTTCACTACTACTCGATACTTCTTTCGATTTGGCTTCACTTTTTGATTCGTTGTCACTCTGCTTGGATGGTTGCTCAGTGGTTGGAATTTCGTCATTTTTAAATTCAGCACTTTCTGCGATATCCTCCTTGTTCAATACGTTTCTGTTTTGTAGGAAAAAAAAACAATGTTAATTCTAGATTTGTTTATAATTCCCACAACCGATATGATAAACAATTCAATAGCTAATTACTTCGTGAATTCAATAACGGCCGCTTGTAAACCCAAACATATTCCAAGGAATGGAATTTTCTTCTTTCTGCACCAATTACAAGCAGCTATCTTTCCCTGTATACCTCGTTTACCAAATCCTCCAGGGACAACAACACCTCTGAGAAAAACAAACGCTGGGTAAATATGTATTTCGCAATTAAGAGATTCCATGAATAAAAAAACCAACGATTAGTACTCACTGGCTATTGCATAAATTTTTCCAAGCTTCGTGATAATTCAAGGGGTTCTCATCTTTCATACTTTCTTCTAAATTTTCAGCATCAATGTACTATTGAAAAAAAATAGCATGAAAGAAATTACGAAGGTATAACACATAAACAAACAAAAGTGATCAACATTCTGTTCTTAAATTATTTTATTTAAAATTTGGTTAGTTTTTCTTGAATGGCTCTCATCACAAAGGTAGGTACTTAAAAATACTTTTACTTACAATCAATTTCAATTTATAACCGGCAAAAATAGAAGCATGTTGCAGAGATCTTGAAACAGAAGCGTAAGAATCTTGAAGTTTTGTGTATTTACCAACCAACGCAATATTCACCTCATCTCGTAATTTTTCAACCCTAAATGAATTATAAAACACAACAGAACATTAAAAAATTGTATTTATTTACCTATAGGATTTCAAAATAATAAGTAGGTATAGCTAACTATGCTTCATGAAATCACAAGTTATTTATTCATGAAACAAATTCCCAATTTTAATGTTTCAATTTTACCATAAATTTGACAATGTTTTCAGAAGGATCTTAAATTTCAAATTCAAGTGTTCAGGAATGACTCACAAGGAAACTTTTACAACCCATCAACTTAAATTTTTTTGAAATCCGCCTCGCTTAAAAAGCAGTTATTGAAGTTGATCTTTCGATTATTGTTGAATTTTTGAAAATTCTTACAAAGAGAGTGAATCTTAAAATTGAAATCTGAAAATTGGCTGAAAAAAATGTAATTTTTAGCCAATTCACTGAAATTATGTAAATACAATACTTTCTAGGACGATTTGAATTTTCTGGACGAAAATCAACTTTACCCGGATGCTTCGGATTATTTCAAAAACAGTCGTAATTTATTCGAGGAGTCAACTTTAAAGTACAAGTTGATTTTCAAATTCAAATTTTTATTTTAAGCCTTTTAGGAGAAAATAATGCATCAATGAGACAGACGAAAAAATCAGATCAATTATTCAATTCATCCAAAAAGTCTCCATTTCTACGTCAGAATTTTTCCTATAATTATGATCTCTTCGCTAAGAGAACCGATGTTATTTCTGACCCATTGTATAGGACCCCCCCCCACCCCCAAAAAAATCAGTGAAAATAAAAATTGCAGTTTGCAAAAAAAAAAAAAAAAAAAATGGGAAAACTGCAGCATTTTGCTTAACACTTAAACCCCTTTTCAACCAAGAAAAACCTCAAAATATTGTTGGGGGTGGGGGCTCATGGATTTTTTTTCTCGGTAATTCAGTTACCTATTCAGAAGAATTTTCAATTTTCTACCTCACATTTAGTTTTTTGTTTTTTTTTGTTTGAAGAGGAGCGTGACTCAAAAAATTTTGAGCAAAATTGAAGATTAAAAAAAATTATTTTTGATCACCACTTGAGATTTTTTCTATTTTTTAATGAGGATCGAGGTTCCATTTTTATGTAAATCCTTGCATTTATGAAGATATAAAAATGTTTTTTGGAAGGATTCTAAGTAATTTTTAAAAATTTCGTAAACATCAGTCAATTTCATGTTTTTTAAAAATTATTTCAATTTCTTCAATTTTGGAGAAGGAGGCCAACATTGTTGAAGATACCAAGAAAAGCCTGGAAAGGTTTTCTTGAAATGTGGGTTTTCAGAAGAAATCAGAGCAGAAATAAAAAATAATCAAAAAATAAAAGTACTAATTTTCAAATTGAATTTTTTGATTTTTTCCCATTTTTGGTGGGGGGAAGGGAGTCCTGTTTCATAAAAATCCTTACATTTTTGAAGATATGGAAACTTTTAATCGATCGTTTCTTATCTCAAAAGAAATTAATGGCTTAACCTTATGCACAGGAAGTGATTAGTTACTCAATCTTATCAAGTTCATTCATCCTAATCAACTTTTATAGTCACGTTTAGCAACAAAATTGCCACACATACAAATTCAAAGAGAGGTGAAGAGAACTTGATTATTATTTTTTAATTAACGGATTTAATATTGTAGTGCTCACTTGAACGCTAATTCTTTCCACTGCTGCATGAATTCGGGTGATTTGGGAAACCTCATAATATCTAGATTCAATTTAGAACTGAATAGCTGCACGATTCCTTGACTTTCCATCAAAACTGGTACTTTATAAATTGAACTTAAATCGTGTATGCATATGACCTGAGGTAGAAAAAAAAGAATATGAGCATTAAAAATTCAATAATGACATTAAAACATTAATCTTTTCTGCTTTACCTCTTCTGGTCTGACGTGACAAAAATTGGAAATTTTTTCTTGAGTATCACGATTAATGGGAGTTTCACTTCTGCTGACTATTATGTCTGGAGATAATCCTAGACTTCTCAGTTCTCGCACACTACTTTGAGTAGGTTTTGTTTTATGTTCTCCAGTTGCATTGGGCTAGAATAAAACAACCAAAATTTAAAATGGGCAAATAATGGCAGGATGCGAATGGTTGTAGATGTTTTTTACCTGAGGGACTAACGATACATGCACTAAACAGAAATTATCTCGTCCTACTTTGAACTGAAATTGTCTGAAGGCTTCTACAAATGGCATACCTTCTATATCACCGATAGTGCCACCTAATTCGATAATGCAAACCTAAAATGTCAAAATAATCGAGAAGTTAGTACATTGGTACCATCTAAAGATGAAATTAAGTTCCATATAAGGACACATTTCATTTTTTCAGTCTAGAGAACTAAACATCGCAGTCCACATGCTTAAAAAATAATTTCATATTTACTTCTGGTTGTCTTCCGTCGTTGTATATGGGTTTCTTAGTCACATTTAGAACCCATTCTTGAATAGCATCGGTAATATGAGGGACGACTGATCAAATCAAAAAAAAAAAAAAAAAATCATAATTAAAATCATCTAAAATGCAGAAAAAATCAAATTATTAGACTGAGTTTTACCTTGGACAGTTTTACCCAAATATTCTCCTTTCCTCTCCCGGTTGATAACTTTTTGATAAATCTTGCCAGTGGTGATATTATTTTCATTATACAAAGTAGCGTCTAAAAATCGTTCGTAATTGCCCAAATCTAAATCCACTTCACTTCCATCTTCCAAAACATACACCTCACCTGTAATTTTACAAAAGTGAATGTACTTATCGGATTTATTCAAAATAAACTCAACGAGGTACCTATCATAGGATTCAATCACTTACCATGTTCGTAAGGTGAAAAAGTCCCAGCGTCGATGTTGATGTAAGGATCAATTTTGATAACCGTCACACATAATCCACATGATTTCAATATGGTTCCAAATGAACTGGCTATGATACCTTTACCAACGCCACTAATAACGCCACCAGTTACCAAGATGTATTTCATGGTGAACTATAGTTCCTGCAAAAAAAAAAAAAAAATGAAAACGACGAGTCAGCAAATGAATAAGGATTTTTTACTGAGGATGTAATAAAATTTACTATAGGTACATACACGAAAGATACGAAACTAGGTACATATAAAGTAATGCTTTGACAGGTATTAGAACTACACAGGAGTAAAGATACCAAAGTAATGTTAATTCTATTAAAACACAATGTTGAAATCGATAATTATTGAAATGCGTAATCAGCCTAACGCAACAAACGCTTCGTTTTTTAGATAGAAATATTGCACCGGAGTCATAAAGTAAGAAATAAGTAACTGAATACTTATGAAAACGTTATCAGTTACCGGATAGGTATTAGTTTCTAAGATTATTTACCGGATATTGGAAGAAGACTTGGTGAAATTGTTGAAACTGATCAATCAGACAAAACTAACGTTCGCGTAAAGATACACACTGGAATAATTCCTTTTTTATTTGATTTTTAAATGAAGAAAGCACATGTCGAATACGCGCTTAATTTAAACATTGCTCGATAAATGGATAAATTGAAATGGAACTTGGCGAGTGTGATAAGAGAACATAAAATGCGAAACGCATGTTGCTTGGGTCGGCGCATTGGATCGATGCTGGTGTTTTAAACTGAAACACGTGACATCATGTGGGCTCTTTGCCACTGATATGCGAGCTAAACCTGGCAGAAAACGAATCATTTCGTTTATTTGACGTTTCGCGTATTTACGGCGTAAGTTAGGCAATTTTATTAACATTCCTGCTGAGTGGTTGCATTTGTTCTAAACTTAGGCGCAGATATGGAATTTTATTCATATTTAGAGGTCTTGAAGGGTGGGAAGGAAAGAAGTGACTATAAGGATCTTGTCTACATTCATACCTCAGCGAATTTTTGCGATTTTTCAGTTTGAAAAATATATTAGATTGTAGGTAAGTATTTTAGCTCCTGCTACCACGATCTTATTTAAAATTTGAAAAAAATCCCCCTAACAATTCGCAATTTATCGAAATCTCGCCAATCGATTGGGAACGAATTTTTGGGTTTTCCAGTTTTGAAACAATTTTCGTAAGAAGAACCAAAATTAATTTTACCGCCTATAATAGACTTTTATCAGCGATCTACTGCAATATTTTCGATCTATTTAGACCAAAATGTTGGAAATTATTTTCCGCTGTTTCAAATATGAAACCTCTTTGTGATTGAGTAGATATTCTTGAAGAATCAAAAAATTTTTCGTTCACAACCGAATTCGACAACCTAAAAAGTTGTCAAAGGAAGGACCCCTGAAGTTGTTCAAAAGCTTCAGGGAATTTTTCGATCTTATAGTTTCAACGATACAAAAAGATTTCACTTTAAGGAGCTCCTTTTGTGACAAATTTATCAAAATTGTAAAAAATAGAATACACGATCATCAAAAAAAAATATTTGTTGAAGACTTTACAATAACGATTCAAAAACATAAGAATGGTTTCAGTACTCGCCAGGTCGAAATTCGTTCAAAATTTCACCTTTATAGCTCAATTTTGTGGTAATTTTGAGTTTTTCACTCGATTTTTTCGTTCCTCAATTAGAAAAAAATAATTTTCCAAACTCGAATGAATAAAATATTCTGGACTCATCGTAAACCATACTTACTACATATTTTTAAATCAAATTTGAAAAAAAAATACAAATTCTGACATTGCCATACTTTTACAAATAAAAATTCAATCGTTTTCAAATCCTTCAATTTTGATAATATAGATATGATGATGATGATTTTATTATTATTTGGATGAAATATAACGTCGTGTTTTGCATTATTTTGAATCAAAAAATCCGGTTGCATAGAGAGTGGAGAGTCGCTGAGGAACTATCATTCTAAATCAATTCTTATCAAAATTTCTTGATAGACAGGTTATGAAGTTTCTCAGTTAGTCTATTCATCCTTCGGTTGATTTGCTCAAAATTGATACGGAGAAGTCACAAGTACAAATTGACTAATGAAAAAGAGCTAAGTATAGGGTCATTCCACGTCAATTGTACCAAGAAGTGGTAGGGGGGTTCGGCGATTTTTTTGAAATTTTTCCTGTGGAAAGACCTACCGAAGGAATGACCGATGGCGCAAATCGCAGCCCTCTAGCCCATTTTTAACGGCAGCCAGGGGGTATCAAAGTTCTCAGTGAACCAAAAATATCATCCATTTCAGCAGTAGATTACTCGATAACCGCGATACCTACCAAAATGGAACATTTTCCCATAGTTAGGGGGTTTGAAAAGCTTTTTGGTGATATCATAAAAATCAGTGTTGCCACTTTTTTTTCGTACAAAAAATTAGCTCAAAAAGTTTCGAAATGTAGTTTTCACATCGTTCCGACTCTCAAAACTTCTGAAAAAAAATATATTATGGACAACTTTTCATGCTGAACAACATAGTAAAAAATTGGAATGGTAACATGTTGCAAAGTCGATTTAAAAAAATTTAAAGTTTGTGAAATAATGCAATTTTTTGATTTAAAACACGAAAAAAAGTTTTGATAGGTGAAGTTGACCCATTTGACCCCCATTTTTACGTATCTGTTGAAAAAGTTGAAAAAACCCTTTCACTCGATAAAATGAACTCCTCACAAAAAATCAAAATTCGAAAAAATTCAATTTTGAATCTCAAACATCAAAAAAAGTTTAAATTTATTCAGTTGTCTTATTTTGACCTCTTTCTGACGTATTTAATGAAAAAGTTGATAAAAATTACACTCTCAACAAAAAAATAAAAATTCCTTCATTTTTTGAATCTTTTCGAATTTTGATTTTTTTGTGAGGAGTTCATTCCATCGAGTGAAAGGGTTTTTTCAACTTTTACAACAGATACGTAAAAGTATGGGTCAAATGGGTAAACTTCATCTATCAAAACTTTTTTTCATGTTTTAAATCAAAAAATCGCATTTTTTTGCAAACTTTAAATTTTTTTAACTCAACTTTGCAACGTGTTACCATCCCAATTTTTTAATATGTTGTTCAGCATAAAAAGTTGTCCATAATGTATTTTTTTCAGAATTTTTGAGAGTCGGAACGATGTGAAAACTACATATCGAAACTTTTCGAGCTAATTTTTTGTACGAAAAAAAGTGGTAACACTGATTTTTATGATATCACCAAAAAGCCTTTCAAAACCCCTAACTATGGGAAAATGTTCCATTTTGGTAGGTATCGCGGTTATCGAGTAATCTACTGCTGAAATGGATGATATTTTTGGTTCACTGATAACTTTGACACCCCCTGGCTGCCTTTAAAAATGGGCTAGAGGGCTGCGATTTGCACCATTGGTCATCTCTTTAAATGGTCTTTCCACAGGAAAAATTTCAAAAAAATCGCCGAACCCCCTACCACTTCTTGGTCCAATTGACGTGGAATGACCCTATAGGCCACCTCGCCAACTACTCCGTTGGCGAGTTGAATAATGATTGAATGCAATGAGCTTTAAATTTCATCACATAACCTCCAACCAATTTCATTCGTTCATTTTCGACAATTTTCACCCCCAATAGAACAGAAAATTGACGATTAAATGCAGAAAGAACTATAGATAACACGAAACGAACACATCAAAGTGAGCCATGTTTCTTGGATCGTAATTATATGTATATTACCCATAATTACCTACATCGCATCTATTCCATATTTTTAGATAAACGCTACTTAATGTCACGATAAAGACGATCAGACCGTAAATAATGATATTTCGACTTTAGCCAAAGAAGCAGGAAGGCTTAATTTATGGCAAAAACAAATCCAATCAACCTTAGATTACAAAGTCGAAGACCGAAATACCACCGCCGGATACCGGATACACCGGATAATGATTTAATACCTGTTAACGACGAATCGAACATCGAAGCAGCCGGCAGCCGCCAAACAGACAAAATGGAATAGGTATCGCTTCCACCTGCACAGGTCTGTTTAGGCAATACCATCGACACAGTGACGCCCGAACATTTGGCCGCTTGCTACGACGATCAGTTAGTACGGTTCTGACAACCTTTCTGCACGATTCTTTGTCAGAGTGTGCGTAGCTGCGGTGCGGTTCATACTTTCAAAGTCATTTAAATAAATGGAGTCATCAAGTTTTAAAATCGCGCCGTTACACTGTCCGTCAAGTCTCGTGCTCGTAGTTGTGTGTTTCTAAATGCTAAATGGTGCTGTTCCATGGTTTGAAATGGAAACATTTTCTGTTACAAATAAACCGGTTTCGCTTTAATTTCAGTTTATAATTGTGTCAGAATTATTTTTGGTCCATCATTAGCACCAGTCGTTTACCGGTAAGTTTCAAAACACGCGTGATTTTCATTTACGTATACATAGTTCGATGTGTTTTTTTTTAGATTTTTATTTTCGAAATTGATAATTTGTAGGTAACTAATGTTCGAAAAAAAAGTTGAGCAGAATTGCTCGAAAATTTGCGATAATTTTCCCTCCTTTTTTCGATGTAGGTAACCAGTATTGTGTGGAATAACGATACTTATTCTCGGGTATTCTCGAAAAACACCTACTTGTCGTGTTATCGAGTGTTTGAAAACATGTAATGTATGAATGAAAAGCAATAAAAAACGATTAGATATGAGCTCTTGGGTATAAAATTGTGTTTACCATTTCGAATCTTTTAGTAATTTCGCCAAGTTTGCTGCTTTTTCTTTTTTGGTCAATTTTCCCTCCCTTTTTGGTGCTGCTGATTTTCATTCTTATCTCGATGCAAATTCAGTTACAGGAAGGAAGTGACTCACCTGGAATGTGTTTCGTGTGATAAGAAATGCCCGGAATTTTTCAAAATTGTGTCGTGTGAAAATGTTGCCATTTCCATTAGTTTCGATGCTGTGATGAGAGGGGGGAAGGGTAGTGGAAAAATACGTTATAATGAGGAACCGGCATAAGTACGAGATAAATGCTGCGGTAATTGAAAGAATAGATGACTAAAGGGTTCTAAATTGGGACGATTAACTTTTTTGATAATTTAGTTGATCGTATATGGTATACCTAACCGACGCATTTATTCGAACGATGTTGTACACTGTGATCAAAGATCATATGGGACATATGCAGCAGAGTAGGAGCAACCGGCATCGAATGAATCTCGCCTCTCGGCGTGACAGAATAGATAATTGATTTACGAAGGCAGGAAATGAGTTAGTCTGTGAATTTTAAAAGGGGTGAGGGGTTATGTGACGCTGCGGGACATTTGGATCGTTAAACGTTGGATTATCATATAGTACCTATCATTTGGGGGAGGGGGGATTCAAAAGCGGAAATGCCATCCCTAATACACTTACACGAAGAAGTCCGATAACTGTACCATTTTAAATTGGGTAATTTTCAAGTTTGAAGTTTTTTTTTCTCTCTCTCTCTTTGGCGAATTATTACTGATACTACCTACGTATAATTATATACGGCTTCCAAGCAAGCTATATGGTGCAGTAATAAGAGAGATTACAGTACACGTTTTTAGTCTGACTCTGAAGCTAGTCCTAGACTGTAAAGTATGTACCTACTAGCTGGGTATCTGTCGCGCCGAAATGATATTTCGTGTGATCTTGAATTTTAATATTTATTAATTTGTATAATAATTACACTGACTCAGAAGCATTTGATTACCGTCTGGAAATCGACGAAGGATTACTACATTAAAATTAACCGGTTTTTAAACCGGTTTAAACTAACTTTAGATTACGTAGATTTTTTTTTTCTTTTTTTAAATGTATTTATATAAAGAGGGATCATCGGATATTAGGATGGTAAATTCATTCATCTCGTGCATATAGGTAAGAGAGGCACAATTTTTCAGCATTTTCATCTTGTGTTTCTTCTCGTAATTAACTGAGGATATATAAGCCCTTCTGTACCACCTTCCACGCCCAAAAATTTTCCACAAACCCATCCCATATTTTGAAAACCATCTTATCCGATTTAAGTTTAATAATGGATTTCAAATTGGTGTAAATTTCACCTAGGTACCATGGTTCTCAGCTGATAGAATAGGTTCATTGTAGAATGTTCAACAGTGTTTATTAGCGTGTTCTCAGCAACACCTTTTGTCGTTTTACTAATTCATTTGTACATATGTATAATATTACAAACATATACCTGTATAGTATAACGAATTAGTCTGTTTGTTTCGCGTATATGCATTGATAGCCAAAGCACGGTGTGGCCATAAATCAGTGGAAAAACTATAAAAATCTCAATCGCGTAAAAACCAAGATTATCGTAAAAAAAAAGAAGCAAAAAATAGGTCATCGGTGCTGGGGATCGCACTTGTGCTAATAAATTCAGACACGTAAGTAATTAATACGCGACAACGCGTTTTTTTTTAAAGTCACATACTACGAGCGTACATTTTTTGCACTCGTATGTCTATGCTCCTTAATACTTATACCTATTATACAAGGTGTCCGAAAAAAAGTCTAGAGTTAAAGGTAATCAGTGGAGTGATTTGCATCGGTGAAGAGTGCAAAATAATACGATGTGTTGGTCTGTATTCGCTGTAACCTATGCTGTTTGGCAATCTCTTAATTTATCTAAATTACTCCGATCGAGAAGAATTTCACACTTGAAATATAGTTTCAAGGTTACCAATATTAAGTAAGTAACTGTTTATCACGAGAGGGAAAGGGAAAGAGATACGATGCAGATGAAAAAAATTGTCGATTTTTTTTCCTATACCAATACGATGGTCTATCTTTATACGTTGTGTGTGTGTGGTTTATTGTAGATGCAAATCCAATCCTCGATCAATTTTTTTTTCCAATTCCAAGTAAAAAATGTCGAAAATATAAGCGACTGATAAGAATAGATTTCTATAGCGGGGCAAAGTTTACCCGAGTTGTGCTTTTATTTATGTATACTTACGAAGGTACGTCACAGTCGTAGTTATTGGTTACCATATTAATAAAATAAAACTCTTCGTTCAATGATATCGCGCACGTACATACATATTTTCCCGTGCACAATAATCGTATTACAAATAAACATTATTTATTTGTATTCGAATACAATGCTGGCTTCGATACGCCGTTTCGTATTGTTTAGAAAGTGTGATTTATTTTCAAAATGACCAAAAATGGTAGATAGAATAAATTTATGAATTGATAAAACGTCAAAATATGTACCTTACATTGAAAATATACTTCGACTAGGTACCTACTAAGTGTTATTTTGGAACTTTCTATTCTATTATTTAAGGAAAGAGTTGGGGAAAGACCAAAAAAAAAAAAATGACGAGTCAATATGGTCATTCTCACTAATATTTTTTCTGCTTTTCGTTTGATTTTTGCAACATTTTACTCGGTTTTTGAGATTTTTCTGAATCAACTTTCAACAATACATATTTTGAGGAATTGTTGCTAAAATTACCTTAATTTTATAGAAATTTTCACCAATTTTTTACAATTTTCAGGTATATTCTATTCATAAATATCCCCAATTTACGGTTTTTATAAGTTTTTATTGCACCACCAACGGAATAAAATTTTTGTCTTTTATTAAGCACAGTTTCGTAATATTTGATCAATTTTAAGGATTTTAATTTATGC
The DNA here is from genome assembly GCF_950023065.1 of Planococcus citri. Lineage (NCBI taxonomy): Eukaryota > Metazoa > Arthropoda > Insecta > Hemiptera > Pseudococcidae > Planococcus > Planococcus citri. The sequence continues at coordinate 1,713,956 of NC_088678.1, read as the reverse complement.
AAGTGGTTGCCTGGTTGGTGCCTATATTTTTGAAAATCTTGAAAAAATTTTAAAAATTGGACTGAAAATTTTGAAAAAGTCATCGATGAATTATATTTTTGACAAAAGAGGTATTCCAACTGGCAGAAAAGTTTTTAAACCGAAATTAAATCCAAAGAGCATTCAAAAACGTGAACTTTTGAAAAACCATCGGGCCAAAAATGGGAAAAAAATCCAAATCTTGCCAAGGGATCGAGGAATCTGAAATTTGGCCAGCATGTACTTTTTTGAATCACTTTCCCCCCTCCTCCCCCTCCAGAACCGACTGAGAACGATTTCGAACAATTTTGAGCAGTTCCAGAGCCTCGAGTAGATTTTTAAGTCTTTTTGGATTTTTTGTGAATTTTTTTGAAAAACAGTTACGGGCCACAAATTGAAAAAATTTAACTGTCGCTGAATTGATCTAGAATTTTGAAACTTGACGTGTATGTTTTTCTTTACACCTCCCCCTCGCCCCATCTTTCCTTCCCGTTGATTGGAAACCATTTTTGAGCAGTTTTGGAGCCTGCAGCAGATTCCTAAGGGTCTTTTTAGATTTTTGATGAACTTTTGAAACCTGTACCATGCCTATGGATTGAAAATGGAGATGGGAAGGTATATGCCCTATTTTTGACCGCTCAAAGTGACTGGAGACAACTTTGAGCCATCTTGTGGAGTTCTGGAATCTCTAGTAGATTTTAAAAAACTGAAAGTTGGAATGAAGTTGATGAAAACCTAAAATTCACTTCATACTCTAATCTTAACAATATGATGAGTCGACTAGAGGTGGTTTAGAGCCGCTTTGGATTCTCCAGCTGTTTGAAAATGTCAGATTTTCGAAAAGTGCCATAAAAACTATCGAGTCGATTTTGGAAAAAATAAAATGTGATTGAGGTTTTATCATTGTTCCACCTCTGATTAATTACACATCATCTTTCCAAAATCGGTTTCTGTCAATTCGAAACCAATGTGTACCCTACCTAATACGAGTCGAGATCAGTCACCATAATACGGACTAACTACTTTTATACGTGCTGAAATTAATTTAATCAGCTTTCTAAGGCGTTTTTTTTTCGAAAATCAAAATTTTTACAATCTGACTGGAGGCTTTAGAATGGCTTGAAACCACCTCCAACCCACTCAGAACGTTGAAGAAATTATGGTACAAAGAAAATTTAAGCATTCTAACTCCATTGGGCACAATTTTGGAAAATTTCGATCTTAAAAAATTTGTTGGAGACTCGAAAATTGTTCAAAATTTGTGGTGGATGCATGTCAAATTATAGATTTTCAAGTCATTCTGGTGAAATTTTGATTTTTGGCGTCTTAGAACCCTTTGAGTCTCAAAAAATTACGAATCAAAAAATGTCCTTGAGGATTTGCTTATTTTGGAAATTTTCAGAAAAGTTGTGCACACAGTTTCAGGGTTAAAAAAGTAGTTTTTTTGTTCAAGGTTAATTGGTTTACAAACTCATTTCATTAAAACTTTGTGCCCTTAACTTGAAGGAAACCAGGAGGATGAACAGGAATTAAAAGTTAAATCTGATGGAAATAATTTCGATATTCGACTAGGTACCTATAATTGAATTGTTTTCCTTTGTATATATGAATTTCTGTTTGATTGAACTAACAATACGTATTGATTACGTATGCGAGATAAGTATGTTGATGACGAGGAATCAAATTTTTGTCGCAAAATGACGACTTCGTTTTTTTTTACAGCTCATGAGACATAATTTTCAGTTCGAACTGAATTTACTCGGTAAATAATTCAGCCAAAAATGATGACTTTTTTCTGTATTTCACCTCGTTAATCCCTACCTAAAATTTCAAGAATTCAAAAATCAATAATTTTTATTATTGTTTTTCTCATCATTACTTTCCCTTATCAAGGACAAAACTCGGCGGTAAACATCATTCATAATGAAATGTTTGATTAATTTTTGAACATAATCGCCTTTTTCAGTCTTAAAATTTTCTAGACATGTTCAAACTCCCCCTCTTAAAATTCATTAAACGAAAGATGAATATATCGTTCATTTACAACTCTTGTTCGAAACTTTTTGAATTTTTCATTTTTCCATTTCGTTAAATAGGTACATATAAATATTCTCAATTGTTTGGATAAATGTTGCTCTTTTGGAACATTAAAATCGGAAAGTTGACACAATTCTGGTAATAACCAAATGTCTGACAAAGAAAAAGTGCTCAATGATAGAATTTTCCCATTTTCATGGCTTTTCTGTTGCATGAATATTGTTTAAAAAATTTCGATTTTTAGCTGATAATAAATCAAATTGCCTGTTTGATAAAAAAAAAAAAAAAAAAAAATGAATACTTCAAAAGAAAATTGTATTTTTCAGTTCAAAACAGAAGCTACAAAGGCTAAAAATCAATTTTCCTCTTTCATCGCTGATTTTTTTTTTTTTTTTTGTTGAACTGGAGAAATAGGATGGTTCACTGTTTTTCGTAGGTAGATATAGGTAAAGGGAAAACACAAACAACGCGAATTATCGTTTAACCTTTAACCTGAAGCGACAAGTTCCGGAATTGGGAAACGCAAATAATGAAGGCAACCCTTATAATAGAATAGTATAACTTCTTAAACAGATACCTACTTATAAATAGATAGCTCTGGCTCGTCGTTATTCAAATTTAGTATCATTGGTTACCTGAAAAGGAGATTTTTCAAAACAAAACGTAAGTAGGTAAATATATACCTTTTTAATTGATGATTGAAAGGCGATAATATTGGTGTAATGGAAAGAGTAAAAGAGGCTATATTTGATTTAAGTAGCCAGCGCCAAAATACTTACCTAGGTATATTCGGAAACACGATGGTAAATACTTTTCGATAAAGTACTCCTGGTGGTATATCGGTTAAAGAATTGCGAAGTGCGAGGAGTAGAATATTATAAGCTTTCGATGGGGGAAGGCGGAGGAAAAAAAGCTATACATAACGATCGCATGTTTGAAGAACAGAAACAGAAGTTTTCAAGCAATACATGACGTTCGTGTTTAGTCGAATAAATAATGCAACAATTTCTCGAAGCGTCATCCTATACCTACTTGTGATGGCCGCGACCGCGTAATTATTGATAGTGAATTTTCCAACGAGCAGCGATATTACTCGTATATTTGTTGTATCGAAATATTATGTAAGTACGTTTGGACGAATGAGACGCGGCGCTGATTAAGTAAACGAGTGGAAAACACGATTCGGGAGTATAGGAAAGTGGAAGGAAATTTTACGAATAAAATATATATCTAATATAGGTAGATAGGATTCACACTCGTCTTTTTTTTTTTTTTAATAAAACTTTACCGTGTCAAGGTTATGCTCTTTTTATATGATGGCGGATGACTGCTCTATACCTCTATTTCATCGATTGTACGTATATAAACATTTTAATGAAACAGAACAGAAGAAGAAATAGAATGTGATCATATACTAGATCGGTGTATTATGTCTTTCTATAGGTAGGTACTCGATACTACTCGTAGTTATAATTTGAAACAGCAGACTCAACAGTGCAAAAATTGTTGCCCAAGTCGAATTGCATTTAGCACGCTCTTCGTGTAATTCGTTTCTATATTATTAATCCTTATCACGCGACCAATTAGTAGGCTTTAACGAAAATAAATTTTCGTTCACTAGGTTAGTAGGTACACACACACACACACGGTGTCGAAAATTGAACGAAAATTTCCTTTCAACCGGTTCACTGACGCCATGCCATCGTATAGTAGGCTCGATACCGCCGACGCCAAATCGGTTAAAAGAATCGCTCTTGTTTCCGGCCACGAGAACGTGACGATGACGTCGTGACGTACACATACTTGAAAATTTCACTAGCTTTGAGCATGGTTTTGAAAAAAAAATTTCAATTTAAAGAACAGGAAATGCTCGATTAAAATACACGCGCGCTAATGGCACATTTTAAACGGTTAACTTTCCATATGTACTCGCGTACAGAGACGCCTCTACCTCGTCCCCCGCACTCTCCATCGCTTCGATTCGTCTACCTGATTCTATATACAGAGTATCATTGCTCTGAATCCTTGAACGTCAATTATCAATTTTTTCGTCTTCGTTTCATGTACTTATATTTACAAGCCCCCGTGTAGTTTTCTTTTCGGTCGTGAAAACGTCAATTGTAACGAAAAAAGTTGTGTAAATTGCATACTGTAGCTTTTAATAATGGGCTGGGCCGGATGCCTTTAATGCTTATAATTTCTTCTCCCTGCTCTCTTTTAAGGTATAATAATGCAAACACAGCTTACCAGGGAAATTTGTACTTAACTATACGTATAAGTATATCGTTTTCATATCGTTGCATGTTTTCGGAATGGTTTTTTAAAACTTTTCGTCGTACATAAAATTCGGTTCCACCCCCTCACCCCATTTTTACTAATACTGAGGGTAATACTTCAATATTGCGTCGAATATAGTCCAGCCTAAATTCATCATTTAAACACCAAATACGACGAAAAAAAAAACAATAAAATATGCTAATTTCATCTGACGTTATAATCGCCTGAAAACTTTGCTTTTAAGTATATGCTTAATGTAAGATCGATACGCCAATGTCACGTCAGAAATTTGACAAATAAATCAGGCTTGAGGTGTCTGGCTAAATTTTTCCAGAAAAGTGGGTTATTGAGTTGGACTTGGACATCTCAAAAATTACGAGGAAGTTTTATTTTCAGCAAACGGAATTTTTTCTAGATGTAAGAGGATTTTGAAAACTTATATACCTACAAGAAATTTTGAAACAGTAAAATATGTTATTTTTTAAAAAAGTCGCTGAAACTTGCGAAGTAAGTACATCAGTACCTATAAGTGTCAATTTTTGAGTATTTTTAAAATTTATTTTCGGATTCTGATTCTCAATTTCAAAGCATGTATTTTTATGATTTTTCGAACAAATTATGAACTTTTCGTGATGGGATTCCAAAACCCAGCGGGGGGGGGAGTGATTCTCAAATTTCAAAATCTTGCAAACTTTCAGGAATCATAAAATTTCAAAAAAAAATCCAGAAAGCACGTATTTTTATGTTTTTTTGAACAAATTATGAACTTTTCGTGATGGGATTCCAAAACTCAAGGGGGGGGAGTGAAGGGATATTTCGGTCAAGATGTGAACAAATTACGTCACACGATACTTATTTGACATTTTTTTAAGATTTTAGGTTTCTGCACCTATCTTACATGATGAAAATTTCAACAAGAGAAATATTAATGCTTCCTAGAGTTTTTCAGATCTAAAATATGTAGCCCTGCAATTTGGCGAGCTTTTGAAAACTGGGCTTTCAAAAATATCTCAAATTTGAATTAAAAATTTTTGGATAATATTTTTGAAACTGCTTTCATTATCACCGTTAAAAAGCTGAGAAGAGTTTTTTTGCAAGTTGCAGCAGTCTTGAGCAATTATACTCCAAAGCTGGTCATTATATGAATGACGCACCTCACTTGCTCTTAGGGTGGTGGGAAGCTGATGCTGGAGATTCCTCAAATCAAATCTACCAGGAAATCAGGAAATGGCCCTTATTTTGTTCAAAATAAAAAAAATGAAATATTTGAAAACACTTAAATTTTGGTTTTCGAAAATTTTTGTTTTCAGATCAGTTTTTTCCAAATTTTTAATTTTAGAATGAAAACTTTTCTCTTTCACATTTTCTGGAACTAAATTGTGGAAATTTTGTCTGTGAGCTGTCCAAGTTTTCAAAATAAATAAATAAATAACTAAAATAAAGATGGGATTGTGTTTTGGAAAATACTTAAAAAATGACATTTTTTATGGTCCTAAAAAAAAAAAAAAACTATAATGGAGGGAATTTTGAAAAAGTTTAGGTAATGAAATTTCTAATTCAATTTTTGCTCAAATACTACGGTCTAATTTCTTAGTTCAACGTTCCGCATTAAAATTCTTGAAGTTAGTTCGTTAAATTTCTCCAGAACGAAAAGACTTAAATTTTTGAAAAAATGAAAAATCATAACTTTTCCACGAATAAATTTAATGTGGGAGATAAGACGTACCTATAGGTATATTCTATGCTGGCATTTTCACTGAGGCGAGAGTCTTTGAAATAACATCGGAACATCACGAAAAAAAAACAAGTAATTTTTTATCGAATTAAATCGTCGAGGGAGAATATTTAACGATCTGAAAGATGCCAAAATATGACACCAGCAAAAAAAGTTTCCAAAATTTCCACTTTTTCAAAGGTATAGAAAAGAATGCGAACAGCAATTCTTTCGACGACGATAAGGTAACATAAAATACGAAACTGAGCCAACAAAAAATCGCGCTGATTCCAAACCAAAACGTTTATTTTCTATCTATTTTTTAAATAAAAAAGAAAAAAATGAACAATGACACGACTGGCTTTTAAAAACCAATAAAGGAAAAACGATTGCATGCTCGAAAGGAGAGGAAAACTTCACCCAGTGTTACGTACACGTTCAAAAATCAATTTCTCGAGACGATGAAATAAAGAGTCAATTTTCTAACCTTTTTTTTTTCAGTCAGAGTGAAAAGGGTGAGAGTGTGCTTTTGGGATTTGTGTTTTTGCTTGTACAGAAAAGAGAAAAAAATCGGTAAATATACACAGGGGGTTGTCAGGTTGTCACCGGTGGTATTTTTGTTTCGTATTCGCGCACATTAAACATCTGCGATTTATAGACGATGAAACGAGCGCGACAATAAAGCTAACAATAATAATAACACGATAAATAATAATATAACGCTTTAAACTGGATTCAACTTACCGTATCGAGAATAAAAAGAAGGGCGAGAAAATTGTACGATGAGATGAATTTAAGGCCTTCAATTTGTTCGTTTACGATATGAAAATGAGAAACGCGATCGAACACTGGAATATGCAACTGGCATTCGTTTAGTACTCACTTGTCTGATGCATTTGCTCATTCGGTGTAGCTGATTGTGAGACAACCGCACGGCTAGATTACCTGCACAAATACCGTTATAAGGCGACTTATACCTATAGTAATGTATTCGTAGAAAGAATTCCACTAAACGTATACAAAAGGAATGACCGCGAAAAAATACAAATAAAAACAAGGTATAATAGGGCAGGTATTTCGAAGGGTCGAAGCGTGTAAAAAACAAGAAATGAGGGACTGGTTGCTCGACTACAGACAATAAACTATAGAGTTCTGTGTACCCATTCATTACTAAGTAAAAAATGATGTTTGTATGGCGAGTTCAGCGAATTGACTTTAGATATATTGTGAGAGGACAGAGAAACTGATTTTAGTCTTGAAATTTTTTTTTTACGTGGGTTCACTCTTCAGTCTTCAATAGCCAGTCCCTTTTGACAAAAGAATGACTTATTTACAAAAATGTCAGGTACCTACCTACCTAAGTTGATGGTGATTTTGGTGTATAATCAGCCATGAAAATAAACATCAAATTATTAAAGATTTCTATACAAATCGCACGAATACCTGTCTAAGTATTTTTTGTATCTAATAATTCATGAACTTGACCAGTTGTGTTCGTGTGGTGTATTAAAGGTTTAGGTCAATGAGTTAAAAGTGTGTAGTCTTCATTTAAAATTATGTCATTGACTCGGGTAGGTAGGTATTATACTTGAAAACTATAATGAGGCTTCCAATGAATTAATATTTATCCCATAAGGTGTTCAAAAATTTATAAAGCGTGTTTTGTTTCATACCTAAGCGTGACTTTTCTGGTTCAAATATTCTTACCTGATTGAAAAACAAATACCCAATCGAATTTTTTTTCAGAGATATCTCGATACAAAGTTACTTTTAGAAATCTCAAATTCAAATTAAATTTTTTTGTGAAAAATTCAAAATTTACTTTTTTTAACTTGAACAACATTTAAGAATAATCGGTACAGACATTTTTTTGGAATTACAGATTTCATTTCCATTTTATAAGTAATAAAAATTAAATTTTTTCATTTTTTTTCACATTTTTCAAAAAATTATGAGAAATTTTTTCAACTCAGCTGGACTATCAGCCATGATTCTTCAACTTGTTTTATCATTGCTGTAAAAACTTGGATTTGGAAAAATGTAAATTTTCATGTACTTTTTCCCCTCCTCCTTCATAGTGGTCCTCATTTTGAAGTTTTACTCGGAGAAAGTTGCTGGATTTTATGAGAATTTATGATTCCAGATTTAGTACCTGTAGATAAGTCCCTTAAAGCTAAAACAAAAATAGTAAAATGTGGCGGGTAAAGAAATTTTATTTTTTTTAAATAGTTGACCTCTTTTTCAGAAAAAATCCACAAGTGTTTCAAGCCACGTTAGTCCTGCTTTACTTAGAGTTTTCCTTCCTCTTAGAAAAACCGAAGAAAAAAATTAAAACAACGTGGGAGAAATGTTATCAAAAATTTCAATTTCTACTTCGAAATACTTCCAAGTAAATCGTAGGCCTTTCAAAATGAAAATTGAAAAAAAGTCGATAAAAAATTTTTCTGAACTATTCTTAGCAGAAGAAAACCTCGTCTCCGTTCCCTCGTAACATTTTTGAATTTTTTTTCCAAATTTTAGAGCTTATACATAAAGGAAACTAAAAGCCACGACATTGGAAATCAGGAGTTTCTTCTCTTAAGAATAAGTGAGTAACAAAAGATTTGAAAATTGATTCAATTTTTCTGTTTTTTTTTCAACGAGAAAGTGAAACTAGAAAAATGTTTTCTTGAAAAAGGGGTTATCTGAGGAAATTCTTATGCTGAAATTGAAATACGAGACAAACCGAAATTTCAGGGACTGAAGTTCATTTTTTGCTTGAAAAAAAAGGGGAAAAATCAGAATTTTACCAAATTAACATATAATGCTGAAATTTTGATATGTACCTACTTACTCTATTTTACACTTCCAAAATCGATTGACACCCTTTTCAAACTGTTTTGAGCAAATTCTAGAGTCTTCAGTAGATTTTCCAAAGTTGAAATTTCCATCTTTTCACCCATTGAAGTTGAAAAGCTAAAACATCATTTGACACTATGATTTCAACACGGTGAGTCAATTTTATGCAGTTTCAAACCTTTTTAGAGCTTCCAGGATTTTTTTTTTGAAAAAAAAAAACAGATTTGCAATAAATGCTATAAAAACCGTCTAAATTAGGTTTCTTACCGATTCGAAATTAAACATTTTTCCAATTTTTAACGATGAAGTCATTAGAGAATTATGTATACGGTTTCAAACCTGCAAAATCTTAATTTAGCTATTTTTCATACCTTTTTTTTTTTTGCAAATTTTAGAATTTCCAAAGCATGACTGAAAGCTCCAAAAGGTCTCAAAACCAGATGCAATTCGTGCAGCATGTGAGATTGAGGGAAATTTCGTGCAAAATTTAACATTCAAAAATTCGCTGGAGGCTTTCAGAACTGCTGAAAACGACCCATAACCTTTTCCGATAAATTTTTGGTGTCGAAAATTGGGCACATGCCAAATCTCAGCTTTCTGGGACGATTTGGTAGAATTTCAATTTTTCCCCATTCTTGGTCCAAATTTTTGATTTCCAAAAATGCATCAAAAATCGAAAAATGTACTTGGGCACCTGGAATTTTGACTGGTGATGTGCATATTTTTGAATGCTGTCCCATTTAAAAATTGTTCTGCCAGTTGTGACGCTTCTCTTGCGAGTAATTTGATTTGTCCCATCTGTAATGTGCACGACATCTGCACGACTCCATTTTTAACTAGATACTTAGGTTCGGTTTCATCGGGTTCGAAATTGATGCATAGATTATTGGAACCACGAAAGTCGCAAATAAGGAAAAATTTAAGCACCCAAGCAGGTAAATTTGTCTGAAGTGCTGGAAAAACAGACAGTTACCAACCTAAAAAAAAACACCTACATGCCTGCTCGGTACACAGTACCAATGGTGTGGCGTCCTTGTACCGAATTCGCGGTATAAAAATTTGAATTTGCGTCACGCGTTGGGTAGGGCAATGCGCTTTCGAGCTCTTGAAAATGTACTCGAATATACCGAACGGTAAGTAGATAGGTAAATAATTAGCGAATCGGTATATTTTTAGGTTAAAATTACGATCGATGGGGAATCGATGTTTGATAATGAGGTGATTTTCGCCATACACGACGATCTTGGCTCTCTTCAGTTCAAATATAATCGGTAATCACGCGCGCCGGGCTCAAGAGAGTGAGAGGCGAGTCGAGAAGGAAAACTCGTCAAACGGTGTTATCAGCATTTCGAGTTGCATTTTTTAGAGAGCAAGTGGAGTAAATTGATAAGGAATAGGTATGGTAATTTTCAAGTCTGGTTGATTTTTCAATTTCAAGTCGTACCTATATGTAGGTATATCGCGACGAATAATTAACGATGTTGACACGGTGTGCTTAATTTACGAATGCACTGTTGATAGGTGGTTATAATATGTAAATGTTGATATGGGTGAGCCTAATCGCGAGACCCGGAGAGTGAGAATGAAATCATATCTGTGCTGTGTGTTTGAAAACAAGCGATAAGGCATGACCGAGTTCAATCGTATGTACGTAATAATGTTCGTTTCGTACGTTCAGCGATCGGTTCAAATAGCTCAACATTTTATCAAAGAATGCTCACAAGTTGGTGAAAAAGGAACGAGCGTCGATGTGCCACACCACTGCCATGCTACCTCTTCGCTCACATACATGTACATACTCGTACTTACGCGATCCTACCTATATGTGACTTACTTACTCGATTACGCAAATTGTAAAATGGTAAATAATATTATATTAGGTATACTTAGTAGAACGTTTGCAGTCGCGACCATATATTATAGTTAACCACATTGTACATATCGCGCAGAAAGTAGATACATATAAGCATTTTATGTACACAGACATAGATATAGCTATTTTCTGGTGTGGAAACGACATTCGATGGGTAGATATTGATACGCGACTACGAGTAAGTATTGGCGTTTCTCTCAAAGGGCAAATCGAATACGAACGTCAATTGGGGCCACATTCGTCGCTTTGCGCCGGTAATAACTCTTGTACTTATTTTATGCGTCTATGCTCAATTGAGCAATTGAGCATAAAATGTAACTTATATCGCAGTCAAGTTGGAAAAACTTCATTAGTCGTGGTCGATGGCGATGGTGCAGAGTATCAATGTATAGGTATTTCGTAAGACGGACTGATGACGGAGGCGGTCACCGTCCACCGTCCACCGTCGCGTCGTGGCGGCGGCTTCGTCGACGACGAGACGACGTTATTGTATCATTTGTAATTAGATGAGTTTGTTATGTCGTGTTTTGTCACAGCCATCAGCATAATATTTACATTACTCGTTCATTGATGAGCGAATAAATAGGTAGTTTAGTGACTTGCGAACGTTTCTGGGCGATAATCGCGATGTCATTGAAATACGTCCTATGTAAATGTTTCACTATTTATAGGTATACGTTCACATATATAGATCATCTCTCAATTCTTTCTTACGTATCGTACCTGAAGACTTGAGCAATCTCATCGTATCTCAGCAGGGATTACCTTCTTTACATTATTCGAAAACTATACACACCCCACAGACTCGACTCGATCGAACCTATACTTAATGACATCTATGTTCAATATTCGGAGAAAGAGACAGTTAATGAGATGGAATACATAAGTTAGATAGGTATATCAACTTGTCTATTTCCTCATTAGTCTACGGTCTTCATGCAGAAATCTGGGAAAATCCATTTTCTCAATATCTACTTAAGTGGTACTATTTTGAAACATTTTTATGACTGTCATTTCAAAATGGTGTCAAAGTAGTTTAGTTGAAAACGGTTTCGAAAGCAGTTTTAAAAATTGGATTGTATTCCATTTTAAAACTATCAAAAATAAAAACAATTTCGAGAAATTGTTTTTTGATTTCTCGAAATTTCTGAAACTTTTCCTAGGTATAGTTTTTGAAACCGAAAGCCTAAAGCCAAACTGGAAAATTAAAAAAAGTCCTACATTAGGCTTTGAATTTTCTGAAAAAATCGAAAAATTGCGTAAATTGATTTTAATCAAGACAAGAAAAGACCAAAAGCCGATGAAATGATCAACCAAAGTTATCGGTCCCACAAAGTATATGAGTAGCTAATTCAAAATTTTTATTCTTAGACGAAATTAAAAACTCACTGAAGACTGCAAAACGACTCAGATCAAATCAAAATAAGCCATGGCTCAAAAGTGGCTGTTTTCAAGTTGAAGGGAGTCATCCCACGTCAATTGGACCAAGAAGTGGTAGAGGGGTTTGGCGATTTTTTTGAAATTTTTCCTGTGGAAAGGCCTTTCGAAGGGATGACCAATGGCGCAAATCGCAGCCCTCTAGCCCATTTTTAAAGGCAGCCAGGGGGTGTCAAAGTTTTCAGTTAACCTAAAATATCATCCATTTCAGCAGTGGATTATCTACTCGATAACCGCGATACCTACCAAAATGGAACATTTTCCCATAGTTAGGGGTTTTGAAAGGCTTTTTAGTGATATCATAAAAATCAGTGTTGCCATTTTTTTTCGAACAAAAATTTAGCTCAAAAGGTTTCGAAACGTAGTTTTCATATCGTTCTGACCCTCAAAAATTCTGAAAAAAATATAAGTATTATGGACAACTTTTCATGCTGAACAACATATTAAAACATTAGGATGGTAACATGTTGCAAAGTCGATTTAAAAAAATTCAAAGTTTGCGAAAAAATTCGATTTTTTGATTTAAAACATGAAAAAAAGTTTTGATAGGTGAAGTTGACCCATTTGACTCCTATTTGTACGTATCTGTTGAAAAAGTTGAAAAACCCCTTTCACTCGATGAAATGAACTCCTCACAAAAAAATCAAAATTCGAAAATATTCAAAAAATGAACGAATTTTCATTTTTTTGTTGCGAGTCTAATTTTTAAGAACTTTTTCATGAAATACGTCAGAAAGAGATCAAAATAAGACAACTGAATAAATTTGAACTTTTTTTGATGTTTGAAATCGAAAATTGAATTTTTTCGAATTTTGATTTTTTTGTGAGGAGTTCATTTCATCGATTGAAAGGGTTTTTTCAACTTTTTTAACAGATACGTAAAAATAGGGGTCAAATGGGTCAACTTCATTTATCAAAACTTTTTTTCATGTTTTAAATCAAAAGATCGAATTTTTTCGCAAACTTAAAATTTTTTAAAATCAACTTTGCAACATGTTACCATCCTAATTTATTAATATGTTGTTCAGCATGAAAAGTTGTTCATAATATATTTTTTTCAGAATTTTTGAGAGTCGGAACGATATAAAAACTACGTTTCGAAACCTTTTGAGCTAATTTTTTATACGAAAAAAAGTGGCAACACTGATTTTCATGATATCATCAAAAAGCCTTTCAAAACCCCCAACTATATGGAAAAAAGTTCCATTTTGATAGGTATCGCAGTTATCGAGTAATCCACTACTCAAATGGATGATATTTTAGGTTCATTGAAAACTTTGACACCCCCTGGCTGCCTTTAAAAATGGGCTAGACGGCTGCGATTTGCACCATTGGTCATCCCTTCGGAAGGTCTTTCCACAGGAAAAATTTCAAAAAAATCGCCGAATCCTCCTACCACTTCTTGGTCCAATTGACGTGGAATGACCCAGGGGTGAAAAAGTGCACTTTTACCGACTTTGCCGTGAAACGGAAAAGTAAGGTATTGTATTTGTCATGATGGTTGAGGATTTGGGTGGGGGTGGGTTTTCTTGACGTTTTGGAGTGTGCTGATCACGATAAGACATATGGCGCAAAACGAGATAAGTTTATATATATATATATATATTTATTTATTTATTTATTTATATATCAATTTATGTATAAATTTGTGTCACGCTGAACTCAAAAGCTCCGAACTTTAAGTCGAAACTGATGATGGCAAAATATTGCTTTGATACTGAACTAGAGAAATTTTTAATTTGGTCAAAATCGGTTCAGCCGTTTACGAGATATGAACGTTCAAGTGTGTTTCAACGTTATGGATAAGCAGAAATTTGTGTAAACCCTTATATCTCGCAAACGGCTCACCCCCAACAAACAGATGGGGTGGTTAGGGTGTGTAGGTTGCAGATTGGTGCGCCGGAGGTCGGGTGTTCGAATCCCGCGCGAGTCAAGAGGAGAAAATTTTTTGTTGATTTTTTTGTTAATTTTTTTGTTAATTTTATCCGTCCAAAATTTTTTTGCCATAAAAAATCAAAATTTTTCAAAAATTTATAGTGTAATTTTTGTTTCAACAAAAAACATTGAGTTTTTGGTAAATAGCCAGTAAATTTTGATAATTTTGTTTTTTTGTTTGTTAATTAATAGTAATTTTTAGTAAATAAAATGATTAGTTATTTTTGCTGAATTACTCGTAATTAAAGTTGGTCGAAAATTTTGGTAAATTGCTTGGGTAATTTTTGGTAAATTGGTAAAAACCTTTGGCAGTAAATTACTGGGGTAGGTAATTAAAATTCGGTAAAAAAATAGGTAAATTAGTGAGGAAATGTCTGGTAAATTACTGAGGTAAATGTTGGTAAATTGCTGGGGTAATTTTTAGTAAATTGGTAAATTTTGGTAAAGTGGTAAATTTTGGTAAATTGATAAATTTTGGTAAATTGATAAATTTGGGTAAATTCGTAAATTTTGGTAAATTTGTAAATTTCGGTAAAGTGGTAAATTTGGTAAATTCGTAAATTTTGGTAAATTCGTAAATTTTGGTAAATTGGTAAATTGGTAAATTTTGGTAAATTTGTAAATTTTGGTAAATTGGTAAATTTTGGTAAATTGGTAAATTTTGGTAAATTGGTAAATTTTGGTAAATCGGTAAATTTTGGTAAATTGGTAAATTTTGGTAAATTGGTGAATTTTGGTTTTGGTAAATTGGTAAATTTTGGTAAATAGCTAAATTTCGGTAAATTTGTTTATTTTCCTGTATAACAGAGCAAAGTCGGTTAATCTTGCCTACTGCGCAAGATGTTTTTTTTTAAATTAAAATTTGGACCAAAAATGAAAAAAATCGAAATTCTCCCAAATTGGCTCAGAAAGCTTAAATTCAATGTGTAGGGGAGATTGTTATACCTTGGATCAAAAATCACTTTTTTTGCTCTGTATCTTCGAGAAATGAACTTGGTAGGCTGAAATATTTTTTATTTGAAAGAGTACAGACGAAGCCGAAAATTGTAAGTCACCTATTTGGACTTTTGGGCTAAGTTCTGTGGCCTTCCACAGAATTTTTTTTTCAATTTTTAAAATTTTGCGAGTAAATTAGAGATGATTTTCAGCCGTTCTGGAACCTCCAGCAATTTTTTTGAGATTCCAGTTTTTGGAAAAACACTTTCGAATCTGTCCTATTCAACGTTGACACGTACTCGTATAAACGTAATTGGTGCTGTAAATTTGTACCTCATTTGGCATTTCTTCAGTGATTTCATAATTGAAAATTTGAAATGTATACTCGTATGGTTCTAAACTGATGAAAACTGATTTCGGGAAAATAAGGTGCAATCGTTTAAGCCGTCACGAACAAACACCAAGTTGATTTGGACGGTTTTTATGGCACCTTTTAAAAATCTGGAATTTCCAAAATACGGCTAGATGCCACAGATCCGCTTAAAAATCATTTCACGCTGACTGAGCATGTTGAAATGAGGATGTGAAGTGAATTTCAGAGTTTCAACTTCGTCGGAGAAAATTTTATGATAATTTCCATTTTCAAAAATCTACCAGAGGTTTCAAAAATGCTCAAAACGGTTCGAAGCCATTTTCAATCAATTTTTTGATATAGGTACAGAAATAGAACGCATATCAAATCTTAACCTAGCACCATAGTACCTGCTTGCACCTACCTATCTTTATATCTTTATGGCCGGGAGTGCATTGACAGTTCGTATTCCATAAGTCACACATGCACACGTACAGATCTACATAGTCGCACGATGTGGCTGTCAATGTTGAATGATGTCACGTGCAACAAGTTCTAGGTATAGTACGTCGACACAGCAAAGCATCGGGCATCGCAATAATTAACTCTCGCCAGCTGAGTCGTCAACCACCAACGCCTACTGCCGCAAATACTCGCTGCTGGGTGTTGGCAACCCAGAAGATATTACAGAATAGCAGAGAGTGAGTATATGTATATTCTTCGAGTCGAGAGTATCGATTTGAGAAAAATTCACCAAGACCAAATTGGTTTTGGTGTACCTAATAGAAAACAGGCGTGGGTTATGCTAATATGGTACATATGGTATGGTGCCTTTAGGTCGCAATGAGCAATAGATAGGTAGGTACCATACGCAATTTATGCTCGCAGCATATACGAGTACGAGTACGAGTAAATTACGGCATCGACACCAGACTATGTCTGTACAAATGCGTGCGAGGTGCGCAGATAATTCGTTAACCAAATCTCTACGGTCGCCTGTTTTACATAATTTAATTACACTTTAATTACGACGCCACGCCAATGTTTTGCGAATTGCCAGTTCGAAGAAGAGAAAAAAAACTTTAGGTAATAGCAGAAGGTTACCTTCTATAAAAGCTTAGTTAATGCGACAAAACTGCGTCTTGAAATTCGCTGGCTGGCTCGAGCAGCGGTTGTTTTTTCAATTTGTTATATAAACCGATCCGAATCCTCTACAGCAGCCTCATCTTCGTGCAGAAATCAATCAGCAGGGAGTAGAATGAAGGTTGGATCAAATAGTAGGTACGAGGAAAAAATATGGTATACAACTACTACAATCATCTGTGTAGGTAACCGACATTTACCATATTTTTCTCATGTAGGTATGTTTCTTGAGCGTATGGTAGCGTATATAGATCGAACTAGCAGCATATGCAGTTGGTATGTTTAATAAGTATATTAATGTAGGTAGGTCCTAAATTCTTACGAATGTGCTCATTTTATTAGAGTTAGGTACGTCCTTTCTATAATTGATAAGACAGGAACTCGACTATTTTATCGTTTTAATCGTAACTTACACAATAATGTCTCATCTTTATGCTTTTTTTTTGACCCCCTGTAGGCCTAAGACTTGTTCGATTGTTGATTTCTTCGGATCTCATTTTGGGTTTTGGAATCAAATGGTCGTCAAAAATCAAATAGGTACCTATGAGAAACACCTGGACTAAAAATTCAACTTTTTTGTGGAAAACTTTCGAGTTCATGTGGCTAACACTCCCTCCCCCCTCCCACCCATCTGGCCCATCCGTGTGTAGTCTCGTAAATTTGAAGGTTCTGAAAAATTGGAACACTTGGCAGTTTTTGCGAGATGTGCCACTAAGTACTTTTTGTGGCCACTGCACCTTACTTATATGCATCAGAATGTGAACGGCTTGCGTGAACAATGCATTTTATCGAACAATTAAATAAATCGATAAAAAAATCACGCACGTTCGTTCGAGGAACGTTCATGCATTTGATCTGAAGTTCGACGGGAACGTCGAGATTTGGATTTTAGCAGAAGCGACGCTGCTTTATTCCACTGGTCGGAATTTCAATCGTTGGGAAACGAGCCAAATGCGGTTTTCAAAGGTGTAAATCGCGTAATAATATAAACTAGAATAATTGCTAAAAGCTTTTTAACGCGCGTGCTAATATAGTCGGCGCAAACAAACCCCATGTGATTCTTTAATTCCTAAAATTCGTATAGGTAATTATATTAAAAATTTGTCGAGCACTTGCTTCTTCTACCTATGCGATAAAGCCAACCTGAAATGATTCATATCGAGTACCCGTACTTTTGAGCGCATTTTCGCGTACATGATATTAGCTAAAAAGTACCCGTATTATTAAAAGTTTTTAAATAATACCGATATATACACTC
This sequence comes from Planococcus citri, assembly GCF_950023065.1. NCBI lineage: Eukaryota > Metazoa > Arthropoda > Insecta > Hemiptera > Pseudococcidae > Planococcus > Planococcus citri. The sequence continues at coordinate 1,696,138 of NC_088678.1, read as the reverse complement.
CGTATGGCGATGGAAAGAAAAAATGTTGGCTAATTAACATTTATACGTTAATTTTCGTCAATTGTGCGCGTACATTTTTGTCGAATCGCCACTTTTATTGGACGTATAGTCAGCTCTTAATAAACTACGAGTGGAATGAGGCAATACCAATGTTGAAGTTTATTCTCGCATTTCACGAACAATGTTATATTCGCATTAATAACATTGTCAGCGCGGCAATGGGCGACGACGATTACCACCAGCACAAAAATCTGCATGTACCACCACTCGTACCTTCGCCTATGGTTGGCCCACCTGCGGCCGAGATTACTCGATAATTATTCCTCGGTAATTGGTATACCCGTCACTGCACCTCATCACTTTGCCATCACTTCAGTGAAGGAGGTGATTATTAAAAAAGACGTTAAGTTTCCATTTCCTGCGCAAATTAGGCGTTCGTCGTATTGTCTAATGGGCTCAAGTTTTTGCAAGTTTTAGAAAATTATTTTACGAATAAATTTGCGTTGGAATTTTTAGTGTTTGAGTCTAGACAGGAGTTAGCGGACTTGAACATTTCATGGAAAGGAGTAATAAGGGAAACCGGAAAACAGAGAAAGAACATTACCATAATCAATTCTAAAATTCAGAGAAAAACGATCCGATCTCTTAGTAATATTAAATTGGATCCAGAAAAATATGTTCAGATCTACAATGTTTAATTTGGTCTGATCACTCTCCCCTTGGACAAATTTTGTGATCGAAGACCCTATTTATAATAATTATCGAATACGCTTTTTAGTGCAGTTTATATCCATCAGGTTCGAATATTTCCACGACCCTACGGTACTTAGTACTTAGTACTTACCTATGCAAAACATATTAATACTTATACGAGTATTTTAATATTGTTTCTTTCTGTTAGACAAATTTGCGTGTGTGTGCTCGGTTAATTATGTAACATGATTAGCACAACAACGATAAGCGAAGTAATAATAATAAACTTTACGATAATTATTTTAAGCCTCTTTGAAATACATTGCAAGCATCGTTTTTACTTTTCATACTCGCTGGTTTTTATTATCTTTATTTGCTTTCGTATTTCTTGTTTCTTTGAATACCTGGTTCGTACTTTATATGCGAAATCACAGAATTTCTTTTTATTCCAATAGATTATAACCTTTGTGTTTTATGAAAAAATGGCGTAGGCACCCAATAAGTACCTACCTATCTGATTACATGAATATGAAATTGCGAACTGAATGTGTATTTCGTAATATGTACCTATGCGAGAAATAATACCTCAACTCGAGTTTTGAATAGAATCGAGCACATTTTCTGAATTTTCATAAGTACAAAGGAGAATGAGATGGTTTTTGTTCCAGAATGGATGGAGAGAAGCGGAAAGTAAAAATTTTGGGAATTTCTTACCATCCAGGTTGAAAAAATTGTATCAAATAAACCCTGCAGAAATGACACAAGAAAAATGATTACCTATATCAAATATGAACTAGTGAACGGCTTTGACGCCTGGATCCAATTTTTACAAGATCCAATCGAGGAAAATTTATTATATGTAGTTCGGCATACTATGACAATAGGAGTAATTGCACCCCCCCTCCACCGATCCTCCGGGACAACTTTTTTCTTAAAGGGGACATCCTAAGGAACATTTTAAAGCAAACTTTCCTAAAAAAAAGTTGGCCTTACTTACAAAATGGCGGTCATTTTGATTGGCAGGTCAGCCGAAGTCGCAGATTTTGCGTTTCAACACAGGACTTGCACGAAATTTTTCAAACTTTACAAAGGTAGATCGAAAGATCATGTTAAAATTTATCACCTGTCAAAATTTCAAGTGCTAAAGTGCGTTTTTCGAATTTTGGTGAATTTTTGAAAGTCGAATTCAGGCCAAAAATGAGGGAAAAAATCAAAATTTTACCAAATTGACCAAGAAAGCTGAAATTTGGGATATACCCTATTTTCGACATGCCAAATCGATTGGAAACGGTTTCAACCCGTTATGATCAGTTCTGGAGCCTCCAGCAGATTTTTTTAAACTCAAAATTCCCACAAAATTCCATCAAATTGGAGTTGTAAAGCTGAAATTTATTCTAAAAACTAATTTCAATACGCTACGAAGTACTGCAGATGAATTTCAAGTCGCTTTGGAACCTCCAGTAGATTTTTTAAACTTTAAATTTTCACAAAATTTCATCAAATGCAGATGGAAAGCTGAAATTTTCTCTACACTCCAATTTTAACATCTTCTGAAGACGACTTCAGGTGGGTTCAAGTCATTTTAGAGCCTCCAGCGACCTTTTTGAAAATTACTGTAGCCTCCAGTAGATTTTTGAAACTTGAAATTTCCCCAAAATTAATTTATCAAATGGAGTTGGCAAGCTGAAATTTACTTCGCAGACTACATGGTGGTTTCAAATGGTTTTGAAGCTTCCAGCTACTTTTAGGAAATTTCAATTTTCCAAAACAAGACCATACAACCTATCAAAAAGTCGCTGGAGGCTCCAAAACGACTCGAAATTCACCTGCAGTACTTCGTAGCGTATTGAAATTAGTTTTTAGAATAAATTTCAGCTTTACAACTCCAATTTGATGGAATTTTGTGGGAATTTCGAGTTTAAAAAATCTGCGGGAGGCTCCAGAACTGCTCAAGACGGATTGAAACCGTTTCCAATCGATTTGGCATGTCGAAAATAGGGTATATCCCAAATTTCAGCTTTCTTGGTCAATTTGGTAAAATTTTGATTTTTTCCCTCATTTTTGGCCTGAATTCGATTTTTAAAAATTCACCAAAAATCGAAAAACGCAATTTAGCACTTGAAATTTTGACAGATGATAAATTTTTGCATGATCTTTTGATCTACCTTTGTAAAGTTTGAAAAATTTCGTGCAAGTCCTATGTTAAAACGCGAAATCTGCGATTTCGGCTGACCTGTCAATCAAAATGGCCGCCATTTTGTAAGTAAGGCCAACTTTTTTTTGGGGCAAGTTTGCTTTAAAATGTTCCTTAGGATGTTCCCTTTAAGAAAAAAGTTGTCCCGGAGGATCAGCGGGGGGGGGGGGTGCAATTACTCCTGTTGTCATATGCCGGACTATTAGATCTGATAAGATTTGATCGAACTTTGATAGGATCACAAGTCCAGACATTCCTTCGATTCAATTTGATCTTACCGTGATCCACTCAGATCAAGATTTTGACTATAGATTTAATTTTTTCAGTCCTGATCGGATACGGTATCTTCGCATTTACTCGAGAGATTGTAAAATTTGCTTATAGGTAGGTACCTAACGAGAAAATTCGATTGAATTTGATGAGACCAATAACCTGACCAAATCGAATTAGATCAGTGCTTTAATTGGATTAGATCTGTTCAGACCTAATTTGATCCGAATTAATCAGATAAAATCAGACTTATTTGATCAGATTAGATCACATTCAGACATATATTCCAAAGAAATCAGATTCAATCTGATCAGACCACCTTTTTTTTAAATAAGCTGACAGAAAATTATCGGATCTGATATCGTAAATCATATCAGACCAAATCCGGACTGTTCTTGGATCCAATTTAATTTAGCCAAATAATCTAATCAGATTTGATGTGATCAACTCCAATAGGCAAAGGATATCTACGAGGTTGATGTGATCAGATTTGATCAGATAAGATCACAACCGGACATTTTCCAGATTCCATTAAATCTGACATCTGACCAAATCAATTAGATTAAAATTCTTTTGTAATTAGTCGGTTCAGATCTGATCAAGAAGTTTTCAAAGAAATTTGTGATTTTTTTCATCCTTACTCCATCGTAATTGGCTATATTTTCTCAGCCTTTCAACATCGATAGAATTGATTTACGATGCAGATCACTTCTAAAGTCATTCAGCCATAAAATATGTATATTTCAAATTCGAAACCTTGTTCACTGGCGACCGCCTTGGCAGACATACCCTACTCCTACTTTCTGTTCCATAAGCCACATTGGAAAAAACTTGAGCTTTCAGCATCAATGCAACTCGCGAATTGCCCACATCACAGTCGTACCAACATCCATCCAACTGATCAGCTCGTGTAGTAAACGAATGAAAAGCCTTGCCTCGCGAACTAGTCGTAATAAAAATCTTAATTTCTGGCGAACTATTAACATTAACCGCGGTCACCTCGTCGCGGTCACACTTACTATGGTATACGAGAAATAATAAATACCTTGTCTACATACATACAATAGCAGATGAACGTTTTTCTTCGCGTCGTCGTCGTCACCGTTCAAACACCTTGGAAGTTGGAGTATTGTTCGGTGGCGATGGCGCTGGCGTGGTATTTGAATAAATACTCGTATTCCTAATGTCAATTGTGAATAAGCAAATTTGCCAAATACTTAGCAGTCACGCCGGCGAAAAGAATTTCCAAATTATCGACTATTGTTTTCTATACTCGAAGCGCCTACGTATAGGTAGGTATACTAAGTAGATAGGTAGATTGGTAGGTACCTATAGGTGGTGCGACGAGGAGACGTGTTTTTTTTTCATCTTTCTTAGTAGTATTTTTGAAAAAAATTTCACACACCAAAGTCGTTGATTAAATTTACTTAATTTTCGCATTGTTGAGGCGTTAATAACTTTTCGTCGAATGATGGGTCTATATCTTTGGGAAAATATTTTAGCTTTCGCGCACTCGCTGGTGCAGAAATAGGTGTAACTTTTACGTTTTGGTTTTTATATATTTTTCGTATTATGATTCGGTTGATCGTTCATTGGTTTTGTTGACATTATCGTCAAATTGCGCGACCTTTTCAATTTTTTTCATTTATTTTTCACGAGATGAATAGTTCAGGTATGTAAAATGTTGATAATGTGGTGAATATGTCTGGTTAGGTATTATTTGGACGCTAAAGTAGGTAATACGGTCCAGCGAAAGGTGCACGCAATTTTTTTTTCATTTCACGAGTACCTACTCGACTCCTACTTGAGTATACATAGACATTGGGCATCTCCAGGTGTGGCATGAAATACGATACAATGAAGGACCTTAGTATGCTGAAGATGTTGTCAACATGGACATGTATTGCTGGCGCTCTGTTATGCATCTAGCAGTATGCATTTAACGCGCGTGATGATCACACATTTACTTAGTAGAATATGATGCGTATTTTATCTCCAAGGTTATTGCCGTGTGCCGTTTTTCATAGGTTATATATTATTTAAATCATGGATACGTCGCGAATGGTGACCGGTGATAGTCGGCGTTTTTTACAAAATAGTCGTCTCGATAGAGTTGATAGTGTTCGATATATAGTCATCTGTGACCTCGGATACAACTATAATATGTATAGCCTATCACCTATCTATAGATCGAATATACATGATACTAGTTTCATGAGTAGGTATACCCGTGCATGTACCTACATAGTGGGTATGCATAAGTAGGTATACGAGTAAGATTTAAGTAACTTGTAATCTCCTACCAGCGCCTATGGTAGGTACCTCTACCTACCCTACTCCTGCAATTAAGTAAGAAAAATCAGAATTAAAATATGTAGAAACCGATTCGATCGAGCATACATACTATAACTACTTTGTTAATATTACGCCCGCTGAAAAAAAGAGAAAATCATTCGAACAATTAATGGTCTTCGAAAGACGCCCTTCTACTGTGCGATAAGGACGCCAAGACGACCACTCGACCACTGCGACAAAATGTTCAGTTCACATTTAATTCTGTTTAATTACGACGACAACACGATAGAGTAGAATTTCACGGAGTCATCAATTAACCTCAAGACTTGCTCTAATTAATGCATCGCTTCGGTCAAATATGTATGAGAACGATAGGTACATATGAGCATGGTATAAGCATACATGAATGAATTGTACATGCTACTCGTACATGCCATTGAATCGAGCGTATACAAATGTCATCTCGATAAAATATCGTCCCAATGGATAATGTGACGCTAATCGATGCTGTCGTCATTTTATACGTATATCTTTAAATTGCCTTTGGCTATTTGACTCGGTCCTTGGGAGTTGCTTGGAAGTTTCAATAAATGAACGAAACAAAGATGTATTCCGATTGCGGGACCATTTCCAGTTTTTGAGGGGGTTTCGTGAGCCATTTTCTGTCTTAACCTTGACCTTTTGAGTTGGCAAGAGGGTCAATTGTGTAGCCGTTTCAGCTTATCCGATAATTTTTTATTTTTCCCTTTTAAAAATAGCGGTACCTAAGATGATTAAAAATGATCTTCAGCGCTAATGAATTTTAATAGTTTACATTTTGAAATGTTTTAAAATTATTTTGTACTTTTTTTGTGAAAAAAAAAATGCTAGTCTAAGTAATATCAAATTTTTAGCTTTTGGAAAGAAAGTTGCATGATTCACACGTGATTAAGAATCGATAAAATATCAAATTAGAGGATGGCCAAGAAGTCAGTTAACCAATTTGCATAATATTTTGAAAAATTAAAAATTAATTATAACGTTCTTCTAATATTCTTTTATTGATTTTAATGCTAAAAATATTGTCCAATAACAGATTTACAAATTTTCATCCTCGTAGTTTATTAGAAGAACATGTTATAATCAATTTAATTTTTTTTTCTTCAAAATATGGAAATTGGTCAACTGACTTTTTGGCCATCCTGCTTGACACAATCAAATCATTTCTCAACAAAAGAATGAAATTTTTTAAATACAGGAACCCCCCAACCCTTCCTTCCACCCAAAAAATCCGGCTACCCGAACGAAAATGAAGTGCCTTACAGAGATTTGAATTCCCCAAAATAGTCTAAAAAGTGCCATACCTGCATGAATAAATTGATGGAAAATCGAAATGAACAATATTGCTATAGGTACTTTTGGAGACGATACGTTTTGAAGGCTTCTATTAACACGGCCAAAAAACGTTCATTATTTTTAGAAAATTCCAAGATTTTTGAAAAAATATTCCAGCCTTTCTCCCCTGTCACCGATATTTATTTCTTTACTTGTATATGTTAAAATTGTGCCTCTAGGGCCATTCCACGTCAATTGGACCAAAAAGTAGTAGGTGGGTTCGGCGATTTTTTTGAAATTTTTCCTGTGGAAAGACCTTCCGAAGGGATGACCAATGGCGCAAATCACAGCTCTCTAGCCCATTTTTAACGGCAGCCAGGGGGTGTCAAAGTTTTTAGTGAACCTAAAATATCATCAATTTCAGCAGTGGATTACTCGGTAACCGCGATACCTACCAAAATTGAACTTTTTCTCATAGGTAGTTAGGGGGTTTGAAAGGCTTTTTGGTGATATCATAAAAATCAGTGTTGCCACTTTTTTTCGTACCGAAAATTAGCTCAAAAAGTTTCAAAATGTAGTTTTCACATCGTTCCGACTCTCAAAAATTCTGAAAAGAATATATTAAGTATGGACAACTTTTCATGCTGAACAACATATTAAAAAATTAAGATGGCATTATTTTGTAAAGTCGATTTAAAAAATTCAAAGTTTGTGAAAAAATCTGATTTTTTGATTTAAAACATGAAAAAAAGTTTTGATTGGTAAAGTTGACCCATTTGAACCCTATTTTTACGTATCTGTTGAAAAAGTTGAAAAATCCCTTTCACTCGATAAAATAAACTCATCGCAAAAAAATCAAAATTCAAAAAAATTCAAAAAAAAGCAAATTTTAATTTTTTTGCTGTGAGTGTGATTTTTATCAACTTTTTCATAAAATACGTCCGAAAGAGGTCAAAATAAGACAACTGAATAAATTTGAACTTTTTTGATGTTTGGAATTTAAAATTGAATTTTTTCGAATTTTGATTTTTTTGTGATGAGTTTATTTTATCGAGTGAAAGGAATTTTTCAACTTCTTCAACAGATACCTAAAAATAGGGGTCAAATGGGTCAACTCTACAAATCCAAACTTTTTTGCATGTTTTAAATCACAAAATCGGATTTTTTCGCAAACTTCAAATTTTTTTGTATCGACTTGACGAAATAATGTCATCTTAATTTTTTAATATGTTGTTCAGCAATGAACAGTTGTCCATAATATATTTTTTTCCGAATTTTTGAGAGTCGGAACGATATGAAAACTATGTTTTGAAACTTTTTGAGCTAATTTTCGGTACGAAAAAAAGTGGCAACACTGATTTTTATGATATCACCAAAAAGCCTTTCAAACCCTCTAACTACCTATGAGAAAAAGTTCAATTTTGGTAGGTATCGCGGTTACCGAGTAATCCACTGCTGAAATTGATGATATTTTAGGTTCACTGAAAACTTTGACACCCCCTGGCGGCCGTTAAAAATGGGCTAGAGGGCTGCGATTTGCGCCATTGGCCATCCCTTCGGAAGGTCTTTCCACAGGAAAAATTTCAAAAAAAACGCCGAACCCACCTACCACTTCTTAGTCCAATTGACGTGGAATGACCCTCTAGAATCAATTCAAATGTTGACTATAGAAAGTTTTTTGAGCATTGGAACATATCTTGTTAGTAATTTTGAAGAATCCAAAAATCCCACAGACTTACCAGATTTTTGTTTAAGCAGATTAATTTTTTGTGAGCTACTTGTATATTCGCTTCATATGCTTTGGTTGAAAAAAAAAATCAGTGTCTGACCATGAACGTTCTCAGATACTCAGACAGGTAAAAAAATTTTGGCGGAAAAAATAACAAAAAACTTGAAAATATTATCATTAAAAGTGATCAAAAGTTGAATTACAATTGGGTGTTCAATTTTTGAATTCTGACAATTCAAATTCAAATTCCGGTCTGTAAAATATTTTTTCTGAATTTGGTAGAAAACTGAGCTTTCATATCAACAGTTTGAAGCTATTCTGGAGCCTCAAAAAGTTTGAAATTGCTTCATGAAATCCAAATTAGAAAAATGTTGAAGAAGGTGATCGATATTTTATCCATCAAAGGTCCATGAGAAGAATATAAAACATGAATTAAAATTTGTCCAAATTACGCAGAAACAATAAATGGAATTTCTGAAAAATTGAAAATACGAAGGAAAGAAATAAAATATCATAGTAAAATTTTGACGAAAGCTGGCAAAAATTTTCATAGAAACATTTTTTAAACACACGTAAAAGCACTCGAAACACTTTAAATCACCAAATACATACCTACTAACAAAATTCTGGTAAAATTTGTTGAAAATAGCATGAAAAAGTGTTGAAAATGGTAGGTATAACTTACTAAAATGATATATTTATAAAAATATCAAAAAACCATTAAATTTAATGAAGGGGCTCGATCAAAACAGTTTGGGAAGGGGCTAGAGCGAAATCATTTTTCCTCCAGGGAGACCTCCGGAGCTGAAAGTTTTTCTGAGTAACTTTTAGTTCAAAATGAAGGACTCCGCTGAATTTGATCAAAATTATTTTGACTTTTTTCTTGCGATCCATTGTCCAGATACGAACAGACCAATTATTATTTTTTTTTCAAAGTTTTAGTCTACCTTTATCATCCATCACACGTACTTAATTCATCGATTTTCTCGAAGTAATTTCCATGACCTTCGATGAGATTCGGATAATTTTGATGCTGAATCGCTGCGTCTCATTCTGATCATGATATTACGAGCTCGTACGAGTACGAACGACGCGACGTACGGTTCCAGATATCGCGATCAAAATTGATCATTTGTTGAATGTATCGATCATTTCGTATTAGTATACTCGTAGTCGTAATTACGAGTATATAAGATGACTCAATTGACCGTAAGATGTAGATGTACGTAAATTGCTTCGGGGTGCAGGACAGTACTACGAGTACCGAGTATGCATAAAAAGTATATTTCACAGACATGACAGCGACTTTATGTCCAATGCCAGCACGTTTTTGCAATTTTCTGCTTGTATTTGTGATGTAATTTTAACTAATTGTGTTACGTTTGCATTTACGTAGCTGGCCGATTCATCGATCAAGCAAAAACGTTGAAATTGTCGCAGTAAATTGTACATTTATGTGTGTAGTACTGTATAGTACGTATAGTATGATGTGTGGGGCAAGACGGTAGATCGCGCGAATCGCTCGATGTCGGCAGACGATCGCGCTGGCGCTCGCGACTCGCTTTAAAATTAAGTCGTAAAACATCTACGAGTATATAGACGATAGGCTACTCTACGTACGGTAGTTTACGAATATTTACGTATGTGTACGTAATACGTATATGTATAAATGAAATGACGTGTTTTTGTTTTGACTGATTACAGAAGTAGCGGCGGTAGCGGCGGCTGCGGCGTCGGCGGCGACGGTAGCTGAACGCTACGAATCGGACAAAAGGCAAGCACGAGAGAGGTTTCTGGTTGATTCATATGTTGAAGAAGAAAAGCGGTGCGAAACGCCGACCATGGGCTCCATGTTCCGTAGTGAAGAGATGGCCCTTTGCCAGCTGTTCATTCAACCCGAAGCTGCGTATTCGGCTGTAGCAGCGATGGGAGAAGCGGGCGTGGTTCAGTTTAGAGATGTAAGTATGTAGTACCTATACATCTTTCTACATTTATATACGAGTACCACCATCTCGTACATTACACGTACACGAGTACCAGCATCTCATCTCGCCGCAGAGTCTACATACTAAATATCTAATTCTTCTCTCTTCTCTCTCATTCTCATCTCTGTGTGTACGAGTATTTCCTTCTTTTTTTTCGCGTGGCTTCTCCCCTGTCTTACTCTTAGTCGTTCATATATGCCACTGCCAGTGATACGCATAAACCGCGCGGCGGTGATGCCCAAGCCGATGTCATCCGCGAGTACCTTTCGAACAGATGTTCATCGTATGGGTACCGCACTCGCATTACTCCATTTACGCGACAAACCGACAAAAAACACCCCTGCCTCGGTTCCACTGTCTCACAGTTCGGAGACCAACTAATGGCTATGGGCGAAGCGACGTCAGCTTTTCATTTTCGGATCCCAAATTATAAATACTCGAGACATATAAGCGCCTAGTCACGTTGTTTATTTCAACGTCACCGACTCTCTCACCATCGTCGTATCATCATCGTCGCTCCACCGAGCCTCACCGTAATTATCGCCCAGCGCCTTTACATATGTACATTTACCTACCTACGTACTCGCTACTCAATGTACTACCTCGTAGCTATGTGCTACGTTTGTTTGATTTTGCTTTTTCCACTCTACTCTTCCTGTCTTCCCTCAACGTGAACCGAACGGTATCTGTGTATCTTTCGATTTGAGCAAATATAGGTAGGTGGATTATTTGCCAGAGTACTTCATTCATACTGCCTCAGTTTATATACTTATTGGAGCTTCTGAAATAAATATTACGCTAGTCGGTATATTATATAGGTAACCAACGATAGTGTTCCAGGAATAATTTTAACCATCGGAGTACCTATACCTTGGTTTTAAGAGATATATTCTTCGTATCGCTCGTGAATTGTGTCGAAATTGGAGTAGAAGTTGTCACATTACCTACTCCAATAATTATCTTTATATTTCTTGATTACCTACGTATCGAATAAGGTGTGGATCTTTGAAGTTGGATATTTACTTTTTACTTAAACGCTGACGATTCGAATCAAAATTATATCAAAATTGGAATTATGTATTTTGAAAAATAACTAGAAATAGATACTTATTATAAACAAGCGTGCACCTCTCACACCCCCCCCCCCTCCCGGGGGCTTGGAAAAAATCCTAACTTTGTCGCGTATCTTGGGGGCAAAGACATTGTATAATGTATATTATATTTCACCTTGTAATAATAAGTTGCGATTTTATTGTATACGGTACAGCATCGATTTCATGCTGGATGCTGTAAACTGAAAGAAACCCAACTGGAAACTGCGAAAAATGGATTTGGCAATTCGAGTCGATGTTAGCGTAGGTAATTTGATCCTTTCGTGTTTCCAGAGATTACTTCCATGGTTTTCTCACTCATAAGAAATCATAGTACACTTTAATCGTTGGAAACAAAATTGAGAGCGGGAGATTTTTGAATCGTTTTTTTTTTTTTTTTTTTTTTTTTTTTTGATATTCAAGTAGAGCAAAAATAAAAGAATTTTACGAGGAGGCCGAGAGGGTGGGGTGGGAGTGGGAGTGGGGGTGAAATGACCTCGGAATGGGAATATAGGGATTTTACACTTTCGGCTCGACTTTAAATGCCACAGTTTTTGAACAGGATATTTCTTTCACAAGGGAGGCAGGAAAGAATACATGTTAATAGTCGGGGAGCCCGCATAAGAATCTATTGCACCCCTCCCCCACCATCGATCCTCCGGGACAACTTTTTTCTTAAAGGGGGAGTCCTACAGAACATTTCTGGCCCTTGTCCTGAAAAAAAAGTGAACGACTTGAAATTCACCGGCAGTTGACTTCGTATCGTATTGAAATTAGTTTACAGAGTAACTTATTTCGGCTTTCTAACTCCATCAAAAATTGGGGGGTTTCAATTTTTTGAAAATTTTGGACCTACCCCTTCGAACTCCGCTAAAAAGCTTTTCACAGTTTATTAGTATGTATTTGAAAGACCTCCGTTCCACCAAATTTTGTGCTCAATAAAAATTTTCACTGGTACTCAAAAATCCAAATTTCCAATTTTTCGTAATTTCGACATTTTGGGAACCCCTGGAAAACTAGAAACTTGCGCTTTGCGCCAAACGTAACGTTTTGAGGTGTATATTCGAGTATTCAGATGAAAAAGTTGAATTAAGCTCCCTGTATATTCGTAATTTTGAACCCTTTTTTCAGAGCCCCCCCCCTTTTAGGCACCCGTAAAAATGGCGTTTGTGCATATTTTTTCAAATAAATTGAAGAATTTACATTTGAAACACACTAGCAAGTCATCGATAATTTTTCAAACAATTTTCCAGTAATTTTCAAAATTGAGCTATATTTTGTATCAAATTCTGAGATTTAACTCTGTTTTCATGATTTCAACGAAATAAAAATGCCAGAATTTGACCTAAAACAGCTCAATTTTGAAAGTTACAGGAAAAATCAAATGAAAAAGTATCGAGCACTTGCTAGTATGTTTCAAACGTAAATTCTTCAATTTATTTGAAAAAATATGCATAAACGTCTTTTTTATGGGTGCCTAAAGTGGAGGGCTCTAAAAAAAAGTTCCAAAATTACGAATATACAGGGAGCTCAATTTAACTTTTTCATCCAGATTATCGAATATATACCTCAAAACGTTACGTTTGACGCAAATCGCAGTTTTATAGTTTTTCAGGGGTTCCCAAAATATCAAAATTACGAAAAGTTGGAAATTTGGATTTTTGAGTACCAGCGAAAATTTTTATTGAGCTCAAAATTTGGTAGGATGGGAGTCTTTGAGATACTAATAAACTGTGAAAAGCTTTTTAGCGGGGTTCAAAGGGGTAGGTCCAAAATGGTGGTTCCAAAATTTTCAAAAAATTGAAACCCCCTCATTTCTGCCCCCAAGGGTCGAAAATAGAAAAATCTCCTCGCATAACATTTATCAGGTTCAAACCGATATTTAACGATAAAAAAGTTTTTGAAAATAATACTCAGTGGTTCCTAAAATTATTTTGTTATTCACAATTTTAGGAACCCCTGGAGTCCAAAAAATGGTCATTTTGGGTTAACCAACCACGGATTCGTATTTGGGACATTTATTACAACATTTTAAAAGTGGTTGAGTCGATTACTATAGCTGGTGCCAAAAAATGGCCTCATCGCAACTCCTACTTTCGTGAGAATTTCGAGTTTAAAAAATCTGCTGGGGGCTCCAGAACTGCTCAAAACGAGTTGAAACAGTTTCCAATCGATTTGGCTCGTTGAAAATAGGGTATATCCCAAATTTCAGCTTTCTTGGTCAATTTGGTAAAATTTTGATTTTTTCTCTCATTTTTGGCCTACATTTGATTTTCAAAAATTCGCCAAAAATCGAAAAACGCACTTTGGTACTTGAAATTTTGACAGGTGGTAAATTTTTACCTGATCTTTTGATCTACCTTTGTACGGTTTAAAAAATGTCGCGCAAGTTCTATGTTGGAACGCAAAATCTGCGATTTCGGCTGACCTGTCAATCAAAATAGCCGCCATTTTGTAAGTAGGGCCACTTTTTTTTTGAAGACAAAGGCTAGAAATGTTCCTTAGGACTCTTCCTTTAAGAAAAAAGTTGTCCCGGAGGATCGACGTAACGTTGGGGGGGGGGGTGCAATAGATTCTTATGTGGGCTCCCCGACTATAACACTTTTTCGTGCATTTTTAGCCATTTCACCAAAATTTAATAGTTTTTGGAAATTTTCGGTGCTTTTAAAATTTTTTTAGCTTTTATTATTTACATCACTTCAACATTTTATGAACACTTCTCTATATCACCTTGTGATGATTTTCTCATGGATTATTCTCAAATTACGAAACTGAAAAGTGAAATTTCATCAGATCATCACCTTTTGGAAATTTTCAATAACTGACGTGCTTTTTTGATTTTCTCCAAAAATGCTTAAAATATAATATTATACCTATAAAATTTTTAAAAAATTCAAAAAAGTTGGAATTGTGGAAAAAATCAAAAATCAAAAAACTTTGAATTAAAGATTTTGAACAAAATGTCTAAAATTAGAGATTTAAAAAAATCATTATAAAACATAGGTACCTAGACCTAGGTAAAAATGCTTATTAAAATTTTGAAAAAATTCAAAGTTTTTGATAGGTAGGAACTTTGAAAAATGTATAAAATCTCAAAATTTCAAAAAAAAACTTTGATCAAAATTTTTAAAAAGTTCAAAAACGTCAAAATCCTGAAAAAATTACCAAATTATTCCCACTTTTGGATAAACTGAATAAATTTCACTTTCAAAATCATTGCCTAATTTTTCCATTTTGAAAATTGAAAAAGCACAAAATATGGTTTGAAAATTCACTTGCCCCCAGGAGTAAAAATGGTTCAATGAAGTTTGTTTTCTATATACCTATTTTTCAGCTTTTTATAGGCTGAAGAACTCCTTGGAGTGCCAAAGTTTCAAAAATTGTTGAAATATATACTAGTTTGAAACATTCCCACGAATTCATCGATCGTCTCAAGATTATCAGCTGCTGCAATTTTTTAGTCAAAGAAATGGCTAAATTCGCACAAAATTAGCAACTGGGGCGCTTGGTGATAAAGTACGAACTTTGAAAATTTGGGTTATCCTAATCTCTCTTCTTGAAATATGTCCTAACTTCATAAATGGCTAGCAAATCATTCGTGGAGTAAGATAATACGGTACCTTGAAAAAATTGGACTGGAAATGGGAAAAAATTAGTGGAAATCATTCCTTTGATAGACTATAGATTCCAGCTGAAGGAACTGACTCCCGAATATTTCATCAATTTTGCTATCATTAGCAGAGAATGTTCTCAAGAGGCAAGGTGCAACCTTGTCCATGAACTCGAGTGAAAAACATCATTGGAAAATAACTCGGTGAATTAAAAAACGGAATTTCGTGAGTAGATGAACAACTCATCGTGCATTCATCTTCTCGATTTGAGCATTTCGGGATATCAATTCAACTAGGTATCTTTCGTTGAAACCTCTTTATGAGGAGTTAAAAGTTTTCTTGGTAAATTCGTATTTGTATAATCATTCGGCTTTAAGGTTATTTACTCGATGCTCTTCACCTTGGTAGAAATAATACCCTATAGTTTCGATTTGAAAAAAAAATGTACCAAGTACCTACCTTATACCAAGACCTATCTACCTACTCGTCACAGCAAAGTTGAATGCACAACGTACACGATAAGAAATTGAGAGCCCAGCGTGAAGTATGTATTTGTACGTAGGTACTTTGTAGTGTTGGTCGATCGTCGTTCCATCAGCAGCGTAGTTCGCGGTATTTGCACCTGGATGATTTTAAGGAACGTGTTGCGATTTACGTTTGTATCAGGTAAATGAAAAAAAAGAGACAGAAAGAGAAACCTGCTTGCGCATATGGGCGCAGCTCACACCACAGCCATAACGTGCCTCGGCGACGAAAGAGTTCAATGGATTTTCTCAGCCGATGAAAAAAAAAAATCATCGCGACAGATCTGCGAAGAAATGCTCCAGAGACGAATAAGCGCGAATTGGTACCTATTCGCTCGAAGTTATCGCGTTCGTTCGTTCAATTTTTTCAGTAACTTATTGGTGAAAAGGCAATCGACCTAATTTTTTCTTTCACCCTTGTTTTCGAAAGGACACGGCGAGTCGGCGATCGCGTCCACGGTGCTATGAAATTATCGAAATACAGGCTATGACGTTAACGTGGGTATCGTGTAAATAAATAGTTGATTAGAACACTCTATAGCGTCGTCGACTACCTACCAAAAAAAAAAAAAAAAAAAATGTTTAATTGGGTAGAGAATTGTTACAGCGTGTACTTTCGATCGGGATACAATATACCCAAGTCTCCTTTGCACGTTCTATGAAAACAGTCAGCACCGGCGATAACCCCTTCACCTGATATTTTTGAAATGTTTTTTATATAGCCTCGTTCTCGAATTGATTATTTTTCTCGTGGGATTAGACGCGATATCGACGAGTAAAAAAAATTACCGAGCTAATAAGAGAACTTATTAATAATCGAAATAAGCCACTCGATTGAAACGCCAGAATAGGTACAACGTATTTTTATTTACATTACTTTTTTCACGCGATATAATGAGAGGTTAATCATGCGTCTGCCAAACTTGACCAATGCATAAGCCCATAAGGCTGTACACTGTACAGTCTACCCTCTCCCTACGCTCCCTGCCTGTCTCAATTTCTGTTTTTATACTTCTAATAGGTTAATTTGAAAATTAAAATTCGTCCGGGTATCTACTCGACTTACTCATCAAATTGTTATTCCCGCGTAAGTATATTTTCGTATTCGACGATGTATAGTTAGTGTAATAAATTCCAAAATAAAGGTATTCTCTGCCAATAAACGATGCTTCGTCGCGTCGTCGTGAGTTATATTGTTTGAAACACAAATATATGTATCTACAATCTACATTAACGACAATTCCTTTTATTCGAACGTTTTATCTTCTCTCCGAATCGCTTTGAATTGCCATTTGCCATCAAAATACGAATGATGAGGATTTGGGGAATCACACACAATTCGCGGAATTTGTATTTGATATAATTTTTATACGTTTTGGCGGATTTGAATTTGGCATTCGACAAGTTTGGCATCGGCGTCCAGTAGACTATTTTATTCGATTCGGCGTATTTTGCCAAAAATCACGTGTAAAATTTTTCGCATAAATATCTCGTGTAGGTATACGCTATACACGAAGCATCATCCGACAAGTAAGTATACGACATCGCAGATATAGACATTTTACGCGAGTATCTCGGAAAAATTCGCCATAATGTTCGAAATTATAGTAAAAAAATTATATACAACGCCCATGTAATCCATTTAATGGCTAGATTAGTACTCGTAGTTGTACTTTCGGGATCGAAACGCTTCACCTGCGTATACATGTACGGCCAGATCAAATTTATGACGTAAATGTCACTCGTCGCGTCGTAATTTGGCGTGTTTTCATTGTTGTGGGAATTATTTGAAAGAGTGTAAACGAAAATGCTATATTGTTTCGATGCACGATTATCACGAGTTCCGGTGTTGATAAAATTGTAGCGCCGCGTTACGTCAAAATGTCGGTCTCTTCTCCTATATTCGTTCAATTTCCATTTAGAGTAACTTATTTTTATTTGAAAAATTCCATTTTCATCGTGAGACTGTAAACCATCATTTCTAGGAAGAAAAAATTGAAAAAGCATATATTAATGATTGTGAAAAGGCAGTTATCTACACTATACCAATGGAGAAAAAGTGATTTTAACGTGAGAGCTCTTGAGGATCCACTATCTCCTCCACTTTAGAATTTTTTCGTTGATAGTAATTTTGTACATTTCAAACCACAAGCTTTGGTCAAAATTTAGTGAAAATTGCAGAAAACGTGTTAAAAACATGTTAAATGAACTATCAACCAAAACTATCGATAAAATTACTTACGGTAAATTTACAGAAACTGATAAGCCATTCCATGCCAAATCAACCAAAATTTGCACCAGTCACAACTTATTTTTCTTTAAAATTTTGTACGCATATCGAAAGAGGTCATCAAACGATAGAAAATGGGGCAAACTGGAAGTCCTCTACGATTTCTTTGCGGTTTCAAAATGGCTGCCAAGTGAAGTAAAAAACTTCAGAAAAATATGCACTCTGTATGGTACCTAATGTTGAATTATTTTATCAAAAGACGAATAAAATAATTTCTTTCTTGCCCTACCCAACATTACCAAAAAGTAACGAAGTTTCGGTAAAAATCAACAAAATTTACCAGAAATTGCAAAAAACAAAAAAGATGAAATTTTATTTTTTAGGTCAAATTTGACCAAATGCAGCTGAAATTTGCTTATAAAACATGGAGTTAAAATGTCCTTGAAGCTTAACATAGCCCCGCATATGACAAAAGGAGTAATAAATTGCACCCCCCCCCCCCCCCGCCGATCCTCCGGACCATTGTTTTATTAAAGGGAACATCCTAAGGAACATTTTAAAGCAAACTTGCCCCAAAAAAAGTTGGCCTTACTTACAAAATGGCGGCCATTTTGATTGACAGGTCAGCCGAAATTGCAGATTTTGCGTTTCAACATAGGACTTGCACGAAATTTTTCAAACTTCACAATGGTAGATCGAAAGATCATGCAAAAATTCATCACCTGTCAAAATTTCAAGTGCTGAAGTGCGTTTTTCGATTTTTGGTGAATTTTTGAAAATCGAATTAAGGCCAAAAATGAGGGGAAAAAATCAAAATTTTACCAAATTGACCAAGAAAACTGAAATTTGGGGTACTCTCTATTTTCGACATGCCAAATCGATTGGAAACGGTTTCAACCCGTTTTGAGCAGTTCTGGAGCCTCCAGCAGATTTTTGAAACTCGAAATTCCCACAAAATTCCATCAAATTGCAGGAGTTGTAAAGCTGAAATTTATTCTGAAAACTAATTTCAATACGCTACGAAGTGCTGCAAGCGAATTTCGAGTCGTTTTGGAGCCTCCAGTAATTTTCAAAAAAGTCCCTGGAGGCTCTAAAATGACTTGAACCCACCTGAAGTCGTCTTCAGAGGGTGTTAAAATTAGTTTGCAGAATGAATTTCAGCTTTCCATCTCCATTTGATGAAATTTTGTAAAAATATAAAGTTTCAAACATCTGCTGGAGGCTCCAGTAACTTTCAATAATTCGCTGGAGGCTCTAAAATGATTTGAACCCACCTGAAGTCGTCTTCAGAGGGTTCTAAAATTAGTTTGCAAAATGAATTTCAACTCTCCATCTCTGATGAAATTTTGTGAAATTTTAAAGTTTCAAAAATCTGCTGGAGGCTCCAGTAATTTTCAAAAAGTCGCCGGAGGCTCCAAAACGACTCGAAATTCACCTGAAGTACTTCGTAGCGTATTGAAATTAGTTTTTAGAATAAATTTCAGCTTTACAACTCCTGCAATTTGATGGAATTTTGTGAACATTTCGATTTTCCAAAATCTGCTGGAGGCTCCAGAACTGCTCAAAACGGGTTGAAACCGTTTCCAATCGATTTGGCATGTCGAAAATAGGATATATTCCAAATTTCAGCTTTCTTGGTCAATTTGGTAAAATTTTGATTTTTTCCCCTCATTTTTGGCCTAAATTCGATTTTCAAAAATTCACCAAAAATCGAAAAACGCACTTTAGCACTTGAAATTTTGACAGGTGATGAATTTTTGCATGATCTTTCGATCTACTTTTGTAAATTTTGAAAAATTTCGTGCAAGTCCTATGTTGAACTGCAAAATCTGCGATTTCGGCTGACCTGTCAATCAAAATGGCCGCAATTTTGTAAGTAAGGCCAAGTTTTTTTGGGGCAAGTTTGCTGTAAAATGTTCCTTAGGATGCCCCCTTTAAGAAAAAAGTTGTCCGAAGGATCGGCGGGGGGGGTGCAATTACTCCTATTGTCATATGCCGGACTATTAATGTTGCACCTAAATTTATGAAGCTTCAATGAAATTTGACAAAAAATGTGTGAAAAAAATGATAAAGACCTGCCAAATTATTATAAAAACACCAAAAAAAGCATTAAAATTCATAGAAATGACCACGAATAGAGGAAATTTTTTAAAAATTGGGCAAAAGTGGATGAAATTTTTGAAAAAGTTTTATGAAATTTAGAAAAATTCACTGAAAACATCGCTGAAAAGCTCTCTCTGAACGCAAGTAAAAGCGTTGCGAAGTGAAAAATCTCAGTTTTTGAAATTGTAAAAAATATATTTTTTTGGTACATATATTTCTTATACTCATTTAAAAATTGCTAATTTTTACTGAAAAGATCAAATTTTTGCCCGGCTTAGGTATTTGCCATAAATTGCCAAAGTAAGTATCTCTTTATGCCAAATAATTCTAAATTCTCACAAAGTTCTTCTTTTTGCTAAAATTGTTAAAATTTTACTTTTGGCCAAAAAGTGTAAAAAAATTTCGCTTTTTAAAACAATTTCTAAAAATGGTCGTTTTTTAAAAAATTTTAAATTTTTACAATTGTCTCGTTTTTTGCCAGAAACTGTCAGAAAACCATTTCTTTTGTTAAAATTGTCAATTTTCCCAACAAAATTGTATTTTTCGTCGGAAATTATCGTCAAAATCCTTACTTCGCTGCCAAAAAATTGTCAAAGTTTTTGTTTTTTCATCAAAAGGTTTCAAAATAGTTCAACTTTTCAAAATTAAAAATTCATTTCAATTCGTAATATTCTGTTTTTTTTGTGATTTTTTTTCTGAATTGATAAATGTTTGTTGCTCGAATTTCGTCACTTTTTTTGATCACTTTTCAATTATACTTTTCAATTAACTACTTTTTGGTTACCTACTTTTTCAAGTTTTTTCAGATGTTAGAGTTACTTTTTTTGAGGGGGGGGGGATCGAGTACAAGCCCTGCCTTCACTTCACCGGGTCTGTTTACTTTTCATTTTCAAAATTAAAATTTAAAAAAACTCATCATTCAAATTCTAAAATTTTAGATCAAAAGAAATCAACAAATTTTTTCAAACGTTGTTTTTTACATCTCGAAACCCGAATTTTCGAAAGCTTTATTGCCTTTGCTTCGCTCAGGCCAATTCTAATCTCGAAACTAAAAAAATTTCAGTTTGAAACTTCCATAAATTCAAAAATGAAAATAAAAATTATTTAATGAACCTTGACCTAATGTGAGGATTTATTTATGTAAGTTATCAGTTGGCCAAATTGTCATTCCATCTTTTATTTGTATCTTATTTTTAAAATGCTTCATTTTATTCGGCAAAATTCGTATTTTCTCCTTCCCTCCCAAAAAAAACACTCCAATGTTCTTCTTGTCAGATTGACTTATTTTCGCAAAAGTGAATTAAAAATTTTAAAACAGAATTGTACAGCTCGCGTTTAAGTATCCAAATATGAGAAAAAAACAGTAGGAGAAAGATTCTGTGGGAGCAAAGAGGGGGTTAAAATTTTGAGGGCCCTATCCAGTGCATCCACAATAACCCATGGTCTAGTTCCAAAAGTTAAATTCCATTTTATTAATTTTACGTTCTTTTACTGCAACAATACTGAGCGATTATTATTCTTATTTCTGAACTATTATAATGAAAAAAGTGATAGAATTGAGAAGACGAGCATTTGAATAGATTTCGTATCTACATAAAGCGAATATTGTAAACAATAGAATCACGGCAGATCTACCATTTAGCGTAAAGAAGAACAAAAGACATATCCAAAGGACAGAAACTTCATCTTGAAAAACGATCGGACCGTCTAAACGTACTAAAAGAAAGTCGAAAACAGAGCAAAGAATTAATTTCAAAAAAGACGCGACGAAGTCGAATAATTACTGACGCGGAAATGACGAATTAAAATGTTTGAAAATGGATGGCTACCGGAATGTTGAATAAATGCGAGGGTGGTAGACAATTGATACGTATATTAAAGTGACAAATGCAGGCTGATGGAATTTAAGAAATGTACAACAATACGTTGTGCGAATGTGATAAAAACACGCGAGATTTAGTCAAATCGTTCGGTCGAGTATTTAAATGAAATGGGAATAAGGATGCGGAGTGGATTACAGAGAACGAAGCGTGTAAATTGTCCCTACAGGTAGAGGCAGGCAGGTAGGTGTAGGTACGTGAAAATAGTAGTTTTAAAGCGATACGCGATGCGTAAAATGAGTTTGTGGGCGTTCGCGGTATTTGAGGATTAATTTCGCGGTGCCAAATTAACGCATAAATCAAAACTTATCTCCATCATCAGGTACTCGACGAGGTTTACTTTTTAATTAGCAAATTGAGAGACGAATTTTTCATCAGCTGGCTAAATAATTAATCTCGATTACGTATGTAAGTGTATATCTGCGGTGAGTTATTTTTTGGCCCAAAAATGCGCTCGAATGGGCCTATAATGGCGAGGAATTAGGATATCGTAATCGAGAAACCGGTTCCCATGCAGCTGTGGTGAAGAAATTCTCAAAAGTATGAAATAGAATTTCAAAATTGGTATCATATAGTTGAAAGTTGCATATTTGAAAAATTTTTACCGGCATCATCTCACCTAATCGTGATAAAAGCCGGATTGATGATGGGGAGATTGCCATTAAGTAGCATTAGATTTATTCTGATCACGATTAGTACAAATTATTGGCAATAATCTGACGAGTATGCGCGGCTGGCTGGCGTATTATCTAGAAGGCGGCTGCGGATGCGGTAACGGTGGCCAAACCGCGGCGATAAATTAGATATTTTTATACTTTTTAAATGGTGCATTAATTCTGCGATACGCGATATGCTGTACGTTGAAAGGTGATTTTCCTCATCGCGAGGTACTTCTGCTTCTGTATATGGCAAGTCACGGGTACAGAAGTACACTGGTGCACCGCATGGCGCATACACGAGAGTCGATGAGATAAACTCGCGTACCTATTTATTTTAAGTCGCGAGTTGGGTACTTATTATCTTATCTATTTTCAGATAGGTAGTAATAAGTTATTGTACGCGAGTTTATATACTTATAGGTTGTGGCTATGTAGATATAGAATGCTGACTGTTGACTTATACATGTATTATTTGTCTCTTTTGTATAGTTGAATTCAGACGTAAATGCATTCCAAAGGAAATTTGTCAGCGAAGTTCGAAGATGCGACGAACTCGAAAGGAAGCTGCGATACATCGAGGCTGAAGTCAACAAAGATAAAGTACCGATACCCGAAAGCACAGTCGCTCCGAATGCTCCAAATCCTCGAGAAATTATAGATTTAGAAGTGAGCGCGATATAAATAAATAATACCTAGACTACAAGTTATACCACACTACTATAGTATCTGCCTTTCAATCTACACAAGTACACCTATAGGGTCCTCTCACATGTCTCAGTATTAAATATTGAATAGATAAGAAAGCCTCTCGGTCGCTGTGTTACCGATTTTGAGCTATCTTTTTTCATCAGAGTATAGAAAATTAAAAACCCATATAAATAGGGCAGTTCTCAAAAAATTTCCTATGGAGGCTTCAATTTCTCTAAACAGCCCAAACAATTAGTTTTTAAATGGGAAAATTCCTGAAAGTTCATCTCCCCCTCCCCCAAGTCCACGAGTTGTGCGCCTAGAGCTCTCAAAATTTGACAAAACAAATGATAGATATGTACATGATGATGCTGGTGTTTTTGCATAGTCTCCCCTCTCCTCTTACTGGAAAAAACGTACCAAAAAAATGAAATCCTTACGCTCTGACTAGGGAACCTCATCGAAGTATCCCCCGGGAGATCTGGATAGTCTGGATAGAAAGTGGTCTCAAAGGTAACCTTCGACCCAAGTACCTCGCCATTAAAATTTTAGCCTTCAGGTTCAAGTTTAGCTCCCACAGTAAAATTTTGAATTAAAAATTTTTCAGAAATTGCTTCCCCGGTACTCAAGTTTTTCCCACGGCGTTGTCGTGGGAAAATTCTGGCCCACTACGCGCTTGACCAAGAGACTTATTCTATCACTTTCCAATTCAACTAAATTTTTTATACTACTTAGGTACTTACCTATATCTTTCAAACATCATTCAAATTCTGTATTTTTGATGAAAATTTGGATAATCTTTGAAAGATATACGTAATATGAAAAATGTAGTCGAATGGTAAAATGAAAGAATAAGTCCCTTGGTCAAGCGCGTGGGTCAGAATTTTCCCACGACAACGCCGTGGGAAAAATCTGTGCGTCGGGGAAATGATTTCTGAAAATTTTTTAATTCAAAATTTTACCGTGGGAGCTAAACTCGAAACATGATGGCTAAAATAGGAGGCCAAGAGAAATTTTTTCTCGAATAGAGGACTATATTATGGAGCTATTATGGAACATTTTAAACAATTATTTTCATTTACTTATAGTGATTCGCGAACAAAACAATTTGGAGAAACTAGAAGAGTTTTTTTAAAATGACAAATAGAAATTTTTTGAAAAATTCCCCATTTGCATAATTTTTTTGCTTCATTTTTTTGAAAAAATGTCAAGCATTAGGGACCTTTGTACAGACAAATCCTGGAGGAAAACAAAAAAAATAAGGGAATTATTTTATTATAAAATCTATGTACATATCGCACCTCGGGAGTAATAGGGTTACATCTCAAAAAAAATTGATTTTGACGTTTTTGCATTTTTGGGGTTTGTATGACCCCCTTCAACCAAAAATAACACTTTGAGTTGGGTACATCATCTAGATCTTGTAAAAAACCCAAATGGCCTAACTCAAAATCCCAACAACATTGCAAGTTGTTTGGAGTTATGGTATATCTCAAAAAACTCCACCTTTTTTGAGCAAATTTCGTACATTCAAAGTGTTAACAAACAGTTTTGATTCTTTTGAATGTTTGTCAGTTAGAAATAGTCACAAGGAGTGCATTTTTTATTGGTTTGTACCAAATGGAAACAATTTTTTAAATTGATCACTTTTCAGAAAAATGAATTTGCACATAAGTATGATGAAATTTTAGTTTTTTGAGGAAAACTCAAAAATTAAGCACTCTAGAAAAAAACTAAGGACATTGTGTCGATTGAAAATTTAATTCTCTACAACTTTGTTGACATGAATATTTTTTGGACGCTTCCTTTCGCCTCCACATCAACTTTAATGAAAGGTTATAACTCAAATGTTTTCAAAACATTGAAATATTTCCTCTTTGAGATTTTTTTTTTCAAAGTGTTCTTATGCTAAATGAAGGTAGGATACCAGATCTTTAAAATGAGGTAATATTCCTTCCTCACAATTAATTATAAGTTGATAAAAATAATGAATCAAGTTTTTAAGAAAAAGTAAATCACTCACCCGTAAAATTTCACTTTTTTGAGATGTAACCTTATTACTCCCAAGGTGCGATATGTCGGAGGAAGGGGGAGCATAAAAAAGTAAAATTTAGGAATAAGAATCACCGCCCCCTAGCTGATACGCCTTTTGGATCAATCTCTGGTGGTTCCGAGTAATTTAGGAATTCAGGCGTTTTCGATTCATTAATTTTCAAATCTCGCATCCCATTTTGAAAAAAAAAAAATATATGAAAAATAGTTTCTTGTTCAGTTTTGAGGGCTACTTTCGACAGGGATGACATGAATTTTTTTTTGAGCCCAAGATTTTTCAAAAAAAGGCCTTGTCGTAATCTTTTGTTTTTTATAGGAGAAATAAAATCATAATTCTGTGAACATTATGGCCTTTCAACAACTAAGTCGTAAAAAAGATATTAATAAAATGAAAAATCTAGTCTATCCAAAAATTCACCATTTTTTCATCAGAATTCTTCTAAATAATTTTTTTTTTTCAAGGAAAAAACCACTAATTTTCAATAAAAATTTGCATGCTTCAATTTTGAATTTTTAAATTTTGGTAGGTTTCATGTGAAGGAACAACATTATTTGGGGCTTTGAAGAAGATTCATTTCTTGAAAAAGTAATTAGATATCTGAAGCAGAAATTTGACATTTTAAAAAAATCCAGAATATTGATTGATTTTTTTTTTTTTAATTTTTTCCAACTTCCCCACGCATAAAAAAAAACATGTCTACCATGTTATTGAAAAAATTCGAGCTGTCAGCGAGTATAAGAACACCTTGCTCTTACAGGTACGAATTATTGCAAAAAATTTACCCGATACACCTTTCTCGTTCAGACCTACGCTGGAAATTCCCCAATCTTAATATCTCTTCACACCTGAGATGCGACATGGCGCCGTCGCCCATGTTTCCGAATCACTGATTCGCTGGTATGAGATACTTATAAGTAAAAAATGAACCATCGATTCTGTTATTTAAACGTTGTAAATGTAATTCCATCGTGTGGTTATCTGGTTACCTACCTTATATGTGATATCTACCTATTTGCGTATTATGCGTGCCAATACCCATGTGAATTGTGCATGTATAAGTGGATGGATTAATCTAAAGTTTCAAAGATCCCATCTGTGTAATCTGCCAAGCTCCAGCCGTGTGTATGCGATGAATGTTTCAATAATTTCATTCAATAGGAGAATACGAGTCAAGTATTACGAATAGTTGTAGTTACAAACTGACGACATGTTACACGATAGTATACGAGTACATATAGGTAGAAGAGATCGTTTGTTGGTATTTCGATAGGTCTTTTATAAAAACTGCATTGTTTCCATTCCGTATTTTAACCTACGACAGTGAATACAATCTGTGTAAGTAATGAAACAATCGTCGCCATCGTTATGATAACATGTTTCCATTTTACAAAGCTACGTACAGTCGCTTTCATTCTTCGAAAATTTCAAAATTTTCCTTATTGTACTTGACTTGTGTAACATCCCTACAAACGTATTAGGTATCTCTGCGCCTATTCATATACTTTTACTTGTTGAGTGCCTTAACCCTTTGAGACCCGAGAAGAATCTGAAGAATGAAAATTGAAAAAATTCATCATAATGGGAAGGAGTATAACTTCGTTGAGCAGATTTTTAAAAAAATTTGGGTTTAGGTACTCAAAATTTTTCATTTTGGAATTTGAGAAAATGCTCAAAATGGTCATTTTTTCTATTCCGATTTCTAAAATAAATTTTCGATGTACTTACCTACTCCCATATTTGTAATTACCACAACTTGTGCAGAAATCATTCTTTATTTCTTCTCAAAATTTTGGATTTTGGCTTCGAAAATTTTTGACATCGTATATTAATCAAAATTTTCTGGTTTTTATGTTGATATTACCTAGAAGAACTTTTCGGAAAATATTCGTATCGCCCTAGGTACATTGAAAATTTACTTTGGAAATGGGATAGAAAAAAAGCCCATTTTGGGTATTTCGTCAAATTCTAAAATGAAATTTTGAATGAAATCTGCTTAACGAAATTATACACGCCTTCCCATTAAGTATAATGAAATTTTTCAATTTTCGTTCGTCAGATTCTGCTCAGGTCTCAAAGAGTTTAAGCTTCAACACATTTCTTATGGAGAAACAAACCTTAAGGTCGCGATGCTACGCCAATAAGATCAACCTTCAACCTATAGATATAAATAAAATTCTTGTCAGAATTAACCTGCTTGAAATTTGACACAAAAACCACAAAATTAAGTGCCCCCGTAATCATAAATTAAAATCATTCGCGTAGGTAAATTATTTCCATCAGAATTCTCCGTTCAACTGTACGAAAAAAAACCTAAACTGAAAGAAACAAAAGTTGATTGTGGGCGTGGGTAAATACGTTAAATTTGTTTATGGGCCCTCTCCCTCTCCTCCTTTCTGCCCCATTCGGAGGAAAAATTGTTCATTGAAAATAATGAAAATAAATTCACCAGATATACTCGTGTATACGATATATATACGAGACATTGTTGGCATTTTTGTTGAAATTTTACGACTGGGAACTGCGAAAACTACGCTTGCACATTCGAATCGTTTGAAGGAGTAAATATTTTTCGAGATGTCATAAAACAAATCGTTAAATGCGGTTTGTTTGTTTGTGTAATTTATTTTTCGTCTGTATTCTGTAGCCTCAAGTATACATATGTGCGAGTATTATGTATGTTCGAGTAGGTATAACAGCGGGTTATAGCGAAGAATTTTGATTTGCTGCTTGTTTTAGAGCCGACTCGAATTGGTTGCGATTAACTTAAGATACGAATAACTGTGTACTTGTGTAGCCTATATGCCTATATGGTACCACACACTAGATACCATCAGCAAGGAACTTACGTTAGCTCAAAATAATTACATAGATACTCGTATTGTGTTCAAATGTTAGAAATAGCGAATAGGTTGATGAGATTACTAATACGATTTGTTTTTGGTTGGATTATTTCATTTCAGACACAACTAGAAAGAACCGAAAGTGAGATTTTAGAATTAAGCCACAATGCAGTAAATTTAAAATCCAATTATTTAGAGCTTACAGAATTGAGACATGTTTTGGAAAAAACGCACTCGTTTTTCGAAGAAGTAAGTACGAGTAACATCGAAAGCTCACAGTAAACCCTACAATTAAATGATTAGCGAATAAGTACTTGTGTATATTAAATATTACATATTATGTATTTAAAAAGGAAGTTCTAATAAGTAACTACCAACCTGCTTTCTTTCTGCTGTATTTTTACTCGGTCGAAACCTCAATTTTAAAATCTAGCGCACTACGAAATATCCAATTATGAAAAAAAAAACAATGTACTGAAAGTATAGGCACCTATCTGATTTTCGATATTATTCGCTGCCAAAATTGAAAGCCAGTGGATTAAATACACCATATAGGCTGTACCTATGCCAATAAATTGTGAAATGCACTCTTTTGATTTCCCTAAAAATTGATTCACGCCTCTTGAATTGATCGTTGTTGGTTTCGAGCCATTCTATGATCTGAAACATGCATGGATTTACCGACTACCCAGCTTTTGAAAAATTGCATGTGACTTCTAGCAAAATTTGGCATAAGCTAAGTAAATGAATTCTAATCAACTTTATCCCTTCCCCTCGATTATTATGTAGTTGACATTAGAAGTTCCGATTTTGCTCAAAATTCTTCTGTGGGTTTCTTATGCTTAATAAAATTTGTTAAAAAAGATGAAAAATCACTATCATTGGCTCCTCAACTCTCCCCCTCCCCTTTGTGGCAGGTGAAGCGTTTTTTCAGCAATTGAAAATGTAAAACTTTGAAGCCTAATTGCCCGGAGACCGCTGAAACTTGAAGAAAATCTAGGTACATGTAATAGTTCGGCATATGACAATAGGAGTAATTGCACCCCCCCCCCCGCCGCCGATCATCCGGGACAACTTTTTCCTTAAAGGGGACGTCCTAAGAAACATTTTAAAGCGAACTTTCCCCAAAAAAACTTGGCCTTACATACAAAATGGCGTCCATGTTGATTGACAGGTCAGCCGAAATTGCTGATTTTGCGTTTCAACATGAGACCTGCACGAAATTTTCCAAACTTTACAAAGGTAGATCGAAAGATCATGCTAAAATTTATCACCTGTCAAAATTTCAAGTGCTGAAGTGCGTTTTTCGATTTTTGGTGAATTTTTGAACATCCAATTCAGGCCAAAAATGAGAGAAAAAATCAAAATTTTACCAAATTGACCAAGAAAGCTGAAATTTGGGATATACCTTATTTTCGACATGCCAAATCGATTGGAAACGGTTTCAAACCGTTTTTAGCAGTTCTGGAGCCTCCAGCAGATTTTTGAAACTCGAAATTCCCACAAACTTCCATCAAATTGGAGTTGTAAAGCTAAAATTTATTCTAAAAACCAATTTCAATACGCTACGAAGTACTGCAGATGAATTTCAAGTCGTTTTGGAGCCTCCAGCGACTTTTTGAAAGGTTGTATGGCCTTTTTTTTTGTAAAATTGAAAGGGTATAGGAGGATAAGGTACGGTTTTGGGCCCAGAAATGGATTTCGACGAAATTCACACCAAAGGTTACCCATGATGAGAAGATACGCTCAAAAAATTTTCAGACCCCCAGACCTTTTTTTCAGGGGGGGAGGGGCCAAAATGTGTTTTTTAAACTTTATTTTCCAGTGTTTCGCCAAAAGTAGATAAAAATTTCGCGTTTTTTTGTATCGATTCTTAAGGGTGAGGGGAAGCCCCTGAAATTTTTTCAAAATTTTTCGGACCATTTTTCACCAAATTGTGGCGTTTTGAAAATTTTGAGCGGCCATTTTGTAAAGAAGTTGCGGAGGTACAGTCACCAATTTTTTTCCTAAAATACGTTATTTAGTCAAGATTATACCATAAAAGTTTCAACGAGTTTGAGTTGGTGCAACATTGTCAAAAAAAATAAAAACTGACCACGCGTCATATTTGCCGGGGGTTGGGCATGATAGTCCACGGCGCTATCGTGGGAAGTTACGTAGCGTTCGCGCGCGTTACTGTCGTTCGTGGTTGTCTCATAGTCCAGTCAAATAGGGGGGAAAAATGGGTGAACCACATACTCGTTATTCCGATCAAATATTTTTTGGTGAATATTGTCAGAAATGTCAACCCCCTCCCTTCATATGTACCCCTCGAAATAGCGTTTTTTCGTCTTATTTCATGTTTTTTAACAATGAAAATTGCGAGGAACAATTTTCTAAACATGTTTTTTGGATGTATTTACGACCCCTCAATATCATATATTTTTTCGAAATTTTTGTTTTGGCAGGTCCGTCATGGTGAAAATTTGAAAAAACGAGTCATCGAGGGGGTAAAATGAGTATTTTGGAAGAATTAACTATTAATGAGTGAGGTGTCGTTTCCGCATGATTCGATACCACTAAGCACGAATATGACGTCAGATTTTCTGCTGCACTCATCAAGCCCCCCTCCCCCCAAGTGTCTTCACTCCTTCAGCCTCCTCCTCAATTTTTAATATTTTTGAAATATAGTTATTTTGATGATATTGGTGTTCTCATATGTTTCAAACCTACGGAGCACAAATTTTATGACAGATTTTGCTTTGCACCTACCTGGCCTCTCCAGGGCCTCAGTCCCCTCCTCAATTTCTACTGTTTTTTAAACGGAACTACTTTTATAATATTGGTGTAGTTTTCAAGTGAACCGAACTACTCGAATGGAAATACAAACGTCAGATTTCGTTTTACTCGCACCCAGCCCCTCCGGAGCTTCTACAGGGGCCGGGTAAGTGTAAAACAAAATCTGACGCAACATTTGCGCTTGGGAGGTTCGAACGACACAAGTATCATAACGTCATTATGAGGGGGTAAATATGAAGGGAGGGGGTTGAAATTTCTTATGGGTACACCCCTTACAAATGTTTACAACGTACTTAAAAATGAGAAAAATCGGTTCACATGGGGCTGAGAAAATAATTTTTATTCCATTCCAGAAAAAGGGTGTTCTTCAAAAATTGGATGAGGGGGTCTGGAGATCTGAAACTTTCAATGCGGAAGTTCCTCGTTAAGTACCTTTACCTACCTAGTACCTACCTACCTAACATGCAAATATCAATCCAAAAGCTCACGGAGCCCATTTCTAAAAATTACGTCACTTCGAGGGATCGTAGCGCCACCCCCTTGGGGCTAGGGAGTTGGTTGATAGATCATTCGATAGGTATTTGAGAGGACATAAAATGATCACAAAGCTCATTCTACTCGAAAGTTGATATTTTAGAAGTTTTTAACGAAAATCTGATTTTGAAGGGGTGTGATCCACTGTGGGAGGGGTCGGGGGGATTTTAATATGTTGTTCACCACACTACTCTTGACAATATTCACCAAAAAATATTTGATCGGAATAACGAGTATGTGGTTCACCCATTTTTCCCCCCTATTTGACTGGACTATGAGACAACCACGAACGACAGTAACGCGCGCGAACGCTACGTAACTTCCCACGATAGCGCCGTGGACTATCATGCCCAACCCCCGGCAAATATGACGCGTGGTCAGTTTTTATTTTTTTTGACAATGTTGCACCAACTCAAACTCGTTGAAACTTTTATGGTATAATCTTGACTAAATAACGTATTTTAGGAAAAAAATTGGTGACTGTACCTCCGCAACTTCTTTACAAAATGGCCGCTCAAAATTTTCAAAACGCCACAATTTGGTGAAAAATGGTCCGAAAAATTTTGAAAAAATTTCAGGGGCTTCCCCTCACCCTTAAGAATCGATACAAAAAAACGCGAAATTTTTATCTACTTTTGGCGAAACACTGGAAAATAAAGTTTAAAAAACACATTTTGGCCCCTCCCCCCCTGAAAAAAAGGTCTGGGGGTCTGAAAATTTTTTGAGCGTATCTTCTCATCATGGGTAACCTTTGGTGTAAATTTCGTCGAAATCCATTTCTGGGCCCAAAACCGTACCTTATCCTCCTATACCCTTTCCTAAAAGTATATCTGGAAGCTTCAAAACCATTTGAAACCACCATCTAGTCTGCGAAGTAAATTTCAGCTTGCTAACTCCATTTGATAAATTAATGTTGGGGGAATTTCAAGTTTCAAAAATGTACTGGAGGCTCCAGTAATTTTCAAAAAAAATCGCTGGAGGCTCTAAAATGACTTGAACCCACCTGCAGTCGTCTTCAGAGGATGTTGAAATTGGAGCGTAGAGTGAATTTCAGCGTTCCATCTACATTTGATGAAATTTTATAACAATCTGCTGGAGGCTCCAGTAATTTTCAAAAAAGTCGCTGGAGGCCCTAAAATGACTTGAACCCACCTGAAGTCGTCTTCAGAGGTAGTTAAAATTAGAATGTAGAATAAATTTCAGCTTTCCATCTCCATTTGATGAAATTTTGTGAAAATTCAAAGTTTCAAAAATCTGCTGGAGGCTTCAGGAATTGTCAAAAAGTTGCTGGAGGCTCCAAAACGACTTGAAATTCACCTGCAGTACTTCGTAGCGTATTGAAATTAGTTTTTAGAATAAATTTTAGCTTTACAACTCCAATTTAATGGAAGTTTGTGGGAATTTCGATTTTCAAAAATCTGCTGGAGGCTCCAGAACTGCTCAAAACGGTTTGAAACAGTTTCCAGTCGATTTGGCATGTCGAAAATAGGGTATATCCCAAATTTCAGCATTCTTGGTCAATTTGGTAAAATTTTGATTTTTTCTCTCATTTTTGTCCTGAATTGGATTTTCAAAAATTCACCAAAAATCGAAAAACGCACTTTTGCACTTGAAATTTTGACAAGTTATAAATTTTAGCATGATCTTTCGATCTACCTTTGTAGAATTTGAAAAATTTCGTGCAAATCCCATGTTGAAACGCAAAATCTGCGATTTCGGCTGACCTGCCAATCAAAATGGCCGCCATTTTGTAAGTAAGACCATCTTTTTTTGGGCAAGCTTGCTTAAAATGTTCCTTAGGATGTCCCTTTTAAGAAAAAAGTTGTCCCGGAGGATCGGTGGGGGGGGAGGTGCAATTACTCCTATTGCTATATGCCGGACTATAATGTTTTAAAATTATAGAGAGCTGTTTCCAAAATTTCCAAAAATCGAAAAGCTCAATTTTCAAAAGCTGGCCAAATTTCGAAGCTATTATAACTTATTTTTAAAATTGAAAAAATATATATTTATATAAAATACCCCTCCTGTTGTTTTGAATTTAAATTTGAAGATTTTGGACTAAACAACCCTCTAATTCAATTAAGACCATCTTTAAGCTTATCTGCAAGAAGCCTCCAATAAAATTCGAATTACTTCATGGTTGCAAATTGCTCTAGAGAGCGCAATGCTCTTTCGGCGAGACTTACAGCATAGTCATTTTTTATTCGAATTTTCGCATCAAATTATTTGTTACTGTACAATTTTAAGAAAATGATCCAAATACACACGTTTATAATTCAAAATTTTCTAACCCGCGTTTTAATTTATAATTTTGCAGCAAGATTCCACGACGCCGTCATCCACTGGCAACGACTCAATTACAAAAGCTCTCATCAGCGAAGACAGTCAACAAGTGATTAGAGGACGATTGGGGTAATTTAGTTTGTTGATTTTACTCGCAGTTTATTTACTCGTACGGTACTTACCATATTTCAAGCCAAACCGCGATAAGTACATATACGTCGGCGCCTTACGGTTCGAATTATGTAATTTTACGTATCGTGTTTGCAAAATCAAATAAAGTCTATCGAATCGAGTGCAGGCGCTGTGTAATCAAACCCACACTTCGGAACAGATAACCTCGGGGTGATTAGAAAATTTTTTTATGGGAAATAAAATGCGAATAAAAATGAATAGGGAGTTGATAACTTGAGGAAAACTATACAGCTCTATATAGTGAAGTGCAGGACGCGTTCGAGTGGATAATTGTTTGGTCGTTATATAGAACTATATGGTCTGTACTCGAGAAAATAGCTGTCATAAAAATATACCTACCTATGCGAGAGATTGCATAATTTTGGTTTATGTTTCAGCTTCGTAGCCGGCGTTGTACCTAGAGAGAGAGTGCCTGGTTTTGAACGAATGCTGTGGAGGATAAGTAGAGGAAATGTATTCTTGAGACGAGCCGAATTAGCGGAGCCTTTGGAAGATCCTGCGACAGTACGTATTTTTGAATTTTAAACTGAAAATCTCAGTTTTTTTTTTTTTAAGTAGAAAAATAATTCAATTCAGTCCAAACTTTGCCAGAGGCCCAATCTCAAGTTTGGATTTTCTCGTAGATGCTCCATTGGACATCACACACGTCATCAGCTTTAGGAGCAATATATCGAGGTTAATCTTAATTTTTGGTTTTCAGGGAAATGCAATATACAAAACCGTGTTCGTAGCATTTTTCCAAGGAGAACAGTTGAAGTCTAGGGTGAAAAAAGTCTGCTCTGGATATCACGCTTCGTTTTACAACTGCCCCAGTTCGTACGCAGAAAGACAAGATCTATTGAAAGGGGTCAAGACCAG
Organism: Planococcus citri; assembly: GCF_950023065.1. Taxonomy (NCBI): domain Eukaryota; kingdom Metazoa; phylum Arthropoda; class Insecta; order Hemiptera; family Pseudococcidae; genus Planococcus; species Planococcus citri. The sequence continues at coordinate 1,661,335 of NC_088678.1, read as the reverse complement.
AATCGAAGATCTAAATTTGGTAATTATTATCGAGTTCTGCCAAACTTACGTTTTAAGATGGCATTTCAATTATTTAGCAGGCTTACCTAAGTCTTATTCAACCCATTATGATTATTATAGACTATTATTATTTTGTAAAGAAAGTTGTTAGATGTAGCAAGTACCTATGTACCTATAGTCCCGTAGTAAATGCTATATAAATATTTTTTCAATTCCTATTTTGTTTTAAACAGGTTTTAAACCAAACGCACGATCACAGGCAACGTGTGCTGACCACGGTTGCAAAAAAACTACACAACTGGAGTGTGATGGTTCGTAAGATGAAGGCTATTTACCACACGTTAAATCTATTCAATATGGACGTAACGAAAAAATGCCTCATCGGAGAATGTTGGGTGCCATTGAACGATTTGCCTTTTATAAGACAAACTTTAGCTGATGGTGGCGTAAGTAAGAACTCTTATAACGTTCTTTCCAAATTAGAATAATGCAATGAGTATGTTGCAGAAATCTCACGTAATGTTGATAAGTAATTAGTTTTTGAATGAACGAAAAAAAAAACTTGGGTAATGATTTCATTACCAGTACATTTCTCATTCGAATTATGAATGCACTTTCAATCGTAAAAATTTCACTTTCGTTTCAAACTCTTCAAAAACATTCCTAGTTTCAGATTGAATTTTTCTTTTGAAAAATTGATGCGTTAACGACGCATTTCCATGTTTTGCGAAGAAATGGTACATTTTATCTGAACTGGTGTTAGATTTACTTACTTAATCCATTGAAACCGATTCAATGTCTGTTCACGAACCGGTTCTTGATAATTCCTAAAAAAAAAATTATTGGCAATCTTCGAATAAAACTTTACAAAACCCTGAAAATAAATTAATTTTTTGAAATTTTGCAATTACGAAAGGAATAGGCCTAGTATAATTTCGAACAGATCAATTTGTACGAAAATAGGATCTACGAGTATTAGTTTAGGTACATATACCTAAGTATTTATTAATCGTTATCATCCGTTGATTTAACTTTTTTTTTTTTGTTTTACAGAAAGCTGTCGGTAGTTCGATTCCATCATTTTTAAACGTAATCGAAACGAATGAAAATCCACCAACGTTCAATCGAACCAATAAATTTACCCAAGGCTTCCAAAATTTAATAGACTCTTACGGTATCGCTTCGTATCGCGAAGTAAATCCGGGTACGTCTCATACACCTGAATATTGGCAGCATTTGCATACCACCTATATCTTTCGCACAACCATATCTCATTCAAACTGGTTAATTTTTATTTGCAGCTTTATATTCTATTATAACATTCCCTTTCTTATTTGGTATCATGTTCGGTGATGCTGGTCACGGTTTGATTTTAACCTTATTCGGCGGTTTCATGGTTCTAAGAGAGCAACAGCTTACCAAAAAGAAAATTAATAGTGAGGTAAGCTCTTCTCGTCTTCTCTGGTTCAAATACTGACCAAAATGTGTACCTTACCTATCCATGATCTGTTTTACCTGTACTCGAATATTTGAACATTTTTTTTTTCTCTCAGGTTTGGAATATATTTTTTAGCGGTCGTTACATCATATTGTTAATGGGATTCTTTTCAATTTATACTGGTATCATATACAACGATGTGTTCTCAAAATCATTCAACGCGTTCGGCTCCAGCTGGATAGTCAGAATCAACTCTACTCTCAACGAAACAGATATTGAAGGCAATAAAGAACTGACATTGGATCCTAAAACTACCCAATTTTCTCAAATACCTTATCCTATCGGATTGGATCCAGTATGGCAAGTAAGAGTTGGATTATCGTCGCAAAAGCGTTATTATTTTCTTCGTGATACAATTCAGATAGAATTTCAATTTTTTTTAAAGAATGATTTCAATTTTTGGTTTTTTAAAATAAAAGTTTTGAATTCTGGATGCATACGTATAGAAATTTCAAAATTCTTGTTTTCATTAAAAATAAAAATTATACTAAAGTACAAGTACCTACCTGCTCGGGTATGCGAAAATTTCTTTTCCTGTCTCCAAATTTTTCTCAGTCTCCTGCGCAGTTTCAGGTGCAATATGTATGTTTACTAATCTAATTGTTTTTGTTTTGTTTTCAGATTGCGAAAAACAAAATCATTTTTTTGAATTCGTTCAAAATGAAATTGTCGATCATTTTTGGCGTAGTTCATATGATGTTTGGAGTTACCCTTAGTGTTGTAAACCATTTGTAAGTTCACGTTTCTAAGTTGTACCTACCTAGTACCTACCTACCTAATATGGAATGATAACTGACGTAAACCGGTCTTAAAATTATCCACATGCTGGCTGAGAACTCAATTAGGTGCCTTGATGAGCGGGGAGGGGTGAGGGGAGATGAAAAAAAACTCTAAAACATGAAAAGAATCGGAGCAGCAAAATTTATAAGATTTCTATATACCTTAGGGTGCTCCTTATTTGTATGGCGAAAACATTTTTTTTTCGATTTTTTTCGCTCCCACCCCCCAAAAACATGACCTCGGGGTGAGAAAATAATACCCTGAAAATTTTAGCCCCCTAGGTGAAAAAAAGTCGTGCCGGTGGGCCCCCCAATTTTCCCATATAGGTATGAAAAAATCGAAGTATCAGGAAAATTTTTTTAAATTGTGAATTTTCTAGCTCCAACACCTCAGTTGAGTCCCTACTTACGTAAAATCAACCTATATACCAATTTTAGCCCCCTATCTCCACCCAAGACTTACCAGTGGATTAGAGGGGAGAGCTCATATTTACACCTACATACTAGTGAAAAAATATTTAATGACGCCCTAAATTGTTGTCGGGTTTCACATGAAAAACTTCTTCAATCACGTTAGTAAAAATGAGTCGTGCTAGGGAGCACGCCTCTCCCCCTCCCCCCATCTCCAAATATGAAAGAAATCAGAAAAATTGAAATTTTTACTTTTTTCACATCAGGTCCATTTTCATTAGAAATACTGTTAAATATTTTATGACCTGTCTACATGATGAAAAGGTGGAACTTGTCTATGTCTCTTTCCCCACAATATGAAAAAAGATGAATATTATTACATTTTTTTCTTCCATATTCTAATCCTTGGATTTAGTCGATCTTCATCAGAAAAGCACTACCTATGTCAGATTTTTAAAAACTTGTAGAAAAAGAACAAATTTCTGAATTTTGACATCGAGAAACTTTGAAGTAGACGTTTTGTAATAAAATTAACTTATGTCAAATTTTCTCAGAAGACTTATTGACGTTCTGATATTTTGTAATGCAAGACTTGAAAACTTGGAAAAAATCGTCAAGAATCCCTATCAACGATAAGATTTAATTTTCAAGTTTAAAGCCAAAAAAAAAAAACATATCCATGACTTGAAACTATCTTTGCAGAGAAGACTTCACCTCCATTCCAAAAAAAAAATCAACTCTGTGGATCTCTATCATCTATGTAGGTGGTGAGAATTGTAGAGGGGACTGAGAAAAGGTTTTTCTGGAAAAAAGAATTATTTAGAAGCATTCTGCCCAGAGATGAAAAATTTTCACCTCGAGTACCTATAGACATCAATTTTCATCTTTCTCAATATTCTTCAATTTTAGGGGTCTCATAAAAATGGACCACCATCATTTGGAGAAAAGGGTGCTTTTCTTGAAAAATTGGTTACCTATCTAAAAGTACTCGGCTCAGAAATGAAACATTATCAAAAAATTTGTATAGATATGAATTTTTCATTTTTTTGTTGATTTTTTTCAACTTTGGGGGGCTTTAAAGGTACCCGACATGATTTGGGAGACCGGGGGGAAGGTTTTTCTTTAAAAAAGTGCTTATTCAGAAAGATTCTGCACATAAATAAAAAATTCTCAAAAAATATCAACAGACATCAATTTACATATAATATTTTTTTCATTTATCCTAAATTTGAGGAGCTCCATGCAAGAGAGCCAAAATCATTTGGAGGTCCAACAATGGTTTTTTCTCGAAAAGGGGGTTATGTAGAACAATTCTAGGGGGCCAATATGGTTTGAAGGGCCGGGGAAATTTTTTTCTTAAAAAGGGGATTAGGTATTTTTAGAAACATTCTGGTGCAGAAACAAAAAATTTCTATGAATAGAACTTTTTTTTAATTTTTTTTATTTTTTCCCCACTTAGGGGGCTACCGGCACCACTTTTTTTACAGATAGGGAAAAAATAAAAAATAGGAAATTATTTTCTCACCTGAGGTCATGTTTTTTTTTGGGGGGAGCTACAAAATTCCAACTTTTCAAAATAAGGAACACCCTAATATACCATACCTAAGTAGTTGAATAAATTGTACTTTGCAACGGAAAACGCTAAAAATTTTGTTAAAACTTGAATTTTCAAAAAGTGAACGTTGAGTCAACTTATTGGGTGAAAATTGCTTGAAACATACAGAGGTAGCTGAAAAACTCGTTAAAATGGTGTAAATACAATTATTCAAAATGACCCCTTAGGGAAAAATGATTGGATTGTATCTGGTCTCATTATATCCGGACGTTTTATGGATCAAATCAAATTCGACCTGATTAGATCTGATCAGACTGTGGTTACCTGGATAAAAATTTTAGTTGTACATAATACCTACCGATTTTAAGATAGATCGCGAAAAAAAAATCGGAGGATTTTGAACAAATTTAGTAGAGATCTTAATTTTGAGTTGAAAGTTACTCAGATAAAATTGTTCCTTCGGAGGTTCCTTTAAAGGAGAGTTCTGGGTCCTTAAAAACAAGGAATTTTTTTTAAAAATCGTGTTTTTTTTACTCTGGCTCCTTCTCAAACAGTTTTGAGAAAACTTGCCCAGTCCCAAAAGATATTAGGTAATTGAGATTCTGCGTTAACCTAGGCCATTGCCCTACTGAACGGTTGAAAATTTGCAAATCGTATATTTGCTTCCAGGGTAAGCTGGTCCATTGAAATTTTTTTCCTCGAATATTTCGAAATAATCAAGCCCATTCATGGAATGATCATTTTTGAAACTGGGAAGATATTTTGGAACGCAGTGGTGCCAATTTTCTGATCAATATTGCAAATTTTAAAAAACTAAAAAAAAACCTAATTTTTTGGCTGTTTTTCTCGAAATTTTAGAGCAAAGCTTACGAAAGTTGTTCGTAAAATTTATTGAAATGCCTTAAAATACTTAGCTGTTGAAAAAATGGACTGAAAATTTATGATACATACATGGTGAAAATTGAGCAAAATACCGCAGAAATACTCAAAATGTTTCTAAAATAGTGCGTTACCTATAGAATTCGATGATTTTTTTTGTTTTTTTTTTTTTTTTGAAAATAATCTTGGCTCGAAAAATTGATGTTTTTTTTTCAATTGGGTCAAATGAACCTCAAAACTTGATGGTAGTAAAAATAGAGCCAAAATATTAAGGCTCATATCTCGATTTGAAATACATAATAAATTATGAGAACAAAAAATACCTGTTTACGTTAAATCTATAATTATTATAATAGGCCGGTTATTTTAACTACCTATCGTATGATAATCTGATAAATTTTTCATTTGTTTTTTATTTTGCAGACATTTTAAAAAAAACATCAACGTGTTTGTACAGTTTATTCCTCAACTGTTGTTTCTGGTGTTATTATTTTTTTACATGGCCGCGTTGATGTTTATGAAATGGATATTATACGGACCAACAAATCGTAAGTATTGTCATCAGCACAATCGTGTGATTCGGTTGATAAGCCGATGGTTTGATCGACAATTTATCATATTTATAGCCCTGGGAACTAGTCCATCGTGTGCTCCGTCCGTTCTGATAACCTTCATCAATATGATGTTGCATAAAAAGAATACCGATGTGCCGACAGGTTGTTCGCAATACATGTTTGAACATCAAGTAAGTTGCCAATTACAGTATATGGAAAAAATTGTCAAATTAATCGAAAGCTTACCTACCTATTTGATTAATTATTGACTGTATTTTTAATACTTTCGAAAGGAAGAACTTCAAACGACATTCTTGATAGTCGCGTTGTGCTGTATTCCGGTAATGCTGGCCGGTAAACCGATATACATGATATTGGCGAAAAAGCGAAAGAAAAGAAGGCAATATGTAAGTTTTGAATATGTAATCTGTCGTACACTATCGATCATTCTTCCGAACACTTTCAATATTTATGCGAATTACTATGGTTTTGTGATAGTCGATAAATAATGGGGATTTGCATCAGGGGATCGAAATGCAGGGAGGTGAACCTCCTGCCGGACTAGACGAAGATCTAGCCCTGCAGTATCATCACGAACCCGAACACCACGAAGAAGAAGACGAGATGGGTGAAATTTTAATTCATCAAGCCATCGAAACCATCGAATACGTGCTAAGCACCGTTTCTCACACTGCCTCTTACCTTCGACTGTGGGCGTTATCTTTAGCTCATGCTCGTAAGTTATTTTAAACAGTTTTATCCTCTCATTGCAATGTATTATATGTAGATGGCGGTGATACTTTATACGATTTTGTTATTCGCAGAGCTTTCCGAAGTCCTTTGGAATCAAGTGTTGAAACAGGGATTAGTTGTTGAATCTTACAAGTTCGGAGGCGTTGCTATTTATATGGCCTTTGGTGCATGGTCATTTTTCACTATAGCCATACTTGTCATGATGGAAGGCCTGTCAGCGTTTCTGCATACCTTACGTTTGCATTGGTGAGTTGATTGTTGTGGCATACTCCCGGCCAACCCCACGTTAGGGAGAGAGAGAAAAAAAGGGTGACTTTTCAGGGTCCAATTTCATGGAGGACCTGAAAGATTGAATGCCAGAGATACCTACTGATGAATTATCAATCTAGAAATTTTCAAAAAATAATAATAATAGGTAGATAATGTGAAAAAATAAAAGAAAAAATGTTGATTTACAGGAATCAATTTTTTCTCGATTCATTATGTTGGATAGATAACACTAAGCACTGCATAATTATTTTTGTTCTGGTTGAAAAGGGGCTTGATCGATAGTTTAGACCCTAAAACAAAAAACAGAGCGAGTTTTTCCAAGTTTGAGTTGTTTTTGTGGTCAGGAGAGACTGTAAACAAAGTTGCGAATATGGCCGTTTTTGCCCCAGGTACTTCAAGAGTTTGTAGCGACATCCATATTGTTTTGCGAAAAAAACCAAGGTCATTTTCGGATTCTACGCACTTTTTTGAGCAAACTACTTTCCTCGATTTTTGATTTTTGAAGTTTCAAACGCATACGGAAGATTTTTATATTTTATAATATTTTAAAACTCGGAGCGCGCGACGCTGGCGTTACTCCACCACGTAACCGTGGCGCGAAACTGTGTTCACCCGGAGCTCAAATCGAATTTTTCGTATTTAGAAAAATTAGTCTTATGCGCTTGAAACTTCGAAAATCAAAAATCGGAGAAAGTAGTTTACTTGAAAAAGTGCGTAGAATCCGAAAATGACCTTGGTTTTTTCGCAAAACAATATGGATGTCGCTACAAACTCTTGAAGTAAGCAAAAAGGGTCATTTTCGCAACTTTGGCAGTCTCATCCTGACCATAAAAACAACTCAAATTTTAAAAAGTCTTTCTGTTTTTTGTTTTGGGGTCCAAACTATCAATTAAGCCAGTTTTCAACCAAAACACAAAAAAAAAAGTCAAAAAAAGTTGCCAAGTTTGAACAAAAAACTAAGCTAAATCAAAAAAGCATGTCCTAAAACCCCTATAACCAAAATTTCAGCTCCTAAAGTTCGTTTATGATTGCAATTTGTAACACACGATGATTTATGTTCACAGGGTCGAGTTCATGAGCAAATTTTACATGGGAGAAGGATATCCATTCCAACCATTTTCTTTCAAAAATATTTTAGAAAGTGAAGAACCAGTAGAAGAATAAAGAAATTTTTAAATTATTTTTAATTATTGCATATATTTTTTTTTTGTAATACGCTATTTTTTTGTACATGTATAAGCAGTTGATAAATTTTATACTTATTCATTCAATTTTTTTTCTTCAAATTTTATTCAACTACCTATACCTTATATCGAGCTTATTTTATTACCATTTTAATTTTTTTAAGAACAGGGACACAATATAATCATATTTCTATGTTTTACAAACTCAGAATAAGTTGTTGAATTTTTTCATGCGTGATTGTTTCTTGTACAATTTATTGTTGATTTTTGTCTTTTTTCTTTTATTATTATTATTATTTTTTTTCATTGATGTTGATTGCCCAAAAGTCAATTAAAAATATTTCAAGTCTGTTTACTTCATTATGTGCGAATGAATTAGAAAACGTGTGTTGAACGTTAACTATACCGCAGCTTTGTCAAATAATTTCAAAGATTAGGTAAAATATTTATGATGGAATGGTCTCGAGTTCAATTCATCTAATCTCTATAAAATAGGTGTAAGATGAGTATCGTGAAAGTTTCAAATTGGAAACACAGAAATAATGGATTCGTAATGTAATCGTACGTTGAGCATGTATGAATTGTATTCTGTACTTTTTACACTTTCAACAAAAGATAGAGCTAGCTTCTCGAGTTTCATCTAACCAGAGAACAAACAGACGAGTGAATTTGTAAAGTACTATTATCGACGATTTTCAAATGTTTAATTGCTTGATCGTGACTGAAAAATTATCTTGGCCTACTGAAATTTAGCTCCAAAAATGCAACTTTACATTTATAATGCGAGAAAAATACCTAGATATCGATTTCTTTCTAACCAAGACGTGTTTCTCTTTCGTTTTTGGTTGAATATACAAAAGGCCTCTTCTTCAAAACGTTCAAAATTAGGCCTGAAAATAATTTTAAACTCTGAATCAGAATTAATTAAAGTAAAGACTGAGATGGAAAACATATAAATTGGAACTTGAGTCAATCAACTGATTTCCTAATAAACTTGGAGACATTAAATAAACACAAAAGTAACGAAGTTTTAGAATAAATATGGAGACGAAAAACTATGAAATTTGTTAATCCGGTAAGTGACCTCAATAATTATAATGAGCAAAGGTATCCACGTATCGTTTGAAAGGAGATTCAGAGTAAGGCCTCTACTCTACATCATGAAAAAAAAGGAGGCCTCATCAAACAAAGTAGGTAAATGACTATTGCAGAAGTTTTGAAATATAGCAATGTGCCAGCTTAATAAATAAATAATAAACCAGCCTCATTTTATTGCCAAAAATACCTGATAAAATATCATTGATAAAAATTTGATCGCCCTGAATTCCCTTGTTTAAGTTTCTCGATCTGATGACAGACACTGAAAGCTGAAATAACATCAACGATACAGTTATGAAGTATGCATAGCAATAATAGTGCTGTATGTAATCTACTTTAGGTAGGTACAACTCTCTCTCAAAACCTATCGGAAATTTCATTATGAAATTTTTAAAAATGTGTTTCAATGCTGTGTTTGTCACATTCATGCATTTCGTGAAGGGTTAAAAAATAAAAAAATTTAGTTAGCAGAGCGTGGTTTCGATCCACGGACCTCTGGGTTATGGGCCCAGCACGCTTCCACTGCGCCACTCTGCTCGACATGCAAAATATGGCGTTTAAAGGGATATTCAAGCCTTGACCAATACCACGTTGTACAATGTGGCGCACCAGATTTGTAAAATACGAAAAGAAATTGAGTAAAAAAAAAACACTCTGTGATATGTTTCAATATTTTAATAATAAAAATTATATGGTGTTTTCCTGTTTGATATTTCAGATTGTGCAAATAATAAAACACCACAATACCTAATTATTTTCCCACACTTTGTGATTTGCACTTGCAAGACTCACAAAAGTTATAAGGAATGCTTTATTATTTTGAAATTCAACATTCGATGCAAATTATTAAAGTTTTTTTGTTAGATCGTGTTCATAAATGGTTTATATCTAGCTAATGTCACTGCATACAGTGTCCTAAGAAAAGATTTCCAATAAAATGTTTAAGATGCAAAAAAAAAAAAAGAGTAGAGAAACACATTGCAATATGTAATTTTATTGTATTAAAATACATAATTATTTTCTATGAATGAAAAAAAAAATTATTTGGTATTTTATTTTCTCAAGTTTAATAGTAGCATGAACAAAAGCGATATTTAAACAGCCCGCAGTAATTATTATCCCTAATTTATTGGAACTTGCAATGATTCCAAAAGTTAATATTAAGCTATTGTAAGTGCAATAAGTGCATACTTTGAATACGTAGTTTGAAATTCAATTTTTGATACATTTGAGTTGTTTAGTAAAATCATTTATCAGTTTCCATTATGATTTGTGAGTACTTATCTAATAAACAAATTATGCAAAAAAAAAAAAGGGGTAAAAAGAAACACATTGCAATATTATGTTATTTTATTGTATTAAAATACATAATTATTTTCTATACTTAAATAAAAAATAAAAATTATTTGGTATTTTATTTTCCCAAGTATAGTAGCCTAGTACATATGTGAACAAAAAGCACTAAAGACAGGGCAGTAATTATTTTCCCTCATTTATTGGAACTTCCAAGATTTTCAAAAGGTATTACTATTGTAATGTACTTCGAATACGTAGTTTTAAATTCAACTTTTGATACATTTGAGTTGTTTAGTAAAATAATTTTCAATTTCCATTATAATTGTGAGTACTTATCTAATAAACAAATTATGTAAAAAAAAAAATAATAAAAAAAATACAAGTGTCACATTATTGCATGCTACACAATAAATGTGCACAATTAAGCATCACAATAATAAAATACAGCTTTTTTGTGGGCCCTTTGTTTAGTAGGCCTATTTTTGAATAACAAATAAAATGTGTTTTGTATCATAGCCTCATAGGGCAATAATAAAACTCAATTTCAAGAATACTAAACAAGTATTTCATTTTGGCTCATTTTGAATTCACATAAGTAGAAGATGAAATGTTCCAACACAAAACCAGTTATTTGGCTGCTAAAGTAGTCTCGCAAACTACTACACTACTACACTACTACTACTACTCTTAGATAAGCTGTGTACCCAGATTGTATTTGAACCCAACTGTAACAGTTGTGCAGTTAAGATCATACTTTCAGGATCATTTCTGTAGTATGTATCTTCGCCTTCTCCATACAATTATGGAGTCGATGTAACCATGATGATGAGCCGTGGCTCCTTGTCCTGAGCGTGAGGTTGGCCTATTTCTCAAATTCTTGAGAAGTAGTGCTACGATGATCGCAGTCTCCTCGGAGGCAGGGATGAGGATGCCGGCTGAGTGGTAAAAAATTATTAATTAAATGAACAACGATGAGTGAGGCATGGGCGTTTCAGGATATTGTGGGGTTTTTAATCCTGCAGATCCTGCATATGCAATAATGTGCATGGTGGCATGCATTTATTTTGTTGCGTTACAAATTACAACTGTTATTAATTACTTGAAAATACAAGATACATCATAATGTTAAATGTTTGTATCGTTTTACTTTTCTTAAAAATATGTACTATGCCACCTGTCTTTGATGAAACAGTTAAGTACATCAATTGCTATTTTATGCAATTCTAATGCAAATGAAAATTTACTTTCACATTTCTAGGTGCCTAGGTCCTACTTAGTCCAATAATTTCCATGACACGACATTCATTTTATTTTCATCATTTTTCATGAAAATAAACATTTTTGATATTTTTCAACTTTAAAAGGTTCCATACAAGTGAAATATTTTTATTTTTTTATTTTTTGAAAGGAGGGATATTGTGGAGAATATTTAGGAGGATTTTGACAGAAAATAAAAATTTTCTACAATTTCGATTTGTCCCATTTTTTAAAAAATGTTTCCAACTGGAAAACGGCTCAATACAAAGGGATCAAAATAGCTTGGGGCACCAAGGTGTTGAATTATTTTTGAAAAAGATTACAATTTATATTCATTTGTTTTGCTTTTGCTGGAAGTCGAAGAATTTCAGCTTTTTCAAAACTTAAATTTTCCAAAATGATTTTTATTTGAAAGCTCAACTTTTTTGTGATTTGGCCGATTGGGCAGAGCAACCTATTACACTCTTCAAAACAATTTACTTCTCCAACATTGAAAAAGGTTATCCATTGAAGTTGAAAAGCTAAAATTCACTTAATAGCCTAATTTCAGCATGCTGAGTTGATTGAAAGTGGTTTCAATCCCAGATTTTTAATAGCGTCACTAAATTTTAAAAGTTTTTTGAGCCCGCAATGGATGAAGCAGTAAAATTCATCTGGCAACTCCGAAAATTTCGTTCCATCCAGCTCTCTGTAGATAGTTCTCTGAACAAATGCAATACAAACAATCATATTTTTTTTATTTCGCTAGACACTTTTCTGTTACAGTACCTAATTCATTTACGTGCATTGTTTTGACACGTGTATTTCGGCAAATATCAAAATCAGGTGAGTGGAGGGGGAGGGCGGACGCTTCACATATGTATTAAAGGGATGTTGAATTGTTGAAGTCGTGTCGACTGTCGAGTACATGCGCTCATCGCTCGTATAACGACACACGTTTCATTATGACGTTAAATATTTAGGGCGTTTTGGTTATGCAACTTTTTCGACGTGAAGTTTCCATCGCAAATATGTCAGATGTATAATTAAAGCGCTTAAAATTGCACAGCTTTCTCAACTTTTAGCTGTGGAGAAAATTAATTTCACCGACGTACGAAGTACGAATCTACAGGACTACGTTCGCGTTTCGTTACAATTTAAAATGCCATGCTCGTAGAAAATTCGGTTAAAACCAAGGCACACACCTTAATTAGGGCTAAAGTTGAACGTGAATGATAAACAGGCAATGGGATGAAGGCATAGATATACCTGTACCAGTCGTGTTGTACATCTTTGTAAGTTTTGTAAAAAGCTTCTAATTTAGACTTCTTGATGAAGGCGGTGGGGGAGGGGGTATGTTCTCATTTTATTGTATGGTGACCGACACGACGACGATGACTGTATCAACAAATGACCGTCAATTATGCGACGAATTAAAAATACTCCGCTTCGAATGCGTTTCGTCATCTCAGACCAATTGATTAAATTGAGGAACACGTACTACAATTCTCGTAACCGAATATTAATTACCTAATTTTTCGTCTTTACCTGATGACGAAGCCATTGACGATAACTGTCAGCAACACCATTCAAAAAAACCATGTTCCAAATGCTACTTATTACCTTGTTGTATTGGTGGTCCGCGAATTTTATAGTTTTTTTTCGTATCTTAACGTTTTCCGGCGTAATTGTTAGCTCATTGCAACTAAAATAGAGTGACGTTTAATTTTAATTGGTTTGAAATTAAATTTAATTGAATTAAAGTGCCTAGGTACATTTTGTGTATAAGGTCTCCTTTTTTTTTCGTGTATGTCTCCTTTCTTCTTCCAATTCCAAATATAAACGCGCGATAACTATAAATTAGTACATCAAACTGAATTATTCGCAATTCGGTTATCGAATACAAGCTCGAGCCTTAGCTGTTAGTTCCGCATTTTGCTCGCTTTGTCGCTTTTCTTAGCTGGGTTTCACCGCACCACTTCCTCTAAGCACGTGATCTGATGCTGTAAACAGGTGCGTTGCCATCGGCAGATTTCACGCACAGTCGACGATTGAAGATTTATCGAGTGAAAAAAAAAAACTAAGTACACGTTCAGTAGACGGGTACCTATTGGCGTGTGTCGACGAGATTTCTCGACTTTAGACACCTAAATTTAAATCAATGAACTAAAATGACCTTCGTCAAAATGATTGAGAAAATATGCGATTCATTCAGTACCATTAGGGTTAAAGGAGGAGGGAGATTTCCTGATCTTTTTCATCGAAATTAAGAGTTGAATGAATTATGGTATACCTCCTTAGGTATTCCAGAATGTCCACACTGAAGTCTCGGTGTCTCCAGCTTCTCAATTCAGGATTACCTGAGAGGCTTACAGAGCACCAAGACGTGTTCAAATTCAAAAAATAAATATCTGTACGCATGCTTTATGACGATTTAAAAAAAAAAAACATTTCTAATGATGTTCTCAGCTTTATACAACAATAGATAAGCTAATTACTTCGAAAGATTTTCTTTTTTTGTTTTCTATTTTTTTTTAAATTTTATTTTCATAAATCACGTCATTTTGAAAAATTTTATGTCTCAGACATATCGTTAAAATTATTCAAAATAATTGAAGTCAGCAGATTACCAGAAGAACTAAAATGAGATACCTACCTATACTTACTTAATACCTACTTAATTTCTTGAAATCCTCTAATAATTCTCATACTTAATTTTGTTGGGCTATTTCATCACGTATTTTCAATAACTAGTATGACACTTCTTGAAATGTATATATTATTTCGATGAAGTTCTTTTTCACCTTACCAGATACCAAAAATCTTCCCCCCCCCCCTCAGAAAAAGTTTCAACCATCTCTGCACAGGATTGCCCAAATTCGTTGTTAGATTTTTGAAAATCCAATAGTCGCCACTCAGGTAAGCATTTATTCAGTAAGTAATAGAAATTATGAAATTAATTAGTCCACAAACATACATACGATATTAGTCCGGCATTATGACAATAGGAGTAATTGCACCCCCCCCCCCCCGCCAATCCTCCGGGACAACTTTTTTCTTGAAGGGGACATCCTAAGGAACATTTTAAAGCAAACTTTCCAAAAAAAAGTTGGCCTTACTTACAAAATGGCGGCCATTTTGATTGACAGGTCAGCCGAAATCGCAGATTTTGCGTTTTAATATAGGGACTTGCACAAACTTTTTCAAACTTTACAAAGGTAGATCGAAAGATCATGCAAAAATTTATCACCTGTCAAAATTTCAAGTGCTAAAGTGCGTTTTTCAATTTTTGGTGAATTTTTGAAAATCGAATTTAGGCCAAAAATGAGGGGAAAAATCAAAATTTTACCAAATTGACCAAGAAAGCTGAAATTTGGGATATACCCTATTTTCGACATGCCAAATCGATTGGAAACTGTTTCAATCCGTTTTGAGCAGTTCTGGAGCCTCCAGCAGATTTTTGAAACTCGAAATTCCCACAAAATGCTATAAAATTGGAGTTGTAAACCTGAAATTTATTCTAAAAACTAATTTCAATACGCTACGAAGTACTGCAGGTGAATTTCAAGTCGTTTTGGAGCCTCTAGCGACTTTTTGAAAATTTCTGAAGCCTACAGCAGATGCTTGAAACTCTTAATTTTCACAAAATTTCATCAAATGGAGATGGAACGCTGAAATTTACTCTACACTCAAATTTTAACACCCTCCGAATACGACTTCAGGTGGGCTCAAGTAATTTTAGGGCCTCCAGCGACTTTTTTTGAAAATTATTGGAGCCTCCAGCAGATTTTTGAAACTTTATATTTTCACAAAATTTCATTAAATGAAGATGGAAATCTGAAATTTACTCTACACTCCAATTTTAATACCCGCTGAAGACGATTTCAGGTGGGTTCAATTCATTTTAGGGCCTTCAGCAACTTTTTTGAAAATTACTGGAGCCTCCCGTAGATTTTTGAAACTTGAAATTTCCCCAACATTAATTTATCAAATGGAGTTGGCAAGCTGAAATTTACTTTGCCGACTACATGGTGGTTTCAAATGGTTTTGAAGCTTCCAGCTACTTTTAGGAAATTTCAATTTCCCAAAAAAACGCCGAATATAACCCTTCAAAAAGTTGCTGGAGGCTCCAAAACGACTTGAAATTCACCTGCAGTACTTCGTAGCGTATTGAAATTAGTTTTTAGAATAAATTTCAGCTTTACAACTGCAATTTGATGGAATTTTGTGTGAATTTAGAGTTTCAAAAATCTGCTGGAGGCTCCAGAACTGCTCAAAACGGGTTGAAACCGTTTCCAATCGATTTGACATGTTGAAAATAGGGTATATCCCAAATTTCAGCTTTCTTGGTCGATTTGGTAAAATTTTGATTTTTCCCCCCATTTTTGGCCTAAATTCAATTTTCAAAAATTCACCAAAAATCGAAAAACGCACTTTAGCACTTGAAATTTTGGCAGGTGATAAATTTTTGCATGATCTTTCGATCTACCTTTGTAAAGTTTGAAAACGTTCGTGCAAGTCCTATGTTGAACCGCAAAATCTGCGATTTCGGCTGACCTGTCAATCAAAATGGCCGCCATTTTGTAAGTAAGGCCAACTTTTTTTTGGGGCAAGTTTGTTTTAAAATGTTCCTTAGGATGTTCCCTTTAAGAAAAAAGTTGTCCCGGAGGATGGGGGGGGGGTGGCAATCACTCCTATTGTCATATGCCGGACTGTGTGTATACTGTAAAAGTAACTCCCTCGAACTAAATTTCACTATTTGCATCAGTTCAAAGCCTCTAGTAGGTACGATTTTCTTTTTTTTTTCAAAATTTTAAATTTTCTCCAGAATAGGTACCTACGTGGAAATTCATGTTTAACGAGATATTTGCATATGCGAAACATGAAAAAAATCGGTTATCCGTCGTTCATTGGCTGATTATAGTGATTTCGCATGGAATGACCCTTGAATAAAAATAAACAAAAAAAAAACAAAACAAAACCGAAATAACCCAAAGCAACATGAAACTGAAACTGAAATTCATTTTTTGCGTTCTTGCCCCTTTTCAAAAAAATATGTTTTATCGTCGTCTTTCAACAATGTTTGGCCTCTTTATCAAAATAAACATTTTTGATTTTTTTTCTGGTCAGAATAATTCTTTTAAATCACCCAATTTTTTATAAAAGACATGTCCCTAATCCTCCCATCTCCAAACACTATTGGTCTTCTCGTATGAACCCTTTAAAGTTGAAAAAAATAAATAAAAACCAAAGGTACGAGTAAGTATATAATTTTATTTTTAAAAAAATACTTACTTCAAAATTCAATTCATTGATTCTTTTTCAAAAAAAAAAATATATATATACCTACTCGTATATATAAAAATTGGATGGTGGCTCCGTAGAAGGCAACCAAAAGATCTAAGTGACCAAGAAATTGTTTTTTTATTTAAAAAGGGGATCATTTGGATGAATTTTGACGCAAACATGGAATATTTTCGAACACATTGAGCAGATAAACTGAATTTATCTTCTTTCTATCTTTTTTTTCTGACTTTTTTACTCGAGGACGTTCTAATGGGACTTGATTTTTATTTGGCGAGGTACAACTTTCAGGTTTGTTTTTTTTTCTCATAAAAATCAATAATTTTTGAAAGTGAGAGAAAAATTTACCTAGGTACCTTAGGGAGCTCATTACGCAAAGGCAAATTTCCGACCTCTATTATTTTTGCATCAGCAACAAATAGATATACGTATGTAATTATGGTATTTTTAGGGTAGGCTCTAGAAGAACTTTCAACACCAAAACAGACATTTGGAATTAATTCAAGATCAAATCGTTTAATAAAATATTCCATCAATTCGCGAGCGGTTTGCAAACATATACTACGATAGCAATTTTTTTCCATTAAAGTGCTAGTCGTAAATTAAAAATATTCTTTAAGAATGTTAATCGAATTGTGTACGAAATAGGGTATTAATAAATACATACATAGCCTTACTCGTACATATTACGATGTTGTACACATATTTTTACGAGTCCAGCAGCCGCATCTCGTGAATTTAAATAGTGGGTGTACGAGAATTAAGTGATCGTACATACGTCGTACGCGTAGAAATATTGTAAAGTGTATTCGCATCTTACGCGATTTTCGCGCCTCTAATAATCGGTCATTTAGAAAAATGTCATCTTTATAATGATACATTCGCATATTCGTACGTCTCGCGAGTAATTCTCTCAAATTTATTTCTCGTCACGGACGAAACCAATTCAGTCATTGGCCATCCAACAGCCTTCGAGCTTCGCTTCGTTCTTCGTTCACTTTTTCTGACCATGCAACTCGCCAGCTTCAACTTCGCACATTTTACGACTATAAAGGTAAAATAAAAGGTTTCGAACCTTTTTTTTTGTGCAGAAAAACTTTTTTTTTCGTAGCTTGGAACGCGCGCAAGCAGTAATATTCGCCGAGTTTGAAAAATATATGTCGGATTTACGAGCTTTTCGTCGGCGTTGCGATGGTAAGTTCAGCGTCCCGGTGCAGTTATCTTTTATCGCGTATAGTATCTCAATAATACTTTCGCGCAACACGAGTTTTTCGACGGTAATTTCGACGAGGATACCTACGATTCGCCTTTCGCCATCTCGTAAGACACATGGTTCATGTTGGCTACACTGCTCGTTCATTCATCTTGGCGCGAAATCAGAGTGGACTACGTTTCAACGTAATCTGACTCGTTTGGTTGGCTCAGTGTTGGCGCGAATCCTCCATGTGATGTGTGCATTTCCATTAATATTTTAAGAGTTATATTCTACGTAAACGATTCGTTTTAATTTACCTATCGCTTTTTAAATCGGTTTTTTATTCGGTTTCGTTTCACTTTTCGAGTAGTTTTGCATCGTTTTTTTTTTTTTTTTGTAGTTTTAGTTGTATTTTAACCGATTTTAATTTTCCTTTATCGATGATTATGATTGTGTGGTAGCTGATACCTGCAGTGTACTTTTTGCTCGAGTCATCGATGTAATTGGATCATTTCAAATTTTTATTGCAGTAAGTACGAGTAATAATATACATTAGGTACACTATAAAATTTGAAAACAAAAGACTCAAGCAGCCCTAAAACGTCTAAAAATACACTTAAAAGTCGTGCAAGAATCTAATATTCCTTTTTACCGACGGTTATCTCAACGAAGCCAGCAGTAAAATGATAATTTCACATCGAATATGCGGCGAGATAATTTCATAGAATATTTCATCAACATATATCTCTGCTCGATCTCGAATAGCTTTAATTTTAAGACAAATTATTCGATATCGTACAGCAATGTAAATACTTGTATCAATCTTCGCATCACCACACCACATTTCACGTTGGCAAACACTACCTATCCTTATCCTATATAGGTACCTGTACAACAACTCGTAACTCGTACCAACGTGACGTTATTTTGACTTTTGCGATGCCTTTGAGCGGTTAAATTTGATTGAAAATTAACGCGCTTCGTTCCTCTTCATCAACGCTGACATAGACGAGCAGGTATTCGCTCCTTTGACACGAATTTCATCGTGTTTTAACAAGCAACCAGCGAACCCCCGAGAGAATTTTCAGGCGAAAAAGTTCGGTTAGCTACCCAGTACACAGAACAGTTTTAGCATACGCATTCGCCCTCGCCACCGCGTTTGTTAACGCAACTTTTAAGATATAAAGAATAGATATTTTTAGTTCGTAGGATTCAAAATTCAGGCAGAATTTCAGCCTGAAGAAGACTAAACGTATAAATTTTCAGCCACAGATTTCATGTAAGTAGGTATTTGTATCGAGTGTAGGTAGATATTATAGCGACATTTCAGCTCACACATTATTATTACAATTTTTAGCTAGAGGAACTGGTTTCACGAAATGTTTTTTCATCTGATGGGACCAGAATATGTAGTTATAGTAATTATTTATAATCATTTCCGTGTGCTCCATCATTAGAGGAAAGATACGTAAAATTCGATCAATCGTGAGATTAGATGCTCAGTTGATACCTACATAAGTATCGTATGTAAATGTGTGTGTATTACTTACGATATTCTTGGGTTTGCTAAATTGTATATTTGCTATTGCTATGTATTGAGATTCTCTCAGCGATACTGATAGTTCAAGTATACAGATTTAGAGTTTTATAAAAATGTGCGTGTAAGTAATATTGTAAATAAATATGCGCATGGAGAGTGAAGGTGAAAGAGTTGAATAAATTAGTCCGGCATATGACAATAGGAGTAATTGCACCCCCCCCCCCCCCCGCCCGCCGATCCTCCAGAACAACTTTTTTCTTAAAGGGGACATCCTAAGGAACATTTTAAAGCAAACTTCCCCAAAAAAAGTTGGCCTTACTTACAAAATGGCGGACATTTTGATTGACAGGTCAACCGAAATCGCAGATTTTGCGTTTGAACATAGGACTTGCACAAACTTTTTCAAACCTTACAAAGGTAGATCGAAAGATCATGCAAAAATTTATCACCTGTTAAAATTTCAAGTGCTAAATTGGTTTTTTCGATTTTTGGTGAATTTTTGAAAATCCAATTTAGGCCAAAAATGGGGGGAAAAATCAAAATTTTACCAAATCGACCAAGAAAGCTGAAATTTGGGATATACCCTATTTTCGACATGTCAAATCGATTGGAAACGGGTTCAACCCGTTTTGAGCAGTTCTGGAACCTCCAGCAAATTTTTGAAACCCGAAATTCACACAAAATTTCATCAAATTGGAGTTGTAAAGCTAAAATTTATTCTAAAAACGAATTTCAATACGCTACGAAGTACTGTAGGTGAATTTCAAGTCGTTTTGGAGCCTCCAGCGACTTTTTTGAAAATTACTGGAGCCTTCAGTAGATTTTTTAAAATTGAAATTCCCCCAAAATTTCATCAAACTGAGATGAAGAGTCGAAATTTATTCTGCAAACTAATTTCATTACGCTACGAAGTTGACTGCTGGTGGATTTCAAGTCGTTTTGGAGCCTCCAACGACTTTTTGAAATGTTATATGGCGTTTTTTTGGAAAATTCAAATTTCCTAAAAGTAGCTGGAAGCTTCAAAACCATTTGAAACCACCATCTAGTCTGCGAAGTTATTTCAGCTTGCCAACTCCATTTGATAAATTAATGCTGCGGAAATTTCAAGTTTCAAAAATCTACTGGAGGCTCCAGTAATTTTCAAAAAAGTCGCTGGAGGCTCTAAAATGGCTTGAATCCACCTGAAGTCGTCTTCAGAGGGTGTTAAAATTGGAGTGTAGAGTAAATTTCAGCTTTCCATCTCAGTTTGATGAAATTTTGGGGGAATTTCAAGTTTCAAAAATCTACTGAAGGCTCCAGTAATTTTCAAAAACTCGCTGGAGGCTCCAAAACGACTCGAAATTCACCTGCAGTACTTCGTAGCGTATTGAAATTAGTTTTTAGAGTAAATTTCAGCTTTACAACTCCAATTTGATGGAATTTTGTGGGAATTTCGAGTTTCAAAAATCTGCTGCAGGCTCCAGAACTGCTCAAAACGGGTTGAAACTGTTTCCAGTCGATTTGACATGTCGAAAATAGGGTATATCCCAAATTTCAGCTTTCTTGGTCGATTTGGTAAAATTTTGATTTTTTCCCCCCATTTTTGGCCTAAATTGGATTTTCAAAAATTTACCAATAATCGAAAAAACCAATTTAGCACTTGAAATTTTGACATGGTGATAAATTTTTGCATGATCTTTCGATCTACCTTTGTAAGGTTTGAAAAATTTTGTGCAAGTCCTATGCTGAAACGCAAAATCTGCGATTTCGGTTGACCTGTCAATCAAAATGGCCGCCATTTTGTAAGTAAGGCCAACTTTTTTTTGGGCAAGTTTGCTTTAAAATGTGTCTTAGGATGTCCCCCTTAAGAAAAAAGTTGTCCCGGAGGATCGGCAGATCGGCGGGGGGGAGGGTGCAATTACTCCTATTGTGATATGCCGGACTAAATGTTGCCGAATGAAATGAAAATCTAGAAAAAAAATTGCCCTACAGTACTGTTGAAAGTGCCATACACAATTATTATAAAGTGCTCAGTTGGACAAATGCAATTTAGTTTGGGAAAATCACGAAAATTTATGGTATACTTAATAACTAGTATTTTGAGTGCACTTGAATTTTTTCAGAGCTATATTGCTTCCAATTGCTGGAATACGTAGGTTAATTTTGAAATGAGATTTTTTAATTCTAAAACTGACAATTATAACGAAAAATGTAATAGAGACTTATTTGGGTAATAAGTAGGTATTAATTGGAGGATTTTCTCATTGAAAAATTAAAGCAAATACCTACATCTAAAATTGAAAAAAAAATAAAAAAGAGAATAAATCAAAGTCGATAAACATTTTTTGAAAATCTTCAGCCCCACGAATTTAAAAAAAAGACAAAACCTCAAAAACATGAATAAAATCCAATTTATTCAAAAAAAGTACGTAACCATTTCTGTATCATAATTTTTTCAACTGACTTTTTTTCAAAAGAGGCCTTATAAGTCTGCTAAAATCTTTTGAATACAGAATCCTTGTAATTCACATTTACAACAAAAAAAATAAAAAAATAAAGAAAAATAAATGAATGTACTGTTTTTTTTCCACTAAGAAGATTTCTCAGCAAGACTTAATTTCAAGTTAGGGTTAAATACAGGGATTTTTTTGTATATATGTATATAAACTAACAAACTTTGAGAGATGGGATTAAAAAGACTCCTCATATATTTTCTGAACAGAATTAAAATGAACTTTCGACTTTACTCGAGTATATTAATAATTCGATCAATGACATGACCACGCTCCTCTTCATTTAAAAAAATACTTTCGAGGATTGTTCTTGTTTTCCAAATAGATACACCTGCCAACCTAGACCTCCGTACGACTGACTATACGATTCTTGTAGATCGTAACGAAACGATTTGAGCGTTGAAAATGTGGCTATTTAAATTCGCATTCGCGAATGGCAAAAAAAAATTGACCGAGTAAAGGTGATATACCGTATAGTCTAGAGTATGGTTATGACCCGAATTAAGAAGCGTGATACGCCTCATGTCATATCGAATTTAAAATCAAGCATACGAGTATATACGAGTACACAGTACGTCTACTTTCACTGTTTTTACAACAATACGATGAGTACCTTCAGGTCGCTCTTCAATCCATTTTTACTTTTGTCAACAATTAATCGCCATGTGCCTATTTATATACCTACGTAATCAAAATTATCTCGTTAATGAAAAAGCAGGTACCTACAACAACAAATGTGCTTGTGCAGCGGGTACAGAGGAAGGAAAGAAAGCTGATAGGGAGAGAAGTAGGAGGGAGTAGGTACCGGAATACTCTCGATAGCGTGTTTAAAATAATAAGAAAGATGATGTGTTTAAAAAGAAACGAAAAAAGTTTGTTTCGAAGCTGCGTATAAGTATTAAGGTTGCAAAAGTCGTAAACCATGGAAAACAAAAAAAATGTTCCAAAGTTGCCAGAAGTCGAGACGTTTATTAAAAAGTGAAAAAAACTTGTAAACTTTTTTGATTTTGAAAATTTTATTTCTATGCCGAGAAGCCGAGATGACTGAAAATTCAAGCATGAGTAAGTATTATAGATGCAACGGCGAAATTTGCTCAAGTTATTTATCTTTAACTCATTAACAGCTACATCGATTATTTTTCATATTGTGTGGACTTTTAAAAGTTCCGAAAGTTGTGTATTCAAGAAGCACTAATATTGTTACAGGTAGGTAGGTCGAAAATTTTGTAAAAAGAAAGAAAGATTTTTTTCAACATGAAGTACGTAGTTACCTGGTGAATAAAAGAAACATTGTATCGAATTTACATGGAAATTAAAGATTTAAATAACTTTAATTCTGGATAGGTATACGAAAATAAAGCGAGTAAAAAAATTAGAGAATTGAGAAAGTTTTTAGTTTTTCATTTTCAAAACTCCCATAAACCTGGAACTTGAGAAATTCTAATTGCGAAATAAATTTATATTCGAATAAAAATTCTGGTTGTTATTATTTATTTCTGCATATAAAACTTTCGCGGAATTATAAACATTTTCTTTTTATTTTATGCGACCACGGTTAGTCAAGTTTTTTACTTGAAAATAAACCTTTTTTTCTTTGAATTGCGAATAATTTTTCGTCTTGAAAAAATAAAAAAACTTGACTCAAATTGGCGTGCAAAAGTACACGTTTCAGGTTTTCAAAAAATCTAGTTTCAAAAATCAATGGGATTTAAAAGCTCTACGATTGAATATAGTACAGTCATTTTAAATTTTTTATTCGGACTAAATCCTACAAAAGGTTTTTTTGCGGGATACTGTAGTGGAAGGGGTCCTATTTAACATACTAAAAGTCCCACCCCGTACCCCGCGTGCGTCGCGTGCTAGAGCGTGAAAAGTGTCCCGCCGCGGCGTTTTTTGCGATTTTCTCGCGAGGGTTTGATTTTACGTCGAAAATGGCTTTATTTTTGTGTTCTACGTCAAATTTCCGATCTATTGATATATCAACTGCCCTTCTACCCCCAAGGGGGGTGGGACCAGAACCATTCAAATGAGAGGGGTTTTCTAAAAAAAACAAAAAAGCTATCGGCGCATATGGGGGATGAAATGGTCCCGGAGAGTGTTCGAGTTGATACCAGCATGGAAGGTGGGTACCATCGAGAAACTTCCGCGTGAAAAATTTCAGATCCACGCCCCCTCCCCTTTTTGGGGAGCCCCCCTTTTCTGTAATTTCAATAACACTTTTCTCAGCCCCATTTCGACCGATTTTGAAAATTTTTCAGTATGTTATGTATATCCTTAGTAAGTATCCCCACAAAAATTTTCAACCCCCTCCCCTCATATTTACCCCTCAAAATGGCGTTTTTTTATATTTTTTATGCCTATTAACAATCAATATTGCGAGGTAAAATTTTGGAAACACGTTTTTTGGATGTATTTTCGGCCCCCAAACATCATATACTGTTTTAGAAATTTTTGCTTTGGTGCGCCGGGGTGAAAAATTAGATGAATGTGTTTTAGGGGGGTAGGGGGTGAAATGGGAATTTTGAAAAAAATAACTATTAACGAGTAGGGTGTCGTTTTCATATGATTCGATACCGCTGAGAACGAATATGACTTCAGATTTTCTGCTACACTCACCTAGCCCCCTCCAGAGCCCCTCAGCCCCCCTCAATTTTCACTATTTTGGAAATAAAGTTATTTTGATGAAATTGGTGTCGTTTTCATATGATTCGATACCACCGAGCACGAATATGACTTCGAATTTTCTGCTACACTCTCCTAGCCCACTCCAGAGCCCCTCAGCCCCCTCAATTTTCATTATTTTGGAAATAAAGTCATTTTCATATTTTGATTATCTCGCGAAATATCGCGTTTTTCGACAAAGTTGTTATTCAAAAAATGTTCTCATATAATTTCCTATAAGAATGGTTCTTATCATGTTTTTGAAAAAAACGCAATTTAAACTCCCAAAAATCGTAATTTTTATATGGCAGTTTCTATCGCGGTGCACATTCATTTTCTTATTCCATGGTACATAGCTGCACTCAACATGATGCATATTTGCGTTTTTATTTCGTCATTTCCATGTCTGGATGACGTTTTTCAAGAGATAGTGAAAATTGAGGTCGGGCTGAGGGCTGTGGAGAGAGCTAGGTGAGTGCAGCAGAAAATGTGAAGCCATATTCGTGCTCAGAAACATCGAATCATATGAAAACGACACCAAAATAACTTTATTTCCAAAACAGTGAAAATTGAGGGGGCTGAGGGACTCTGGAGTGGGTTAGGAGAGTGTAGCAGAAAATTCGAAGTCATATTCGTGCTCGGTGGTATCGAATCATATGAAAACGACACCAATTTCATCAAAATAACTTTATTTCCAAAATAGTGAAAATTGAGGGGGGCTGAGGGGCTCTGGAGGGGGCTAGGTGAGTGTAGCAGAAAATCTGAAGTCATATTCGTTCTCAGCGGTATCGAATCATATGAAAACGACACCCTACTCGTTAATAGTTATTTTTTTCAAAATTCCCATTTCACCCCCTACCCCCCTAAAACACATTCATCTAATTTTTCACCCCGGCGCACCAAAGCAAAAATTTCTAAAACAGTATATGATGTTTGGGGGCCGAAAATACATCCAAAAAACGTGTTTCCAAAATTTTACCTCGCAATATTGATTGTTAATAGGCATAAAAAATATAAAAAAACGCCATTTTGAGGGGTAAATATGAGGGGAGGGGGTTGAAAATTTTTGTGGGGATACTTACTAAGGATATACATAACATACTGAAAAATTTTCAAAATCGGTCGAAATGGGGCTGAGAAAAGTGTTATTGAAATTACAGAAAAGGGGGGCTCCCCAAAAAGGGGAGGGGGCGTGGATCTGAAATTTTTCACGCGGAAGTTTCTCGATGGTACCCACCTTCCATGCTGGTATCAACTCGAACACTCTCCGGGACCATTTCATCCCCCATATGCGCCGATAGCTTTTTTGTTTTTTTTAGAAAACCCCTCTCATTTGAATGGTTCTGGTCCCACCCCCCTTGGGGGTAGAAGGGCAGTTGATATATCAATAGATCGGAAATTTGACGTAGAACACAAAAATAAAGCCATTTTCGACGTAAAATCAAACCCTCGCGAGAAAATCGCAAAAAACGCCGCGGCGGGACACTTTTCACGCTCTAGCACGCGACGCACGCGGGGTACGGGGTGGGACTTTTAGTATGTTAAATAGGACCCCTTCCACTACAGTATCCCGCAAAAAAACCTTTTGTAGGATTTAGTCCGAATAAATCTTCCCATATCATCTAAAATTCCTGTACTAATATACCTGATTGCATTAAATTTCAGAAGAGTTATTCACTCAAACATTCGTCCTGTATTCAGAATTATTTTTTCTATGCAGGAAGGAGGATTGAGGGAGGGGGCATAAAAATTGATCTAAGTGCATATGCATAAATAAAACAAAACGTAGGTAACCAAAACTAGAAATCAAATTTCGGGTAAAAATGGAAAGAAATCAAAATTTTGCCAAATTTGCCTATATAAAGCTGAAATTTGGCTCATACCCTATACTTTTGAGTCTTTGCATCGATTGGAATAAGTTTCGAACCATTCTGGTCACTTCTAGATCCTACAGGGAATGTTTGAAAAATGGAATTTCCACAAAATTTCACTTTGATAAAGCTACAGAGCTAAAATTAACTTTATTATCGTCATTTAAAAACACTGAATCGATTTAAGGAGCTTTCTCAAGCCGTTCTTAAGCCTCCAGCCATGTTTTGGAAATTACAAATTTTTAAAAAGTGCAATAAAAACCGCCCAAAAATCAACTTTAGTTCCCGCGTCACTCACAAGCATCAATTCAAAAATTTCCAAAATATGGTTGAAGGCTCCAGAACCACTTGAATTCACCTCCGAATCGGCACAGCGTGTTGCAATTACGGTATTAAAGTAAATTTCAGCTGTCCAACTTTTCTTTATAGGTAAAATTTTGTCAATATATCTATCGAAAATTCTGCTGGAGGCTGCAGAATTGTTCCAAACGATTCGAAACTATTTCCAATCGATTTGGGGGCTCGAAAAAAGCGTACTAACCAATTTTCAGCTTTTCAGGTCAATTTGCTGAAATTTTGAAACATTTTCAGCTGAGTAGTTCCGATATCTATCTCATCCTATGTATAGGTCAGAGTATTTTTTAATTCAAAATTAGCCAAATCCATCAGTTTGTATATCTAGATAAGAAAAGTAGATAATGTGTCTATCAAGATCGATAAAATATGAAATCACATAATTACTCATCAAGATAGTTGGATAAGTTCTATCTGAACACATCAATAGGTACTTTGTACCTAGATATACAGGTAATTGGCTGTTATCTTTTTGACCAAGACTTTGAGCCTATGTTTTGAACCCGTTTATATTTCATCGATGAGGTTCCAGCCCACAAGAAGCTTATTTCAATCTGAAGTATTCCTTTATATAATTTTCCACTCGAACCTGGAACATAAACTTACAGAGTAGCGAACCAGGTTCTTTGATTTTTGCATCATTGATTCGAGTCATTATCGATAGAGCATGTCTTGGTGAGCAGTCGAGGGTATAATATTTTATTTTTAATCGGCAGGCTCGGCATGGTTATCGTATGAAATTTTAATAACGCTTAATGAACCAATAATCCATATCGTGCTTGGCCTTCTACATACGCTCTACGATTTAGTAATAGCAACCCAGGTCGGTGCGATGTACTCATGGTTCCCTCTGGCTGAGTCATCATAATCTTTCACCGATCTACACGAATAGAACTGAGCTGTAATACGTACAGGTAGGTCTTTTAATCGATTTTTCATCGGTTAAAAAATCTATCGATGTGGGTATTGGATTCGTTACGGGTGCGTGCATCCTTTGGAATAAATTTTCCTGCGTGTAGACGCGTATTTGTATCGGTCTATGCGGTTTTATTCGTTGCGTACAGCATCCTTTATTGCTTTCTCACACTTTTCAGTATACCTATCTATATTTATTTAGCCTACCGGCGTAGGTTGAGGTTTTCTCTGTTGAAAAATTGTATTCTGATCGAAACAGTATGAACATCTCTGAAGTAGTGAAATTAAAAACTGGACATCATTTTTCAAATAGCTTGAACCTCGAAGTACCTACCTACCTAATGATGAAAATTACTTTATGAGAAGAGAGAATTTTGCGATTGATCTGCTGACGGATTGGCCTGATGTTGACTAGCGATCGCCATCCAGGGGCCCCGAAACATCAAGCGACCCTTGGCCACCTCATGTTAAAACCAAAAATATGCTATTTTTACTCTCTCTAAACATGAATTTTCGCAAGATTTTTCGTTCGCTTCGCTCAGACCTGTTTGCTTTTCACTTATTTCGTTAGGTAGGTACTGAAATTTTTAATAATAATAGGTAGGTACTTACCCAATATTCAAATTCTAAAATTGACTCATCATAAAAAAAAATTATTTTTCATCTTTCAAAATACGAATTTTTGAATGATTGTGCCCTGGTTCCGTTTGGGGTTGGGTTCGTGTGTTTTTCTTTTCATAAATTGATTTTTAAATTACCTATAAAAATACTGCTTTTTTGCCTAAAAAAATGCCAATGCCAAAAAATGCTCCCCTATTTTCAACGAAGATTGCGAAACAGAACAACTTTTTTGGCCAATAATTGCCAAAAATTCGTGATTTTTCCAAGAAAAAGTCAGTCTGCTTTTTACTGAAAATTGTCAAAAGTCTCGGTTTTTGCAAAAGATTCTAAAAAGTTTTATTTTTTCCCAAAAATTGTCAAAAAGTCCTCTCTATTGTTGAAAATTCAGCTTTTTCGCAGTTTCAAAATCTTGACTTATACGTGAAATTGACATAAGCTGCAAATTGAAAAATCTCACTTTTCGAAAAAAAATTGCGAAAAAACGGATTATTTCTTATTCTCAAAAATTGTTAATTTTTGATTTAAAATTTTTTCAAGTAACTGAAGTTACATATTAAAAGTATTTAATTTTTGGTTACTTTTTAAACATTTTTGTTATCAACTTTTTTTTTTTATTTCAAAAATTTTATCTACTTCTTTATAGGTACATCTTGAAGGGGGAAAAATGCTAATAATTTTAATGAATAAATAATTTTCCAAAGGATACAATTTTAAATTTTTTTTCCCAACTCTCGTTTTCTTCCAAAAAAATATGTAGCAACAAATCTCTCCTTTTGTTGAAATTGCCACGCAGTCTTGTTCCTTATGAACTAAAAAATGTCGCTTTTCTCAAAAATTCCCAAAAAATATTCATTTTTTTTTGTAACTTCTCAACCCTTCTTTTTGCTTTAAAAAATGCCAAAAAGTCAAATTTTTACCCGAAAAATTGCCGTTCTTTCACCTAAGAATGTGAGAAAAGTCTCATTTTTTGAAAAAAAATACTTAGATAGGTAGGCAATTTCTTTATTTGACTATAAAATAGTCGAATTTTTGCGTTCAAATTTTGTTTTCAAAAATTATTTAAAAGCTTAGCTTACTTGCCAGAAATTGCCAAAAAGCATCGACTTTTTGCCAATAATTCTCAGATAAACTGATTTTCCTACCTCCGGGTGGAAAGTACTACTTTTCCAACCTCGCGAGAATCGCTCGGATGTAAAAATAAGTACTTTCCACCCTCGTTCAGGAAAAATAACTTCACTAAACTCAGAGAAAAAGTGATTTTGAACTCGTGTGAGTTGTTCCCCTCGCTTCGTTCGGGTCACAAACCTCACCCTCGTTAAAAATCACTTTTTCTGCCCTCGTTGTGTAATATATGTACTATTTCGTTGAAATTGTCACTTGTCAGTCTTGATTTTTACCAATAATTGTCGCTTTTTAACAAAATTACCTACTAGATTTTTTTTTTACCAAACAATTCCAAAAAGTGCCTAAAAGTAGGTATTCTTTTTTTGTCAGAAATTGTTGTCAAAAAAACTTTTTTTTTTGTTAAAATTGTCAGTCTTGCTTTATTTTGCCAAAAATCACAAAAAATTCTTTGTTTACAAAAATTGTCAAAATTTTTCAAAATAGCTGAACTCTTCAAAAAAAGGAAAACCCGAATATTTCAATTTAGATAACGTTCCTTTTATTTTATTTTTTGTGGCGTTTTTCTATGTACATTATAATGTTTTCCTCTCGTTTTGTCACGGTTTTGATTATTTTTCTGAGCTTTTTTGGTTATCAAAGTTACCTTTTTTTTTTGGAAAAAAATTGAATACGAACCCTGAACAGGCGTTTGAAGACTCGCATGCCCACAAAATCTTATCCAATAAAATTCGAAATCTAAAATTTAATTTATACCCCAATTTCAATATGCTGAGTTGATTGGAGACGATCTCAAATTCATTCTGGAGCCTCCAGTCATATATTAAGAAAATTCCAGTTTTAGACTTTTTGAAAAATGGTGCCTTACATGGGTCTCTATTCATTAACGAGTACCTACCTATCAATTCCGTTACACTGTTACAGGTACGAAAAAGCTGAAGTTGATTTAAGCGGATTCAATTTTGCTTATTTACCTATACATTTTTTTTGTTTTTTGAAAAATCTGCTGGAGGCTCGAGGACATCTCAAAACGGTTCGAAGCCGTTTCCAATCAATTTGAGAGGTAATAAATAGGGTGAATTATCAAATTTTTACTCCCTATGACGATTTGATGAAATTTGTTTTTTTTTGTCATTTTCGACCCAAATTTGATTTTTAAAAAATTCACCAAAATATTGATAAATGCACTTTGAGCACCTGAAATTTTGGCTGGTGATATATTTTTGCATTCTGTTTCAATTTAGTTTTGTTCGTTGTAGCGGAAGGAAATTAAATAAAAACACTTTAGCGATCTTAAGGAAGTCTACCAAAACTTTTATACTCAGCTCAAAATTAAATACCTTTGACGATCACTCTTCTCCTCAAAAGAATGTTGAAATCCCATTTGTAAATCATAACTTGTCGCAAATGAGTGATGAGAAACCTATACCCAAAAAGATCAAACAAATGTTTCATCAGCATTTTTCACCCTGGGAATGGTTTATCAAGGTCAATATTTGTTTACCGAAGTTTTTGGATTCTCTTATGTAGGTACTTTAATTCTCCCAATTTTTATTTTTTTCGCGATGATTTAGCTCATATTCTACTCATCCCTGTTCAGTCATGTATCCTACAATTTTTCAACGATTTTTTTTCGCTCATTTTCTTTCTCTTATTTCAGCCGAGGTTGCAGCCTTTGTTTATTTCTTCAGTAATGAAAACTTTAAAGATGCAACTTGAGTGCTTGGGATCAGGGCCGGATTTAACATTAGGCCGCCCTAGGCAGAACAAAATTTGCCGCCCCTCCCTCCACCCAATTTTTTTGGTTTGTGTGAAAATTTATGTCCACCCATAATGCAATTTTTAATCAACATATATAAAACGTAACTGATGTATACAATATCAATCAGTACCGGTGCCAGGATTTTTCCTTGGAGAGGGATAATTGGATCAGAACCAAACAATTTTGCCGTCTCATTTTTTTTGGGGAGGGGGGGGGGGTAAAATTAAGCTTCTTTGAGAGCAGAAATCAAATAAATACAGTGGAATAGTCAGAATTTCCTCAAGGAGGAGGCAAAACCAGATTTTTATGCATGAAAAATTGAAATTAGGAGTCAGTTTCTGGAAACCTATCGTGATGTGTGGTGATTATATTATGAAAATGAAGGTAAAATTACTGCTCGAGCGAAGCGAGAGCGAAAATTTTTAGAAAAAATGGGTCCAAACAACAAAAAAAAAAAAGTTCACTTTTTCAAGTTTTATTTCAAATTTTCGTTCGCAAGGGAGAACAATGGCCCCTTCACTCCCTGGCCACACCACTGAATAAATATGTCATTTATTTATTTAATTTTTAAAAAGGGGAGACCTCAATGACTTAAATTTGCCTGCAAAGTATTATTAAAGTAAATTGTGTACGAATATACCTATGATGTGGGCTTGAGAAGAAAACAAAAGGCTTCGTCTTCTCAAAAAAGATGAAAAAAAATGTACATCAGTTTGTAATCGGCATCCATCTCAGTGAAACAAGAGCGCAAAAATTCTTAGAAAATTCCCACTTTATAGTATCAAAATTTTTTCCAAAAAAATTGGCCTCTGGGGGGGGATTATCACCCAAATCCCCCCCTTAAAACCGGCACTGATATCAATATCTACGTAATTAAATATCAGAAACCTTGCATTTGTTTATTATTTTTTATGAAGTGCTGGCAGCCAAAAAGTCTATTTTAAATCCGTATTTTTTATGAAAAATGAAATCCGCACGTTTCCGTACGCTAAAAAAACCTTTAAAAACACATGTTTCTTGACTTTGACCGCGTGAAAAACCAAATTTTTAAGCATGAAAACTCCAAATTAGAGGTAATTATCTGGGAACCTTTCGAGGTGTGAGATAATTGTAAAAGAAGAAAGATAGAATTACTGCTCGAGCGAAGTGAGAGCGAAAATTTTTTTGAAAAAATGGGTTCAAGAAACGAAAAAACGTCTATTTTTGCATGTTTTATAAAGTAAAAATTGAGAAATCTGTACATTTTCGTTGGTACTTTTTGCCAAATTCATACGATTTATTTTTTTTTCAAAAGTAAAAATCTGCCGCCCCCTAAAATTTGCCGCCCTAGGCAGCTGCCTATACTGCCTATACGTAAATACGGCCCTGCTTGGGATAAGTACAATTAAGCCGAGTTACACGAGATTTTACTTTCTGTATAATATTCCGACATGAATTAACTACTCACTAAATACTGTATATATATTGGTAACCGCAGCATTTACGACTGACACGCGTTAATAATACAAATGCACGATAATACACGTATATACCCATGGGCTCGGATTATTACGCGTACAAAAACCCCTTATAATATGCATGTGCATGTACTTGTACTTGCACACATAACACATGCATTTGAAATGGAATTACTCTCCGGCGAATTAACGAGCAGAGCAGAGAGACTTTATGAAACATATAGGTTGCCCATAAAGAAAATCTCGACTCGCTATCACAATTCACAAGGCTGGTCGCGTTGTTAAAATTGATTACCTAATTAACGCGTATTAAGAAGCTCTTTTGAACTTATCTTCCAGCAACTCTATGAAATTAAAATATAGGATCATAGATAGCAACTGGCTGAGGTACCTAGCTGTATAATCTTGTACACGTTGTAGTGGCTTTTAATGTACCGACAATTTACCATTGTAATAAATACGACGACGCGGACGACGAAAAAAAAAGACAAAAAAGAAAAGGAAAAACTAGAGCCTCCTTATGTCTGATCGAATATAATACGGTACAACCGACAACGTCATTGTCCGCGTATCAAAGTCGAATTTGAGTTACCTGTAGCGTCAATATTATATTGTCTAGTACTTATTAGTAGCCCAGGTAACATTTTGGTAATAATCAGTGACCGCGTTTTCAATTCGGTACAAATGAACGGATGTAATCAAGGTATTATACACTCTCGTGTTCTCGGTACACCGGCCACCGAGAACCGATATAAAAGCCGACGCAATTCATAAAGAGAGGAAACTTCGGTTAGCATCGTTCACGTGAAACTGTGCATGGAGCTGGATTAAATACTTGTACATAAAAAAATATAAAACAACCAGCAATGTGAACGAAAGTGAAATGTCAGTCAACATATGGAATCTGGCAGGTGATGAAATGATGACAACGTAATCTTCCAGTTCTAATTGTCACCTCTGCTTCTGTATACCCCCCGCTTCCATTCACCTCCTGTTTTTTTTTTGTTTTTTGTTTTTTTTTTTGAATGCCTACGTTGAAGCAGATTTAGCAGATATTACATTTGAAAAAGAGGGCTAAACGTGTTAATGACGGATTATTATGGGAGAAGGGTCGAATAATTATAATTTTCGTTGAGTAAAACCATCGAGATTAATTTCAGTAAATTTGTCCCTTGAAACAAGAGAATTCAAATATTAACCTCATCGTTTGATGAATCTAGACGCAGAATGAGTCGGTTTCAGGCCCCTGAGGCATGCACCAAATGGGGGCCCAAAAATTCACTCAATTTTTCCGGCAAAAAAGTAATTTTGGCAACCGTAAAAGCTTGAAAAAGTAACAAAAAAGTGGTCGAAAAGTAATTGAAAAGTAACCAAAAAGGTAACAAAATGCAAGCAAAACATAATTTAATGCAGAAAAAAATCAAAAAAAAAGCAAAGTACCCATTTATGAATTTCGAAACTTTTTGAAAAGAAATCAAGACTTTTTGACAATTTTTTGGCAGCAAAATAAGGGTTTTGGAAAATTTTTCACGAAAAAGGCAATTGTTGGCAAAATAAAACGAGACTGGCAATTTTAACAAAAGAAATGGTTTTCTGACAGTTTTTGGACAAAAAACGAGACATTTGGACAGTTTTTTAAAAAAAAGTAAAATTCTAAATTTTCTGAAAAAACTATCTACCATTTTTCGAAATTTTGATAAAAAGCGAGGATTTTTTTCAATTTTTGACAATAAGTAGGATTTTGACAATTTTAGCAAAAAGAACACTCTATTTTGAAGAATTACTTGGAAAGTAACCGAGTACAAGCCCTGCCAGCTGGAGGCTCCAGGACTGCTCAAAATTGTTCGAAATCGTTTCCTTACTGTTCGGAGGGAGAAGATGTTAAAAATATAAGGTTATGGTATACAAAATGTTGGCTTTCTGGGTCAATTTGGAAAATCTTAACTTCTTCCCCTTTTTGGCCCAAATTTTATATATTTTTAAGCACTTGGTAGAATATCAAAAGACAATTCATTAATAGCAGAAGCCAATAAAGAGCATTTGGCGACAAGGTGACCGAAGGAAAAGAGCTAGGTGACCAATATAGGTACCTACTTGTTTATACCAAGAATAAGAACATGGAATACCAGAGTATTACTTTGGCAAATTATACGAGTATAGCTTTACAAGTTACAAATACGAGTAGATAATACGAGTAATTATTTTGGGCACGAAATTGCGGCGTCCTTTTTTAATAGGCGATATTTTCACGTTATGTTGCACCCCTCAGCCTCACTCGTTCTTTGCGTCATGTCGTGCTTTATACATTTGAAAAAGTATAACGATATTCTACAAATGCACTGTATAATGATATTATGATTTCTCGCAGAACTGGTTTATTGTGTATAGCAATAAGTAGAAGTACGAGTACCTAGGCAGGAGGCATACTCGTAGTTGTCAGAGCGTATTTATATTTGTACAATAACGGTAGTTGTAGTACGAGCTTGGAGTTTTCTTGTTATCACTGCCCGTCTGCCCGTCTACCCGTCAGCCCAAGCTGTTGTGGTAGAGTAGAGTAGAGGTTCCGCATTCGTAGGAGTTGGTACTCGTACTCGCCATGGCATACCTTTAGCTTTACCTATGGCTTATAACCACCATAACCACCAACCAGTAACCACTTATTCGCATCGAAGCGACCGCAACTACGAGTACGACGTCGACACCTAAATAGTAAATACGCTCTGCTCGTTACACTTTATACTCCATTGCGAGAGACTGAGAGAGAGAGACGACTGACGACGTGTAGGCCTTAATATTGCAACAGCGACCGCATTCATTAAGCTAGTACCCTACTACACGAGATAAGGTTTTTGACCGAATTTCTTCCATCTTCTTTATTCAATTAAGCGCGAGGGTTCGAGAAAGCCCTCGACGGGATACTTTATTGTTATACGGTTTTTTCCTCTCTTTCATCGAAAGAAAAAGCTTATTCTTCGATGAAAAAATACTACACGAGTACGAGAGATAGAAAAAAAAAAAAAACGATCAGCGAAACGTGACCTGTTGCGTTGGTACGTACTATGCCGTATATGTTTCCTTTCGTGTTTCAAAAATGAGCCTTTTTTTGCTACCGGTATATAAAGCGCGAGGATATATTTTAAAATGGATACGGAGTAGAAAAGGCACGCAGAGGAGCTTTTTTGCCACAGTAAGAGGTATTCGAGGAGTTTTCATTGTATACGCGAATATCGTGTCGAAGGTATGTATAGTGTAGGTACGTTTCCGCTTGGTCGGAATTTTTCTACATTTCATTTTACTCGCGCAGATTGAAGATTTTTAACAGTTTGCACTTTTGGAACGCTGTGAAAAGTATTGAAATAGCGTAAAAATCACTGGAAATGGTATAACAGTCGTCGAACAAGATATCAATAAATGTGCGTAAAATTCCGTAAACATTCTCGAAGGGTTCTAAAAATCGACGAAAAGTGCGTAAAAATAATTGATAAAACGTTGTGAAATTTTTTAGTCATGTGACGGAAATTGTTTTGTTTCGGTGACTGTTTGGGGGGGGGGGGATTTGATCAAGTACTGGATTTAATACTATCAAAGTTCTGCTCTGATTAGACCTAGTCAGATTAAATTTTCATTCGATCTTTATGAGACTAGTCAGATTTACGGAAGTTGGCAGATTCTTTAGTTTACTTATCGACAATTTTCATCAAATTTTGAAATCATTAGGTAACCCAGTGAAAGATAGTTTAATCTGATTAAATCAGATCTGGGTATATCCTGAATCCAATCTAATTTGGCTAGATTTAATCAGATCTGATCTGATTAGGTTTTGACCAGATTAGATTCATTCAAGATCTGATCAGGTTCAGTACTGGGTAAGCCTTATTGGATTTGAAATCAAATCAGATCACCCATGTTTGATATGATCTGATTAAATAAATTAGATCGAAACTTTTCTTGGATTCAAGTTAATTCAATCAGAGCAGAGTCCTTATCGAATTATGATTTGGCTAGGCTTGTTTGATCAGATCAGTGAGCTGAACATTCCTAGGAACCAAT
Organism: Planococcus citri; assembly: GCF_950023065.1. Taxonomy (NCBI): domain Eukaryota; kingdom Metazoa; phylum Arthropoda; class Insecta; order Hemiptera; family Pseudococcidae; genus Planococcus; species Planococcus citri. The sequence continues at coordinate 1,624,478 of NC_088678.1, read as the reverse complement.
TTGACGTGTTCAGATCTAGTCAGATCAGATCTGGACATTCCTCGGATCTAATTCAACTTAATTTCGTAGATCTGATTCGAATTTGATCTGATTGTACCTTCTGATCAGAGCAAATCAGATCGGATCACATCTGCAAATTTCCTGTATCCTGCAGTTCAATTTACTAGATCTGATCAGATACCTACCTAAGGTTTTAAGCATATTAAATCTGTTCAGACTCCATCGCATCCTCTAGAAGGTACCTGATTAGATCTGTGGTCAACTCTTGATCATCGCCGCCCCCTTGATCGAGGAGCTGGGTAGATTAGATCAAATCTAAACATTTCTGATCAGATCTAATCATGACCACAGTTCTGATAAAAACTAGATCTGACCAGCTCGGATCAATTAGACCTGACAAGATCAGATCTAAACATTCCTCAGATTCAATTTGATCTGGCCAGATCGGAAATCTGATGGAATCTGTTCTCTCTTTCGGAAAATGAAAATGAACTATTTTCTTTCCTTTTTAGACCTGTTCCTCATCTTTTTTACCACGCCTAATTTCAGACCCCGATTTCATTTCAAAGTTATTTTCTTACAAAAAATACAAAGATAACACTAGGCAACTGCATAATTATTCATGTTCGGGTTGAAAATGGGCTACTATAGACCATAAAACAAAAAACAGAGTGAGGTTTGTCAATTTGAGTTGTTTTTGTGATCAGGATGAGAAATGATCAAAGTTACAAAAACGGCCTACCTACTTCACGAATTTGTAGCGATATCAGTATTGTTTTGCGAAAAAAACCAAGGTCATTTTCGGATTTTACGCACTTTTTAAAGTAAACTACTTTCCCCGATTTTTGATTTTTGAAGTTTCAAGCGCATGCGGAAGATTTTTATTTGCATAATATTTTGAAACTCGGAGCGCGCGACGCTGGCGTTTCTCCACCACGTAATCGCGGCGCGGAATTGTGTTCACCCGAAGTTCAAATTGTATTTTTCGTAATTTAGAAAAATTAGTCTTACGCGCTTGAAACTTCGAAAATCAAAAATCTGGGAAAGTAGTTTACTCAAAAAAGTGCGCAGAATCCGAAAATGAACTTGGTTTTTCTCGCAAAACAATACGGATGTGGCTACGAACTGTTGAAGTAGGGCAAAAGGGACCCAATTCAAATTTAAAAAACTCACTCTGTTCATTGTTTTAGGATCTAAACTATCGGTTAAGCCAATTTTCAACCCAAACACAAAAAAAAAACCAAAAAAAAGTTTCCTAGTGTAATTTTTAGATGAAAATCTGAAATTTGATTCATTTATCATTCTTGACTTTTGAAATCGATTTGCTGGTAATTTTGAGCTGTTTGAGAGCATCCAGCAGATGTTTGGACTTTTGTGTGTTGAAGGATGTTGAATTTTATTTTGACCCTTTTTGAGATTTTTTTTTTGTTACTGAACGGATAATCTGAAAATTTGTTGAAGGCTTCGCATAAAAGCTGAAAACTACGTATCATCAATCGACTGAAAAGATAAAATATAGAAAATGGCTAAAATTTCCACTTTCTTTTTAAATTAGGTATAGTACCTACATCAAATAAAGTGTATCTTATTTATAAAAAATAGGCTCCTTGATTTTTCAAAAATTCGGCTGAAAATCGAAAAATTTAATTTAATTTGTAAAATTTGGCTTTATAGTATACTTTTTGCTGTATAATTCTCATCCTGGACCCTGGTCTGAAAAAATTTTCTACAATCAAGCTCCAATTCCTTCGTTCCGATTTCAGCGCGCAATTCTTACAATGGCCCCGAAATATTTACCCCAGCAAACTGAAAATGATTTTTCGATTTCTTGACAAAATTCAAAAAAATCAAGTTTGGCCAATTTCTCGTGAAAAAAATCACAAGTTGACTACATTGACACAAACGGTATAAATTTGGTTTGTATGCCATTTTCGATTTTCCCACTCGATTGGTGATGATTTTGAATTACTCTGGAGTCTTCTGCAGTAGGTCTTCGAGACTTCGAATTCAAAAGGACCTTGGAAATATTTTTCTAAATTGACTGAAAGAACCACAAAAATGGGAAATCCAATTTTATTGGTGTTGAATTCCATTTTCGCCCTATACTTGCAACATTTTTATTCGAAATTTCAATTTTCAAAAATTTTCCAAAAATCGAAAAAATATGAATATACATTGCTCGAAATTTTCATTTGGAGGAGGGGGGGGGGTATTTTAAGGTTTTTAAGGTCCTGTTTCGATTCCCTTTTGTTCATCACTCGAGATTCAGATAAACGATATACTTTTCATGGAGGAATAAGAGAATGCTCGATAGGTATACTTACGATAGACGCGATAGACGGTGCGGCGAATGTTTGTCGTTTGTTTTTATGGTTGATGCGTACTCATGCATTTGTCGCGGGTGAAACGTGATATTATGCCAACAAACTCCAGTACACGCTTTCAAGGTGAAAAAGTATCAAAATATGTAATAAACGCTAGCCTATAATTAAAGCAGGTGAATGAAATTTTACCAACAGACAATGCCATCCATACATCATACATACGATATATGTATTATAGAGATGCCTAAGTATTCGTATAATATCGAGATGTATGTACTATGCGTATCAACTCATCGTAATTGCCGCATCGTATATCCTACGTATCCTATCCTATCCATTGCATCGCGTTTACTTTCTTTTCCAAATCTCATGATTGTGTAAGTGCGCAGAACGCTACACCACTCAAGTTGGTTCTCTGCGTGAAAATTTCTCTTCATTTTAAAATATTTATACGTACGAGCTATGTGCCTTATACCTACGTATAAGGTTGATGCGAGAACGAAAACTTTATCGGGAATTTTCCGCTGATACAGAAACGACGACGAGAGTTTTCGTGCTTTATCAGCAACGACGAGAGATTTAAGGATAGAATGAGGGTGGGTGGTAGAAGAATCGTTTACAACTGCTTTTACTTCTCTTTTTTTTTATAAGCCGTATAAGGATAAAATCAGCCAAACTTAATGTCTGTCAAAGTAGCTCCGTTAATGGAGAAAAATTGAAGCAAATTTACACTCGCTTGGCTTGAAAGAAGATAAGAAAGGCTCAATCATAACGGGCGAAAACCGAGAATTTTCCCCAAGTTTTCAAAAGTCAGACTTTAGTATCCAAAAAAGTGGTACTTTAATCTTACCCAAGATTTCAGAGAAGTTAATTTTTTCAAAATTTTGAACGTCCAACATAACGTTAAGAATAATCATCGGAATGAGTTCTTGAAAGTCACAGAACTTGGCCCAATATTTCCGGTGCTAAGTTTGATACAATGTACATTTTTTTCAAGTTTTTAAAAGTTGAAAAAAATTGGTCAATTTTTTCTGCGTTTTAAAAGTCTTAAGTAATCAAAAAAGTAATAAAAATAATACAATAAGCAGAAACTGATGATCCCATAAAACTTCATTGAAGCCTCTTCTGTGAAGCGTCCAGAAATTTACATCTACATACAGGAAATAGATGTTGATGGGCAACCTAATACCTGTAAATTCAACAGACCACACGTGCCTCTCAGTTCTCACTGGATACTATTGTACCTTCCAGATGAGACTAAAAAATGACCAACTGTACGTCTCCGTCTCGCAGACGCTAGTTAATCCAACAAGCTAACCAATTTCGAGTTTAGCATAATTAAACAATCCTCCTACGCTTCCATCGAATTGCTTCATTAAGCTTAGTCGCCTCCGATCCTCCATTGTCAAGATTAATGGCAGCGACAATACAGTCGCGCAGCCACCAATAATATTAGGAAATGCACGCTCAATTTTTCCGCTATCATTAGCGCGTCGTCATCGTCTCCAACGTCGTCGACCGTCGTCGTTCTCGAAGCGGAAACCGGTGAAAAAAAAAGCGGAAAAAATTAAGCTATCATCGGTACAGTGACTTGCGAATATTTCAGGCTTCTTTTAACCGAAAACCAGTTCTCATTCCCGTGTGCGTGTGCATCTGCTGTGCATTGACCGGTGACCACTGGTGATATTGACTCTTTTATTCCACCATCGAGCATATGGGCTGGCGTATAAAAGTACGCAAATAAGTATTTGTTTCTGTTTAGATATGTGTATTATGTGTGCAGTGTGCTTATTAATTATTTCACAAATCAGACCGTGTAACAATGATGTTAATTTAAATTAGGTAGGTGGGTATCTATTATTATCAAATATTGTGAGTGGACATGTGCCATACCTACCTAAGTACGAGTAGATCTAAGTACATTATACTTATGCGGGCATTGATTAAAAATATCGTAACTATCAAATTGATCGAAAGGGTGACAAAGGACGGTTGATTTTGAGATGAAATAAAGGCTCCAGTAATTTTCAAAAAAGTCGCTGGAGGCTCTAAAATGACTTGAACCCACCTGAAGTCGTCTTCAGAGGGTGTTAAAATTGGAGTGTAGAGTAAATTTCAGCTTTCCATCTCCATTTGATGAAATTTTGTAAAAATTTAAAGTTTCAAAAATCTGCCGGAGGCTTCAGAAATTTTCAAAAAGTTGCTGGAGGCTCCAAAACGACTTGAAGTCCATCAACAGTCAACTTCGTGGTGTATTGAAATCAGTTTTCAGAATGAATTTCTGCTTTCCAACTCCATTTAATGATATTTTGTGGGAATTTCGAGTTTTAAAAATCTGCTGGAGGCTCCAGTAATTTTCAAAAAAGTCGCTGGAGGCTCTAAAATGACTTGAAATTCACCTGCAATACTTCGTAGCGTATTGAAATTAGTTTTTAGAATAGATTCCAGCTTTAAAACTCCAATTTGATGGGATTTTGTGAGAATTTCGAGTTTCAAAAATCTGCTGGAGGCTCCAGAACTGCTCAAAACGGGTTGAAACTGTTTCCAATCGATTTGTCATGTAGAAAATAGGGTATATCCCAAATTTCAGCTTTCTTAGTCAATTTGGTAACATTTTGATTTTTTCCCTCATTTTTGGCCTAAATTCGATTTTCAAAAATTCACCAAAAATCGAAAAACGCACTTTCACACTTGAAATTTTGACAGGTGATGAATTTTTGCATGATCTTTCGATCTACTTTTTGTAAAGTTTGAAAAATTACGTGCAAGTCCTATGTTGAGACGCAAAATCTGCAATTTCGGCTGACCTGTCAATCAAAATGGCCGCCATTTTGTAAGTAAGGCCAACTTTTTTTGGGGCAAATTTGCTTTAAAATGTTCCTTAGAATGCCCCCTAAATAAGAAAAAAGTTGTCCCGGTTGATCGGCGGTGGGGGGGGGGTGCAATCATTCCTATTGTCATATGCCGGACTAAAATATATGTAGATTAACTTGTTAATGAGTCGAGAATAAGCCTCTCAATTTTTAGCTACTCAAATATATTTCAGCGCCTTGGCAGAAAGTTTGAAAATCTGAAGAAATCGAGAATCGTGCTTGAAGCTTCAGAATGCCTTATGAAATTGTGAAATTCGGTTCGAGGAAGTTGATTAGTTTTGGGACTGATTCCGTCATTTTTATCTACCGTACAAATCGGTATAATTTTTTAAAAGATGCACAAATTCCCCAAAAATGGTAAATTTTGAATGTTTAAAAATTCGCCAAAAATTGAAAAATTGCTTTGGACAACTGGAATTTTGTTTCTGGGAGTTTTAGACCATGCTCTTTCCAAAAATCAAAATCTTAATCAAATCGTAAGCAGACTTCTCAAGTAGTTTCCTCGTAAGTTTTGAAATGACATGTCCCTTTAATTTTTCTGAGAATATTTTTTGTACTTACTTACTCTTAAGCCTAGTTTTAAAAAAAACACTGCGATCGAGAAAAATCAATTTGTTGAAAATCAATGCTGATTGCAACGCTACGCATAATCTTGTTTTCCAACACGTTTGAATTCGGTCGTTAAACTGTTTGAATTGACCATAACGATTGGATTCCATCAATGAAATTATGGTCATTTCACCTGCTGTACATTTCGAATCGAGGTCAAGGTAGTCCAAATGGGAAGTAAACTCCCGCATCGGCGTAAATAAACGTATAAACAGGAACATAAGAGTACCCACGTATTGAATGTATACCTACCTATAGGTGTACCTAAATCCCATGATTCGTTGATTCTTCATCTCCATTTGCACGATATATGAAGTAGGTAGTTCCGTTTCATTCGACTAATTCGATAATTATCGCGTGCACTTGGTTTATGTAGCTACCAAGTTACCAACTTACTACTGATAGACCAACTGGGCATTTCATGTCATGGCTCGTGTGCATGAGCCATCTTTGGATGAAGGTTGCTTGAATTTTGCACGAACTCTTACTCGTCTTCCAAGTTCTAATAATATCACTTATTGTAAAGCAAAAGTATTTACATAAAAATAGCGAGGATATGGCACCTAGGTCTATTTTGGTAGGTATCCGACGAATTGGCAGGTCTTTTTCAAACCAAAAAAGAAAAACGAGAAAAAGAAAGAAAAGGGTAAAAAGATGAGTAGGATTGGGATTTGAGAAATACTCGTAAGCACATACAATAGCTCATAGCTAATTTCAATAAGTTGAGAACTGGCTGTGCGAATGTGCCTTATCAAAGGCACACGTTGTATGGTACGGTTCTTTATGTCAATTCATTTGAAAAACGAATTATTATCGTAGACTCTCCTCTTTTCTTTTGCACCAAAGCGACACACGTACACGTACTACGTCGCTCGTCGCATCGTTAGAGAAGAAGAAAAACTCTATACGCTAAATAGGTTTAGTTGGGTAGTAAAAGGAACGCTAGATATCTTTGCTACATGAATATGGAAAGCAGAATATTTTGTTTGGGGAATACAATAGCTATGTAATTGTTCAGTTGTCTCTTTATCGTGGCAATTCGTCGCTGTTTACTCGTTTTGCAATTAAACGACACATTTTTCATTTTTACCAACTCGCGTATGTTCTGTACTGTACCTCTATACACATAGGTAATATACTCAAGTTGGAGTACGAGACGAGAGGGAGAGGCGATGGTGTTGGCGACGCCGAGAATGCTGAATTGCTGACTTTATGGCTTATTTAAGTGAAACAATTTGATAAATAGACTCGTATACGACGCACGTACGAACTAGTGCTCAAGTTTTTAGCATAAAGCATATTAAACTACGTATATTACATACTTACGAGTATAAAAGGTAAGATAGGAAGTCTTCGGAAACACCGTTTCTTGGCGTAAACGTAAAACGTCCCAAGTATACGAACGTACGAGTACATACGTAGGTATCGCCGCTAATATATTTGCTAGATTTTTATTGTGTGTAGTTCAGGTCACGTATATGCAAGCTAATTTGTCACCCATCTAACTCTCGCGACTATCTAATTTGTCCGAAGATTTACTATCGTGATTTCTAATCTTTTTAACTTTGAGTACCTACCTAAAAAACATTTAATAACCAGTACCAGTATACTTGCAGGTAGGTACTTTCTTATGTTCAAGACGGATGGTGACCAAGTTTCTTCGAAACGGATAATACATACATACCATACCTACCTAGTCTTACTCCTAGAGCTGAGCTAGATTCGCCTTGCAGCTCTCAACAATAATTTTGTAAAATATGAGCAGAGGGAATTTAAGAATATATCGCTCAGATAACAAGGGACGTTTGCAACCTATTGAATCTGATCAAATAAAAATTTGGCTCGCTGAAAGAACATGCCATTCTCACCTCTGAACCAAGTTTCGGGCTTCTGAAATTCATTTTTACATTTTTGGAGAATTTTTGGAAATATTGGGAGAAGCTCCTTGAAATACTTGCTAAGAAACTTTGAGAATATTTCGAACTCATACTCTTTGATTGAGGTAATCAAGCTACAGATTAGAAAAACATGTCCTATAAAACCTCCTAAACTAAAATTTCAGGCGTTGAAGATCATTTTTGGATTTTAGCGAATTTTTGAAAATATAAAATTAAAACAAAAAACTGTTTTAAGAATGATTTTCAAACTTTTTCGTGATATGTAAGTAGGTAGTAGGTACCTAGGTACATTTTTTTGAGCAAAGTCAACCAACGTGGATAATTCCTTCAATCTCACTTTCACTAATCGACAACTAAGTATAACTAGTTTTGGATCATTCTGAAGCCTCCATCAGAGATTTTTTTATTTTCTCTAGAAATTTCAAATCTCTCTGGAAGGACTAAAAATGAACTGCAGCTCCTAAAATTTCGGTCGGTGCTTATTAGGCACTCTCTCGACCGTTTTTGGTGATCACTGCGAAATTTCAGTAGGGTGAGTTAAAAATTGAATATTTTACCGATTTGTGATTTTCAGAAATACTGAAATAGAGTGATGAAAATAGAATTTTCGAAGAAAGGATACGTATCTACTTATTAGTTATTACTGAGCTAAGTACTATTTCAGCTACCATATTTTCAAACGTTCATTAAAAATCAAAAAAATCAACATGAGCATCTCAAAATTTCGTTCTGGAATGTTCATATCACGAGCTCTTTCTGTGAGCCATTAAGTAGGTACCTATTCAGCTCAATAGAGTACGGTTTTTCATTTTTTTTAGAATTTGAAATACCTATATGTAGGTATGTTAATTTTCAATCAGATATTTCAAAATCGAGCTTCACTTTATTTATATGTAGCCTACCCACATCTTACAAGGGTAAAATTTTGTTTACCATTCACCACCAACGCACTGGATTTATTTTCCATTAACAGTGCGAGCACATAAGCCATAGAATATATGCTTTTTATTAAAACGCAAAATTACATAAAATTAAATTTATTTACGTCAGAGTTTCCGGCACATCTTAATGTTTTCTTCCCAAGATGTGACGAAACGTTTGCGCAGATAAATGCCATTTCGTGTAATTTTGCGTGTAATAAAAAACACATGTATGTGTATTGTGTATGGCTTACGGCTCCAATTCGCTGCCATGCTGAACTGAAATGGTAGATACATTTTTGGTTACGAAGCTCGGACATGTTACAGTTTATTTTCCTAGTTACGCTGAAGGTGTTTAAGAATTTCGAAAATTTCTACAGGAACTCGATTTTACAATTACTGGTAAAAATTTTCTAAACTAGACTAAGCTAAATCAAAAAAAAAAACATGCAAAAACCATCACCAGTCAAAATTTTTAGTGCTGAAAGTGATTTTACAATTTTTGGTGAACTTTTGAAAATGCAAATAATGCAATTTTGGCAAAAAATACTGTTACCAAATTTACATTAATAGAAAGCTCAAAGGCGTGCGCTTTATTTCTGACTCCTGGAATCGATTCAGCTCTGGAGCCTGCAGCAGATTTTTGAGTGCAAAAATGTCCATGGTTATTTGGACAGTTTTTATGATATATATATTTTTTTTTCATGGTGGAGGGGGGGGGGGTACTCAAGAATTTCCAAAATATGGAAGGATGCTCCAGAACTCTTTGAAAACACCTCCAATCGTCTCAGCATGTTGAAATTAGGATAGGTAAGTAGTAAGTACATATGTAGTGAATTTTAGCTTTCCAATTTCATCGGTAGACTAAAATTATATGAAAATTTCAGCTTTAAAAAATCTGCTGGAGGCACCTAGACGCTTCAATCGAATTCGAGAAGTCGAAAATTGAGCATCCATCACGCTAAATTGTAGCTTTTTGGACCAATTTGGTAAAATTTTGATTTTATTTTTGCTACAAGGGTAATTCTCAAAAACTGGTAAATTTTGTGCCCACAGAAAATTTCTCAATGGTTTAGCACGATTTTGTTTGTTTGTTTGTTTGTTTTTTTTTGGTCCATACAAGCATCACCTCCCTCACATTTTACACTTGATATTGAGCTGTCCAGCCCCCCTTTCATTGGTGTACATTCGATTTTATACCCCAAAATGTTCTTCGACTTGCCATGTCTCATACTATGTTTTTGAAAATAAATGTTATAAAGTGTTATGAAATCCTTTTTTTTTTTTTGGAAAACTTGACACATTCTCATCATCATAGAACACTAAGGTATATTATTGTGCAAATTGCAATCTTAATAAGTCCATAGGACGCTCACATTTCACATTTGAAAACTGTCTTACAGTTTTTGCGTCAATTTTAGAGCAATTGTTATTTTGCTGACTTCCCAATCCAACATTATTTTCTCCTAAGTGGCTGCACTGGTTCACTGTTCTCATAGAAATGTTACTCCACGCTGTATATTACACAATAATACAAGAAAATTTGACATTTTCTCCCTCCCCACGCCTCACCACCACCCCTACCAAAAAAATTAATCCAGATTCGAACTCTGTGGCCTCAAAAACATATATCGACATATTACACAATAATATAAGCAAGATTTGATATTTTACCTCTCCCCACGCCTCACCCCCACTTCTACAAAAAAATAACGCCAGATTCAAATTCTATGACCTCGAAAACATATCAATCGACATATTACTCATCGATGAGGGTCGAATCCCATAATTATTGCCGTTTTAGGGGGGGTCAGGGCCCACAGTAGGGGAGATTGAATTGAGGCCAACACTAGAAGAATGATCTGGGACACCTATACAAATGATTCCCACTTGAAGTTTTCCAAAAAAATGATTTTTGTTTTTCAAAATTATGCATATCATAATTGACCTTTTTTTTGAAAATTACCCACAAATTAGAATTGGTAAAATTTATCAAAAATGCACAACAGCTAAAATTTTAGCTAGTTTTGTATTTTTGCATTTCATCTTGATAATTCAGTTACGACTGCTTCAAAAATTTGTCTGCCAGTTCGGATGCCTTTCTTGAAAGAAATAAGATTGTGTTGAATACCTACTGAAACAAAATGTTGGAATATCATTTTTAAAAGTTCAATGATTTCAACCAAACAATTTCAAAAATATTTTTTGAAAGTACTCGATAATTTATGAGGATTTAGGAAGGTACTTCACCATATTTTATACACGTAAGTTTAGAAGTCTTTACAAATGAATTTTTTTTTGCAAAATTAATCCTGACGCTGCTATTTTCCACTTTTAATGCCCAGAAGAATGTGACTAAATTTTCAAAAGAAAAATTAGAAAAGTTCAGAATGATCTTCTATTCAAATTTTGAGCTCGACTTTCAGTCAAACCAGAACATTTTTTCCTTCATATTTTTAAAATGTCAGAATTTAATTCAAATGGGTATACGATAGAATCATGATTTATATAAAAATCAATGTCCACATCATCGCACGATGCAATACGAGTATGACCTTTTTCAATGAACTATCCAGAAATCCGAAGCAGGCCTACGTTGGTATCCGAGTAAAGCTTTAAAAATACACGTCGATTTCGTGCGATTAATTTTCAAGCACCGTGAAATCATAAGAAAAATATGTCTATCTGCCAACACGTCGAGGCGATTATCTAAATATTATCATGATATTGCGGTTGATCTGATATCGACGAGGACGATGGATCGATTGATCGCGAGTGATCCATCGTGAAGTACAATTATTCAATTTAGGCTATCATTATTTTTGATACTTACTTGAAAAAAATAAATATAAACTCGGGTACATGAGATGATGTAAATAACGTTAAATACTCGTATGTTTCGACGAATTCGATTACCTATACCATCATAAATGACGCTGTGTGTACCTAGCATATTTATTTATAAGTAACATGCATCGTTGTAAAAATTTTCATTAATCTTCGAATTATTCTGATAGACGTATAGCCTTGAAAATAAACACCCCGTAGATTTCACGCGCTAATACGAGTACATAGGTACCTATATATATCGATACACATTCGAAAATCAAATCGATTTAAACGTGAAAAAAATAATAACATCTGTGAAAATGCTCGAAGGCGATCGAATTCACGCTGATTGTTGATCATCGCCAATGGCTCGATAGCTAATTAGGACTGACGAGCGTGTAGCAACAACGACGAATACCTAATTTCTCTTCCTTTTGTTTGCTTTTGCGACGATATAAATCGTACACCATTACGATGAGGACGAGGATGAGGAGTTGGTTGTTGTGTTTTTAACGAAGTTTTTGCTTCCTGTAGCTATAGTTGAACCTTCGGTGAAACGTGCTTGTAGGGAATTTTCGCAGTTTGCAGTTTTTCTTTTTCATACTTTTGCAATGAAAAAGGCACCTCTTTTTATTTAAAAGAAAATATAAACACGGATTCCAAAAGGTAGATAATTAACAAACAGATTCGAGCGGAAAACAAAAATTAAATCCGATTACAATTTCTTATTAAAAACGGAGTAATGTAAACGTCGTCAGTTCGAGGATGTGGGGGGGGGGGGGGGTTGAGGAGAAAACAACGGAAATTTTAGCAAAAATAACTTCTCGTTGTAATGAAAATATGACGCAATGGTTCATTTTTTATTTTATTTTTACGTAAAGTAACTACCTGGGCGCCTGATCGTCATCTTACATACGTGTACGAGTAGGTACGTGGTATGTACGAGTACGATGGCTGTAAAGCTCTTCTTTGTTGTAGGTAAAGTATTACGTTATATTCCCATGGTATATGTTTGGAGATATGCGTGTATTGCACATACTATACTATAAGAGAGTATGTACCTCTACCTACATGTACTGCATATACAATATTATAGGTAGTAGGAACACACATACAAGTATATGTTGTGTTGTTGTATATACCAACATCCGCCTTTTTACATATTATCGTATGGTATACGAGTTAATAATTTATTTTACATATACGTGTACGACTCACAGTCACAGTACGTACTCTATATACAGACACTACCTGCGCAATGTACACGCTCAAATGTCTGGGAAATACATACTTGTCGTAAATACTTATACGCTGCTCGAGAAAAAAGCAAAAAAAAAAAAAAAAAAATCGAACCGAAATATACATACATAAGAGTTATAAAAAGATTGAGAACTCTGAAAGATGGTTATAAAGGAAAATTACGCGATATGCAGCAAAAATTACTTGGTACCTGATACGAATATTGCGACGACTAAATCGTCTCGAGTAGGTACATCTACATAGGTAGGCCTATAGCTGTACGTAATTTCAATTAATCTACTCGACGATATAATCGAGTTAACAAGAAGAGTGCGTAAAACTTTCGCGAGCTATAGAAAGAAAACTTTTAGCTTGACAAAGTTTCACGTTGCCAACTTAATTCACTACTCGCTTTGCGTAATTTTTTAAAATTATTTTTTGATAATACAACGATGAAGTACCTGCGACGACGAGAGTGGCTCGGAGTATTCTGTTTTGATTTAGTAAGCACAAGCAGCGAACGAGTCTTAAAAATTTATCACCTCGTTGTCTCAACTTGACGTTTAACTTGGCATTATAGTAACTTAGGTACCTCACTTACCTGGGTTCAAAAGCGATGTAGCCTTATACATGAACCGTAAAACTATAAACGCGAGTGTGGTTTTAAGGGTGGTAGTTGCAGCTTTTTTTCCTTAAAAAGCAATACGTAGACTTGGTAACTTTTCAAATTAATGTTTTAGTACTCTTCGTCGTCGCCTTTAGTAATACTGATGTCGTCGTATTTGAAAGTATAGAAAGAACGAGAAGAGAGGAAGAAGTGAACATAGGTATTCATTCATTGGATAATAACGCTAAAGGCAATTTGTATTTCTTATTGAGACGAATAATTTATTGAATAAAAAAAATAGAGAGAAGGGTGAGGGTGAAGTAGGAGTAATGCCCCTTAGGTACTCTTTTTTGATGGGACGAACTTGCAAAAAATTCTCATCGAGAGCTTTTTAATATTTCCCAATTTATCAAACTTTTGAAACGAATGAACAGCCCAACACATTTTCAAAATGTTTATTTTCATCCTTAACGATTTTTTTATTATATAAATAATTTAAAATAAAAGTTGAGAAGCTCGTCGAAGAAGAAAGACTTATTTTTTCAGTGAAGAAAAGTTCAGAAGGCAGAAGCTCGTATAAAAGTTTGTAGACAGGTGTCAGGTACTAGGCAGGCATAGAAAAAATTAGTTTGGCTGTGTGGAATTTTCAAAAAAAAAAAAAAAAAAAATTGTTCAATGGATTAAAGTGAGCCTCAAAATGCTTTTGAAATTGAAATCAAGGTATAGGTACCCATTATTGGAAAAACGCAATTTGAAAATTTTTCCCATTTTTTTTCAAATTCGTGAGAAATTTCCAATTTTTACGAACTTGAAAATTTTGTAGGACCCAATTTTTAATTTCGCATCTGAAAATTTCTATGAGCCTCAAAAATAAGCATCTCGACTATGTTGCTGATGTAATTTTACTTCAAAAATGAAAATGGGATATGGGATTTGAGGAAAGGGAAAGGCTCAAAATTTGGTGTTTTCAATTTAAAATGTTGGTAAGTATTTTTGAGCAGGTACCCTGAGTACGTTTCTGACATTATTTTGCTCCAGAATGAAAATGAACCCTGAAGAGGAAAGTATATGAAGCTATTTTAATATCATTTCACTACAACGATGAAAAGACACCCCCAGATGAAATAGGAAAAAGTTAGTTAGGTCTTTTTATAACAAATCAGCCTAGCTGGTTTTCGTTTCAGTTACTTACTGCGAATTTGCTTAACATTTTTCTGTAGTTTGCCTATTATGTATTTAGAAAAAAAAATTATTCCCATCATTGCCCCCACCCCCACCCTTGGCAAGTGAAATTTTTCGTCATAATGTCCGAATTTGGGGTACAAATTGCTCGAGACCCCTGAAACTGAAGGATAGTTGGACTCTTTCAAAAACTTAATTTTTAAAAATTCTCCAAATTTCAATGCTACAAGTGCTTTTGATTTCAAAATTTGAAAAAAAAAATCCAGAAAGAATACATTTTTATGATATTTTTAACGGTGAACATTTCTTGATGGGATTACTCACAATAACTGGAGATTTTTTTCCTTTACTTACCTAGTTATAATTATAATGGAAATAATAATAATTTCAGCAAAATTTTTTTTAAAATAAATTTTCTGAAAATGGAACATTTGTTCGTTCAGTTTTATAATCCAGGCAAAACATTCGATACGAAATAATTTTCACATAGGTATCTTTTGAATTAAAAAAAACATCAAGTACGTAGGTACTTAACCAGGTCTGGTTTTATCAAAATTGTATAAATTCAAAAATATTTGTATTTTATTAGCATAAATTTAAATTCACGAAATGCAATAAATTTAAGCACGTACATAAATAGGTAGGTACATATATCGTACTTACCTATCTATAAGAAGGTAATTTCATATCCGAAAAGATGTAGAAATACTTGAACATTGAGATTGATTTAATTTTTATGCAATTTTATCAATCTCTGTCCAAAAAATTGTCGAGATGTAATTACATCTTGTTTCTGGTTTTTCTAATGGATTATTTTTCTCATGAAATGTTCCATAATAGTTGAATCACGTGTCAAAAATTGAACAACTCAAATTTTTTCCTCGAAAGTCGAACATAAGACTTTTAGTGGAAAAAACTAATTTTACGTGAAAAATTTCCCAGGAAAAATTCTAAGCTCGAATCCTCGTTGGAATATTTTTATATTGCAAAGTAGGCTTTCTCGTGGTTTTTGCAGCATCACCATATGTAGATAACTGTTTCTGCGAGTTTGGGTATCTACATAAAAAATTTAAAAGAAGGATTTCGATAACGTACTATCGCATTTAGCATTTTTCATCTCGAATGTTAGAATGTTGGAAGTTTCTTCGGCGTTTAAGAACATATCTATAGGTACGAGAAAACTGAACGTAATTCAAAACAAATAGGGTGGAAGAGTAAACTTATTTGAATTTTCACTGCGTACGAATCTGCTATTTAAAAATTTTATTTGTTTTCAATTATAAAAATGCTTCGATATCGAAAATACCTACTAGTAGGTAACTGAGCATAGAATAAATATCGGAGGGGAAAAAAAGGTACCTAGGTGGATAGCATGGATACGAGTTTTAGTTTGAAAATAAAAAACGGAGTTTGTTTAAAAAATAATTCGCTGTAGAATGGCTAGTAAAGCGTAACATGGGCCTTTGCAGAGTCACCGTCGCGTTGCTCCGCTTCTCGTATACCTATACAACGAGAATTAAATATGAAATAATTATAAACGACTGTATCATCTGCGTCGATTCGCTTTTATAGATACCTATGGCCTATGGGTAGTTGTTGATGGGTATTGGGTATATAGTGGAAAGAATAAAACTTTTAACGACACGATCGTATTCGTATCGGACACGCCTGTGATCACGATTAATTATTCATTACGTAACCGCGCTGCTTACTCATCGTATCGTTCACTAGACGATGTTATCGATTAAAGCGGAAAGGATGTCGTCTTTTTCTTCTGCTTTTGTTTTCATTGTTATTGTCGTCGTTGTTGTCATTTTTTCCACATCATTTTCTTACACGAAATCAGTTTTTTCTCCATATCGTTTCAACGTACATCCAGCGCCCGGACTTGTGCTACACGGAGCTATGGAGCCTGGGCGAATGAGCGATCGTTCGTCGAGATGTTGGTCTACGTTGAAAAACTTTTAACGTCCAAGTTCAACGACGACGATTTCAACAGCCACCTGTTCACTATTTGGCTCTCTTGGCTAGCTTTTCACTCATACTCGTATAGTATGTTCCCTTTTTCGTACATTGTAGGTTCGCTGCTATATCCATTACTATACAAGAATTCTATTACGGTTAATGGGTTTTCGAGCTTATTCTGGCTGGTGGAAAGTGCAACAAGGCGGCAATTATTTCGACACAGAAGTACACTTAAAAACTCGGTACATGTACATTGTACGATGTACACGAGTCATACGTGGAATGTATAAAATGGATTACGAAATTGTCGACGACTCACCATACGAGCATATTAGTAGAGGATGGAGCGGGCCGCGGATTAAATTTTAATCGTCTTTCGGCGTGTCGATATTGAAATACCATACATTGTAGTTTTACGACGTGATGCGACGATCGCATCTTTCGTACCGTATCTCGATCTCCTTACGCGTTTAGTCATCGTAAGTACATAGATACGAGTAGGTACATTACGTAATGAAGGTTTATTTTGTTGAAAATGCTTACAAATATATACCTACCATTCGTATGGTATCGATCTAGCAAAGACGTAGAAACGACGAATCATCCAGCGTTATCCTTCAAATACCTATATTGATGATATTTTTCATCAAATTGATGACTAACTCTTTCGCAAAGAACGTCGAGGTGTTCAGCAGGAATTTTTAGAGAACTTTTACGAGAATTTTTATTTCACAGTATGCCTCAAAATTTTTCACATACGGTGCTATACGTCTTCGTATGAATGAAAATAAAAAAATAATTTCATGCCATTGGGTTTAGGTATGTAGTTACTATGGTATAAGTTACGAGAACTTCACTGGGGAGTAAACATTCTGACGCAGAAAAATTAGACCAAAAACTGAAAGATTAAATCAAAAAACGAATATGAATCTATAAAAATTCTGAGAATAAAATCAAAACCTGAAAATCAATTAGAAAATTCTAAGCATGACCAAAAACTAAAAAAGAATTCAAATATTTTGAAAATGAAATTCGAAAGTGCAGCAACGCAAAACTCAGCAGATGAAGTCAGAATAGTTCTTTGAATATAAAATCAAAAGGGTCATTCCATGTCAACTCAACGAAAAAAAGTCGATTTTGAAAGGCATGTCTTTCGATTTCGCTCAATTTTTTTCACAATATATACCCACCCAGTAAGTGAGAACCCCGCAATTAGTTTGGTCCCAGCCCCCTCAGGGGGGTGGGTGGGGGGCTTCCATTATTTTCACACTGTCTCGAGGTACTCAACTTCAGCAGCCCATTCCTCCAAAACTATGATACTTTGATCAAAACTGATTTCACAGTTCGAAAGGGTATTGCATTTTGAAAATTTCAAAAGTTGATAGTTGAACTTTTAAATTGGAAGTTTAAATTTCAAAATGGCGCTGTAAGTGGGAGCTACCATTTAAAATTTTGAAAAAATTTCCATAGATGTATCTTTTGATGCTTTTTCGAAATATTTAAGTTTCGAGATGGGATCTTTCAATGGAAGAGGAGTACCCTCACCCCCAATTTTGGGCGAAACTTTTGAAAGAAAATCTGGGGCATGTGATATATCGAATTCTATGTTTTTGGTGACGCTAAACACGAATATGACATTAAATTTTTTATAGGATCCCATCCTCGTCCCCCAGCACCTCCCCAAGGGGGATAAAAGTTCAATTGTTCGTGCGACACATGGAATAGTATGTTTCTGGTGACGCTGAATACGAATATGACGTCAGATTTTTGATTGCACCCCATCCACGGCCCCCAACAATTTTTTTTGACTTTTACCTATTGGGGAGAGGTTCTGGGGGCCACGGGTGAAGTCGATTTGAAAAACTATGGCAATATTCGTGTTCAGCGATATCGAAAACATACTATTTCATGTGTCACATAAGTAACCATTTTTTGGGTGGGGGTCACCCCCTTTGGGAAGGTGCTGGGGGCCGTGGATGGGGTCCTATCAACCATCTGACGTCATATTCGTGTTCAACATCACCTAAAACATAGAATTCAATATATCACATGCCCCAGATTTTCTTTCAAAAGTTTTACCCAAAATTGGGGGTGGGGGTGCTCCCCCTCCATTGAGAGATCCCATTCAAAAAAGCACCAAAAGGTACATCTATGGAAATTTTTTCAAAATTTTAAATGGTAATTCCCACTTACAGCGCCATTTTGAAATTTGAACTTTCAACTTTTGAAAATTAGAAAATGCTTAGAAAGTTCTAAATGCAATGCTCTTTTGAACTGTGAAATCAGTTTTGATCAAAGTATCATAGTTTTGGAGGAATCGGCTGCTGAAATTGAGTACCTCGAGACAGTGTGAAAATAATGGGAGCCCCCACTCGCCTCCTGAGGGGGCTGGGACCAAACTAATTGCGGGGTTCTTACTTACTGGGTGGGTATATATTGTAAAAAAAATTTGAGTGAAATCGAAAGACATGACTCAAAAACGTTGGTTGAGTTGACATGGAATGACCCAAAAGTTGAAACTTTGATTGAAAATACCGAAAATCATCCGTCCGTACCTACCATATAAAACTGAAAGTGAACGTGAAACTGAAAATTCGAAAAGTGAAATCTATAAAACAGAAAATTAAAATTGATAATTCCAAAAATTTGGACAAAAACTCATCGCAAAGATTGAAATCGAAAAGTCGCGAATGATAAAACTGAAAACTCTGAAAATATTAAATCAATAAGTTAGTAACCAAAAATAAAACTGACAAAATTTGAAAAATAAAATATAAAGCTAAATACCTATAAAATCAAATGCAGGAAAAAAATTAAAAATTCTAAAAATCAAATCAAAAACTGAAAATGAAAATTGAAAAATTGAAAATTGTGAAAATCAGACCAAAACTGAAAACTCAGAGAATGAAATAAGAAATTAAAAGTAAAATCAAAAACTCTGAAAATGAAACAAAAACTGAACAAAAAATCAAAAGCAGAAGAAACTTAGAACTAAAAGTTCTAAAAATCTGGCTAAAAATTGAAAATGAAATCGAAAATAATGTAAAACTGTAAATTCCAAGAACGAAATAAAAAACTGAAAATTTTTTAATAAAATATTCCAATAGCTTCTGAAAATTTGAGCGTTATAAACAGTAAAATAATAAAATGAAGGCCACTAGATATTTGTTCAAATTAAGGAAGGGTACTTATACAGTTTTTGGAAAATTTCCCCATTTTGAAATTTTCACAGCAACTGTACAGTTTTTCCAACTTTTTTTTTAGGTAGGTAGCTATCCATATTATCCAACTTGAATTTTGCTTGGGAGATGTGTCATGTCATCACCCTGTCTATGACAAGTGTCTGAATATTACCACAGCCCAAAGTTCAGGTAGAAATGTCTTATTAAAGAGCTAAAGGTACTGTATTTAGATATGAAAGATATTACTTCTGCCTCGAGACACCTAGCACCTACTCGTGGTAATGAGAAAAGTTTCGAACATAAAATGCAGAATAATATGATACACCTAGTTATACTTAGATGTATCTACTTGTACCTACCTAGTTGGTTCTGGGAAGGATTGTTCAAAGTCCTTGTATAAAAATTTTTTCTTCGAATATCAGATACCCACTGATAAGTAGGTAATAACATGGTCTGTACAAACTATACTTACAATAATAAATTCCGTCTAAAATTAGGTAACAAATGTGATTATTTTGGCTGTGTTGGTTTTCTTGCTGGATGCGAAGTTTCTCACAAACGTAATCATCAGTATCAAGGTGTCAAGCAGCAAACCAAGAGTCTCGACTTTTATTATGGTAATTAAGGTAACAACGAGCAAAGTCGACGATTCGATGACATAACGTGACATTCGACATTGGTTTTTCTTTCGTTAGTTTGTCATCTTCGCGCGATCGCGGAAAAAATTAAACCAACTCTCGGTGTAACAACTACGTACAAATAGGTAGGTATACGTCGCGTAATATTCCCACATAAAGACTGGTACCTAGTACCTATAGTACCTATAGTACCTACCTAATTCGTAGAACGACTCTGCGACTATTCGAATGCATCTTGCGAAACATTTTCCTGGCAAATTTTGCTCATTAAGGTATATGCTAAAAAATATGCGACTTTTTTATTTATTAATTTGTTTATTTATTTATTTTGCAGCTCAATTACACGCAGAGCGGTTGTGAATGACTCACATACCGGAAGTGCTGGAGGTAATGGAGGGCGGCGACAATTCTACGTCCAAGAAGACCGAACGGGTTCTTCGAGTGCCGTATATTCTGGTCATCTTCGTCAGCATTGTGTTCTTACTTTCACTTTTAGTTTCAACCTTTCTGTTCTACAAGTATATGTCATGCTGCGAGGAAAATTCGGCCAGCGTTTCCGAGTACGATGGAGATTTCCGAGCTTTACAAGATTTCCATACAGCCAAGTCGACCAGAAACGTAAGACTACCCAGAGCCGTCGTACCGGATTCGTATCGTCTCAAAATTATACCGTTCATTTGGGAAGGTAAGACTACATAACACACTAGGTACCTACTACCTACTCTATACAGCTACAGCAGGGTGTGATAGAAAATCGAATTCGTATTAAAGAAGATAGCGTGATATATTACCGCTATAGTGCAAATAAATTGGCCTCCAGGGATTGAGTATAAACTTTCGTTACAAAGATACTTGCGAAGTGCGAATATTACTATATGAAATCAACAAATCAGCGAACGAGCGAAATATTCACATCGTGCAATGTAACTGAACTGCTTTATATGCTCACTAACAGTCGATATACGAGTACCTCTACCTATTCATCAAAAACACCACTAAATTGGTAGACTAATTGAACAACCATTAATTCAAAAAACAGACCTGAATCTGAAAATCAAAAGTGACAAAGGAAAGAACTATGTAAACTCCCCAAAGAAGAACTTTGAATAAGCCTTTTTGCATTAAGTATACTTTATTCGTACTACTATGAGACTTTTGCTTGGGAAACTGTAGCCGCCCTGCACTCCGCTTCTTATTCCCAGTATCAGGTCTGAATTACCGGATTCTCGAGATGTTTAATTAGGTCATATGTTATACAATTTGAATCACGTCTGATATTTGCTTCCTGCTAATTTGTTCATTATCTCATTACTTTATTCACCTATTGAAATGAAATCACGAGAAAAAAATTACTTTCAATTTTTTTTTGAGAAAATCAACACTCTAAAGTACTAAGTATTGCTTTTATGGAAGAAAAGCATTCGCACGTGGTATCTACTTATGACACATTTTTTACACGAGTGAAAATGTGTCCTTGAAAACCACTACATCAGTGACTAACCAAATGAACTTGAATTTTTTTCGTTCAAATTGCAAATTGGTAGGTATTACTCATACATACCTGTAAAATCGAACAAGTATAGGATTCGCATTTTTGCTACGTATGATTTTTTTTTGAAGAAAAAAAAAAGTTGATTTGTAAATGTAAAATTTAATTTCCCGAACTTACATTAAATGACCAAAAACTGATGAAAGGAGGAGTAGTTGCGATAAGGCCATTTTTTGGCACCAGTTAGTTATCGACTCAACCACTATTAAAATGTTGTAATGAATGTACGAAATACGAATCCGTGGTTAGTTAACCCAAAATGACCATTTTTTAGGCTCCAAGGGTTCCCAAAGTTGCGAATAAAACATAATTTTTGGGAACCACTTAGTATTATTTTCAAAAACTTTTTTAGCATAAAATATCTGTTTGAACCAAACAAACATTATGGGAGGTTATTTTCTTACTTTAGACCCTCGTGGGCAAAAATTGAGGGGTTTCAATTTTTTGAAAATTTTAGAACCACTATTTTGGACCTACCCCTTCGAACCCCGCTAAAAAGCTTTTTACAGTTTATTAGTATCTGAAAGACCCTCCATCCTACCAAATTTTCAGCTCAATAAAATTTTTTGCTGGTACTCAAGAATCCAATTTTTCAATTTTTCGTTATTTCGATATTTTGAGAACCCCTTGAAAACTAGAAACCTGCAATTTGCGCCAAACGTAACGTTCTGAGGTGTATATTCGATTATTTAAATGAAAAAGTTGAATTAAGCTCCCTAGCTGTATATTTGTAATTTTGAACCCTTTTTTTGGAGCCCCCCCCCCATTTTAGGCACTCCTAAAAATGGCGTTTGCGCATATTTTTTCAAATGAATTGAAGAATTTACATTTGAAACACACAAGCAAGTGCTCGATAATTTTTCGTATGATTTTTTCAGTAAGGTAACTTTCAAAATTGAGCTATTTTAAATCAAATTCTGAGATTTAACTATTCGAAAAGACGTGAAAATAACGTTGTCATAATAAGAAGTAAAAATGCCAGAATTTGACCTAAAATAGCTCAATTTTGAAAGTTACAGGAAAAATCAAATGAAAAATTATCGAGCACTTGCTAGTGTGTTTCAAATGTGAATTCTTCAATTTATTTGAAAAAATATGCATAAACGCCTTTTTTAGTGGTGCCTAAAGTGGGGGGCTCTAAAAAAAAGTTCCAAAATTACGAATATACAGGGAACTTAATTCAACTTTTTCATCCAGATTATCTATTTGGGCCGCGAAGCGGCCAGGAGGCGGAGCCCCCTAGTTTAATATATACCTCAAAACGTTACGTTTGGCGCAAATCGCAGGTTTCTAGTTTTCCAGGGGTTCCCAAAATATCGAAATTACGAAAAATTGGAAAATTGGATTTTTGACTTTTGAGTACCAGCGAAAATTTTTATTGAGCTCAAAATTTGGTAGGATGGAGGTCTTTCAGATATTAATAAACTGTAAAAAGCTTTTTAGCGGGGTTCGAGGGGGTGGGTCCAAAACGGTGGTTCCAAAATTTTCAAAAAATTGAACCCCCCCCCCATATCTGCTCCCAAGGGTCGAAAATAGAAAAATCTCCTCGTATAACGTTTATCGGGTTCAAACAGATATTTTACGCTACAAATGTTTTTGAAAATGATACTCAGTGGTTCCTAAAATTATTTCTTTATTCACAACTTTGGGACCCCTGGAGCCCAAAAAATGGTCATTTTGGATTAACCAACCACGGATTCGTAATTTGTACATTCATTACAACATTTTAATAGTGGTTGAGTCGATAACTAGCTGGTGCCAAAAAATGGCCTTATCGCAACTCCTCCTTTGAGAGACAAACATTGCATGAAAAATTTTCAAAAATATGTGAAATAATAATAGAAAAAAAAGCAATAAAATCAAAAGTAGATAATTTAATTTCAGTAAAATTTGACAAAGTGTGGAAAAAATTGAGTAAAGCATCAATACCTAAAATTGACAACAAGAAAAATTGAAATCACTTTAAGTCATCGAAAGGTGATCAAATTTTAGTAAAAACTGAAACTAGCCAAAAATTGCATGAAAAAAATTTTAAAACATGAAAAGTGATACGAAAACACACAAAAGAAGCATCAAAGTCAATAAAAATTAAGTACCTAACTACCTACCTACTTATTGGGAATGGAATGAAACTGTAAAAATTTGTCAAACTATTATATGGTCAAAATTGCATAAGGAATTAACATTAAAACACGTCAAACTTGAAAACATGAAAAATGCGTTAAAATCACTTTAAATAGCAGTAAAGACTATGGTTAAATTTCGGCAAAATTTGGCAAAAATTCAATTAAAAATGTATCAAAAACATATGTAGTTAATATAAGACTGAGAAACATAAATTTAACGACGCATTAAAATTTTTGCAAATCAGGTAGAAATTATGAAACTTTTAGTAAATCTCGTCGAGGGAAACCTCAAGTCGAAATTCTGCCAACTACACATAAATCACTCTCACCATGTTTTACACAGTACATACAGTACAGCTTATTAACTCGTTGTTGATTTCAGGTAATTTCACGTTTAACGGCGAAGTATCAATTGTGGTGAACATAACCGAAAGCACGAAGAATATCACTCTGCATTCGCTCAACTTGAACATTTCGCAAGCTCAAATCTTCAAGTTACCAAAACCAATACCGAACGAACCTTTTGGAAGAGAAGAAGAGGTGGAAATATACGGTACATCTGAAGACAAAGAACGTCAGTTCTTCATCTTGCATTTCGATCATTATTTGGAAAAGGACTCTCAGTACAGAGTGTTCATTCGATACGATGGTATCATTAATGATAACCTGCAAGGATTTTACCGAAGTTCCTACAAAATGGGAAGTCAGACGAGGTGAGTCTTTTGAACGAAATTGTGCGTTTAAATACCGAGTTAACCAAAAACAATAGGTTAGCTGTGTAATCACAACTGGTAATAGGCAATACTTTGAACGACTAGGTACCGCATCGTGTGTTGTGTTTTGTATGTATATTTAAATAATTTTCATAGGGGTACTTAAATGTATGGATGGTTATGTGGTGTAATTGAAACCGTTTATACCTATCTAATAATATGAATTTTTGCCAGTGCTTTCTTAAGCATTTAAATCATGTTCGACGAAAAGTATTTGGGCTGTGGGTAGGTACTGGGATAGTAGTGGGTATTTTATGGAATACCTACTCTGCGATGTTTATTAATAATAAAAAGTAAACTAAAAAATAACGTTAGAAAATGTTTTTAAACTATTATCAGTTGCTCTGGAACAGAAAATTATACGTCATCGTGAGTTCATATTTACTCTAGCGTGCCTATAGGTACTTATACTTTGCATATAGAATTTAAAAATTAAATTAAACGCGGAATTCGAATTAGATTTTAAAACGCTCTTACTTCTGGAGCCAGTAATAGCCACGAGATAGCTAGTTAGCTACCTAGGTGCGCAATTTTTCTTTCACTCGTTAATAAAATTTCAATATATCTCGTAACGGATATCGTCATTCGACGAGAAACCTTCATCGACTTGGACTCGCCAATGAAATCAATTCACCATAGGTAGCATGGGCTCGCTTTCAATTTCAAGTTGTGATTCATTTCCTCGTCAATTATCGATTGAGTATCGATATATCTATTATTTTTTTTTTGCTCGCAGGTGGATAGCGGTAACTCAATTCCAAGCCACTGATGCCAGACAAGCATTCCCATGTTTCGACGAGCCAGCATACAAAGCCAAATTCACGCTGAGTATCGCAAGATTATCGAATATGACAACTTTATCGAACATGAGAGTTTCCGAATTCGCTAGAAAAATGTAAATTTCAAATTCCTCAACTACCTATACTCAAGTATCGTTAGTTTTGAATCGTTTGTGAAATTATTCTATGACGAATTTATTCCATTTTCGATCCGAATAACCGATAAAATTGACCTTGATACGACGACGTAACCGGTTTCCGACGACAATTTCGTAGTGGTTATATCGATTTCCAAATACTGCTCTCCTCTTGGAGCACGATGATGCACAAGATGATGATGGTTTACAATTACTACGAAGCATAGAATGATAATAAGTATGGTACGACGAAAGGGAAAAAACACGTGGTGGTTTGTTGAATGCACGTGGAGTGTCTTGTGTAGGTTCTACCTATACGATGATAATTAGGCTGGACTGCATGAGGCGTTTCAGGGTTGAATGGTTGCGAATAATGGGAAACTATTGTTTCGGAGGTTGCGTCGTCGTTAGTGGTAATGTACACGATAATGAGCGTCTATTTTTCTTTATCTCTTTTTCAAGGATCGGATTACCGCCGGATTATGTGGTGGATATTTACGAAGAATCCGTACCAATGTCTACGTATTTAGTGGCCTTTGCCGTTGTGGACTTTTACCAACTGTCGGAGACCAAATTCCACGTATGGGCTCGTCAAGAAGCGATTGATCAAGCTCGTTACGCTTTAACCGTTGGATCGAAAGTTTTAACATTTTACGAGGATTATTTTGATATTAAATTTCCACTGCCTAAAATGGACATGATAGCGTTGCCCGATTTCAATTCGGGAGCTATGGAGAATTGGGGATTAATTACTTTCAGGTACCTATACGTACCTAACTATAATGTGATTTGCAAGCTTTTCTGTTCATTGTGAAGTAAAAGCTTATCTGAAGGATTGACTTATTTTCAGAGAGACGACAATGTTGTATAAGGAAGGCGTCTCGACCAGATTTAATAAAGAAGACGTGGCCACGGTTGTAGCCCATGAGTTGGCTCACCAATGGTTTGGAAATCTAGTCACTCCAGATTGGTGGTCGGATTTATGGTTAAACGAAGGATTTGCCACTTACATGGAGTACATCGGAACTGATAATGTAAGTTATAAAGATTATTGCGTGTTTTTAGTCCGGCATATGACATTAGGAGTAATTGCACCCCCTCGCCGATCCTCCGTGAAAAATTTTTTCTTAAAGGAGACATCCTAAGAAATGTTTTAAAGCAAACTTCCCCAAAAAAAAGTTGGCCTCACTTACAAAATGGCGGCCATTTTGATTGACAGATCAGCCGAAATCGCAGATTTTGTGTTTTAACGTAGGACTTGCACGAACTTTTTCAAACTTTACAGAGGTAGATCGAAAGATCATGCAAAAATTTATCGCCTGTCAAAATTTCAAGCGCTAAAGTGCGTTTTTCGATTTTTGGTGAATTTTTAAAAATCCAATTTACGCCAAAAATGAGGGAAAAAATCAAAATTTTACCAAATTGACCAAGAAAACTGAAATTTGAGATATACCCTATTTTCGACATGCCAAATCGATTGGGAACGGTTTCAACCCGTTTTGAGCAGTTCTGGAGTCTCCAGCAGATTTTTGAATCTCGAAATTCCCACAAAATTCCATCAAATTGGAATTGTATAAAGCTAAAATTTATTCTAAAAACTAATTTCCATGCGCTACGAAGTACTGCAGGTGAATTTCAAGTCGTTTTGGATCCTCCAGCGACTTTTTGAAAATTCCTGAAGTGTACAGCAGATTTTTGAAACTTTAATTTTTCACAAAATTTCATCAAATGGAGATGGAAAGCTGAAATTTACTCTACACTCAGATTTTAACACCCTCTGAAGACGACTTCAGGTGGGTTCAAGTCATTTTAGGGCCGCCAGCGACTTTTTTGAAAATTACTGGAGCCTCCAGTAGATTTTTGAAACTTGAAATTTTCCCAACATAAATTTATCAAAATGGAGTTGGCAAGCTGAAATTTACTTCGCAGACTACATGGTGGTTTCAAATGGTTTTGAAGCTTCCAGCTACTTTTAGGAAATTTCAATTTTCCAAAAAAAACGTCATACAACCTTTCAAAAAGTTGCTGGAGGCTCCAAAACGACTTGAAATTCACCAGCAGTCGACTTCGTAACGTATTGAAATTAGTTTACCGAATGAATTTCGATTCTCCATCTTGGTTGGATAAAATTTTGGGGAAATTTCAAGTTTCAAAAATCTACTGGTGGCTCCAGTAATTTTCAAAAAAGTCGTTGGAGCCTCTAAAATGACTTGAAATCCACCAGAAGTCGTTTTCTGAGGGTGTTAACTGTGAAGTGTAGAGTAAATTTCAGCTTTCCATCTCCATTTGATGAAATTTTGTGAAAAATTAAAGTTTCAAAAATCTGCTGGAGGCTTCAGGAATTTTCAAAAAGTCGCTGGAGGATCCAAAACGGCTTGAAATTCACCAGCAGTACTTCGTAGCGTATGGAAATTAGTTTTTAAAATAAATTTTAGCTTTACAACTTCAATTTGATGGAATTTTGTGGTAATTTCGAGTTTCAAACATCTGTTGGAGGCTCCAGAACTGCTCAAAACGGGTTGAAACCGTCTCCAATCGATTTGGCATGTCGAAAATAGGGTATATCCCAAATTTCAGCTTTCTTGGTCAATTTGGTAAAATTTTGATTTTTTCCCTCATTTTTGGCGCAAATTCGATTTTTAAAAATTCACCAAAAATCGAAAAACGCACTTTAGCACTTGAAATTTTGACAGGAGATAAATTTTTGCATGATCTTTCGATCTACCTTTGTAAAGTTTGAAAAAGTTCGTTCAAGTCTCATGTTGAAACGCAAAATCTGCGATTTCGGCTGATCTGTCCATCAAAATGGCCACCATTTTGTAAGTGAGGCCAACTTTTTTTTGGGAAAGTTTGCTTTAAAATGTTCCTTAGGATGTCCCCTTTAAGAAAAAAGTTGTCCCGGAGGATCGGCGGGGGGGTGCAATTACTCCTATTGTCATACGCCGGACTATTTGGAATTCAGATTTGGTCTGAAAACCTAAAAATAAGAGCTCAATCAAATTTCAAAAATTCGGTTCACATTTTTATAGAAATTCTTTGTTAAGCACCCACAGTTTAGTTTGGTGGTTTTGATATTAGATTTTCATCATTTTTTACTCAGATGATTTTCTTTTCAAAATAGGTTCCAGAGCACTTCTATTTTTTAATAATTTGTCAAAAATTAAAAAATCGTTTTTGCCAGCTGAAATTTTTACTGATGGAGTTTTCAAACACACTTTTGTTCGTATCAGAAGAGGATACCTCGAGTCATTCTCAGGACCTTTAAACGATTCTTGTATTTTTCAATTTTTAAAAAATTAAAAAAAAAATTAATCCAATTTTTGAAATTTGTCCTCGTCGATTTAAACTTGTAGGTATTTTTCAATTTTAATTCAAAGTGATCAACGAGTTCCACGATGAAAATTTGAGAATTCACAAAAATTTTCTGTGTTTGAAATTTTTTTTAGAAGAAATTTCAAAAAAATATTCTTGTTCTACGTTATCTATTTTCATCTGAAATACAGAAAATAAAAATAAATGTGACTCAAAAAGACGATGAGGGGAGAAGGTTGCAAACCAAACCCAGATTGAATAGATATTCGTGCAGATACTCTCGTATACGAAACAAGATTACGGATAATTAAGTCAAATAAACACAGTGTTTAGTATTTTTCTCCCTAGTATTATCGAACACGTATGAATTTACAGGTAGAACCTACTTGGAAAATTTTAGACCAATTTGTGGTCGAAGAATTACAGAGCGTTCTAAATTTAGATGCACTAGTTTCTTCGCATCCTATATCGGTGCAGGTATCAGATCCGGATGAAATAAACGAAATTTTCGATGGAATTTCTTACAGCAAAGGTGATTTTACAATTAAATATTTTAATCCTATGTAAAAAAAAAAAACTAATTTTAAAGTTCACTTATAATTTGGTATACGTAAATAACTACTACCTACTTATTTTAACTTTTATTTTTGAATCAGGTGCATCGATAATTCGAATGATGGATCATTTCCTTACAAATAAAGTATTCAAACAAGGACTGAGCAATTATCTGACCAAAAAGTGAGTGAAAACTACCTACCTATCAACCTGCGTTGAAATTCAAATCATAAATTTTTAGATATTAACTCTCGAGTATTTTTTTGTACAGAGCTTACCATTCGGCTACACAAGACGATCTGTGGGATGCCTTAACCGAGGAAGCGCACAGAGTAGGCGTTTTAGAAAATAACGTTTCGGTTAAACAAATAATGGATACGTGGACTTTACAAATAGGATTTCCTGTAATAACCATTACGAGAAATTATCACAATAATACGATCACAGTGACGCAGGTACATGATCAACGAATGCTTCTTCATTATTTTAACTATCGCGAATACCGCATGTAGTAAAATGCCTTCAAACACGTGCTAATTATAGTAGCAATATGATTGGTTTTAGAGTAGATTCTTTATGAATTCGAATAACAGTTCTGAAGAGGACCACAGTCTATGGTGGGTACCTCTGACGTACACGAGTAGCAAAAACGTGGATTTCAGTCGCACCAAACCGTCTTATTGGTTGCAAGCTGAGCCGCAGATTTTCATCGATGATGTGATTGTTTCTCCCAACGATTGGTTGATATTTAACGTTAAACAGACCGGTGAGATGAGGATTATTTTATTAAAAATATTTTCCGAAGTGTTGGTTTGTAATGAGAGAATTTTTAATTGTCTGCGCGATTTTTATTTTAGGATATTACAGAGTGAATTATGATGACCGAAACTGGGAACTGCTAGTCAAAACTTTAAACGATCCTGATAAGTTCGGCGTTATAGGTAGGTAAACGACTCTAGTACCTGGAATGATATTTACTATTTATTACTTACTGCTGCGTGCCTCTGCCTACATAATGATTTTGCAATTGTAATTCTAAAAAATAGATCCGGTCAACAGAGCTCAGATAATCAACGATGCGCTAAAACTAGCTCACTCAGGCATACTGAAGTATTCCACCGCTCTGGATATTACACTGTATTTACAATACGAATTGGAGTACGTTCCTTGGATGGCTGCCTTCGGTGCATTTGAATATTTGAACGAAATGTTGAGACGAACTGGCTCTTACGATAAATTCAAGGTGAGTGAACTGCAGTGAGTCACAATTTTTTGAACATTGTGATTCACATCCTACAAATGGGTAGATAATAGTTCTAACTGCTTGATACAAAGTTCTCATGACGTAGGGTGAAATGAGGAGGTGGATAGCAGAACGCAATAACTCCATTTTTGGTTTTTTTGGGAAATTAGGAAAAATGGTCAGGACGGGAAGGGTGGGGGGTCGAGTTCCAAAATTGGTGTCAAATGAAAGGGGAGGGTGCCATAAATAAAATTTCCACTCAATTTCAAAATTTTGGTCACCTGGGTAAGCACAGAGAGGATAAGAAAAATAAGTTATTGCGTTTTGAACGCAAATTTTTTTGTGGGTGTTTTTCTGCAAAAAAAAACGTATTTTTCATTTGAAAAAATTGAAAAATTATAGAAAAAAAGTATGTTTAATCGAAAATTTTCAATATAAAGCTGGAATGCGAAATTCAAACAATTCCTGTCTGTGATATAGCATTCAGAGAGTGGGAACGAAAGCACAATTTTTTTTAGTAACTCCTACCCAATGAGTTTCAGTATCTACCCGATGAAAAAAAAACAGTGTTACCACATCTGCGCAACTGAAATGTATAAAAAGTAGTGGAATTATTGCGTTTTGCAAACAAAATCTAATTTTTTAATGCATTTAACTCTAAAATCAGACTTGTTTTCCTCGATTGCGCTATGATATTCAACTGATGGACAAAATCTGACACCGGGAATGGATTTCCCGTTGAATTTTACTTAAGGATAGATATCTAACTCAATTTTCGTAATTTTGGAGTTATTGCGTTCTGCTATCCACCTCCTCAAATCATTTTTAATTTTTTTGATGCTAAGAGTTGACTCAGAAAATTACGAGTGGACTGTTTTGCAAAGTAGGATACTTACTAGTAAAAGTAGATAGGTAGAAGGAAATCAAAAAAATGATTCGTATTATTCACTTTTCTCAAAAAATTACTCGTAATAGATATTACTTGATTCATACCTTCTTTAAAATTAATGTTTGAAATGATTGGCGCTAATTCGAACTGGCTCCTAAATTTTTACTGATAGGCAACTTGTTTATCCGGTGATCCGGGATTTTATCTAAACGAATGGTACCCGGTTACATTCAAATCTCATCGCTTGGCGAATTAATTATCATATTTAATATTCTACTTTCACGACGGACTTGATCGTGTTTATTGCAAGGGAGTGGGAAGAGAATGCTGTTCGGAAAATTTATGCCAAATTATGTACTATCTGAGAATTTCTTTCGAATACCTAGGTACCTACTTTAACTACCTAATTCGTGAAAACACAGTAACACACTACCATCTGCCTGCTTAATTTTAAAAGTTTTTTACCTACCTATATTTTTCATATTTGTAACCAGAGGCCGTGGTGTTGAACAAAATCATTTCTAACTACTTCTATAGAGTGGGTTGAAGCAGAAACAAGGTTCATCGTAATTAGAAATAGATGGCGTTTCTTTCTGTTATTTTTTTTTTTATGTCACCTTATTGTCAGTGTTTTATGCTCGTTGCTTTTATGGGGGGGGGGGGAGAGGGGGTCATTACTTACCTATCATCGTTATAATAGGAATTTAAAAAAAACGCCACTTCCTATATCACTTGCATAATATTGATGGCATTTTCTAGGATTACCTGCTGTTCATCTCATCAAAACTGTACGAAAATACAGGATTTTTCGAAAAATCATCCGACGATCAGTTATTAATTTACAAACGAGTCGAAGTAGTAAATTACGCCTGTAAATTAGGTTACGAAGACTGTATTAGAAATGCGGTTAACCAATTCCAAAGCTGGAAGTTCACCCCATCGCCGGATAATAACAATCCGTACGTTTTATAAAGCATCAAATTCTGATAAGGGAATTTTCTATTAATATTATAGCCTAATATGTTTTTTTTTTTTGTTTTTGCAGAATATCTCCAAATTTGAAAGGAACTGTTTATTGTACGGCAATCAGAGTCGGTGGCGAGAAAGAATGGGATTTCGCTTGGCAAAGGTATCTGAAATCGAATGTTGGTTCTGAGAAAGATATATTATTAGGAGCACTGGGATGTTCGAGAGAAACGTGGATATTATCGAGGTGAGAAAATACTGTCTGAATTTTCGAATTTCATTTTTTTGTATCTGAAAATGTGTTTGTATGTAGCCTACCTTTTTTTATGTACCTACTTAACTTACTTGTTTTTATTTAAATTCATACAGGTATTTGGATTGGGCTTTAAACGAAACTTCGGGTATCAAGAAGCAAGATGTCGTCCGAGTATTCTCTTCAGTTGCCAATAATGTGATTGGTCAGCCATTAGCATGGGCCATGTTGAGAGATCATTGGGATAGAGTTGTTAAACAGTATGTTACACCGTGTACAGTCAATTTTTGGATTATTCCATGTAAAATCAGCTCAGTTTTGGGTTTTGGTGCCACAATTTTGCTCAACATTTTTTCTGTAGGTTTCTCAAGTGAAATAACTATTCGTATAGGTACTCATTACCCAAAGGAACTCAATTTCACGGTTTTGTTGCAACTTGGAGAAAAATTGTTTGCAGTATTTTAAATAAAATTCTGAGTAGCTTCAAAAATGTTCACTATAATGGAAGCTCAATTTTTAAAAGCTTGTCAAATTTTGAAGCTATAATCATATAATTTAAAAGTTCGAAAAAAAAGCTTGGAAACATGCATTTTTTCATGATGTTTACAAGTTGGGTCATTCCATGTCAATTGGACCGAGAAGTGGTAGGGGGTTGGGCGATTTTTTTGAAATTTTTCCTGTGGAAAGACCTACTGATGGGATGGCCAATGGCGCAAATCGCAGCCCTCTAGCCGATTTTTAAAGGCAGCCAGGGGGTGTCAATGTTTTCAGTGATCCTAAAATATCATCCATTTCAGCAGTGGATTGCTCGATAACCGCGATACCTACCGAAATGGAACTTTTTCCTACAGTTAGGGGTTTTAAAAGGCTTTTTGGTGATATCATAAAAATCAGTGTTGCCACTTTTTTTCGTACAAAAAATTAGCTCAAAAAGTTTCAAAACAAAGTTTTCACATCGTTCCGACTCTCAACAATTCTGAAAAAAATATGTTATGGACAACTTTTCATGCTGAACAACATACTAAAAAATTGGGATGGTAACATGTTACAAAGTCGATTTTAAAAAATTTAAAGTTTGTGAAAAAATGCGATTTTTTGATTTAAAACATGAAAAAAAGTTTTGATTGGTGAAGTTGATCCATTTGACCCCTGTTTTTACTTATCTGTTGAAAAAGTTGAAAAACCCCTTACACTCGATGAAATGAACTCATCACAAAAAAATCGAAATTCGAAAAAAGTCAATTTTCAATTTCAAACATCAAAAACAGTTTGAATTTATTCAGTTGTCTTATTTTGACCTCTTTCTGACGTATTTCATGAAAAAGTTGATAAAAATTACCATCGCAACAAAAAAATAAAAATTCGTTCATTTTTTGAATCTTTTCGAATTTTGATTTTTTTTGTGATGAGTTCATTTCATCGAGTGAAATGGGTTTTTCAACTTTTTCAACAGATACGTAGAAATAGGGATCAAATGGATCAACTTCACCTATCAAAACTTTTTTTCATGTTTTAAATCAAAAAATCGCATTTTTTTTCGCAAACTTTGAATTTTTTAAAATTAACTTTGCAACATGTTACCATCCCAATTTTCTAATATGTTGTTCAGCATGAAAAGTTGCCCATAATACGTTTTTTCCAGAATTGTTGAGAGTCGGAACGATGTGAAAACTACGTTTCGAAACTTTTTGAGCTAATTTTTTGTACAAAAAAAAGTGGCGACACTGATTTTTATGATATCCCCAAAAAGTCTTTCGAAACTTCTAACTATGGGGAAAAGTTCCATTTTGGTAGGTATCGCGGTTATCGAGTAATCCACTGCTGAAATGGATGATATTTTAGGTTCATTGAAAACTTTGACACCCCCCGGCTGCCTTTAAAAATGGGCTAGAGAGCTGCAATTTGCGCCATTGGCCATCCAATCGGTAGGTCTTTCCACAGGAAAAATTTCAAAAAAATCGCCGAACCCTCCTACCACTTCTTGGTCCAATTGACATGGAATGACCCAGTTACAACTGAACTTTTCGTGATTAAATTTAAAAAACCTGGAACATGAAGGTACAGAGCCTCTAAATTTTGATCTAATAAACGAATAAAAAAGTTTAAATTCCGCAGGAAGATTTTTTCCAAGTTGCAAAAATCTCAGTTGAACTCCAACTATTGGTATTATGACATAAAATTTCAATTTCTGAAAAAAAAGTCCCATTCTAACTGTCTCGATAGAGAGAGGGATTGGAAAAGTCATTTGAGAAACCTACCAAAAATTGAGCAAAATCGAAGTACCCAAGTGCAAAACCGAGCTATAGTTTGACTTTTATGGGATGATCTTTTTATGACAAATTATGAAATTTTTCGGATTTTTATATTTTACCTATTTGATTTCAGTTTGGGTTCCTCATTATTCGGATTAAGCAGTATTGTTAAAAGTGTACTCGCCAGCGTCAACACCGAACACGAAATAAGAGAGGTACTTGCCTAATTAATTTTATAATCCTTCAAAGTTTTCACGTAGGTACTTATATGTACCTATATAATTAATCTAATAAAATATATTTTACAGATCGCCGATTTCTTCAAAAGACATAAAAACGAGACAGGAGCAGCCAGTAGAGCATTTATACAAGCCATCGAAAAAGCTCGCAGTAATGAAGCTTGGATGAGCAAAAATTACGACTTAATTGTATCATGGCTATCTAAGCACGGACGCAGTAATCTCGTTTAACCGAGATAATGAAAATAATATTTTAGGGGCACACGATATAAGGAAGGAGAAATTGAGTAAATCATTTACGACGAGCATCACTTCTAACTGCTCAGAAAGATCCTATGTAAAGTTGGTGTTCAAATAATGTAAAATAAAAAAATATGTAAGTAGGTTTATGATAAATTACAACTTCGAAAGTGTATGGATCATCTGATCATCAACACAACGCCTACTGCTGTATGATCGTTGAACTATAAAATGAAATAAAAAGTGTGCTAAAGTGAGCGCTCTCTGTAATCAAAGCAGCGTATTCACATGTGATAAATTTCAAAACAGCAATTTTATTTACGAATATCCTTCGACACGACGACGATGTGTTTCGTCGTTTTTGAGTAATTTTAAGCATAGTTACCAGCTTAGTGATATAGAAATCGGATTGAAATTAAAACTTCGCAATTCTCGAATCATTCCATATTTTTTGAAAATAATATAGGTACGTCATGTTAGGCTTAGTTTATTTTAAAATTATTTTAGGAAGTTGACAGAAATGGGTACATAATTAATATAATGTTTTAAAAATTTATTTCCCTAAAAAATTTCGAATTTAAAAATCGTTTTATGAAGTACAAAATGTACCTAAATGTGTAAAAAAAAATCCAATATGACTAAGTGATTTTTTTTCAAATTGAATTTAATAATTTAATGATTTTTGACGAAGTACCTATTAAGTATTAAGTGTTACTGCTCGCGGGAAATACTATTGATACGTGTAAACGATAATTTATATTCAGTTTTAATTATACCGATCGACGCTGTCGTCGTTGACCTGGCCACATTCTTACATTGTGTGCTTAAAAATTGAAATGTTTTAGTTACATTCATCGATATGTTTGTTTCAAGCCTCGTTTCGAAAAATATTGTTCAAATTTTAATACTTAGGTGGGTATTTTATAAGTTAAGGTGGATAAAAGACCATGATTTGAAACTGACGATCCGACGTTATTTTTCGCCCTTGTCCCGATGCCAATACTTTGCCAGCATTTTGTTGATAAATACAATTTTTTTTTTCAAGGCTATAAAAATTATCTGCTCATATCTGCATGGAAATGTTTCATACTATAGGTTGTTATTTCCAATAATAATTGACTCATACACGCGTTGATGTCATAAAAAAAAAATACATTTTCTTAAAAATTAAAATGCTAATTATCGACTTTTACTTCCGATTTAAAACGTTTATTTTTAGTCCTTGAACTGGAATATAAAAACTAAAAACGTAATTTTTGATCTCTGGTCTGCTCGTGAAAACATCATCTAGGTAAACGACCTAAACCACAACTAAATGTATTTGAAAGTGTTCCAAATATTACATTATTTT
Organism: Planococcus citri; assembly: GCF_950023065.1. Lineage (NCBI taxonomy): Eukaryota > Metazoa > Arthropoda > Insecta > Hemiptera > Pseudococcidae > Planococcus > Planococcus citri. The sequence continues at coordinate 1,587,548 of NC_088678.1, read as the reverse complement.
ATTATGTTTTTTTTTCTTTAGAAGGTAGGCTAATGATTCCGGCCTAATCGAATGCATTTACGAGAATATTTTATTTTTATTGATGTTTTTCCGTTCGCACTTTCAATAAGAAATCGTATATATTGTACCTATTCTTATTTAAGTTTCTGTTGGTAGGTCTATGTATGTATCTTGAAAACAAAAAACTAAAAAATAAAACGTGTAATTTATATAAGAATATTATGCAGGCATTTGTTTATAAGTTGAAAAATATTGTACATAGATTAATTTTATACATATAATACCTACCTTGGTATAATTTTACAAGGTAGGTACGCGCAAATTTATATTTAACTAGTAGGTACTTATTTCATGCGCTTATCGTACGATGTATCTCATACACATACTTACCAAAGTATGTAAGTACCAATATAACTCTTGATGATGAATTACGGAGTATTATGATATTGGCGAGAGTTGGAGTTACAATCTGGTAAACTATTTAAATTGCAAATTTTTATCGAGATGAATGTCATGCATATAGTAATAAAATAATTGTACATTACGTATATATATTTTTTTTATTTATTTATCATTATAGCTATTTTTTTTTTTTTTACATGAATGTACAATAAAAATTGGTATTTTTTGAACGCGTTGATTTATTTATAAACACGCACTCGCATATTTTACTTAGCCGACCGGAAACCAAAAAATCTTTTAACAAATCAAAAAAAAAAAAATGGATCGTGAAGCTAAGTGACCGGTTACTAAGAGGTCATTTATGCGTTAAATCTCCGTAGCGGAAGATTTAACAATTTGAAGGTGAGTTGGTCTTCGTTGAACTAAATTGCCTTCCAGCAATTGACAGACGCTTAATTGCTTTAATTTTGTACCTTTATCTTTCCAATGCAGAGATGCAACATACACCACATATCTAGACTGCCAAGAATATTACTTCCTTCCGTTTTTTTTTTATTTTTATTTTATTATGAATTTAGGATGAGTATATAAAGGCGCACGATGTTTAGTATTGCAACAAATCAGACTTAAACTCGGCATTAACTAGTAAAATGATATCATTTATTATATGTTTAGTGATTGTGTTACAGTCCGGCCATGCATTACCAACTTTTGAAAGTGAGTAAATACACGTACCTAATATATTGATATTATTTGCTATAGGTAATATTTAGTGCAATGTGCTGGCTTAGATAGGCAATTTTTATTTTTTATTTTTTTTAAATGCAGTGCAGTGGCGCCCACGTAGGTATTGCGCTATTGCGGTTGCAATAGGGGCCCTTGCAATGTTGGGGCCCCCAGTAGAATTTGAGGCCCCTTAAGTTAAAGTTTGGTAGACAAAAAATCTATTTAGAGCAAAAAAAAAAGAAATAACCACAACACAATGAGTGTGTACAGTACCATAATTAATACAACAATACAACATTATTCATATGTACATCTACATACCTACATATTTTATTCGTTGAGTAGGTATTTGCCTATGTGTTCAACAGAGTTTGCTGATTCTATATGCTCAAGTGAGCCCCAAAAGAAAAAAGTTCTCTGGGTGGATAATGCGCCCTCTAGTGAAAAGAGGCCCGTTTTGAGCTATGAATTTTTAATGCATAGTAAATCAAGATTAGAAAAATGGATCCTTCAGGCCCTAATTTTTGCGATTTCTCTGTAAATTTTTGTGAACCAAGTAGGCATGTCATCGGTAACGCGTTTGATACTGATTTTGTGATTTTTGAAAATTTAAAATTGACCACTTTTGATGATCTGTGGAAATTTGGAATTTGCCGGCAAAATCTTTGATTTACTGACTAAACCACCAGGCAATCTATTCTCAAAATTCTTATTTTTTCAAAAGCTTTTGCCCTCGCTTCGCTCGGGCGCATTTGTTTTTTCTGTTTATGAAATTGTTCATTATTGTGCTTAGAATGTATTTTTGTTCAAACTTTCAAAAATTCCTGTGATGGAAAAACTGACTTTTCACTTCAAAATTACTCCTGTTTTGCTTCTTGAAAGTATAAATTTTGAAAAGCTTTTGCCATCGTTTCACTCGGGTCAATTTGATTCTCCTTTTTACGTTTAAAATTTCAAGAAACCATTGATAAAATTTAGAAAAAGAAGAGATAAAAAAAACTGAATGCTTCCATCAAAATTGATGTTGTTCTACTTTTCGAACTACAAATTCTACAGAGCATTTGCCCTCGCTTCGCTCGGGCGAATTTGGTTCTTTTCTGCAAAATTACAATTTCAAGAAACCTATATGAATGAATTTGAAAAATGTTGAAATCAAAAAAACCGAATTTTTTCATTAAAATTGATGATGTTCTGCATTTCAAATCACAAATTTTCCAAAACTTTATCCTCGCTTCGCTTGGGTCATTTATGATACTGCTTTCAATAATAGTAGGAATATGAAAATTAAGCAGAAAAATTCCAGAAATACTCATAATAGGTACTCAAAGCATATGAAAAATGCAAATTTTTCATTTCAAAAATGTTTGATATCACAGTGCTTAGCACTTTAAAATTTTGAATATTGCGTCAAAATTACAATTTTTTGTTAGCATAAGAACGATGCACCCTCACCCTCTCAAATAGCATGACTTGTCCTATACCCTCATTTTGAAACACAGATTTTCTCTGCGCGTCCCTGAAGACAGAAAGCTGTTGATAACAGCTTGGAAATTTTTGCGCAAAGTTGGCAGAGTTGGAAATAAGTCGTGTATGCTGAAAAAATCTAAGAATTGCCAAAAACCATAGGTTTTTACTTCTTGAATTACCTATTAATTTTCGAAGGCTTTTGCCTCGCGAATCGTTTTTTCCCTTTCTTTGACCAAAGTTTGAGAGAAGAAATATTCATTTCTCACACCAAAAGTGATGTTGTTTTACTTGGAATTTTCCAAAAAAAAATCCAATGTATTTTAATCAGAACTTCCAGAAAGTCCCAAAATTCGATAAAATATCAAAAAATGTCCTATTTTTCACCGAAAATTAAAAAAATGTAAAAATTATGTCCTCAGAAAAAAAAATTGTTAATTTTCGAGAGCTTTTGTCCTCACTTCGCTCGAGCCTTATTCATATTTTTAAGAATATTATAATTCCCTGAAAACTAAAAATGCCTAAGTCATGAAAACCAGTTTTTTTGCATTATCAAGAATATTCAAGAATGATGTTATCCTGTTAGGTATTCACGTTTCGAATCATCATTTTCCTGCTCTTTTCTCCGACCAAAGTTGGGGGTAAAAAACCTAACTTCTCACGTCGAAAATGATGTTGTTTTACTTTAAAAATTATCAATTTTTGAAAGCTTTTGCCCTCGCTTCGCTCGGGTCTTTACCGATTTCTATTTTTGAACATATTGTAATTTCCTGAAAACTATTGTTGAAATTTTTAAATGTTGAAGCTACAAAAATCAACTTTTTGCATCAGTTATTTTAATTTTTGAATAATCAATTTTTTCATCATTTTGCCCTCTCAAATTCAAGTTCTGCTATGTACACAATTTTTTAAAAATTTTCAAGAATGGAAATTCAACTTCAGAAATTTATAAACATAACCAAATCAATACAGGGCTCTAAGAAGGAATGGAAATTGAGAAATTTGAATTTAGGGGATAGTTTTAGACAAGATACAACTCATCCAAATTTCCCATAAAAAAATTGCACAATTAAGTATACCCATGGCAATCATTAGGCTTTTTCTGAAAAAAGGGGGCCCTCCTGAAAAAAATTTCGGGGCCCTCATGAAATTTCTGCAATACCACTTTTGCAACCTCTGGGCGCCACTGATGCAGTGCACCTTCTTTTAGTATGTACTTAAACTGTAACTTGATTATTAATTAAAGTGGTTAGGTAGGTACGAGAAAATAATATGTAGTTAGCATCTTCCTGATGAACTCGATTAATTAAGTACCTGTTATGTTAGGTCAGGAATTCGATGCATTTTTTGAAAGTTTCTTCTCATTGACATTTGGTAATTACATTTTTTTTTTTTTGGCTTTTGCTACAAATTTTCCTTGTTTTGAGACCGAGTGCAATTCTCATTTTATGCAACTTCAAAAAATTTTAAACGAAGATGAGGAAAAGGCATCTCTAACCACTAAATAAAGCAGGGCTTACTTAGCTAGTTTCATAGAAATAATTCAGTTTCGTGGACAAAGACTCTTGGTTCAAAAATTGACACTTTTAATTCAAATTATATCGTCATCGATCGTTTTTAATTTTGTGGACAAGATTTTGTATTATTAAATCTAAATTTACTTGTGCTTGCAATTATTTTAAAAAAAAGGAATGGAGGCATTTTTATTTACTATTTTTTCATTCTTTTAAGTAGATACTAACAATACAAATTGCATTTTAAAAAATTACCTATCTATCAATTGGAAAATTTAATGTACAGCGGGATCGATGCCAACATGCCAAACTAAGAATAACAATGTTGACGAATGCCTCAAAACGTATCTGCAGGAAGCTATCAAACATTCAAGTCAAGGTATGTGATAAGAACATAATTTGTTCGAGTTAAATGCGAAGATGCGCCCATTTAATTTATTATTTGATTACCTGTATTTTGTTTTTTATACTTACACGAATTATTTAGGTAACACAAAATTTGCAATTCCTCCCTTGGACCCGTATTTCATCCCAAAACTAACCATGTCACCAAATAAGAACGTTGGTGGGGTGGTGATTGAGATGAAAAATGCCAGTACTTACGGTTTCAGCAAAGCTGTTGTGAAAAAAGTCCAGTAAGTTGTGCACTTTATTGACCATACCTATTTTTTCGTCCAATGTTTGACTACACCTTGATAAAATGTTGCACAAATGTATTTGTTGATAAATTCGTGTTTTAAAGTTTTTTTATTGTCATAAATAGGTAGTTATTTTGCATTAATTATGACAAAACATCATTTCTGAATCAGAGGCAATATTTTGAAACGTATAGTGGTGCCAATTTTTTGATCATCGTGGGTTATTTCTAACTTTAAAAAATCGAAAACTTATCAATTTTATTTTACCTATTTATTTTTTTAAAAAATTGGCTTATTTAGATTTAAAGACATTAATACGAAGAACCCCCTTTTGCAGAAAAAAAAATACCATCTGCAAATTTTTGATACCATACCTTCAAAATTTAAAATATTTACATAGATAGGTATGCAAGCTTGAAAAAAAAACGCAAATATAAGGCGTGCTTTTTTCTCTCATTTTTTGGAATTCTTCGAATTTTTTTCGAGATTTTCGGTCGTAGTGTAAATGAGCCAGCTTAACTTTGAAAATTTTCAAATGAAATTTGCACAAAAATTCAAGCTCACTGACGCACTAAAAGCAACTTTTTATCGAGGTTCAATTTGGAAAATTGATGAAAAAAAAATACTCATGTACACCCATAATGATTTTATAGTTTCTCTGCTAAATAACATATTTTCCAAGTTGTGTATTTTTAAAAAATTTTTGCGATTTTTTTAATAGCGCGGATCCACAGAAAGGTGTTTTTGAAGGACACTATAACGTTCCAGTATCAACTTTACTCGGTCATTATAATTTGACTGGAAAAGTATTTTCCATCCCGATAAATGGAAACGGTAAATCAAACGTAACAATGTGTAAGTATATATATTTAAAATTTCAGGTCTTAAGGACCAATTAGGTACCTACCTATGCATTATATTTTTTTTTAAAGTCAAAACCTCTATTATATGACTAATTTGGTGTGAAAAAATGTTTTCAGATGACGTTTACCATACCGTTAAAGTTCTGGGAGACGTGAATGTAAACAACGCGGATGGAAAAAAATACCTCAACGTTAATTCTGTACTGATGCACGTGAAACCTAAAAAAATGAAATTCAAATTCGAGCAACTTTTCAAAGACAATAAACAACTAAGTAATGTGTCGATTACCATAATACCAACTAATCACCTAAACAATTACCTACCTATTTTTTTTTATGTCACCTTGTCACTCTTATTGTTTATTTTATTCATACGCAGGTGATACGTTGAATGGAATGTTGAACGATAACTGGGAAGAAGTATTTGGAAGATTGCAACCAAAATTGGAGGAAGAAATGTCCAAACATATGTTCATACTGGTTAAACGTTTCTTCAACGATGTGCCATATAGCGACCTATTTCCTGATGTGTAAAATCTAGTCATCTACATCACTACTGTATTTATTTCGCCTTTATTCGGGGGTATTTCATTTTATTTCATTTTTGTTATTTTGTATTAGTAATTTATATTTTGTCAAATCTTATTTATTTCTCGGTATGCAGAATGCATGGTGTATTTTTTTTTTTGGCTTCGAAATATATTTATTTTTTGAAAAAATTTTGTCGTTTTTCAAACTAGTTATCGCTGTTGAGCAATTTTCTGCAAAAAAAAGTATAAAAAAATTTTGTTCCTTCGCAGTCGGTAGGACTCGAACCTACGCTCCCAGAGGGAATCTGATTTCTAGTCAGACGCCTTAACCACTCGGCCACGACTGCCTAGCGTTATTCGTCGCTTAAACGCTGTTATAACACATGCGCGCAGCTATCAATCGATGTTCACCATAGCGATGATGCATAATTGCATCGAAGTGTACCTAGTTGCATCATTGCATGATGATTGTCATTTTTTTCACGAATCTGTACAAAATATAAAAAATGAAAATTAACTCTGCTTATGGATTCATGTTCTCATACAAGCCGCTGAAGAGAGGATTCGCCAAGCAAATTTCAAGGTGAACATCATTTTACGATTGGTGGTATAAGAAAATGGATATTCGGAGCTGGAGTGGATCACTACATCGAAAAGTGGGCATTTTCAAAAAAAATTTTATTATGAGCCTGAAAAACATTCCTGTGGAGGTCTTACAATTTTAAATTGGTACCTACCTATTTTCAAAAAGCCCATGGATTTAAAAAAAAAAAATATATGGGCTGAAAACCTAAATATTTTTTCAAAATAAATATTGGAAATGGCAGAATTTTCTTATTCTCTTCTAGACTTCTAAATTTTTTTTATATTGCTTCAAAAAATTTAAATAGGTGCTGCAAAAGGTAATTTGAAAAATTGCAATCCATGATTTTATTAGTACCATTTACCACCAGGGAACGTTTCGGACCCTAAATTTCATTTTTTGGTATTTGCAAAATAATACAGGGGTCGGCATAAGTTAGTATTCGTATTCGAAAACTGATGCGTTCTTTTTAACACCCTGTTGTGTGTAATGAGTAGATAGAAGATCTTGTAGGTGGTGCGTTATGTTCGTGGAAGTCCCATCAACACTTTGGTAATAATAGTTTTTTTCCCCAGCTATGTTACTACAGGAAAAAAATTCATTTTCATTTGAAAAAATTTTCGTTTGTGCGAATCGGAATACTAACTTATGCCGACCCCTGTATTAAAATTGGACTAATTTCACTTCATGAAACCATAATAATTTGAAAATTTTCAAAATTGGCTAGAAGCAGCAAAATGGTTTGAAATCGCCATCGATAGATTTCGAAGGAGCAAATTTCAGCCCACCACTTCAATTTTATAACATTTTCATTTTTTTCTAAGAAAAATGTATCTTTAAAAGTGTTCAAAAATTCTTTTTAAAAATAAAAAATAAAATTTAGCATTAGACATTTGGTGTTCTGATATTTTTTCATGAACATGGGCATGTTGTTTCAATTTTTCTTCGCCAGTTTGAAATAATGAAATGAAATAAAATCACGAAGGTAAGCTGATCACAACGAAACATGGAGGTTACAAGCGTGGTTATTGAAGAGCTTCCTCGCAATAATTGGGTATGCAATTTATACTACACTCGAGTTTTCTTTGTTGCTGCATTACAACTCATGAGGCTCTGATGTATTCGAAAGACGACCATTCGATCGAGAGAAATGTTAAATTATTTTTAACAAAATACTTACACTTTCTTCTGCTCGAACACTTTAATGAAATTTTAAAAAAAGAGATGTCAACCTCTCATGAAGTCATGAACACCTGTAATGAAAAGAAGTGTCCTAATAGTCGGGGAGCCCACTTAAGGATAAATTGCACCCCCCTGTCGATCCTCCGGGACAACTTTTATCTTAAAGGGGGAGTACTAAGGAACAAGACCATGTAAAAATTCATCACCTGTCAAAATTATTTCAACTGCTGAAGTGCGTTTTTTGATTTTTGGTGAATTTTTGAAAATCCAATTTAGGCCAAAATTGAGGGAAAAAATCAAAATTTTACCAAATTGACCAAGAAAGCTTAAATTTGGGATATATCCTACTTTCGACATGCCAAATCGATTGGAAACTGTTTCAAACCGTTTTGGGCAGTTCTGGAGCCTCCAGCAGATTTTTGAAACTTTAAATTTTCACAAAATTTCATCAAATGGAGATGGAAAGCGAAAATTTACTCTACACTCCAATTTTAACACCCTCTGAAGACGACTTCAGGTGGGTTCAAACTATTTAGGAGCCTCCAGCGTCTTTTTAAAAATTACTGGAGCATCCAGTAGAAATGGAGTTGGCAAGCTGAAATTTATTTCGCAAACTAATTTTATAACGATATGACGTCGACTATGTCGTGGTTTCAAACGGTTTTAAATGGTTTTGAAGCTTCCAGCTACTTTTTGGAAATTTCAATTTTCCAAAAAACACCATACGATCTATCAAAAAGTGGCTGGAGGCTCCAAAACGACTTGAAATCCACCACCAGACGACTTCGTAGCGTATTAAAATTAGTTTGCAGAATGAATTTTGACTTTCCATCTCCGTTTGATGAAATTTTTAGGAAATTTAAAATTTCAAAAATCTACTAGAGGCTCCAGGAATTTTCAAAAAGTCGCGGGAGGCTCCAAAACGACTTGAAATCCTCCTGCAGTTGACTTCGTAGCGTATTGAAATTAGTTTGCAGAATAAATTTGGTAAAATATTGGGGAATTTCGATTTTCAAAAATCTGCTTGAGGCTCCAGAACTGCTCAAAACGGTTTGAAACAGTTCCCAATCGATTTGGCATGTCGAAAATAAGGTGTATCCCAAATTTCAGCTTTCTTGGTCAATTTGGTAAAATTTTGATTGTTTCCTTCATTTTTGGCCTAAATTTGATTGTCAAAAATTCACCAAAAATCGAAAAACGCATTTTAGCACTTGAAATTTTGACAGGTGATGAATTTTTGCTTGATCTTTCGATCTACCTTTGTACAGTTTGAAAAATTTTGTGCAAGTCCTATGTTGGAACACAAAATCTAAGATTTCGGCTGACATGTCAATCAAAATGGCCGCCATTTTGTAAGTAGGACCACATTTTTTTTGAGTACAAGAGCTAGAAATGTTCCTAAGGTCTCCTCCTTTAAGATAAAAGTTGTCCCAGAGGATCAACTGGGGGGAGGCAATTTATCCTTAAGTGGGCTCCCCGACTATAACTGGCACAAAAAATTAGGTATAAACCGAACTCAGTTACTTAGATATAAACAGTATACAAAAATACAGCATCGGCCAAGCCAAAATTTCAGGTGCAAAAATGCATTTTATTGCATTTTACGATTGACATTCAAAGAGTAATGAACTGACGAGGAAGACTTTCTAAAGTCACTTTTTTGGAAAATTGCCTTTTTGAATTTTTTGCACAATACATACCTATTTGTATTTCTTAGATTTTTATTTACAATTTTTTTCGATCTTTTGGTATCATTTCTTTAATTTTCTGATTAGGAGATCCCTATCTCGTAATTTAATCTGAACTCTCAGAGAGGAGGGAATTTTTCGAAAAAATCGGGGTTTTTTCACTCCTGTCGCTACCCAACCTATTTATTCGTGTTTTGAAAATTTCTCTTCTACAATATTTCGCATTAACCATGCCAAAAGATCAAAAAGGTACAATTTCTGATACTAGGTAAATATTCCGGAATGGATGGGTGCCAATTTTTGGATCATTATAGCGGCGATTTCAAAAATTCCAGAAAAATAACCAGAAACTTATGAAATTTTTTCGATTTTTTGAAATTTTCAATATTGACTAAAAAGCATGGCACCATTGCGTTCTAAAATACTTCCCCAGTTCCAGAAATGATAAATTTCAATGTTTTGGCTTGATCAATGTGAAATATTGGGGAAGAACAAAATTTTCAAACCACAAACTTATCCGAAAATAAACGATTTGCAAATTTTTCAGACGTGCTCAGTAGAATCCTAAAAATCCCAAAACAGAGTGAGTTGTGACGAGAGTGAAAAAATCACAATTTTCCGAAAATGCCTTCTCTTTGAAGACACATCTCTCTCCTCTAAGTGCATTCTCCGAAGCTATAGTGTTTTCTGCGTAACTTTCAACTCCAAATGACGGTCTTATTGCTGAATTTTGTCAATATCTGCTGACTTCCTTCTGAGAAAAGTGCGCATTTCAACCAATTATCATGGATAATTTTTTCGACTGCAGGGTCACGATGTTGTTCAAAATTTGTGAATTGAATTTCATTCGTTTTCATTTCAATTAGGTAGGTGTGTACCAGGTACATACCTATACCTATACATGTATTTAATTTACTAAAAATTAATCTCTCAAATTAATGCGAATAAAAAAATATAACACAATGCGGTTAATCATTTTCAACGATATATTTTCTTATCCAAAGATCAAAAACAAAATGGTACAAAAAATGTGATGTATCTAAAAAAAAAAAAAAAAAATACCTACCTTACAATAGCTAAACTAAATTACATTGGCCTAGATTTTATGTATTTTAGAACTACGATGATAGGTAGAAAGGTAAATGTATTACCTATGTAAATTATAACTTAGAAAATGCATTCAGTGACAGTGTTGTCGAATGAAAAGGAAAACGAACTTTATTACAACATGTTGAGATCAAGTACACGAATGCAATTTGAATAGATTCTCAGAACTCAGAACTGCATCTCTGGGAAGAAAAGTTGACGTTCGCGAAGGCCTATACGTTGCAGTACGTACTCGTATTAGGTACGAAATAGGCCAACGTACGTAGATATTTGGTAATATAATACGTATAGTATAATATACATATTTTCAGTGCATACCCTCGTTGCCTTTACCATACATATAATTTGGTTGCTTTATTTCAAGTGCCAGTCTGACTAACACAACAAGCCTATCATCGCCGCTCAGCTAGAATGATTGTGGGTTGAATTTGAGGTACTAGATAGTAGAGGTGCGCTTGTGGTAGTGGTAGTGGTGGTGGTTGGATTAGATCTTATGTAAATCATTTTTGCAGGAACGTTTTTCAATAGTTGATTGATTATGTCCATGAAGATGTTGATCAATTTTACTCTCAGTTGAGGCATCATGACTTTCAATACTTCTTGACCATTTTCTCTTAAAAATAGATTTGTGGCTTCCACTGAAAAAAATTGTCCACAATTATTATTTTATGACGAATACAATAAAATATAGACTGGATGGTATATATTTATAAGTACCTACTTACAGGTTTCTGAATACTCACCTAGAATTCTATTATTGTTGAAAATTTTTCTTACGTGCATCTTAACATCTTTTATATCTAGATCTATGTCTAATCTATCTAATTTGAAAAATTCTTGTCCGTCTCGGAATGTGCTGGACATAATTCCTTTTCCTATTGCCATTACATCACCTGTTGGCATTATAAAATAAGGGTGTAAGTATGGTAGTTCATTAGAAAGTGTTGTCTCGAATTAAATTTTTGATATTTTCAGCGTTTGAACCAATCGAGTCAGTAAGTATAGGTACAAATAACTGTTTATTACCCAATTCAGCGTGGAATGTTCCATTTCCATTAGCAGGAATAACAATTAAAATACCAGTACTAGTGTATTTAGCATCCAAAACCATTTTTGGTATTTTGATTTTCACTTCGAAAGGAGCATTGCCGTTTCTTAACCTGCAATAAAAAAAAAGTAGCATAATAATAGTACAGTGAGGTTTCATCGCATTATTGAGACAAATCGGCGAGCACACGAAATGAAAAATTTCACAACTTACTTAATTTTACTTATTTGGAAATTACTAGCACCGAATGCGTCTATATCTCTCAAAGTTATTTTATATCCATTGGGACCGTTCGTCAATGCTAAGGACAACGAATCAATTTTGAAAGGTTCTACAGCTGGTAATTGTATCTCTGGAATTCCTGTAAATAAGAATCATATCATTATTCGATTAGTAAATACGTACCATATTTTATGTGAGAGTGCAATCAGATAAAAATTTAAAAAAAAAAAAAAAACATGATATCCCACACACTTGATATTTAGCATTTTGTGAAGGACTACATATTATGATTCATTTTTGGGGATTTCCTTCTCAAGTACACATTAAATTCAAGCCAAAAGTAGTACATATAAGTATGTATAATGAAATCGGATACTTCAATTTTGCTCGATTTAATTTGTTTACAATAATTTTGCTTCGATGGTTTAGGTAAGAATAATAGAAAAAAAAAAATGATAACAGTCACATTTCCATTCTAATCATCTAGGAAATTGGAGGTGAGTGAGTCTCGTTACTGTCGTTTATTTGTGATTTCTTGCGAAGTATCAAACTTTGAAAATTCATATCTCAAAATTACCTAATTGAACTTAGAGCAAAGGAATATATAGAAGAAGATTCTGAAATTTGAAATATTCAGAAGTGAATTTATTATTTAGGTAAGAACTGGTAGGTAGCCTATTTTGTCCTTTTTAATAAAAAGATCTTACTTTTCAGCAACTAGTGCTCCTGGTAGGTATAACATTTGAAAAAATTCACTTTTATCGTTCACTAGTTTACACTACTTTCTTAATGTTTGTTGCTTCCTATATCCATAAGGCGGGCATTGGGCCATAGAATACTTAAGTATAGGCACATCATTGCTCAGATAGTCCGGCATATGACAATAGGAGTAATTGCACCCCCCCCCACGATCCTCCGGGACAACTTTTTTCTTGAAGGGGACATCCTAAGGAACATTTTAAAGCACACTTGCCCAAAAAAAAGTTGGCCCTACTTACAAAATGGCGGCCATTTTGATTGACAGGTCAGCCGAAATCGCAGATTTTGCGTTGCAACATTGGACTTGCAAGAAATTTTTCAAACCTTACAAAGATAGATCGAAAGACCATGCAAAAATTTATCACCTGTCAAAATTTCAACTGCTAAAGTGCGTTTTTCGATTTTTGGTGAATTTTTGAAAATCCAATTTAGGTCAAAAATGAGGGAAAAAAATCAAAATTGGGATATATCCTATTTTCGACATGCCAAATCGATTGGAAACGGTTTCAACTCATTTTGAGTAGTTCTGGAGCCACCAGCAGATTTTTAAAACTCGAAATTCCTACAAAATTCCATCAAATTGGAGTTGTAAAGCAGAAATTTATTCTAAAAACTAATTTCAATACGCTACGAAGTACTGCAGGTGAATTTCAAATCGTTTTGAAGCCTCCAGCAACTTTTTGAAAATTCCTAAAACCTCCAGCAGATTTTTGAAACTTTAAATTTTCACAAAATTTTATCAAATGGAGATGGAAAGCTGAAATTTACTCTACACTGCAATTTTAACACCATCTGAAGACGACTTCAGGTTGGTTCAAGTCATTTTAGAACCTCCAGTGACTTTTTTGAAAGTTACTGGAGCCTCCAGTAGATTTTTGAAACTTGAAATTTCCCCAAAATTTCCTCAAACTGAGATGGAGAGTCGAAATTCATTCTGCAAACTAATTTCAATACGGTACGAAGTTGGCTGCTGGTGGATTTCAAGTCGTTTTGGAGCCTCCAGTGACTTTTTGAAAGGTTACATGGCGTTTTTTTGGAAAATTGAAATTTTCTAAAAGTAGCTGGAGGCTCCAAAACGACTTAAAATTTACCTGCAGTACTTCGTAGCGTATTGAAATTATTTTTTAGAATAAATTTCAGCATTACAATTCCAATTTGATGGAATTTTGTGGGAATTTCGAGTTTTAAAAATCTGCTGGAGGCTCCAGAACTACTTAAAATGGGTTGAAACCGTTTCCAATCGATTCGGCATGTTGAAAATAGGATATATCCCAAATTTCAGCTTTCTTGGTCAATTTGGTAAAATTTTGATTTTTTCCCTCATTTTTGGCCTAAATTGGATTTTCAAGAATTCACCAAAAATCGAAAAACGCACTTCAGCACTTGAAATTTTGACAGGTGATAAATTTTAGCATGATCTTTCGATCTACCTTTGTAAGGTTTGAAAAATTTCGTGCAAGTCCTATGTTGAAACGCAAAATCTGCGATTTCGGCTGACCTGTCAATCAAAATGGCCGCCATTTTGTAAGTAAGGCCAACTTTTTTTGGGCAAGTTTGCTTTAAAATGTTCCTTAGGATGTCCCCTTTAAGAAAAAAGTTGTCCCGGAAGATCCTGGGGGGAGGAGGGGGTGCAATTACTCCTATTGTCATATGCCGGACTAAGAAGTATTTGAGCATCAAACTGCACTCACAGCACAGCAGATTTTTCCTTAAAAGTGTAGGTTGGCATCATGAAATGGACGCATATCATCGATGCCATAACTCAGTAATAAATTTACAAATTCTGCCCGAAAATTGTTTTAAAGGTTCTAGAAATTTCTGAGCATGCTATAGTAGGTCTAGGTACACCCATGTTTTAATACATGCTTAGCCTAAATAGCCATGCACAACTGAAAAGGAAACTAACGCTTGTAGGATTCGCAACTATGACACCAAGGCGCTGTGCAAGGCTACCCACAAATTCAAATGTGTGCGCCGAGTGTAAATAATACAAACATCGTACCTATAGCATCTTTCACGAGCCTTGAAATCGTGTAGGTCATTTGATCACCGGATTTGGTAAAATTCTTCCAGTGTTTTAACGTAAAATAGGGACTTCTGAGTGACCTAAATTCTTTAATTTTTGTGAGTACTTGTTTCCTGACTCGTAGGGTGCTCTTTTTTGACCTATATTTTCAGTACGATCACCTCCAACTGAGACATGTCACCCATGTGCGTGATGATAGGTAGTTTGTGGAAACTTTTCAGCTTATAACGTAACGTAGGTAGGTCTAGGTACTGTTTAAAAGATGTGAAATTATGTACGTAAAAAATAAAGAAGAAGAAATGAAATATCGTTTTACAGCTGAAAGTGCGATTTGCGCGTAGACAGCACACACTGTAGATACACATATTGTGACACTTTGATTAGCGCAGACGCATTCTGTTTACTTTTACTTTCATTAGTTCACGAAGATTATGTAATTGTCTATACGACGACGTAAACTGTAAACATGTTTCAAGCACACGACACGACGACACAGGGTACTCGGTCGCTTCGTATGGTGGCTAGCTTAGGCATTTTTTTATAACGAAGATTTCGACCGAAAGTGGCATTCGCTGAGATTGTCACGACAACGGCAATAATTTTTTCCATTTACAGAAACTAGTCTTTCGTATTCGTAGACTTCTTAACGCGCACGCTTCGCGTTGGGGGAAAACCTTGACCAATAATTGATAACCTCATCGAAGAAGGTTGCAAATCCGCGTTACGCGTCCAAGCATTCAAAGTTCAGTGACATTGTATTCGTTCTCTACACTCGCAGTTGCGATTACGAGAATATCCATTCATAAGAGTATCGTTTACTATATAACTACTCGTACTTACTGGGTATCACGTTTCGTTATTTGTCGTAATTATTTTAATTGCTATTTTATTGGTGCTCATTTGCAGAAAATTGCAAAAATTTCTTCGAAACAGATTTTATGAATTATTCAACTTGGTACTGTAATTTTGTTCAACAGAAATTACACTCTAAAATAAATTAACCCGAGTACCTGAACAATTATTGAAAACCTCGACGGGGTCTCCATTATCGTTCGAAATTTTCATTAATATTTCCAAAAAGAAGCCTTATAAAATATAATGATCCGAAGGACACGGCGAGACACTGAATTGCTATTTGATATACGAGCATTTCGATATAGGTATTGTATTACCATCGTCATTCATCGCGACAACAGCTTGATGTTTGTTTCCTTTTTACACGAATAATTAAACCGCAATACAATGCAACGTTGCGATCGTAAAAATAAAAAATAAAACCAGTTGGCATCGAGAGAAATAATTTCAAAACAATGGGTTCAGAAGTCAGATTGGTCGAAAGGTAGCCTATATTTAAATTTTATTTCTTATTTATCGGTGTGCGCGTTATTCGCAACCTTGGTAGTTGTGATTTTTGACGTAGGGATGTTAAATGTGCGATAAAAAGTTTTATAAATCACGAGACACGAGTACTCACCAGTTTTCAAGTAAGGTCTCAAATGATCGATGGCTTTAATGATACAATCGGCCAGCAGTGGATCATCTTCTCGGCATTGTTTTACGTAAGGAGCTGAAAGCAGAAAATACTCGTAGTTTAATAACTAGTCCACACTTGACCGGTTACTTGACGCAAGAGTAGATGGCACACTGCACAGTGTGTAAGTGCAATAATACCTGATGCAGCAAAACCAGGCGATAGGGTGACACGACGACGTCATGTTCATGTTGTAAAAAGACCACCCTTCCTTTACCAAACTGTCGTGTCGCTTGTTGGTTTAGTAGCCCAGTTGATATTAATGTAGCCTACGTACATGAAAAGGTAGCTATGAGGTTTACATGTGTTTTTGCTCAGTTTAAAATTCAAATAGATTCAACTTTTTACTCGGTCGTAATGGTTTGTAAAAGTAAACCAGTTATACCTATATCAACCAAAATCATCGTCGAATGTGTGATCACGATGATTATGAGATGCCCTGTACACATATCGTTGCATAAGCCCTTGAAAATTAATGCAGGGTAGGTTCAGACAGCAGACACAGCAAGGAAAATCACAAACTAATGTAGTAAGTCTTTAATTATCTAACGTAAGTAGGTATCTGGTATACCTATCCCGGATTTTAACAAAAATTGGCGAGCAGGTCTACTTTTGGGAGTCAGATCATCCATAGAAATTTTGAGTGCCGTAGCCGTACACAGAGCTGAGCCCGAACTCCTAAAGCGACCGCGACCTTTTCTTTTAACAACACGTACTCCTTTTTTTCAAAAAAATTATCTTTTGAGAATCCCTACCTAGCACAACCTTTTGTAGCATCAAGAGATCGAAAATTCTTCTAACAAGGGAGGTAACTCTACCTATCCTAACTGGCAGAAGAATTTCTAAACAGGATAAATAAGAATACCTACATCAAAAGCCAAAACTTCAGGTGCTGAAGTGAATTTTTCGATTTTTGGTAAATTTTTTGACCCAAAAATTTAAAAAAATCAAAAATGTCACCAAACTGACCTAGAAAACTGAAATTTCATCCCTACCTTATTTTCAACCATCCAAATCGATTGGAAACAGTTTCAACTCATTTTGTGTGGTTTTAGAGCCTCCAGAAGATTTTTAACCCTTTCGGCTACGAGACAAACTGACGGATAAAATTCGAAGTGCTTTAAACTGAGTAAGGCCGGTTGCTGCCTAGAACTCAAAATTTGCTGGAAATCGAAAATTCAGAAAGTATTCATGTCACAAATGGCAATAAACCTTAAATTGTTTATTATTCCATTTATGACACCAAATGGCATTATAAATCAAAATCGAGCCTTCTGAGGCATCTGATATTTCAAGATGAAAATATTGGTAACAAGCATTTTTGAAAATAGAAAAAAAGATGAGCTAAAATAAAATGAGTTTGTGTAAAAAAAGAAATTATTGAAGAAAAATGAGGCATGCGACTTCAGATAGTTATTCAAACTGCAAATGTTTGAAGGTAATTGCTTGTGGGAGGATTAAAATTGATGGAAAAATCTTTGTGTTATAGAGAGCATTTTTTGAAATTTTGAAAACTCGTGTCACAATTCAATCTGAAAAGTATGACATCATTTTCATTTTCTGACACATACATCTCTCTTGAGGTGATTTGCTTGGGTGAGTAAGTTACCTCAGAAGATGACTAGGTGAACTTTTGCGAGCATTTGGATTTCATGATAGATACTGTGTCATAATACAGCCCTCAATCTGTTTGTCATAAGGAGATAATAAAAATAAAATGCGTACGTCATGTTGTGGAATTACTGGAATTACTTTTTAGAAGTCATCTTACAGATAATGAATTGATTGAGCGCAGTCTTTATGACACAGTATCCATCATAAAATTCAAATGCTTGCAAAAGTTTACCCAGTCATATTCTGAGGCAACTTACTCACCCAAGCAAATTATCTCAAGAGAGATGTATGTGTCAGAAGATGAAAATGATACATATTTTTCAGAATTTCATTGAAAATTAGCGTTGAATTGTGACATGGGTTTTCAAAATTTTGAAAAATGCTCTCTATAACACAAAGATTTTTCCATCAATTTTAATCCTCCCACAAGCAATCACCTTCAAACATTTGCAGTATGAGTAACTATCTGAAGTCGCATTCCTTGTTTTCATTCAATAAATTCTTTTTTTTACCCAAACTTATTTTATTTTAGCATGTCTTCTTTTCTAGTTTCAAAAATGCTTGTTATCAATATCTTCATATCGAAATATCAGATGCCTAAGAAGACTTGATTTTGATTTATAATGCTATTCGGTGTCATAAATGGAAAAATAGTCAATTCAAGGTTTATTGCCATTTGTGACATGAATACTTTCTGAATTTTCGATTTCCAGCAAATTTTGAGTTCTAGGCAGCAACCGGCCTTACTCAGTTTAAAGCACTTAAAATTTTATCCATCAGTTTGTCTCGTAGCCGAAAGGGTTAAAAGTTGAAATTTTCGCAAAATTTCGTTCAGTAAAGTTGAAAAGCTAAAATTCAGCATGCAGATGTTAATTGGAGATGGTTTCAGGTCGTTCTGGATTCTCTAGTCAAATTTTAGAAATTCCTGTTTTCGAAAAAATGTCCTAAAATCCGCCCAATTCAACTTTCGCTCGTGTGAATGCGATTGGTGCTTGTCAATGACCTTGTACTTGGCCTATTACGCACTTTTTTCCCAAAATTGATTTCCGAACAGCATATTTCTCCGAAGATTTTATAATTATTGTAAATTTTTAAAATATGGTTCTGTATTTATGTGCGAAAACCCCCGACTTTGGAAAAATGGAGTACCTACCTATAATTGGTCAAAAGGGTCTCTAATAATAGAATAGAATATATTTCGGATCTTTTTTCCTTTGCAAATTAATTAGAAGGCAATAGCCCCTCTGTATCAAAAACGTACTTGCTGCAGGATTTGATTTAGACCGTTTTAATGACTCCACTTAAAAAATTTCGACTTTCAAAAATCTGCTGGAGGCTTCAGAACTCCTGAAACCAATGACACCGTTTCCATTCGATTTAAGGGGTCGAAAATAGGGTACCTTCAAAATTTCAACTTCCTACATCAATTTGGTAAAATTTTGATTTTTCCTATTTTTGATCCAAGGATTCTTAAAAATTCACCAAAAATCAAGAAATTGCGTGGTATTACATATTTCGATTAAGCTCTTTCCGGTTAGATTTTTTTGTGAGTAATAGTCTTTGATTCAACCAATACTTCCATTTTGTTCCCTGAAATAAAATTTCACTCGCATCTCATAACTAAACCTTGAGCTGCCAAACTTGATTTTTCAATTTTTGGTAAATTTTTGAAAATCGTGGAAATATTTCTATCAATGTTTTTAATTTTTTTAATTGAAAAAAAAAAAAAAAAAAAAAAAAAAAAAGTACCTAGGTATAAGTATTGGAATGAAAATCTAAAATTGAGTCGTTTCATGTCTATCAAAGTCTATCAAATTTGACTACCCCCTCCCTCCCTCCCTCCCTCCCTCCCTCCCAAATGGATCAATTTTAATCATTTGCAACTTTTCAAGCCAATCCTTATCCTCATCAAAAGTTGATTGTCTTTTCCTTCAGCGCATTAAAATTGTCTCAGAAGATGTTCATAAATTCCATATTACATGATCCTCAAATCTAAAAGAATGCACGGTTGTCCAGGAGAGCCTAAAAATGGCTGAAATTCAATATCTCAAATCCATTTTCCGAAAATTTGTGCAATTTGGTCACAGGGCCACGCAGAAAAAATCCGGACCATGGTGAAAAAGAGTGAAAAACATTGTTTAGGTAGTGTATTGTACAATTTCTCGAGTTTTTATTTTTTTTGTTTTTTGCTATTCCGAGGGCCCGAGGAATGACCTGTTTCCCTGTTCTGGTGGGTTTTTGCCAAGGCTGTTCAATGCAGTGATGAGTATGGGTTTGGGCTCTTGGCTGGCACTGATCTAGTGGTTGCTGGAGGGGGACAGCACCTGATGGAATGCCAGATAGTGCTACAGTTTGTATCAATTTCTCTGTCTTGGTTCATTTCAGTTTATTCTAAGGTGATGGTGTATTATGTATTTTCTTGTCTATCGCAAACTGCAGATTTATTCACTTTTCTGCTATTGTTTATTTCCCCATGATTTATTTTGTATCAGGTAGGTACTTGTTTTTTATTGTTTTCTAGCTGTTTTTAGTTTTATGTGTTTATCACTTCGTAAAGTATATTTTGATGTTTATCTATGTCTTAAAAGGAGGCTCTCCTCGCTCGCGCAGTTTGCGTATCTGAGAGGTGGTATTCTATAATGGTGTAATAAATTATTGAATTGTTGAATGTTCATTAATTTTAATTAACTTCAGTACATTTTTTTGTAAGACTGTAAGAGTGAGAGAGAGCAAGTAGGAGAGGAGGATTTAAAATTTGAGTCATATATGTAGGTATGAACCATCGGTCTCAATATTTTGAAAGACGTAAGTATACGTATTTCAATTTGGTCATATTTTTTTTGTTAGAGGGCGAGGAAGGTGAAGTGAAAATTTGAACTTTTGAAAGCCAGTATTTAAATCAGTGAAAAATCATCAAAAATTTTCTAAAAAATTTCAAATTTCACTGATTTTTTTTCATTATTAATTCCGCTTGTTTTTACTCAATGCGAATCTCATTAAGTACATCAAAAAAAAAACTAATAGGTAAGAACGTAATTTCATACTAAGTATGGTACAGTGACCCATCAGTAGGTGATTTAACCTTCGCAGTGCGATATTTTGAAAACGACACGTCTTACCCCACCTATCCTTTGATTAAGCTAGTAATTTTGAAAGAGCAGAAAAGGAAAACAGGTCTGCTCGTATTGACATATCATGTCAACGAGTTTACTGACCCCGATCAATTGTAACGTTTAAATACTTACAGAAGATGTAGTTAAACGGGTATTATAGCTTCCCTTTCGATTACATAACTCGGCAGATATATTCGAAATACTAGTTGCGACTTCATAATCACCAAGACTACAACATGTTCAAGAAGGTCGCTCAATTCGTGTGCGTAGGAACGGTAGGTAATTAAGACGTCAGTGATAGGATATTGCTACTTTGTTACTTTGAGCTTTTTTTTAAAAAATAAAAAAATAATAATAATAATAATTAGTGGCTAGGTGAGAATTTATTTTGGCCTTGGAGTGAATTTTGAAAATTAGGGCAAACGGGCTAATTGTTGGTTTCAAGTTTTAAGTTCTAAGGAGCCGAATTATTAAAAAATTTTGATGATTTTTCTGTCGGGTCTGTATTTGTAATTAGAACTTAAATCGAAGAATTGAGCAATACTAGTTAATCCGCAAGAGGTGAATAAACGATTCTGACACAGACGAGCTATTCTGTATCATGAAAACCAGTTTTTCATTCATTACTTTATTCTTAAATTTTTAAATCTAGGCACCCATTCACTTTGATGTATTGCGAAATAAGTTTATAGCCCTCGTCTTCAGTCTTATAAAGTTGAAGTTAATTTTGTGAGCACTTCAGGTTTCCGAAGTAGTCAGCACGAGTTGATATTTTTCC
Organism: Planococcus citri; assembly: GCF_950023065.1. NCBI lineage: Eukaryota > Metazoa > Arthropoda > Insecta > Hemiptera > Pseudococcidae > Planococcus > Planococcus citri. The sequence goes on along the minus strand of NC_088678.1, from coordinate 1,565,760 downwards.
AAATGATGAATAATAACTGGAAGTGGAAGAAAATACTTTCCGCACGTTTACCTATCTGGAAACCTCAACGTACCCTGGTCAGACAGACCTCCTCGTCTTTGACGTTGAGAAATTAGATTCGGCTAAATTCTGTGAAACTGTTTAAATTCTTCGGCAATTTGATCATCAATTAACTTTTACTATCTTTAGCACATCGTCTGTTTCGATCATTATTCCAGGATTTCTTACGGAGGTGCGACCATTAGTTGCGTAAATTAAGCGTGGAAAATGTTAAAATTATCGCCAAACAGGCGCTAAGTAATGGCATCAATTTAGGTGCTAGGAAATCGTTCAACTTATGTAATGAATTCTAAAAAGCGGGTTCGCTATGTAGACGCTAATACGATGCGCAGGTTTTCAATTACCATTTCATCGTATTCTAATGAGGGAATTAAAACAGTTTGTGGTAAAATCTCGTAATATTTTGAATAATTAAAAGGGAAAAAATGATGCTGGAAAATCCAGATCAAAAAAATGATGGAAAAACCTTTCGACTGTTTGAGGTAAATGACACGAAATTCCAGGAGGGGCAATTCAAAAGTGAATGTATGACCAATTTTAGAATGGCGAAAAAAATCAAATTTTCAAAGAATTGGAGGTACATGACGAGTAGGTAGTTTTTCGACAATTTGTCGTCTGGTATGTGCACACGATCATCTCAACTTGACGAAAATTGCCTTCTCTGACCATTCTGAAATCTCCAGCGAGCTTAAAAATTTCCATTTTCTTGAAATTTCAAATCCCTCTTAAAGGACCAAAAATGAATTTCAACACCTATACCTTGAGTCGGTGCTTATTGAACACCCTCTCGACTGTTTTAAGCAGTTTCTACAGCATTTTAAGGAGGGTGATTTTAAAAGTAGATTTTTGACCAATTTGTAAATTCCAAAAAAAGTAGAAAAATTCAAATTTTCAAAAAATAAGGTTAGTCTATGAAGAGGGGTTAATTCGGCAATGTATTGTCTGATGTGTCTACAATTCTACATGATCACCCGGCTTGAAAACAATCGTAATCTTATCTTTTTGGAGGCTCCAGCGAGATTTCAAATTTCTCAAAAAAATTTCAAATCGCTCTAAAAAGGACTGCAAAATGAACCTTGGCCTTTGTAATTTCGGTCGATGATGATTGGGCACTTTCTCAGCCGTTTTAGGTGGTTTGTCGAGAGAGTGCCCAATAAGTATTTACTGACCAAAGTTGCAGGGGCCAAGATTCATTTTTAGCCCCTCCAGAGCGATTTTAAATTTCAAAAGAAAATTGAAAAATCGTTCGAGGCTCCAGAAGATCACAAAACTAGTATGTACTTAGTGGTTGAAATGTGGGAGTTGGGTTGAAGGAATTAATCACTTTATTAGGTGCACATTTGCTCAAAAAAATTTATATTCCATGAAAAAGTTTTAAAATCGCCTTTAAAGCAGCTTTTTTGACCAGCCAAAAACCCAAAAATGTACTCAAGCACTCAAAATTTTGGTTCACGAGGATTTTAGGGCATGTTATTTCAATTTATAGCATCAAGCTTAGTTTCGTTCAATTTTTTTGTGATTCAAACACGCTGAAAATACGAATCTTGAGAGATATTGGTGCTTTCTTCCAAAATTACCAGTTTCAGAAAATGATCAACATTATTTCTACGAAGAAAGTGCAGAAAAATTTAAAATTTTACGTACGTATTCAAAATGTGTTAATTTGCACAGTAGGTGCTGCAAATTAAAAATGAAAAATTAGTAGGTACATTTTGAAGATTAAAGACTACACTCGAACCGAAAATTTGTAATTTTATATCATCCTATTTAATTCATCCCAAGTCCTCTTCTAACCCATCAACTGATCCTAAAACCGAATCACTTAATTTAGGATAAAATTTCAAGTACGTTAGTAATTAGAAATTCAAAGCAGAATTTATTTGAAACTACTCGTAATCAAATAAAAATGGGTAAGAGAATTTTTGCAATAAAATTGTAGGGGAAAAAAATCGGTTGGTTCTACACGACAAACAAATCGAAAGATAAAAATAAATAAACAAAAAATACGTAAATTGCGCACTCATTAAAGAAAAGTAAAAGGAAAAAAAAACCAATCATACTCACGTAATTCTTGCTGAGAATAAACAATAGCAAAATATGCGATTAAAAATAAACACGATACTTTGTGTGAAAACATTTTGCAGAAATTATCGATACCACTTGGCTCAAATGTCGCGAGTACTGATGCGCGTTCAACGCTTGAAAATCAGACTATCTGCGGAGGAAGAAACGAGCCCCTTCTTAGTTAACGCTTTACGAATGTCTTATCTGTTAACTAGTTATTCGCATTAATATGTTTTACGGATTGCACATAAAGTCCTACGTCGTCGTCGTCATCGCAAGGACCGTCAGGTGAAATTCTCTCGTATACTTGGCGTACCTACCGGCGGCGTGGTCGCGGCCGCCAATGTGCCAGCGACGGCTTTTGAAAAAATTCATTAATCTTTAATCCATTAACGCGCGATCCGAGCCGCATTAAGTCATAAATTTTATTGTTTTCTCATTCATCAAAGTGCGTAATTTTTCGTTTTTTTCGAAACACGAATACACCTACCTACTCTGGCTCGTTACGAGTGTTTTCGTAAAATCGAACGAGTTTGAGTTTTCGACATTGGACATGGACCATGCAGCGTGTAGGTACGAGTACTTCTCAGCTCGCATCGATGTATTAAATTGCTAGAACTGGCGATAGGTTAACGTATTTGTACTATTTTAATGATTGCAGCGTTCAGTTGCATTTCGAAAGGTGATCGTATATAAATTTAGATTCGTTTACTTAGATTAATCGTTTTCATTTTATGTAGGTATTTCAGGAATTTATTCAATGCTTTAGACACTGGTGTTCGCGATGGGTCAAGGAATAAGCCGACAATTTTTTGCGAAAAAAACTGAATCTAGACGAGCGACAACTGCAGGTACTACAACCCATACCTACGAACCACTTTCTGTTTCTTCGATCAATGAATATGGAATCAAGTTGCGAAACTGCTCCCTACCATGATACGAGCGGTGTACATTCCGAACACTCGTGTTAATAAATTCACATACCCTCCGTGTTTTCAAGGAGCAGTCACATTACCATTAGGACACGATGAAGTGCAGTGGGACACATTTTTAACGAGCTAATATAGATTCCATTGCAAAATTACCTAATTTTTATTACCAACACTAAACCTACATTTTTGTGACAGTGACATTTATAATGTGTAGATTTAACCATCGTCGTTCTAATTACTCACCTGCAACGAACGCTCTTAATGGACTGATCGATTTCGCAGATTATTTATTTATATGTATTTATTTTACAAACACCATTTACAAAAAAATAACCTCGAGTGAAGTTCATCAAAAAATCGACTGATCGATTTTTATCGTGTAGATATTGCAAATTAAAAACCGGTCGAGATTTTAAGCGAACATTTGTACATGCATCAATGAACATATTCTTCGTACGAATACTACACATACGATATATCTACATAAAACGTATGCATGATGTTTCATCATACTTCTGTGAAAGTTGATACTTATATATTTTATCGTGGATGTACCTACTTGTATAATTTATGCAATAAAATATGCATATGATTGGCGATGTCGAAAAAGGAGGAGGCAATTATTTTCCTTGGGGACACATTTCAGTTCATTTACCATATGTACGCGTGCAAAATAGTAGGTACCCTACTTCAGTATGTGTATAATTAAATTTTAAATATCCAGTGCATTTTTCAAATTGAAATATACACACTTATAAGTACTGTAGATATACCTATTAGGCATCTGAGCTTTTTGGAACATTTTTGTAAAATTTTAATGTGATTATAATTTGTGATTTTTTTTTTCTTGTTTTAGACGATGAAAAAACACGGATTTAGTTACGTGTTTTGTACCCTAAAACAGAAAGTGCATTAAACACCATCAATTCAGTGATAAATAAAATTTGGAATTCATCACTTTTCAAATTTTTATTGACTTTTAACTATTTTTTTTCTTACAGATTCTCGAATTTTTTCTAAAATAAAAAAAAAATAAAATTATTGACAAAAATTTTTAAAAGCAACAGACAGTTGACAGCAAAACTCGTCGAAAGTTATCCACAAAGCACTCATAAAAAATTACTTATTATATTACACCTTACACTTTATTTTGCAAAGTTGGAATTTTCCACCTCCCACCCCCAAAGTTGTTACTTTGGCTGAGAAAATAATTCCCTATTTTCCATTTTCCCTTACATGTAACTGTAAAGGAAAGTGGTATAAGTGATGGTAGCCACCCCGACCAAATCTTTAAAAAAATGTTAAAAAGTTTTTATGAAATTTTTTTGTTTCTGCGGCAGAATTATTCTGAATAATCCCTTTTTCAAGAAAAAATTTTCTATGTATGACCCTTCAAACCATATTGACCCCCTATTTAGGAGCCCCTCAAAGTTGAAAAAATCACGAAAAATGAGAATAAATCAAAATCAGAGATTTATTTTTGAATAACTACCTGATTTCCACATTAGAATTGTTCCACATGACCCCCTTTTCAACTTTATTGGACCCACAAATGATGCTGTTTCTCTCGTATGGAGCCTCCTAAATTTGGGAACAATGAAAAAATATAAAAAATTGATGACTATGGAAATTTTCTGAATAAGCACTCTTTCAAGAAAAATTTTCCCCCGGTCTCCCAAATCATGTTGGTTCCATATCGCACCTTGGGAGTAATAAGGTTACATCTCAAAAAAGTGAAATTTTACAGGAGAGTGATTTTATTTATTTTAAAAACTTGATTCATTATTTTTATCAACTTATAATTAATTGTGAGGAATGAATAGCACCTCATTTTAAAGATCTGGTATCCTACCTTCGTTCAGCATAAGAACACTTTGAAAAATAAAATCTTAAAGAAGAAATATTTCAATGTTTGGAGAACATTTTGAGTTATAACCTTTCATTAAAGCTGATGTGGAGGCGAAAGAAAGCGTAGAGAATTACATTTCCAATCGACATAATGTCGTTAGTTTTTTTTCTAGAGTGCTTAGTTTTTGAGTTTTTCTCAATAATTAAAATTGTTTGTCAACACTTTGTATGTATGAAATTTGCTCAACTTGCAATGTTGTGCGGATTTTGAGTTAGGCCATTTGCATTTTTTACAAGATCCAGATAATGTACCCAACTTGAAGTGTTATTATTGGTTGAGGGGGGTCATAGGTACAAACCCCAAAAATGCAAAAATGTCAAAATCAATTTTTTTTAGATGTTACCTTATTACTCCCGATTTGCGATATAAAGCCCCTCCAAAGTCGACAAAATTAATTTAAAAAAATTGTAAATTCATACCCATCTGTACAAATTTGTTTTAAATGCTTCATTTCTAAGCAGAGTACTTTTAGATAACCACTTTTTTCAAGAAAAACACCCCCTGGTCCTCCAAATGATGTTGGTCCCCTTTTATGAAATCCCCAAAATTGAAAAATGTCGAAAAAGGTGAAAAAATGATGTCTGTAGGTACAGATTATTTGAACATTTTTCATCTCTGAGCAGAATTCTCCTAGATAATTTTATTTTCTAGAAAAACTTTTCTTCAGTCCCCCCAACAATGTTGACCTCCTACATAGAGACGTTCAAATTTGAAAATTAAAAAAAAATGGAAGTAAAGTCTCCTCTGCGAGAAAAGTTTCAAGTCATGAATATGTTTTTTGCTTTAAAACTAATAATGAAATCTCATTGATGGGGATTCTAAACGATTTTTTCCAAGTTTTCAAGAGCGTACATTATACAAGATGCCAGAACGTCAATAAGTCTTCTGTGAAAATTTTACATAATTTTATCACAAGCTCTTGATAGTCAGACTTAAAATCTAAACGTCCACTTCATTTTTACTCAAAATCTAAATGTCAGAAATTGGTAGTTTTTCTACAAGTTTTTAAAATGTCGTGGATTCGTTGATATTTGCTCCTTCTCGAAAGTCAGACAAAATATTGTAAAATTGTAAAAATAATTAATGAATTTTTTTCCAAGTTTTTGTAAGTCTAACATAGGTATGTACTTACTTAGTGCGTTTCTGATGAACATCGACCAAATTCAAGGAATAAAATTTAAAAGATAAAACGGTAAAAATATTCTCTTTTTTTATTTTTTGAGGAAGGGACAAGTTCTACTTTTTCATCATGTAGGGAGGTCAAAAGTATCTATCTAACAATATTTCTAATGAAAATGGATCTTTAAGGATTAGGGTGTAAAAAATGTAAAAATTTCAATTTTTCGGATTTCTTATATATTTTGCGATGGGGAGGGGGGGCTTCCTGGCACGACTTATTTTTATTACCATGATTGGAGAAATTTTTCTCATGAAACCTGGCAACATTAGATCGTTATCAAATATTTTTTTCAAAGTAGGTAAGAATAGGATGACTTACTTTGAATTTTCAACCTGTTTGAAGGGTTTATTCACATTTGAGCCAATTTTCAGAGGATGATAAATTTTTGAGATTTGCACAAATGGCTGTATTTCGTTAACAACCAACACTCCAAATTCGAAATTTACCATTCCGAGTAATTCTGAAGGCTCCAATGCAATTTTATATTTCTGCAGAATCTTACAATTTTTTCAATTTGGGCAACTAAAAATCAAATTATGGCTTATTTACCCAAATTTGGACCAATTTCAAGGTGAACACCTCGAGTGAATTTTTTTGAGCATCATTCTCCAAAAAACGTTTAAAAATTCAGCAATGGTAAATCTTTAAAAATTCGCTAAAAATCGAAAAATCAATTTTGGCAGCTGAAATTTTGGTTATGGAGGGGGGGGGGTCAGATTACGCTCTTTTCAAAAATTTCGGTTTTGTTCAAACCGGAGCCGGACATCTTGAAGGTTCGGTTTCCCTTAGTATTGTACCTAAAAATATTGTATTCGTCTTTCTCTATTCTTTGACTCAGTGCATGCGATTTGTAAAAAAGGGCAAATGCTTCGTGGTGCCATCAATTTTCAGTTTGTATTTCAGAACAGACTTCATAAAACATTACAAATTTGACAAATTTGGCAACCCTGTATTTTTCCTAATTGAAGGAGCTCCAAAGCAAACGTAATGTGAATACATTTTGGAATGATTGTGGCATTTTCAATTTTCAACATGAACAAAATTTTACCCACAAAATCAAACGAACCTACTTTCAATTCCCCGAGTCCCTCATCATGGATGAAATGCAAGAAATGAAGTTGCGAAATAAGTAATACTTATATCGTAAATTACCTATTTCTCAAATTAACAGCTACCTATACAAAAATTCAGTACATATTTATGATCTCATCAATCGCTATAACTTCCTGGAAGCTTCATGGTAGGTAGTCAATTCTTATTCAATATTTCCTTCAGTTCGAACACTATAGGTATGCTACAGGTAGAACGCTACACATATGCTTGTAGGTACTCGTAGTACGAGAAAACCTGTTAATAAAGTAACGTATACTCTCGTATGCATAACGACGAAAGTAACTGCATGAGAAGTAATTACAGTCTTTAATTCGGAATAGAGTGCTCGATTTGTATTGGATGATATGCGTGATTATTAGATCTAGCGGGTACTGTTCTTCATCCACTCTTTTTGTGTGAAGCTACTTTGTATTCTGCATTCAGAATAATCTAAGTTGTCGTGCGCGTCGGTGTGTCTCCGGCTTGGTGCTTTTTCTCGTTCGCAAGCGGTCGTGTTGTCTGTGAGTATTTTTTTATTTATTTTATAAGCCGAAGTATACTTATTACTCTTATTTGGATTTTTTTCTTCTTCAATTACCTATCGATCATATTTTGTTTTCATTTTTTATATATTTTTGATTGATTCATTTGGTTATAGATAGGTAAATTACCTAACTACTTAAAAGATAAATTTTGTTAGCAAAGTGCACTTTACTTTTACTTTTTCTCGATTCTAATAATTACACGTTTCAAGTACTTATACACAGGTAAGTGGAAAATTTACATGCTGCAGTTCATCGACGCTTTTCATTATCATCGGGAATAAAGGAATATCCTTTGAACCAATACCATGGTGCTTTTGATATCCTTTTCGTTGACTACATCCTTTGAATTTTCCTATCTCTTGGTACCGTTTCTTCAACTTTCTGATTGAAAATATCTCATAATTAAATCCGAGTTTCAAGGGAAGAGTAATGCAGGTTAGGGAGAATCCTCCCCCCTCCTCCTCGCAAAGAAAAATTCAGCAGATTTTGACCAAATTCAGCAGAAATCTTTACTTTGAGTTGAAAGTCACTCAGAAAACATTTGAGCTCTGGAAGAGCCATGGAGAGAAAAAAAGGCTCTGAAACAGAGGGAATTCTCGAAAAAATCGTTTACCCCAACCTCGTACAACTTGTTTATTCGTGTTTTGAAAATTTTTGTACTGCGATATTTCGCATTAATCGTGCCAAAACATCGAAATGCATAATTTCCAAAACTGGAGAAATATTTTTAGGGCAGAGGGGGTGCTAATTTTCGGATTATTGTTGCCAATTGCAGAAATTCCAAAAAACTTCCATAAACATGATTTTTTTTTCGATTTTTTTGAAAATTTCAATAATGATTAAAAATTTGGCACCATTGCGTTCCAAAATACGAGTATAGGTAGCTCTCCAGTTTCAGGAATGATACTGGTAGATTTCGATGTTTTGGCTCAATCAATGCGAAATATTGAAGAGGAACAAAATTTTCAAAACAAAAATTTATCCCAAAGTAAGCGATTTGCAAATTTTCAAGTGCTTGGTAGAATCCTAAAAGTCCCGAAACAGGCTGGGTAGTAACAGGAGTGAAAAAACCACGATTTTTTCAAAAATTCCCTCTCTATCGGGGTCAATTTCTCTCCTCTGGGAGCACCTCCGAAGCTAAAATGTTTTCTGAGTAACTTTCTACTCAAAATAAAAGTCTCTGCTGAATTTTGTCAAAATCTGCTGACTTGGTGTTAAATTTTGAGGACCTTTTTGTGGAAAACGAAAAACGTGTGAACTAGGAATTTGACTGAAGTCAAGAGCAACAAAAAAACGGATAAATTTTTTAGTCTCAACAAACTACGTATGATTATACACGTGTTCAATGTTCATAATGCGCAAACCATATCAAGACTAGGTTAAACTCCCATTTATAATTTCATATTGATAATGTTATCGTAAAATTTGAGCCATATGAGATCACTGGGATTCTTTTGCGATGGCGTTGAAGGCGTTCGAAAAATGTTCACACCTCAACCACGTTATAAATTATATTTACAACGAATACAATATTTGATCAACGAAATATAAATACGAAAATTAAAAAAAAAAAAAAAAATCACGAAAGAATACACGCAGGCATAAATGGATGTAATGTGAATGATACCCTCTAAATCATTAGGTCAATCACGAGGTCAATACACAGTAGGTAGATGTACCTACCTTCACACCACAAGGCAATTGTATTTCTACAAAGGAGAAAGATCATCCCGAATAATCTGCGGCCACACAGTAGTGTCGTATTTTTCAAACGGAGCCGTAATCACAGGATGCACATGAGGCTTGAGTACGAAAATTTTGTTGGTTAAATCGATGGTAATACGAACGAATTCCGTTTCATTGGACATCATTCTGGGAATAGGATAAGTAGGTCTTTTTTCCGGCACAATGGTATAATTACGACCATCATAGCCCACTACAGCGTAAAATTGATCTAACCCTCTGGACGAGTAAGCTTTCTCATTAAAAGTGAAATTTTCCGACCACTGACGAGGTCCGATTTCGAAATCGTAATCGTACGTCCAAAATACTGTTTTGTTATTTTCAATGACACGATGATTAAAAATGAACACCATTAACGGTTTAGGATTATCATTGTAAATGGAATAATACCGCAAATGTGACTCGTCGTAAGGATCAAAAGTGGTTGTAGCCGAGATATCGGGGAAATGACTCCGAAATACTGATCGATTACCCATTTTAATATGAACTTCGGTCGAGTCGACCGGAACATAAGGGTCGTATGGTTCGATACTTTCGCTGCTGCTGGAGTTGGTGCTTTTTGAATCCGATGACCACGATTCAGAATCTTCCGATGACAAAGGTTGGAAATAATCTGCTCTTATACCCGGTGTTCGGCAACGACTGCGGGAGGTACATTTCAAACATAGTAACGCGAATAACAAAAAATGGCGCATTTTCAAAAGCACTACTAGGGTTATACATGAAGTTGATCAAATCATTCGCAAGGTTTTGATGCAATCCGCGAATGAATTCGGAGGCACATGCCAGATAACGAGAAGATGAAAAAATTCAGTTTTTTATGACTGAAGACAGCGGAGTGCTAATTTGCAGATAACGCGGTGATAGTCTATTCGGGTCAAATTGAAAGCGTTTAAATCTAAGTTGATTAAATTTTGGTCATTTTTATTACAAATTTTTTTATCGATGCTCGATACTTCTAATTTTATCTGATTAATGTGAGTACGTAAAAGACGTTCTTTAATGAATTAAAAACGTGTTTTTGGTAATAGGAACATTAGTTTATTGAAAAAGGAAAGGGAAGTCCCCAACGAATTCGTGATGCTTCCAATGTAGGTTACATGTAGGTACTTATAGTCGTCAAAATGAAAAAAAAAGTTGGGAATTGAACGAATTTTGCTAAAATTCTGAATTCTTATTTATCGAGATGGATCCATTTGATTGAATTCAAGCTGGTTTGATTTGATTCATCAAATAAACGTTGCTTACACTAAATTTTCGATTAGAGTTTTTTAAAGTTTTGACTGCTGGTCTAAAAACCCCATAATCAAAATTTCAGCTCGCCAAAAATTGAGATTGCACTGTTTTTTCACATTTTACCAAAAGAATATTGTTTATAATTTTGAAAAATGAATCATCCTGGATGAAAATTCAGTTTTAGACACTGAAATTCACTTTTTGATTTTTGACGAATTTTTAAAAATTCGAATTTGACGTTCCTCATTCAAAAAAATAATAAAATAAAGGACATAGAAATCTAAAATGTGGTTTGTACCCTATTTTCTACTTTATGACTGGAACCTCCGGTGAATTTTCGGATTTTTCGAGTGCTGTACCCAACTGCCTATACTTTAGGTAAAAATGAAATTCAGCGTTCATAAACTTGGATTTTCTATCTTTGTGACCATGCATTGATCGATTCAAGAGCATATTTTCAGGTTCTGAATTTTATTTTCACTTCACTCATACCTACTTACATTCAAAAACTGGAGAATCCGAAAATCCGCTGGAGGCTTCAGAGCAGTTCGAAACCCTCACCAAAGCAACTCGATAGCTTAAAAATGTAATTAGGACCTTCATGTTTATTTTAAAATTTTTTTTCGTAAAAACGAGTAAAATTTGATTTTTTTGAAATTCGCCAAAAAAATTGAAAAAGGAATTTCGGTGGCTGAAATGTTTGCTGCTGATATTTTTTGGGCTCATTTTTCGCCAAAAAGACGAATTTTTGACAAATTTAGCCACAATAACCACTGGGGCGAAAAAATGAGAGCTTCCTGAAAATACTTCAGGTACATCTTTCTTCCTCCTATGAAGCAAGTAACTATGTTTTTTTCTTCAAAAATTGAGCTCGAAAATGAGTTATTTCCAAAACAGAATTTTTTCACAGATTTTCTTTCAAAAAGACCCCCCCCCCCACCACCCAACAATCAATAATTGCGTTTTCAAAAAAAACTTCTTGGAAAAAAATTTTCAAAAAGAAATGTACACGGAAAGATTTTTTTCTTGTAGAAATTTTTGAGAAAGTTTCTCTCTAGGGACTTTTTATTTACAAGCAAAGTTCATTAGCTTTTGTTCCATGAAGTTTCCATATTTTACTTTGAAAAATGAAGTTTTGTTTTTCTTCAAAAAAAAGAAGTTTGTATTTTCTGTCCAGAGATAACGTTTGCGTACTTCCTCTTCAAAAACGAAATAAGTTTTATTTTTTGTTCAAAAAGAAAGTTTTCAATCTCTGTTTCGAAAATAGTTTTTAGTTCAAAACTGACGACTACATTTTCTCTTCCGTAAGCAAAATAAAGTTCATAAACTTTTTAAAAAAAAGGTGAACAAGGGGCGAATTGACCCCACGTCAGTGGCGTTGCTCTCCCCATCCTCACTTTCCACATTCCACAAATATTGACACTGGCTAAGTTTTGGTCAACAAATTTTTTTTTAATTTGCAAATACCTACCTATTTTATTTATTTACTTATTTATTTTTTTCAAATGATGATTCGGAAATTTTTAACTCAGGAACATAAAAATTTTAGGATATTCTGGATTTCTTCTAGTTTTTCTGAATTTTTCCTTTTACTTGTAGTCCACCGTGTGAGCCTCGTAATAAAGCACCCTGCTTTATTATTACATATATCAACTTTCCAGAATCATGCCTGTGGTTACCTTCAGATAGAGATGTGAACTAATTCCAAAACATTTTGATAAGAAAGTGTAGGTAGTTTTTTTGGTGGGGGGGGGGTGTTTATAATTACTTTGACGAAAAGTGCAATTCGACTTTTTGGACATGTGATTTATTACATTGAAATCTAGGAAGCTACTGAATAAATCTTTACTCTTCAATTTCTTGTCTAATTTGACTTTGTAAACAGGAAGAAGTTTTAAAGACTTCACCTAACAACTTCTATCTACGTACTTTCAGAAACGTGTGAACATTAGAATTTATACCTGAGATCATCTCTGTACAGATATTAGACAATTACATTTTATGGCTCAATGCATCAATCAAATGTTATGAAATCTCTCATTAGGTGTTTTAAAACATAGCTTACCTCTTGTAAGATCTACTGTGTGTACAATATTTCTCGTGTTAGCTCGTTTTGAACGAAAAATTATGAGTACCCATCTATTTAGATACAATTAAAATGGTCGTTTGTAGAATGCAATAAATAACTCAAGATTAGTACCTTACATACAAACGCCAATTCTCGAATCAATCACATACCTATCAGTACCTATACTTAATGTTTGTTAAATGAAAATGAAACCAAAAAACTCACGTTCTCACATGTCGTAACTTATAGTAGATAATCAAATATTTATTGTTGCTTACTCATCAACACGATTTCTTTTGTATTTTCATTTTTTAGAACAACTACCCTACCTACATGCGGTTAAATATACACTTCAGGTTCAAAAAATGGCAATTTCGAAAAATCTTTAACAGAATACGAAAGACATGACGGCTATCGTATACTATATCGCGCTGCTCTGCAGCTTGAGCCTTGTCCGGTCTCAAAATCAAACCACAAAACTCACCACCTCTGCTCCACCTTCGACCACAACAGCAGCCCGAAATACGAGTACGAGTATTTCCAACGACCAGACAGCATCAGCTAGCGGACCACGAGCTATCAAGTCGAGAGCAGTCGCAGCTTTTAGTGAGTATTTTTACACCGCTCGAGCCTGCGGATTAATTTATATATCTATCATTTTTTTGTTTTTAAAAAAGTACTCGAGTACATAACAAATGGCTCGTCTCGTATCTCGAATTGGGCAATAACCAGATCTATGCGAGCTTCTCGAGATTTGTTTTTAGTTTGGTTTTATACGATTTCGAAATCGTACTTGGGTCGCGTAGTTCATCGAACTGGTATTGAGTAATTTAAAATGTTTTTGAAAAAAAAACGTGATAAGAATGTGCGAACAATGCTAGTAAAGTGGAAAACCTATGATTGTAATTCTTTACTTATATACTATTGACGTTTTTCAATTAGCGATGATAAACTCGAATAAGGTAAATATATGGCTGAGACATTTTCTAGTTGCATTTTGATTACCTATACTGATGCTAAAAAATACCATCAAAATTTCGCCCTTATGCATGCGATTCGCCAGTTTTCTATGAAATTTACCTACTAGGTAATTGAAATGCAGAATGATTTTTTTTCACGCATGATCGTTGCAAATTCCAGTATTGTAATAAAGAGTACAAGTGCTCGTGTAGTTGGAGAAGATAATTTCGTAATTAAAATGTAATTTAAACAGGCATTAGGAGAATTGCGAAAATCATTTTTACTCTTATCAAGTTCGAGTTACCTACAAGACACGTTACTTACAGTTTAAAGGTCAAATATACGTTGGTATTTAACGACTCGATCGTTTTAGATTTTCGAGTATTTATCTTCCTTATTTGGCAATGTGACTTGCAAGCAAAAAATATGATATAAATTTTCCACTAATCAAATCTTGCGTTAATATATTGTTGATGCGGTTGAGGTCATCAGAAATAAAAATAAATACACAAAAGTCAGTAGGTACAGTTCTTGTTAACGAATTGGCGAAATATACCTACGAATAAATTTAAAAAACCTAAAGATGTTCCTGCGCACGGGCTAAAACAACTGGATTATACCCGGCTAGGTAGTTTAATAATGACGCGTAACAAAAAATAACCAATTACATAAGCTACCTATTAAAAAGTGGAACACAAGTGGTAACAAGTTGAGATGATTGCTTATCGTATGAAATATTATAATCGTAGGTGATTCGAACGTTGATCAGATTGTTACGTCTCTTTTCTAATTTCTTTCTCTCGGTTAATTATTTTTTTTTTAAAAAGTGCAAATCGTAGAACAGCTATCAAAAATAGATACATGGATGAGTCAGAAAATATTTCACGAATTGTCCAATTTTTTAAAATGCTCAAGTATCGACCTCGAAACCACTCAACTTACGTGGACAGGTTTGAATCGGAATTTGATTATTTTAATTAGCGTATAGATGAAATTGGCATAAGGCTTTGCAAAAAAAGTGACCCACAAAAATATTTATGTAGATACTTGAGAATAGATAATTTTCCATTAGGTACCTAAACCAGATTAGAGCATCTTCGTCAACTAACGCCTAGATGCAATCATCGTATAGGTACTGGTAATGGTAAAGTCATCAACCGATATTCAAAGTCTGGGTTATACCTAACGTAACGTATGTTACGACGAGCACGTGTTGGATGAATTAAAATTACACGACGACACGCCACGAAACCGGTTCGTTATTTTACAATCAATTAATGGAAATATCAATGAGCTCGTGCAAAAACAACGCCCTTTTACGCGGAGACTTTTACGAATAAAATCAAAAAATGCTCGAACAAAATGTGCCATGCCGGCCGCATCTAAGATACTTTCACTTTAATAGTACATTGAACCAGTTCAAGTTACGTTAATACGGCTATTCGGTTTGTTTAATCTGGACATTCGCTTCTGGGAACTAGTTTGTTGTTTTTTTTTCTTCAATTTTCTACCTTGCGATGGTGCGGTGCGGTGTGGGTAAAGTTGACTAGTTGGTGTTACCGCAACACCCGCAAGAAAAACTGCAATATTACCAGTACCACTACCACTACCAGCCAACTTAGGTAACCTAGTTATAATTTTTTCGAGTTTTTTTTTTTTGACATTGCCACGTTATGAAATTCACATTATTGCTCATTTTTTCGAGTATACGAGACGACATTTTTTTTTTCATGGTACAAGGTGGAAATGATGATGAGAGTGACGTGTGTATTTAATGATGTCGAACCTTATGTCAATATTTAGTAATAAGATGCGCGTGTCGTCTTGACCGCAATTACGAGTACAGTCGAGTATTTATCGAAATTAAACCAGTTTTTTTTATCTCATTTTCTGTATATTTTACAGCCGATAATTTCGCACTTTGCAAAAGAAACGCTCCAGAATTCGATAAATGCGTACGAGATGGGCTAAATAACGTCAAATCTTTCATACCAAAAGGTAAAAGTCAAATATTATTACGTAATGGTAGTGATATTATTATAGTTATACCGGTGCCCACAGAAAACGCGCCTTATTATGTGTTACCTATATTAGTATTTCGTTCGCCAGTCATGCTCTATGCGTTGGCGAACGTTACCTGCTGCTGTGACATACATTTTCAGCTCCACATAAAGCCGGCATCGGCATAAAAATGCATTTACAAAATAAGCCTGTGCAGAAGCCGGTAATTAATTTATTACCATCAAATACAAGTGTCTGAAAAATCGGTCAGAGATTTGATTTGATGATATTTCGATATTTTGATCGAAGCTTTTCTGAAACTCTCAAACAAACAAACGAAAACTGAGTGAAAATAGCTAGTTTTTCAAATTCAAGTCCATCACAATAGATCGAGGGAAAACTCTGAGGATTTGTCAAAAATACCTATACTGCAAAATTTTGTTCAAATTCTGAGGCATTTAATTAATTTCTATTTTCTGGTCATTTTAAATTATTTTTTATATCAATTGTTTTTTTTTTTTTTTGCAAATAATAAGTCAAACTGCATGACAGGAGCAAAAATAGAGGTTTTTCAGGAGGGGGGGAGGTGATAAATTCAATACATTCCAATGCTGTTCTGTGCCATTTTTGAAATTGTCAACAATTTTTGGATAATTTTCAGCAATTTTTATGCCAATTTCACGGTTTTTCTGGCTGGTCTACCTATATTTCATTTGGGCAGATCGTGAAAAAAAAAAATGTTGGAAGAATTTAACCAAATACAATGGATACTTTCATTTTGAGTTGAAAGACACACAGAATTTTTTTTCGCTCTGGAGGTGCTCCTGGAGAGAATATAAAAAGTCATGGTTTTTTTCACTCTAGCCCCCACCCAACCTGTTTTTTGAATATTGGCGCAGTTCTAAAAGATACTTAGTACTCTCTAAATTTGAAGCAGTCAAATTTCACTGCTTAGCAGTCACAATATTTTGCCTTCTTAAAAGCAGTAGTTTTTTTTACTGCAAAACAGTAGAAAATTACTGAATTGGTCGGTCAAAATTATTTTTTACTGACCAATTCAGTAGATTTTTTTACTGTTTTGCAGTAAAAAACTAGGTACTGCTTTTAAAAAGGCAAAATGTCGTGACTGCTAAGCAGTGAAATTTGACTGCTTCAAATTTAGAGAGTACCTATTTGAGATTCTTCATGCTATTGCCGTTAAATTCCAACTTCCAAGACCACTTTTAGAGTTCTACCAAATGGTTCAAAAAATTAAAAAATCAATAATTTTTGGGTTAATTCATTTCGAAATGCAGCGGTACCAATTTTTCGGCCATTTATAGCAAATTTCAAAGAACTGAAATTTATCAAGTTTTTGGTTATTTTTCTCGATTTTTAGGAAATTTGCAATAATAGCCAAAAATTGGCATCACTGCCTTTTAAAATAATTTCCCAGCTTCAGAAATGATGTTTTGGCTCAATTATTGTGAAATAGGTGGGTATTGTGAAAAAAAATTTCAAACAAGAATTCACCGAAAAATAATAAGTATGCAGTTTGCAAATTCAATGATTTTTCCAAAACTGGTTTAGTAAAGGCTACAGCGAAAAGCCCATTATTTTTTTGAAATGCCCTCTCTTTGAGTATCCATATCTTCTCTCTCCCAAGTACCTACCTTTGAGTTAAAAATTTTTCCAACAGATTTTCAACTCAAAATAATAGGTTTCTACTGAATTTGGTCAAAATCCTCCGACATTTTTTCTTCTTGCAATCCAGCCAAATAGGAATGTATTTCGACCTATTATTTTTGGAAACTCCTCTTGAATTTTGATGATATTTCATCAAGTTTTTGTAATTTTCTATATACTTTATTTGATATTTTGAGCATTTTTGGCGAATATTTCTAAAATTTTCGAAATAATTGTGCTGATTTTTTTTACCAACTAATTGATTTCTAATAATCTGATCTAGTACACTTTTTCAAGATGAATTCACTCAAATTCCGAGATATTTCATCAAGTTTTGGTTGTTTTAGATGTTTTAATTTCATAAGGAAATTTTTAATTTACGATGTTTTGAGCATTTTCACAAATTATTCGATCAATTTTTGGTTGATTTCAATCAATTTAAATTGCCAAATCTTCAACATTACCTATATGTGATTTTTTCAAAATTTTATTTCTTCAATTTTAATGAATTCACTTTTGAACTGGCACTCCTGGAATTTTGCCCAAAAAACCGCTCATCATTTTTATACTTTCTTTGAAAATTTGCCTTTTTCATTTCTTCTGAAATTCACAAATAATTGGTCGAAAATTCACTACTGAACTCACATTTCTGAACTTTCTGGACAATCGCCTTCATCGACCAAAGTTATGAGTTCTGGAATTGATTTTTCTTCCTTATTCAGAGCCATTTAAAATTTCTGGAGAAATTAAAAAAATTATTGGGAGATCGAAAATGGCCCAAAACTACTAGTTGTTGATGTATTGGAGTTGAATTGAAGAAATTATTTCCATTGATTCATTTCACTAAAAAAATTGTAATTTCGTGAAAAACTTTGAAAATCACCCTTAACTTAGTTTATTCTCGTTTAAATCGAAGAGTGCTAGTTCAAAAGGTTCTTTCGTATATGAATGAAAAAATTGAAAGCTTGCTATTTAAAAATTTACTCAAAAATCTTAAAATGAATTTTAGCTGTTCAAAATTTGCTGAAGCTGGTTTCAGAATACGCTTTGCATTTGCTTCACTTGCCAAAGCTATTCTCAACTTTTTGATATTTCCTAGGACTACCTGAAATGTTAGAAAGTTATGACGAAGTCGAGATTAATCATTCCAAGATTTTAATCAATACGAGTTACTTATTTTTCGACTTTTATAATTGCGGAAGAATGAGTTTTAGTACATCTAATGTCACGATTTAAAAAAAGACAGACAAGTTGCAAAGATTAATAAGACGATAAATACATTTTACTTGAAAATATTTCATTTGCGTGCTGCTTAATAACGATGATAATCAAAGTTAACATCTCGGTGGCGGTTTAGCGGTCTACAGTTGCGAGATTAAGCGTATATATTAGGAAGTTTTTAAAAATAAAAATCGTTAATCATTCGTAACGATGGTTTGAGAGAGAATTTTCATCATGACGATTCAAATGACAATGCTTTATTTTCTTCCGTAAAAGGTTTCGTTCGGTTTTTTTTATGATTTATTGTTTACTATACCTACTGCTTATATATACCTTTCACTCGTTGATGAGTTGAATCTTTCAAGGGTACATAATGTATCTACTACCTACAGTGCTTATGAGTGCAAATTTGTATCATTCGTTAAATTGCATTGGTAGTTACGTAAGGTAGATTAAAATTTATTATATGTACTTTCGGTTTCAATTTTACTACTGTAGCTATCTGACGAATTACCTTTCATTTAATAAAGGTATACCGGAATTGAATATACCGGCTTTTGACCCGATACATGCTAAGGAAGTAATTCTCAAAAGAGGAGGTCCAACATTCGGATACAAACTCAAGCTAAAAAATGTTATGGAAAGTGGATGGAAGTTATCGGATATCACTAAATTCAAGTACGATCAACATTTTATTTTATTTTTTACTCGTGCAAATTAAATTAATGCATAGAAGATTTTTTAACATAGGTATCATAGGCAGGCAAGGTAAACGTAACCGAGTTTTATCAATGGCAACCCTGGAATTCTCAGGGGGGTTGCTGATTAATGATACGTTTGTTAATGCTTTTTTTTTCGTGTTTATTTCAGGAGTAATTTGAAACTGAATACGGTGCAGTTTACGCAGTATTTTCCAGATAAATATTTAGAAGGAGAATACGAATTTGAAAGTTTAATTCTAAGTCCAAATTACAATAAGGGTCAATTCAATTTATCATTATGTAAGTATACCTTATCTATTTTGTGGGTAATTTTTTTAAATTTAGCAAAGTATGATCTCTTTTGAACAAAGTACCTACCTATTTGAAAAAATTTCACACCCACTTCAAAATTGAGTTGGTTTCAATAAAATTCATTCACCATTCAAAATTATTCGCGAATAAATTCCACTAAAATTTGGAGCTGGAGTCTCCTGATTTTTTTTTCACGAAAGCTTATACAGAAAAACCAAAATTCAGCGAGAAAGCTCACTACCTCAGAACTGAGTAGTGTACATGAAACATGGTCTCGACTTAAATGGTTAAAATAATAATTATTGAATTTTCGCATTTACGGCGCAAGTTATGCAATTTATTCAACATGTCGAAAAAGTTGCCTACTCAATAATGATAAAGGGTTGAGATAGAGTCATTTCATGCGTGATACCTGATTATGTACTTACGTATTTGGCTATCTGACCATGATGTAAGCTGGAACACTGCTGTTTTGCACGCTATCTGAGGTTAACCTTGCATTCGATCGCTTTTGTTTCCTTGAAACAATGATGGCAAAAGTAGTTCTTATTTAATTATTACTCGGCAGTCTTGGCATGAATCGATTTCAACTCGATTAATATCATTGGACGATCAATTCCCTTCATTTTTTTTTGATGCAGAAATCGAAAGTAAATCGTATAGTATGTACTCCGTAAAACATCGTGTAATATTTCTAGAGCTTATCGTAAACAATAAATTACTGTTCACGAGTCAGCGGTCGATAGTTATTTTAAAATTATGTACCTGCTAAAGTATTTGTAGACTTGTCTCGTAGTAGGTATGTAGTTTATAATTTAACTAGACTCTAGACGGTAACAAATATAGGGTATTGTTTAACATTTCCTGCGAATTATTCTACATACATACGTACCTATATGATTAAATTACCTGGTTATTACTAATTGCAGATGATTACAATCAAACCACAACGTTGAGTAAACCAAGAAATTCTAAGTCAATTAAAGTGAACGTCGATGTTCAAGAAATCGGTGATATGAAATTACACATCAGTAATTTACTAAGGGGTAGAACGCGAATGGGTAAGCACTTTCGTTAAGTTTTATCAAAGAAAATTTAACTAGGTTACGATCTTTATTCATAAACGACATCGTGTTTAAAGCTGATTAATTATCGAGTAGGTTCTTAATTTAAAACTATAAATAGAGCTACATGCTAATAAGCGTAATAACTTGAGGCACGTCACATTTGATGAATTCGCAGCCATATGTGCGCTACCTGCAAAAAAACAAACAAAAAATATTTTTTTAAAAATCTATGCTGTATAATATGTAGGTATGTACGTATTTGTCTGCGTTCCTAAAAATTCAATTCTTGAAGGGATTTTCTGATCATCAAAAATACCTATAATTTTAGAAACTGATTTTGCAAGTTTTTTCTAAATTTGGCAAATATATTTATAATCTTTTGGGATAAGATCCCAACCCTCAAAACAAAAATGAAATTACTTGCTAAGAACATAGTAAATTGAAGGTCCTACGAGGTATTGAATTCTCCAAAACCATCCTAAGGCTGCCAAAATTATGGTCATGTTTAAATTCGGAAGAATCTCAACTGACGGAAAAATTTTTGAACCGAAAACATCGCCGTTTCGATCAAACGAGCCTGCAAAAATACATCAAGATACTTACATCACCAGTCAAGATTTCGAATGCTGAAGGATAATTTTTGATTTTTGGTGAATTTTTGAAAATTCAACGAAAGGTCAAAAATAACAAAAAAAAAATAATAAAAATTCCACTAAACTGACCTAAAAAAGTAAAATGCTGTATGTACCGTATTTGCAAGCCCCCAAATCGATTGGAAGAGGTCTCAGACAGTTTTAAGCAGTTCTGAAGCCACTAGCAAATTTTTGGAATTTGAAATTTCCACAAAATTTAACCCGATGAAGATGGAAAGCTGAACTTTACTACCCTAATTTCAACCCCTCCCCCTATTGAAATAGTTTTGAACTGTTTTCAGCAGTTCTGCAAAGCCTTCAACAGAAAATTTCAGTTTTTTGATAGCAAACTTTTGAAAATCGAGGGGATCAAAATTGAAAAAAAATCTCCAAACTGACCAGGAAAGTTGAGGTAACATATCGGTTGGATTCGGTCTCAAACTATTTCAGAAAATTCTTGAGCCTCGAGCAGATTTTTGAAAGTTGAAATTTGCGCAAAATTTTAGGTACCCAATTAAGTTGGAAAGCTAAAATTCACTTTAATATTATTATAATTTTGATACGAATGCTTGATTGGAGATATAGTTTCAAGCCATTTAGGAGTCTCTAATCGTATTCTGAAAATTCCGAATTTAAAGAAAAGACTGCATTGCTCAAGACGTTTCAAAACCGTTTCTAATCGACTTGAAGAGGATTTGAGTTTTTTTTATGTCGATTTGGTAAAATTTTGATTTTTTCCTTAATTGGTTATTTAAAAATTCTCCACTAATGGAAAAGTTTATTCAAACATCTCAAATTCCAACTGGTGATGTAGGTATTTTTGAATGCTCATGCAATTTAGCTTTGTCTGATTGAATTTTGACATGGTCAACATTTTGGAAAAAAATTGGGCACCTAAAATGCTATTTTTTAAAATTTTTTTTTTTTTACTTCATTTTGAAAGCTTACCTGAAAACACGTATAGAATATTCTCAAAGTTGTAATAGTCCAATCACAACTTTCGGGCTTTTGGGGTATTTTTAAGAAAAAAATGAATCAAATTCTATTGTTAATGAGGAATTTGGATTTCAAAAAATTCGAGAGCAGGTGAATCCCATAATCTTCATAAAGGTTTCAGAATAATATATAAAGTGCTGAGATATTATGTAAGGGTCATTCCACGTCAATTGGATCAAGAAGTGGTAGGGAGGTTCGGCGATTTTCTTGAAATTTTCCCTGTGGAAAGACCTACCGAAGGGATGACCAATGGCGCAAATCGCAGCCCTCTAGCCCATTTTTAAAGGCAGCCAGGGGGTGTCAAAGTTTTCAGCGAACCTAAAATATCATCCATTTCAGCGGTGGATTACTTGATAACCGTGATACCTGCCAAAATGGAACTTTTTCCCATAGTTAGGGGTTTTGAAAGGCTTTTTGGTGATATCATAAAAATCAGTGTTGCCCCTTTTTTTTGTACAAAAAATTAGCTCAAAAAATTTCGAAATGTAGTTTTTACATCGTTCCGACTCTCAAAAATTCTGAAAAAAATATATTATGGACAACTTTTCATGCTGAAAAACATATTGAAAAATTGGGATGGTAACATGTTGCAAAGTTGAGTTAAAAAAATTTAAACTTTGCAAAAAATGCGATTTTTTTATTTAAAACATGAAAAAAAGTTTTGATAGGTGAAGTTGACCCATTTGACCCCTATTTTTGGGTATCTGTTGAAAAGGTTGAAAAAATCCCTTTCACTCGATTAAATAAACTCCTCACAAAAAATCAAAATTCAAAAAAATTCAAAAAATGAACGAATTTTTATTTTTTTGTTGCGAGTGTAATTTTTATCAACTTTTTCATGAAATACGTCAGAAAGAGGTCAAAATAAGACAACTGAATAAATTTAAACTTTTTTTGATGTTCGAAATTGAAAATTTAATTTTTTCGAGTTTTGATTTTTTTGTGAGGAGTTCATTTCATCGAGTGAAAGGGGTTTTTTCAACTTTTTCAACAGATACGTAAAAATGGGGGTCAAATGGGTCAACATCACCTATCAAAACTTTTTTTCATGTTTTAAATCAAACATCGCATTTTTTTGCAAAGTTTGATTTTTTTAAAATCGTTTTTGCTACATGTTACCATCCTAATTTTTCAATATGTTGTTCAGCATGAAAAGTTGTCCATAATAATATTTTTTTCAGAATTTTTGAGAGTCGGAACGATATGAAAACTACGTTTCGAAACTTTTTGAGCTAATTTTTTGTACAAAAAAAGTGGCAACACTGATTTTTATGATATCACCAAAAAGCCTTTCAAAACCCCTAACTATGGGGAAAAGTTCCATTTTGGTAGGTATCCCGGTTATCGATTAATCCACTGCTGAAATGGATGATATTTCAGGTTCACTGAAAACTTAAGTCTCTGCAATTTATTGTCCTCCAAGACAGACCATCAAACAAGAAGCTTTTTCGCAAATTCTAACCTCCCTTGGAAATAAATTCATTGCTGGAGGAGAACCTTTTAGGTTAGGAACAAAAATAAATGGTTAAAAAAAACTGAAATCTTTGACACCCTCTGGCTGCCTTTAAAAATGGGCTAGAGGGCTGCGATTTGCGCTATTGGTCATCCCTTCGGTAGGTCTTTCCACAGGGAAAATTTCAAATAAATCGCCGAACCCCCCTACCACTTCTTGCTCCAATTGACGTGGAGTGACCCGTAAGTACAATTTTACTAAATTCTCTGCACCATCGAGATTTTCCTGGCTTGAAAAAATAATTTTTAAACTTATGTAGATGGATAAGTACATAGATAGTTGGTATTCATTTCAACAGACAATTTTACGATAATACGTATTTTAGGCAAGGGTAAGTTTTTTTCATAATTTCATTGAATTTCAAAAAAGATCCCTTGAAATGAATTCTGAATTTCGTGAGGAAATTTTTGCATACCATTTTGAAATTTGAAGACAAGTTGTCACATAGGCTACCTACCAATTGGCAATTCTGAGGCCGAAATCTCATTTAAAATTAGGTAGGTAGGTTCCCTAATCAAATTCTGTCCACTTCTAGAAAATACGTAGAATCATGTGTACGGATGATGTCATTTTAGTCCTGTTACGCTGAAAATAATAATTATATGGCCCATCGTTCATTTCAAAATATGAAATAACAGCCCTTGTGTTGTACGAGTATTTGCCTACTTATGTTATTGTTACATAACTTGAGGAAAAAAATTATTTTACGAATTCAAATTCATATTTAATGGTTGGCTGGTTCTAATTGAAGTTTAATTACAAGTTACTCGTACGTTTTTTTCTATTTTTCTTCTTTTTTTTCGACAACACAAATACTTATCTTCAGCTTATTCGAAACATCAAAATAGGAACGATATGTCTTAACAATGACCAACTTACTCGTATGTACTTAAGTTTGCACTCTAAATAAAATTTGTCTCCAGTTGAGTAAAATTTTCGTCGCTTGATTAAGGACTTGTTGATAAAGCGGATTCAATAGAGTGGCTAAGAAGCCCCTGGTCACGTCTTGAGGAGTAAATGGCTGACTGAATACGGTGCAGATTGTCACCAATCGGTAATTTTCGCAAGCCATTAAGAACTGCTCGAGCGTCGAATCTCGTAACTTCTCGTCGGCGTATTTTTCGAAAATCACGTCTATCATTCTATTCAAGCCAGTTTTTAGTATCTTTTTTGTACACACAGCCATATTTCGCTTGTAAATTAGGTGTTGAATTTTTCGACGATGTTGAAAACCGAGTGGAGGTTTTCACACCGAGTACGATACGTACTATGACGTAGAAATTGCCAAGTAATTTTAATATAAAAACGTGTACATTTCGTTGTTACAGAAAATCTACTCGACAGGATGATCAATTCGGCAGCTTGGAGACCAGGTTTTGTTATCGTCAGACCATTCGTGAGCGAATTAGTATCGACGGCTTTTACCGAAATTTATAATAAAGTGTTCAATAATTTCGATTTCGATCAGATATTTCCTCCCACTTGACAAAGTTGACAATGTACAACGACTTTCAAAAAGATCTGATACGATGTGATGGTTCATCGTCCATTCATGATGCATCAATGCGACCGTGACGTACTTATTCAGTAGGTACCTATGTATTTTGCGCGGTCTCGGCCATTCTTTCATTGTAATAGTTACCTATCATGCATATACGCACTGTAAGTCATTCTCATTATCATTTAAAAAACATCAGCAACCGCTAACTGTTCTTTTTTATATCATGCTTTTTTTATACACACGTACGCGAATATTTTTATTATTAAAATATTTTGTTAAATGTGGTTTCATTTGTGACAGCGTGAATTATAATACATGTATAGGATGTTTCAAAAATTTCACTCTGATGCCATTTCCAGAAGAAAAAAAATGTTGAGAGGATCGATGGTGAAAAATTTGATTTTTAAGGCCTTCAATTTCAATTGAAATTTTTATACGACCATATTTTTTGCTTACATCCCCTAAGGTTGTTAGTTTTTATGCAGGAGGGGGGTTGCTAGAAGTTGATGTTTTCCGCTCAAAAATTAAGCAATACCTAAAGTCATGTAAAGTTGAAAAAAAAATGTTCTTTTCGATGTACACAATTTCACATGTATTTTTCGATTTTTGGTGGTCTTAAAAAAATCAAATTCAGTCAAAGAATTGGGGGGGGGGGGATCAAAATTTCAACTTGATCTACACAGCTAGAATTTGATGTGTTCCCTGCTTTAGACCCCCTGAGTCGATTGGGAATGTTTTCAAACCGTTTTAAGTTGATCAAGAGTCTCCAGCAGATATTTGAAAATTTGAATTCCCACAAAAGTTTACCAAAATTGACTTTATACACTAATTTCCACATAGGTAGATACATGAGTCAATCAAAGGTGGTTTCAAATGGTTATGGAGCCTTCAGTCGTGTTTCGGAAATTCCAGATTTTCAAAAAGTGCTACAAAACCTGTCCAACCCAACTTGAGCACATGTAAATCTTGCTCAAGTTAATACCAAGTCGACTGAAGATAGTTTCAAGCTGAACTGGAGCTTCCAGCAGCTCTAAAGTTGAATGTGGCAGTTTTTATGACATTTTTTGAAATTCTAAAACTTTTTAATCAGAGATTGAGGCTGTAGAACGGCTTTAAATCATCTGCAATTGACTCAGCATGTTGAATTTGAGGTATGAAAATTTTAGCTTTTCATCTTTATTAGGTACCTACATACATTTCGTGGAAATATATATTTTTTTTCAGAAATTTTCTGGAGGCTCCAGAACTATTCAAATAACAGTTCGAAACAATTTTCAATCGATTTCGAGGGTCAAAAATAAGTTAGGCAACGACCAAATTTCAGCTTAGCTTGATTTGGTGAAATTTTGATTTCTCCTCTTTTTTGAGCAAAAGATTTTTAAAAATTCGCTGAAAATCTACATATAAATGCACTTCGGCGCTTGAAATGTTGACTAGTGATGTATTTTTACATTCTATTTGGGGTTGGTTTGGTTTGGTTTTGTTAGATTCAAAAATTTTTCAATCCACTTGTATAAAAATTGTCTCAAAATATTCATGTATCTACCTACTTACTTACCTATTCAAATTCTGATTACACTCATCCTCAAGAAATTCAGAACTCAAAATTCTTTGACGTTTTCAAAATAGTTTCTCGAAATAATTTTTTGAAAAACTAAATCTCACCGCTAAACCCATTTTTTGGGAACTAAAATTGTACTGAATCATAAATTTTGCAATTTGCGAGAGAGAAACTTTTTCTAGCATACTTATGCCATGCATTACCTACTTCTCAGAACGCACATTAAAAAAATTGTATAGAAAGGAGAGAAGAACGTGTCTTTTGTTGCCAAGTTTCTCGAGAAAATGAAAGATTATCATCATTCTTCTGGTTCTGTGAGAAAGGAAGGGAACCATCAAATACACATAAAACCATTGACACCGTGTTAGAAGTTTGGAGACACACTGTGCATCGAAATTTTTCTGCATAAATGCATATCTCCAACAGCTGGTGGCCAGTCATCGAGAAATTTTCAAGGAAATGCATAAAAACAAACATTCATTTGGCGAGCGAGTAACGACGAATTTTTTTTTATTCTCGCCAATAGTCGAGGTTGTAAAATGTGAATATGGTTGAGGGAGTATGTATGTAATTGTAATTCCCGCGAGTCGTCACCCAAAGGAGATCTACTCTCAATAAAAATTTAATCCGACCTTAACATTTTAATTTCAATGTTGTTGGAAGTTGGAATGACGTGACGCGACGGAAGGTAGATAATACCTACTCGTATATCGATCGAATCTGTACATGGGAATGGCATTTATCCTCGACAAAGAGAAAAAAATCTCACCAATCGACAATCGTTCGTATACGAGTATCTACCATCAATTAATATACGAACATTTGGACCAAAAAATGGCAATAAAAAAAAGATGTCCAAATATTCAACACTATACGAATGAATATACCAGATTACGAATGTACCTACTCGTATAAGCTCATCGTTTGCATACACGAATTTTCCATCAGACCATGTCAGTGATTTTGAAGCAATAAGGAAATATTATGGTACTCTTAGACGCTGCTAGATTTTTACGTCATGCATCCGTCAGAGCATAGCATGAAATCTCCCATGACCTTCAATACTCGAACAAATTATTGCATTAAAAAATTATGTTTATTGCATCCTGTTCTCGGAAAGTATTATTTTTGACGCTGGTTTTAAAAAAAACCTACAATTAAGGTCGTTTTACACGCTCGCACCTTTGCCTACCTAATTGAAATAAAAGGAAAGAAAAGTGATACTATTTGTTAAGTGTCTTTTGATAACTTGGCGATGCATAATCGTAGATATATAGATTTAATATAATGTCTTTTCCCCCTTTCATCAGTAGGTACATAGGTACGCGTACCATAGTCTAATGTTACAATCCTTGAACTAGAAAAATTCGATAACTCGAGGTACCTATAATAGAAACTGGTTTGTATTGCCATCGCGGCGACGTTTAAACTGCAAAAAAATCAATCGTTCGCCTTGAAATTACAGTTGAAATCAAATGTTTAAATCTAATATATAAAAGTAATATCGTGTTAATATACCCATCTACGAGTAAGATAGGTAGGTCTACAGTCGAATAGGTTTTTTTGTGTTTCTGTGCGTACATTTTTTTTAAATGCACAAAGTTCTCCATACTTCGAGAAGGTCATTTTTA
Source organism: Planococcus citri (assembly GCF_950023065.1). Lineage (NCBI taxonomy): Eukaryota > Metazoa > Arthropoda > Insecta > Hemiptera > Pseudococcidae > Planococcus > Planococcus citri. Next base: position 1,537,170 of record NC_088678.1, on the reverse strand, counting down.
TGAATAATATCCGTGCATATGAATTTTTGAAGGAAATAAAGTAAGAAACCGGTAAATAAAGAGCATATCAGTGTTGCTAGTAAGGTGAGAAATGAAACAGAGTCGTTTAGTTTTTCCTGGTTTTTGACTGCGAAAGAAAAACAAGGAAGAGGATATTGTACTCGACAATATTTATAAAACTACCTAATTACTTTATTTTTTTTTACGAAAAATTGCTCCAAATTTTTTCACCATGTCAATGGTAAAACGACAGATTTACACGAATGAAGCTTGGACCTTCACGAGTCGAATTCCGACGAAGTAAGCCCTCCATTTTTTCATGGGAGAAAATGGGCCTTAGGTATGAAAACCTGACCAAATTAACTGTAAAAAATTTATTTTCCAACAATAATATTATTACCTATTATCACTTTTTGACTATTTTTAATGGAGTGGGCGCTATTTGAAGAAATAAAAAAAAACAATGAGGCAAAAAAACTACATTTTTTTCAAGGCTGCATATCTTCTTCAATTTTGAAGATATCAAAAATTTACAATAGAACTTTTTTGCAGGAAATTTGATTTTTTTTTCAAAAAAGATCTTCTGCATTTTTTCGATAGATGTGTGGAGTGAAATTACTGAAAATAGACCTTTTTCGCGCAATTTTGATCTATTTAGGAAAAGAATTTGTATTTTTTCGTAACCTTTGGAAACTTTTCGAATCAAAAATACAAAAAATCGTCACAGCAAGTTTTTTGATTAATTGAGTAACATGAAAAGTTGTACATACTTGAGCCATGAGGCATTTTTTTCTGAATTTCTGAGCATAGACGCGATGAAAAAATACAATTTTTCAGCTTTTTTATCCAATTTTTGATGCTTAAGAAGGTGTCAACATTGATTTTTATCATATCTTCAAAAACCTCTTCTATGGACCCACAATGCGGGTAACGTTTCAATTTTTTAGCATTTGCATCTTTCAAATTAACTTTGCTCAGACTTTAGAATTTCCTTTCTCCCTCAAAACTTGAGACAATGCTATTTCCTCTGCAAATTGATTTTGGTTCGTATTTCAATTTTTTTGATCTTAGAAATATCATTAGATAAAATCGCTGTTAAAAAAAAAACGAATTGGAAAATTCTGACCAATATAATTTTGAAGGACTGTCTTACTGAAATTAATCGTCTCCAAAATCATTTTAGAAGCAACTTGGTGGTGGGAGGTCATCTGCGAAAATACGACTTCTTATTCATTGTTAAATAAGACACTTCCTTGAGAACAAACAAAAACTAAAAAATAAATGTGTGTACTCAAAGCCAAAAATTGAACCAAATTTGTGAAAAAGGAAATGAACACCAAACAATCAATCGTTATAAAACGTAAAATTATCCTACGAAAAAAAAATAACACAAAAACTTACCAATTTACCCCGCAACTGAGCAAAAATAAGCTATAAAAATTCTCCATTCTGGCTCCATGATCGATGATGGGCTTTCGTTCGACAACAAGATACACTTCAATGTACAAAAACTTGAGAAATTAAGCAACCAGGTAGCAGATCTGAGCACTGATAGATCTCACTGGACGATCGTTTACGCTAGCACTCGTATTTTCATGAAACTGATAAAGCTCTGCAATGAAATCAAAAGCACTGCTCTGCAACGGGAAGTAAACAAATTACACGCCAAGGAGTTTCAGTGTAGATTAACTCGTTGACCCTGATGAACGCACTACGCGAACTCGTTTACGAAAAAAAAAAAAATGCCTTTTTTGTTATGAATATTTGATAGGAAGGCGAAACTCGAGCGGCAATTTAGTGGCGCACTGATCGCTAAGGCTACGTTTACATTCGGTTCGTTGAACTCGATTATTATGCAAGTAGAACTTTTCTCGGTTGTGAGACATTTTTCGGAAGAAGAAACAACATTGTCGCGCCACCTCCAGTTTTGTACAGAATGACCATCATCGTACGAGTAGTTGTGCGGACCGCACGTTTCCGCATGGTTTTTACCTAGGTCAGTTTCCATTCTTCGACGTTTTGCTCGTGTTTATTTATGGTTCATTATACGAATAGGTACTATACTCGTACATACTTGCACCTTGTATGACATGGTATGAGATGACGCATGCAGTGATGTTCATTTTTTAAAAATGGGTTGCTGACCGACTGAAAAATTGCTCGAATACTCGCGTTGATTACAATTTGACATCGATATTGTATGCGATGTCATTTACCCATAGTTAACATGTAACATAGTAGGAAAAATATTTACATATGGTGCCAAGCTACGTAATTTGCATTTCAATGATTGATCGAAAATTTTCATCAACGAATACACTTACAGATCAACGACAGAGATAATTATTCGTTTTACACAAAAATAAAACGGAACACGTTCCAGAACACAGTGATCAGCATCGTGACGAAATTATCCTAATTTTCCACGAACAATTTTCCGATTTTCCAGATTTTTCAAACATATCTAGATAATAATAGAAGAATTTTTTCACTTGAAAATTATAGTGAATACTCCACCCTCCACTCCTCCAGTCATATTTTCACTCCTTCAGTGAGAATTTTTTACTCTTTTTTTTTTTTGGGGGGGGGGGTCCAAAAAAATCTCTATGAGGACAGACTTATCCCTCGAAATGTTCATTTTACATGATTTTGGACTTTTATATGACAGAAAAAAATCATTTCTCTATCAAACTAGACGTAGGTATTTAATGAATGGAAACGATTAAATAATTCTGAAAAAATCTTACACCAACAAGGTTGTCTCTCGAAGTGTCCCCCTCCAATTTAAATGGTATCGTGATTTCTAGAAAAATTGGGCTATGGTCTGAGCCTCGTTCGTAACTAGAATTTTTGCCACGTCATTCAAATTATTTGTTCAATTTTTAAGGAATTTTTGAAAATTCTGCAAAATTGACAATTTTTAGTCATTTGCACATACCTACCTACAATAAGTGAATAAGTGCATTCATTTAGTAAAAATGATGAAAATTAGCCTTCAGGTAAATCAATAACGACTCCCTCGCACTTTATTTTGCCAGCTTAATAATGCGATCGCCTCAATTTTTTTCCAAAAAAAAAAGTAAAAATAACAACAACTAATCAAACAAACAAACTGTCTAAACAGGTAACGAATTTTCTGCTGTCGAAATTAATTACCAATTCCTTTTATAAACATTTTAAAACTCTGAACGAATCAAAAATCGCAGTGGAGGCTCGCAAATTGTTCAAAATGGCGAAATTCGTTTGGAGTGGGGGCTCAGAAAAGATTCCAGCCATTTTTACATGTATGTACATATATCTATTCTCAAAATTTCTTTGCAAGAAAATAAGTAAGTATACTCGTATCTCAGCCGACAGAAAATTTTTTGAACCGGATTAAGAGTAATCGACAGAAGTCCAAAAACACGCTACCAGTATAAAATTTCAAGAGCTAAAATTCATTTTTGGTGAATTTAAAAAGAAATCAAATTCGGGCCAAAAATATGAGCAATTTTTACGCATCCAAATTAATTTATACACCTTTAATCCGGCATATGACAATAGGAGTGATTGCACCCCTCCCCCCGCTACCGATCCTCCGGGACAATTTTTTTTTAGAGGGGACATCCTAAGGAACATTTAAAAGCAAACTTGCCCAAAAAAAGTTGGCCTTACTTACAAAATGGCGGTCATTTTGATTGACGGGCCAGCCGAAATTGCAGATTTTGCGGTTCAACATAGGACTTGCACGAAATTTTTCAAACCTTACAAAGGTAGATCGAAAGATCATGCAAAAATTTATCACCTGTCAAAATTTCAAGTGCTAAAGTGCGTTTTTCGATTTTTTGTGAATTTTTGAAAATACAATTTAGGCCAAAAATGAAGGGAAAAAATCAAAATTTTACCAAAGTGACCACAGAGACTTCTTTGAAAATTATTGGAGCCTCCAGTAGATTTTTGAAACTTGAAATTTCCCCAAAATTTCATCAAACTGAGACGGAGAGTCGAAATTCATTCTGCAAACTAATTTCAATACGCTACGAAGTTAACTGCTGCTGGATTTCAAGTCGTTTTGGAGCCTCCAACGACTTTTTGAAAGGTTGTATGGCGTTTTTCTGGAAAATTGAAATTTCCTAAAAGTAGCTGGACGCTTCAAAACCATTTGAAACCACCATGTAGTCTGCGAAGTAAATTTCAGCTTGCCAACTCCATTTGATAAATTAATGTTGCGAGAATTTAAGTTTCAAAAATCTACTGGAGGCTCCAGCAATTTTCAAAATAGTCGCTGAAGGCTCTAAAATGACTTAAACCCACCTGAAGTCGTCTTCTGAGGGTGTTAAAATTTGAGTGTAGAGTAAATTTCAGCTTTCCATCTCCATTTTATGAAATTTTGTGAAAATTTAAAGTTTCAAAAATCTGCTGGAGGCATCAGGAATTTTCAAAAAGTCGCTGGAGGCTCCAAAACAACTTGAAATTCACCTGCAGTACTTCGTAGCGTATTGAAATTAGTTTTTAGAATAAATTTCAGCTTTACAACTCCAATTTGATGGAATTTTGTGGGAATTTCGAGTTTCAAAAATCTGCTGGAGGCTCCAGAACTACTCAAAACGGATTGAAACAGTTTCCAATCGACTTGGCATGTCGAAAATAGGGTATATCCCAAAATTCAGCTTTCTCGGTCAATTTGGTAAAATTGTGATTTTTCCCCTCATTTTTGGCCTAAATTGGATTTTCAAAAATTCACCAAAAATCGAAAAACGCACTTTAGCACTTGAAATTTTGACAGGTGATAAATCTTTGCATGATTTTTCGATCTACGTTTGTAAGGTTTGAAAAATTTCGTGCAAGTCCTATGTTGAACCGCAAAATCTGCGATTTCGGCTGACCCGTCAATCAAAATGACCGCCATTTTGTAAGTAAGGACAACTTTTTTTTGTGCAAGTTTGCTTTAAAATGTTCTTCAGGATGTCCTCTTTAAGAAAAAAGTTGTCCCGGAGGATCGGCGGGGGGGGGGGGTGCAATTACTCCTATTGTCATATGCCGGACTACTTCTAAAGATATTGAAAATTATGCTGCAAGCTGCAGAATTCTTCGAATGTGGAAATTCGGTTTGAGCGAAGTGATAGTGGTTTCAATAGCTGAAATTTTGGTTATGGAGCTCATTCTAAAACTTTTGCCCCTGTTCTAATTGGAGGTGTACACCTCGAGAAATTCCATCTTAACAGTAAATATACTGGAGGAATAATTCCAGCAATAGTCTAAATTGACTCTTGATGACGTAATCAACTTTTATAGGTACTCGTATCATTTTTAACAAGTTTTACGTAAGTTTTGCATTTTTATTAATCTTAATTATTAATTTCTTGTGAATTTTTACAATTTCGGGTGAATTTAATTTTCACGAAGTTATTATTTTAAAAAAATTAACTTTTTCTTGACTTTCAACTAAGTATTTAAATTCTACCACTGGACAAATTTTCTGACATTTTCAAGTAGTCCATGCTCGTATTTTGTTCAATTTCAGCAATATCTAATGGGATCTCTACTTTTTTGGTCTTCTTCCGGAACAATAAACTATTTTAATGCAAACATTTGCAAATTTCCTGTCGATCTCTAAAAGTTTTTTTTCATTTTTATTTTTTATTTTATATTTTATCGCTTTTCAAGTTACTATTCTTGAAATATTTCAAGTGGTTTTTGACTTTGCACTGCTAGTTTTATCAATTTTTTTCAATGTTTTGTTTATTTTTCAAATCATTCCAAGAATTTTTTACCTCATTTTCAATAAAGCGAATTCAGAATAATATACATATGTATAAAAAAGATTACGTATTTGGAGCCTGCGAGTAAATAAATTTTCATTTTATGAGACTTTTATTTGCAATCAAGCAGTCCGGTCGGACTGCCCGACAAGGTAGAGAAAAAAAAATATGACATAAAAAAAATGTTAAAAATACCAAAACGAAAAAACAAAACAGTCCGACCACTACTGCTTATATTCTGTGCACAACTATTCGGAGATTTTGACTCCGCCGCAATCGCGAACCAATTGACGTAGGGATTTGAAATTTTAATATATCATTAACCTCGCCGAGCTCTTCAATTTGAGCTATTAATGAACTTTGTACGATAAAAAATAGCGACAGTCTGCTGGTCTGAAGTTGGCGTTTTGAAGTAAATTTTTAGATCATATTTTCATTACTAATAATCGTCATCATCATATTATTGAATAAATATTTTGAAAATCTGATAGAAAAAGCACAATCTACGATAAATTTACCATAATTGTGCAAAATTTGAAGAAAATCGGTTGCTTCTGAGAAGCTGTAGGTCTGACAACGGAAATATGATGTGTATATTTTTGCAGTACGTAGAGACCGTAGAGTAAATTAAACAATGTAACAACAAATCACAGATTTTGACTCCGCCGCAATCGCTAACCAATTAACATAGGGGTTTGAAACTTTGATATATTATTAAGCTTTTCAAGCTCTTCAGTTTGAGCTATTAATGAACTTTGCATGATTAGAAATAGCGACATTTTGTTAGTCTGAAGTTGGCGTTTTGGAGTAATTTTTAAATCATATTTTCGTTACTAAACATCGTGACATCATATTTTTGAATAAATATTTTGTAAATCTGATGGAAAAAGCACAATCTGTGATAAATTTACTATAATTGTGCAATATTTGAAAAGAATTGGTTGCTTCTGAGAAGCTGTAGGTCTGACGACGGAATATGTATAGTGGTTGTATTTTGTATGTTTCTTACGGTTATTGCGAGTATGGTGAGTTGATACGAAGAGAGAGAAGGAAAAGAAAGGAGAAAGTGGTTTGGGCGAAGCCCAAGGGGGGGTGTGGGGGGGACGAAGTCCCCCCCAACGAACAGAAACAGTGATAACGATCATAAATTAGTGATAAGAAGTTGTTATTCCTTCGTGTTCGTGATAATCGTTATTTTAGTTGGTGACCGTGCGGCAGTATTATTAATGATCGATCAAGATAACACACATTTCTATGTTTCCGAAGCTTTGATTGTTGCCCTGAATCAAGTAAGTGATGAACATTTTTGAGTCTGAAGTGAAATTCTAATAATGCGATGATTTTCAGGGTAAATTCAACGAACAATGAAACGTAATATTGCTGATAGCTGCCAATCAAATCAACTGCTCTAAGAAAGTGATGATGACGAACAAGAAAACAATTAACTACGTATTTTGCTAGACAGTAATGTAACAAGTGATGATGAATTCGATCGTTCAAATCATAAAATGCACTTAGAATGAGTTATACATGATTTGATCAATCGTCAGATCTTTGTGTTAGTGATAATTTAAATACTTATGCCGAGCAGACTTCTGATTTGCGCTGATATCTAATCTATTCTATCACGAAGATGTTCCTTGCAATCTGAACTGCGATCTTCTCTCAAATCATAATTTTTATTTAATTGTTCCTGAAAGCGCAGCTGACTTTGTTGAAAACCTAGAAGTAATTTTTACCCTAATAAGTAAATGAATAAATCAGCAAATTAGATTTAGTAGTGTGATCGGTCACTGGTAGATAAATATGGTTAAAAGTAAATCAATAATTCTCTATTCATTTAGGTATACATTTTTTCATTTCTGCACACAGCTCAAGATGATGTTGAAAAGTGTACCATCGCAACACAAAGTAGATGTACCTACCTACACTGAAAACTTGTGAGAATTACATATACTTACTACAAGCCAATGCGAATTATGCCACACTCTGGGATCCGTACGTGAAATAAGTACCTACTACCTATGTTCCAAACAAGAGATCATTTTCCTTGGGTAAATCAACGCTGTTGAGTGTTGTTTAGTGTATCCTTACCAGATGTTACAATTAGAAGAAAATTTGCCGTAAATGTGTACAAATTAATTAATTGAAACGATGTTAATTCAATACAGAAATTATATTATCAGTGAAACGCCTAAATGTGTACGAATTAATAATCGTAATGACTTCAATTTACATACTTAATAGAAATAATAATCTCAACGAAGGTGTTTCAATACACGAAGAGGAACTAAACAAGAAATTCAAATTCAATATGTTGAAAATTAATTGATTTTTACTTTTTTAGTGACAATTTTGAATCAATAGTCTAGGTAGAAATTATATTCTCGATGAACTCCTAAATGTGTACAAATTAATAATCACAATGATTTCAATTTAACCCCATCGAAAGCGTTTTTTGACAGGAACTATTAGATGCGAAATTCAAATTTGGTGTATTATGAAATTGATGTGTAGTGATGTTTTTCATGTAATAAGTAGCGTAAGGATAATATAAGGCGACATATACGTACTTAGTACTTATGTATTACATATTTTGATACGTGTACTGCACTGCACTGATCTACCTGTGTTTACTTGTACTGTACTGTATACAAAATTCCTTGGAAAATTTCAACTTTAATAAACAATTGAAACACAATCAGCAATCTGATTTCAGTCGACGTATGGATGCAACTGTATTAGGTACATTGGTTTCTCCAAAACGTTCTAATTTGAATAGGGGAGCTAATGTATGCAGTAACAACGATAAGGTGTTATACTCAACTTGCCTATATGGTTACAGAAACGATAACTCATTTCATTCATACTTCTTGTTAGTCATTTTATCAAGTCACAGTTTGAATATTGAGATGGGTATCAATATCATTTCAATACTTACACTGTGAAAATTTTTCAATATAATTCCTTGATTGTTATACGAGTATGTATTATCTTCAATTTTTCTCTCTTCTCTTTTCCAAGTTTCAGTTAGGTACGTTAAAAAACAAATGATTTTTCCAAACAATATATGTAAAAACAGTCCTATGTTACAAAATTTGCAAGTTTTCTGATTTACCCCAGTGCACCTTACCTACCTACCTATCTATCTATATAGGTACAGAATGCATTCAGTCTTTTCTTTTGAAAAAAATTATGATATCATCTTTAAAAATGCTTCAAAAAAGCAAAAAATCCGTCAAGCTAGAGAAAAAATTCAATTAAAAAAAAAGGAATGATATCCCTAAAAAATGCTTTATAAAAGCGAAAAACCCATCCAGTTGAAGAAAGAAAAACAAACGTAGACTCCGCACAGTGAAATTTGGAAAAAAAATAATGATATCATTTCAAAAAAAGCTTCAAAAAAGCAACAAACCCGCCAAGCTAGAGAAAAAATTCAATTTGAAAAAAAGGAATTATATCCCAAAAAATGAATTTAAAGCAAAAAAAATCGCCCAGTTGAAAAAAACAAGTTCTCAAAAAAAAATTTGCTTAAAAAAATAAGTGATATAAAAAAATTGCCAAGGCTCATCAACAAATTTTCATCACTTTCACACAAGTTGTAAAATTTTTGAAAAACGTTCTTTGAAGTTATGAAATTTGAACTTAGTTTTACAAGTTCAACAATAAATTTTAAAACCGGGCCCACCTTGTCGGAACACTCAGCCCGGTTTTCAAATTTATTGTTGAACTTGTAAAACTAAGTTCAAATTTCATAACTTCAAAGAACGTTTTTCAAAAATTTTACAACTTGTGTGAAAGTGATGAAAATTTGTTGATGAGCCTTGGCAATTTTTTTATATCACTTATTTTTTTAAGCAAATTTTTTTTTGAGAACTTGTTTTTTTCAACTGGGCGATTTTTTTTGCTTTAAATTCATTTTTTGGGATATAATTCCTTTTTTTCAAATTGAATTTTTTCTCTAGCTTGGCGGGTTTGTTGCTTTTTTGAAGCTTTTTTTGAAATGATATTATATTTCATGAAATACCTGCAATTTAATTTCGGTTCACATTTTCTTTCCACGAAAAATCTTGAAAAAATCGCCTAAAATTTACATAAATTCATCACACATATCGTACCATTATGATAAGTTGCCTATCTGTAACTCGCAGGTAGTAAGTTAGGTATTCGGTTTTTAATCTCGTGTTTGTTTTATTTCGGTAAATTGGTCAAGCAGAGCTGTTGGAAAAAATAAACATTGTTTTGGAATGTACCTGTGACTTTTTTTCCTCATTATTAGGTATGAAGGTGTGAATAATTGTGGTTAACTGACCTTGAACTGTGACGAGCTAGTTTGGGGTACAAAGAGCATCATGCGTTCTTCGTGGAGTTATACTTTTTACACATGGAAATACTTTTACTCCAACTTGTGATGTAAGTACCTACCTTGTACCTTACCTACTCTTAGTAAATAATTTTTAAAGTACTGAAGAATGATAATTAAATTGTAAAATTTTAATTTACAATTAAAAATTATTCTCGTTTTTTTTTTTGTGCTTTTGAGCAAATAGTATGAATGTTTAATTAGAAAGATAACTTGCTGATTTCATCGTGAAGTGAAAAGAAACGAAGAAAATTTGGATGAAATAATTGCTGGGAACATTTTTTAATTTTCAATTAGCACAAAAAAGATTTTGAAAATACCTATGTGCATATACATCAATTGAAAGGGCCATAAAGACCGTGGATCCGAATTTATCGTAGGTGTCAAATTCCATTTGCACCCTTCTCAAAGTTTCCTTTAGAATTTGAACATCTACTGAACGTTCCAAAACGGTTCAAAACCATCATCAATCCACTAGGGAGGTCAAAAATAGGAGTTTGAGTTTTGGAATTGAAGATGGATACTATGCACTAGTCACAAAGTCAAATTGAACGTAATTTTTTTAATTTTACAGTTACTTTGGAGGGGGACTTGAACATTATGGATTCTTATTGTTTTTGTGCTGAAATTTTAAAGTAACTGAAATTTTTATTTCTGTTCAATTAAGTATGAAAAAAAAAGAGATAGAAACCCATTATACTATGGGGTATAATAATTACATTTAAGTTTCATAAATGAACACGATTTAATCGTCCACGTTCAACTTTCGTATATGTGTCACATTAATTACCAAAAAACAGCTATAGTCGGCCGAAAATTACAATTTTTCGGACGAAATAATGACATGTAGGTTGGCGTTTTGAGTTATTTATAAATTCAAGCTGGATTTTGTTGTAATCTTTCGATAAATTTAATGACGAGGGAAGGAACTTCCACCCTCATCGTCTACATTACTTGTTTAAATTTTACACAGATAGGTACCTACTTACCTTACTTAATTAATTTTACAGGTAGGTATATAATTTAAGAAAGCATATATTTTTGATGTCCACTTAAACACAAAGTACTTACCCTACCCAATCATGCAAAAAATTTACTAGTAGAGCTAGAGGCAACTAATTACGAAAACATTCTTTGCATATTAGTCTTTCACTCGTTGATTTTAAAATAATAGATAGGCTATCTAAATGAAAACATAGCACGTAGATTATTGTTACATTTATCTTACTTATAGGATCTTCAATTCTTCAGCTTGCGTCAATACATACCTTTAAGTGATAAAGCTTGAATAATATAAACATTTAAAGGATGGAGCGACTGCGTCGGTACGTGAGTATAATGAAAATATCCTAAGTAAGTATTCGTACCCAGCTAATTGAATAAGTCAATACTTTTCTTTTCCGTTTCGATATTTGGACACGTGCGTCATCCTTTTGACTTTTCGAGCACCGCGTAGTCATGTGGAAAAATATTGTTTTCGTCGTAAAAATCCATACAGAGATTTCGACGATTATACACGTTTCAAGTACCTATTAGAAGGCCATCATCGTTTCCTTTAGAATACATGTATGTAAGGTGAGGTAAGATTGCGAAGAGCCTGAAAAAGTTTCGATTCGGAAAAAAAACTGTATGAAGAAGTGCTGAGCATGTTTCAAAACATCAAAGGAGCTCTTTTTGAGGAAAATATATTTCAAACATCAAAGCTTATGTTAGTTGACTTCAAATTTTGATACCTATGTACTTCTTAATCTCATTCGGTGGGTTGTACTGCTGAGTGAATTTCTCGGTAGAACTTCACCCATAGGCGAAAAAATTCTTTTAGTAGTATTACTCTTATACGTTCAAAACTGACCCGATGATCTATCCATCCTTATGGATTTCTGCATATAAAACGTTAGCTTAAAATTAACAGAACGAGATAATAGACCTATAGTTTGTTTGGTACGTGACTTTATACACGTGTTTAATGGATTTTCGATACACTAAGCCTATACAATGATTAGGATCTATTCTAGTTCGCCATAGGTAACTGACCAACCGGAGCACCGCGCTACAAGCAACAAAAACCATATTTTTATCCGGTTTTTTAACTTTTTTTTCTAAAAAGCCTAATCTATTTTTCTTATTTTTAGACGCTCAGTTAACCGGTTCGTTGCATACATGCACGTAGATATTAAAACTAGCGTGATGGTGGGCTGTAAATGCATTTAAATTATTAAATTCGATACGTATATTTCAAGTGTCACATTTATTTTGAAAATGTCCACAGTGAAATTTATCAAAAGATAGAACAAGATAGGATTTCCACCTGCTAGAATTAAAATACCGTAATCTAAAGGCGAATTCGAGAATAGACACTCGGTTAATTCGTTCTGAGCGCATGAAAAAAATAAGAATCAATTTTCAGCAAACTACTGAATTATTATTGCGATACTCTTGTGCGAAGAATTTTAATCGCTGTCAATAATTAATCTATCGATTGGTTTCTCAATGTCGATCCTTGAAATTCCAATATTTTTTACTGAGTTCCTCGCAAACCAATCGTGAAGTTTTTTTGAAGTCATCCAAATTGAAAGTATATAGGCTCGTTTTTATTTTAGCATACTTAGATAGGTGTATAAAAAGTACATACAATCTTGGAGTGGTTCCAATGATGCATACAATTTTTGAAGCGAATAGGTACATTTGATATGATATAACACAATTTTACCAATAATTCGCAATCATTAGCATTTATTTGCCTTCGAGTCATCATTAATCTGTCATTCAAATGTTATGAATAATGCATTATAACGGTTTTTTTGGAGCAATGGAAGATTCCTGTAACGTAGATATCTAATTCAAAGTATTGCAGAACATTCAACCTAGGTAAATATATTCGGAACCTCCAGCAAAAATTTCAAATGCTGAAATTCATTTTTTGATACCTATTTGTCTTTTGAGAATTTTTGAACATTTAAATTTGGCTTATTTCTTATGAAAAAAATTGATCAAATGTCCATAAAAAGCTGAAATTTGGTTTGTAACGTATTCTCGACCTCCCGAGTGAATTATCTAGTGAATGGTTTCGAATCATTCTGGAGCATTAAGCAAATTTTTGTATTCTTCATATTTTCGAAAAAATGCTGAAAATAGCGTGAAAATAAAATTCAACGCCTATAAGTGAATTTGAATTACCAGCAACACTTGGCCAAATTTCAGCAAAAATTTCATAAAATTTGAAAAAAAAAACTTAAAAAATTGTATGAAAATATTAAAATATCAATTACCTACATTTTTAAAAAGCATTAAAATCATTTCAGACAATCAAAAATCATTGACGAAATTCCATTGAATTTTGGAAGAATTTTTTTTTGGGTGTTTGTAATTACTTGATTATTACACCCGTCGTATGAGATTTAAATCGAGTTGGTAAGGTAAAGTTTTTTAATTAGGTCTAAGAATTTTTTAATTTCGGAAGGGTCGTCTGGTATGAATAGGGATCTTTCAATTGCATAGAAATCGTTAACATGGTTACACAACTGCACATCTACCAATTAATTTTTACCTCTTCGTTCCCTGTAGTGTTCAGTTTTTAATGAAATTGAAAATCTGTAAAAATTTTGCCTATGTTGCATCAAAGAAAAAGTTAGATTGGTAAGTAATTTTGAATTAAAATCCAGGAATTTTTCAACTTGGAAATTTTTTGATATTTTTTCAAATTTTTTGAAATAGATTAGAGTGATTGAGAAGAAGATGAAGGCAAGTATTTTGATACCTACATTTTTTCAACTTTGAGTGACGATAGGCAATTTTTGGTGGAAAAAATTAAAATACAAAATGAGCAGAATACTAAAAAGAATGTAAGTATCAGAAAAATCAAAATAAGCATTTTAAAAAGCACAGCCATCGCGTGTTATAGTTGTCCTGAAACTTCTCAAAGAAATTCTCGAGAAATGAGAGGGAGGATGAAATCTGAAGAATACTCGTACTTCCGAATTGAATTTTCAAAAGTCCATTTTTTAGAAAGTTGTAAGTAAAAAAAATCACGTTGGCGAAAGAATAGCGATGAAGAAGGAAAGCTTAATCAGATGTCCAAATAAATTTCAAAAGTAAATCGAGGATATTTCAATTTTTCTGGAAGCTCTGGATAGATTGAGAATGATTAAATTTAGGGTTCTGTGTTGAGTGACCGATATTAGCGAGTGGGGAAAAAACAAATTTTCATTAATTCGGCTACATCTTATGGATATAACGACTTTTAGAACTCAGATGTCCGCAAATTCATCAAAAATAAAAAATTAAAAACATCCTGGACATCGGAAGGTCCTATCTTTTCAGAAATTCAATTTTTCTTAAAACCCTAGCTGGACATTTCAAGTGTTTCCCAGATGAGTAAACCAGTCACCGCATCCACACAAACTAGACTTCAGAACAATGCTTAATTGAGTTCCAAAAAATACGAAGTCCATCAACACAAACTCCAAGTCAACTCAACTACGTATTCAATTGTCTTCAAGGTTTTGTGTGTTTGGTGCAAGTTCAGTGCCACACGTATCCAGCAAAAATACTCGAATAGCCGAATGGGTACATACATACAAAACGATCGCAGATTCTATCGCCTCATTAACTTCCAGTTTCAAATTTTCATGTACCAACATCATGTAGGGCATGCTTAATTGCTTAAGTATGCGAAACTGAACAAAAAATTTTTTTTACATCTACGCCTAAAACAAAACCAGGAAATTTGGCTATAAAATTACTCGAGGAAATATTTTTTTTTCGTTGTTTGCAAAGCAACTTGCCGCAAAACATCTCGTTTACACATCTTTAACCTTAATCACGAAATCGTGTTTTGGAGAAATATCTTAAGTGCTTTTTGTGTTCAGAAGTTGTGTTTTTTTTCTACATGTACAAAATGGTACATATTTGTTAAATACATTTTTTAATGCTATAAAATAATAATAGGCATAGACGCGAGTATACTCGTACCTATCTAAATAAATTTGTAAACTTTGAGCCACGTTGGTTGAAAATTTTTTAGATTTTCTTATTCAGGATAATGGCGTAAAAAGCGAAATAAAAAATGAAAAAAAAATATTAATTGTTTTACGAATAATTAAAATCATCCGCAGTAGGTTGAAAAAAGCGCAAGGTGAACTACACAGTCGAAATATTTTCATCATAAATACTCGATGAGTCTAAATAATTTTTTTTTTCTTAATTACGATGTTCGAATCTCCACGTGTGATACAAATTCAACGTAAGGGCAAGCTTGAAAACGTATAAGATCTTCAACGAATCTGGCGGGAAAAAAGTGAAGTAGACTCGTAGTGAGATGAAACAGCTGAAGTACCTACCTACCGTAATATCTACATAGTCAAGATTGCAATCATTTCCACGAAGTTATGTAAGTTATCAAAAAAATACAAGAGAGCGAGAAGCTTAAAAAATATACCTATAGATGCTCGATGCTTAATCCAGCTAATCGAGCAAACGATAATAATTTCATTGGTGAAATAATTTCTGAATGAGAACAGGCTTTAAAATTAACTCCATTAAACTACCTACCTATTATTTCTCAAGTTTTTGAACGTGTTCGAAGTAGGTACACGCTGATGCTGCACATGCGCGTGTCACGCCACTGTATAAAAGAAATAAATCTCAGGTTTTGAAAATTTTTGAATTAAAAAGGCAAATTAATATTCAAGCCACACGCGGGCAACAGATTATGACGTTGATATGGGATTTCAGCGCGCAGAACTAGTTATTCGGCATTAAATATAAAAAAGACGTAGCGGCGGAGCTGCTAATTTTTGGAATCAGTTTGGCCGAAACCCGAAACGTTCGCATTACAAGGTCATGCGAACGATTATCGCATTTCTGCGCGGAATCATAAGAAATACCTATCTAGCAATCGATGGCTTATAGGTACTTACAATTAATACATATTAAGGATGTTGTAATGTGAAAAGGTGCAAGATATTTGCGGTGTGTCGATTGACGTCATTAATTTGAATATTTTTTACAAACGCGGAATTATCAATACACAGAAGCCTACTCGTACATGTGTTTTATAACCTCGTCTGCTCGCGATCAGATGTGCGAATTTCATATTAATTATAACAAACAGGAATGAGGGCATTTTTGTGAGGTCAATAAATTTTTTCGCGGAATTTTTTAGTAACGCCTTCTGGAAGAAATTGATAATTGTAATAAAGAGTCAATTCAATCTATCAAGGAACCTTCTGAGGTGTCCGTTTCAGATGGCCTGAAATATCATAATCAATGTTTCAGCTTCGCAAATTGATTTTTGCAATTTTTGACGAATTTTTGAAAATCAGAAATCAAACATTTTAGGCGATTTAAGTTCGTAATTTGAAAAAAAATGTTAGGGTGGATCGCCAAAAAAAAGTCAGCGGATGCTTACCAAATTCAGCAGAGACCTCTATTTTGAGTTGAATATTACTCAGAAGAAATTTCAGCTCTGGATGTGCCCCTGCAAGGGAACTGATCCGGTCCCTCAAAGTTTTTTCGCTCTTGTCGCTTCCCAACCATTTTTGGGGAAAATGGTCCTGTTTCAAATGAAAGTAATTGAGGTTCAGCGTCAACCTATGTTATTTACCGTCAAAATCCAAGACCTTTTTTAAGGCTCTATGAACAGTTGAAAATTTGAAAATCACTTACTTTTTGAGAATATTCTCTTCGAAAATGTTGCATTAATTTAGTAAAACATATTGTATTGAAGTAGGTAATATCATTCCTGAAACTAAGAAAAAATTTTGGAACGCAATGGTACCAATTTTTCCCCAACTGCTAATTTTAAAATAAAGGGAAAATTTTGCAAGTTATTAGATATTTTTTCGATTTTTTGAAATTGGCAGCAATGTCAAAAAATTTGGTACCACTGAGTTCCAAAATATTTTCTCACTATAAGGGATAATACTTATCTTTCAATTATTTTGGCTAAATTAATGTGAAATATTTTCGAATAAACATTTTTTAAAACACAAATTTTTCTAAAAATAATAGTCCGGCATATGACAATAGGAGTAATGGCACCCCCCCTCGCCGATCGTCCGGGACAACTTTTTTCTTAAAGGAGACATCCTAAGGAACATTTTAAAGCAAACTTGCCCGAAAAAAAGTTGGCCTTACTTACAAAATGGCGGCCATTTTGATTGACAGGTCAGCCGAAATCGCAGATTTTGCGTTTCAACATAGGACTTGCACGAAATTTTTCAAACCTTACAAAGGTAGATCAAAAGATCATGCAAAAATTTATCGCCTGTCAAAATTTCAAGTGCTTAAGTGCGTTTTTCGATTTTTGGTGAATTTTTGAAAATACAATTTAGGCCAAAAATGAGGGAAAAAATCAAAATTTTACCAAATTGACCAAGAAAGCTGAAATTTGGGATATACTCTATATTCGACATGCCAAATCGATTGAAAACAGTTTCAACCCGTTTCGAGCAGTTCTGGAGCCTCCAGCAGATTTTTGAAATTCAAAATTCCCACAAAATTTCATCAAATAGGAGTTGTAAAGCTGAAATCTATTCTAAAAACTAATTTCAATACGCTACGAAGTACTGCGGGCGAATTTCAAGTCGTTTTGGAGCCTCCAACGACTTTTTGAAAATTCCTAAAGCCTCCAGCAGATTTTTGAAGCTTTAAATTTTCACAAAATTTCATCAAATGGAGATGGAAAGCTGAAATTTACTCTACATTCCAACTTTAACAACCTCTGAAGACGACTTCAGGTGGGTTCAAGTCATTATGGTGTTTTTTGGGAAAATTGAAATTTCTTAAAAGTAGCTGAAAGCTTCAAAACCATTTGAAACCACCATGTAATCTGCGAAGCAAATTTCAGCTTGTCAACTCCATTTGATAAATTAATGTTGCGGGAATTTCAAGTTTCAAAAATTTGCTGGAGGCTTCAGGAATTTTCAAAAAGTCGTTGGAGGCTCCAAAACGACTTGAAATTTGCCTGCAGCACTTCGTAGCGTATTGAAATTAGTTTTTAGAATAAATTTCAGCTTTACAACTCCAATTTGATGGAATTTTGAATTTCAAAAATCTACTGGAGGCTCCAGAACTGCTCGAAACGGGTTGAAACTGTTTTCAATCGATTTGGCATGTCGAAAATGGAGTATATCCCAAATTTCAGCTTTCTTGGTTAATTTGGTAAAATTTTGATTTTTTCCCTCATTTTTGGCCTAAATTGGATTTTCAAAAATTCACCAAAAATCGAAAAACTCACTTAAGCACTTGAAATTTTGACAGGCGATAAATTTTTGCATGATATTTCAATCTATTTTTGTAAGGTTTGAAAAATTTCGTGCAAGTCCTATGAATTTAAACGCAAAATCTGCGATGTCGGCTGACCTGTCAATCAAAATGGCCGCCATTTTGTAAGTAAGGCCAGCTTTTTTTGGGAAAGTTTGCTTTAAAATGTTCCTTAGGATGTCCCCTTTAAGAAAAAAGTTGTCCCGGTGGATCGGCGGGGGGGGGGGGGTGCAATTACTCTTATTGTCATATGCCGGACTATAAGTGATTTGCTAATTTTTTAACCACTCGGTAGAACCCTAAAAGTGGTCTTAAATTTTGCCTGCTGCATCATAGATCGACGTCAAATCCCAAATACTTTCATTTTTGAGACTGGGCCATTTTTCTTAACATAGGTTAGGTAGCAACAGGAGCGGAAAACCCGCGATTTTTTCGAGAATGTCTCTTTTTGAGGGCCCATTTCTTCCTTCTAGGGCATCCCCGAATCTAAAAATTTTTCTGAATACTCAACTTCCATCTCAAAATGAAGATCTTTACTGAATTTGGTCAATATCTCCGTCTCTTGTTATTTGGCGATCCAGCACCATTTATTCAGTGAAAATGATAGAATTGATCCTGAAACATCAACTATATCTTCGGTTTATCTATAACGAATTTATCCGCATTTGGACCGATTTCCAGGAGGAGACCTTAGTGGGATTTTTTATTAGGTACTTTGAAAAAAAATACACGCTTATTTTCGCTTACGTTTAAATTACAGCCAATCAACTTTAAAGGCTCAATTTTGAGACAAGTACGGATTAACATAAGATAGGTACGTAATTTTTGGACAATTTTTGAAAATTCAAATCGTCACTGGATTCTCAACGTTCCATTTTAGGGGCTGAAATTTTTTACGAGGTAAACTACAACTCTTCATCCATACTATGTGATAAGAAGAATGAGCAAAATGGGTGACTGGATGACCAAGACATTCCCTTGTTAGGTTGGGTACTTAAGGTTACCTACATTGAAAAATTCAGTTGTGGATGTCATTTTTGAGTAAACCAAATATGAAAGAAATAAACTATACCTAACTCTAAAAAACTCCTTTTTTTTTGAATACGCGAATGTAAAGACCAATCCTGTAGAAATAAATTAAAATTAGAACTTAGCTGGGCTGACTGAATTTGTTAATTTACTGCCATGTTTCGTCGCTGACTGGCAATTTCAGCAAATTCTTGTGCGATTTTTTTATCTACCTGCATCATACGAATATTACCTACAAAAATATACATTCACATGGAAATCTATATGTTAAGTAGACCAATATACTGCATATATCTACCAAGTACCCACGGAAGGACAGTACACCTGGTTTTGGGAATGTTTTCATTTTAGAAGCACGTACCTATTTATTTGATTGCTAAAACTGTTAAATTATAATGTACCGCCAAAATCACGGAACAATTGGAAATTCAATTCATACCTCATCGCGAACTTGATAACCCTGAATTATTGCTCGTGTACGATATAAAGTGTTGATGTTCTTTTTGATTTAAAAATTTACACGTCTATATTTTGTCTACTGGTACCTGTAATTTAGAGTAAAATGTGTGAAAAAATGGGTTGCTTTATAGTGATAGACACCTAATATCTATGCTTCCTCTTGAAAACCCGTTACCAGCTATTATTACGATCATGCACACGAAGGTGCCTAAATCTATAGAGAAATATAAACAAAACCGAACTCTTGCCATGTGAGGAAGTTTGAATCTGGTCAGGTGCTCGCTTCGTAGGTTATGAAAAAATTTCTATTCTTGCAACCACCAGCCTGCTGAGAGAAGAGGCAGTGTAACGTGTCGTGAAATGTAAGTGATCAAATCGAATGTATCTACATTTATGATAGGTAGGTAATGAGTAGTCAGGACATAACTTATAGAATCTTAAACAATTCGCCTTTAGAATAATAAAGGTTGTTTACTACTTCTACGACTAATGTGCTATATGTCTTCGTCTGCAAAAGTTGGCTTAGATTAAATCATTTCTTATTTTTATTTATTTTTTCTGATTGTACAACGAATGGAGGTTACAAGAATAATTACGAAAGAAGACTGAAGATACGATACCACAATATGTCATGTTAACGAATTGCGAAAATTCTGTGAGAAATGCAGTAAAAATTAAATAAACTTGATGCCATTATTGTAATGTTTAGAAGTCAGCTCGGTACCAACTTATATTAATTATTTTTAACTTGGGTGCCTCATTATTAACGCGTTTTGAGTAGGTAATCGAGCGAGGTGAGAATTTTTTTTTGAGTGGGCACTCGGGCAGGTTGTTGATCTTTTTTTTTTGGAATGTGGTAGAGGGATAAATCGAATAATATTTTTGTTGGGTTTTCCTCTAGTCATCCATTAATAGGAAAAATATTACTCGGGAAGGTATACGACACCATTAGCACTTCTTCGTAAACTTTTACCGCATCCTCATCCCCAGCCCAGTTACTTGCATCTTTTGCATACCCCCTTTATTTTCAGATGATTCACAAATACACGTAGGTATCTACATAGGTAACTTGATAATATGTAAACATTTCGATGAAAACACTTATTCATAGGAAGTCTAAAAGTAGCAGGATAGGTTATAGAGGTACTAAATTTAATACGACTGTATCAAGTTTATGCGGAGTGATTGCGGTGGGCGAACATAAAGATATTTTCATTTTTTTTTTTCAAGACATTCGTCAATGTGACCCTAACAATCGCTAAGAATAATGTTTACTTCGCCTTAATGGAGACGAACATATAGTAAATACGAGTTCAGTCAGAAATACTACTTCTATAATACCTCTAGTAAGTAAACATTGACAAAATAAAAATTATCGTAGGTTCATATTAGGTACCTATGTATCTACCGCTCGAAGATTCGAGTGAGGTGCATCAGCATAACATGTTCACATCAGATTAAACATTAAGTAGTAGGTAGCCGGGTAGTTGTGAAGCATAATATACAAAATAATGTGATTCAATATCCAGCCACCAAAAGACGTTGGACGTTAATCATTCAAATATTTAACCGCAGGTGTGTGCATCGCGGTAATTATGTTTCCTTGACTGTGACCGTGGGAAATCATGGAGCCAATACAGACTGCTAGGTACGTGACCCATGAGACAAACTTACGTCTAGATAAAAAATCGATTTTTTTCATCAGTTATGGCTCGAATTTTGTGATTTTTTGGACAGTTTTTGTGTAGCTAATTCTCAAAAAAAAAAATTAACCTACGAATGGCTATATTTTAATCTCGACTAAAAATACTCACGACTCACGTAAAAACAAAATTGCTAAAATTCACTTTATTCCGTGATTTCAACCCATGAAAAAAATCGAAATTTTAAAAATTGAGGTGAAAATTGGAAAACTTTCTCAATGTAGTTACTTAAGTATTTGAATTTTTGACCATCCAAACCGTTGATGGTTTTGAGAAATTGTGTTCCTTTCTTCGTCGATTTTTGGGATTCCCATTTCTAGAAAAATATTACCTCAAAAAGAGCTGAAATGAAAGTCTACTTGCATATAAGCTCGGATCACCTATCGTTGTGACTTTCTCATTCAACATCTGTCCCTGCCAGTTTGATTTCAAAATTTTTTTCGGAGATGCTTTACGAAAAAATGAATTTTCAGAATCGAAAGAATGCGATAGGACAGTTGAAAACTATCACCGTGAGTCATACACGTGTAAAATTTGAGTTTTAGCCAATTGTACGTCAATGCATTCTTGAGTGGTATTTTTTTTTAAGGTGACTTAAGAAAGAGCTGTTTTTGAAAATTTACACCCAAATCAATCAAGAAGATTACCTATTCACAATAACCGTTTATTCAGACTTATCCATTGTGAATTTGGTTTTTGTCCTTTCTATGGCAATTCATTTGAAGCTGGAAAATTTAATAATCTACTGGAGGCTCAGAAATGACTCCAAACCTTTTCCATATGAAAAGTACATAAACCGCGAAGTTCGTGAAAAATGCAACAAATAAAATTCAACTTCTAAAAATTTGCATGCAGGGGAAGTACTTCAACTGTCAGAAAGTGAATTTTTGGAAATCAAAGATCTAAAAATGCAATACAATCAACATTTTACCAAATTAACCTAGAAAGCTGAAATTTGTTATGCATCCTATTTTTGATCCTCCAAATCGACTAGAATTAGTTTGGAATTGTGTTGAACAGTTCATGGAACTTCCAGCAGATTTTTGTAGGTAGGTAAATTGAGATTTCCACAACCACAAAATTTTACCAAATCAAGTAGAGAAAACTGAAATTTCTCCTGAATTCTAAAACATTAGAGTAAGGTATAAAGTTAATTTTACCTTTCAAACTTCGGTAACATTTAATGGAAATTTAAACTTTTAAAAATCCAGACTGGAGGCTCCAGAACTGCTCAAAACATTTCAAAATAATTTCCAGACGATTTCGAATGGTTCAAAATAATATACCTACATTTCAAATTTCACCTTTCTACGTCAATTTGTTAAAATTTTGATTTTTTTTCATTTTTGTCCTAGATTTTTAAAAATTTACAAAAAGTCAAAAAAATGCACTCGAGTACCTAAAATTTTGACTGGTGATGTGATTTTGAGTGCTTTTTTGATTCAACTATGACTGGTTCAAAAATTTTTCGGCCCTTTGTGATACCTCTCTCAAGGGTGCTCGATGAGAATGTGTGTAAATCCACATTATTTTACTGGAATATATTTCTGTACTTCCCTCAGTAGGTACCTTAAATTTGCCTTCGAATGCCTCTTCGACATACATAGAAAAAGCTCCTAATTTGCCAATTTATAATGGTTTTTCGGTAGCATTGGAAAAAAAATTCAAATTCAGGGGCATCATAATCGAACGTTCTAAAAATCAATAATTTTGCATTTTCCGAATTGAGAACAAGGTGGAAAAGCGAATAGATTCATAATTCACGATAATCACTACCTATAACTTGACAGAATAACGGTCAATAGACGAACAGACGTTGAATGAAGAAAAAGAAGCGATTCCCATAATTATAGAAATGTACCTAAAATTATGGGAACCGCGACGTCGTCGTTATACCTACTCTATGAATAGAATAACTGTCAAAAATATGTAGGTATGTGTACAACAAGAATACCTGAAATTCACTTTTCAATTAGAATCAGTAGGTTTTCATGATTTTAACTAATTACCCCAATCAACGTCGTCCCTTTCCTCTACCTTTGTTCCAAAAATAAATAAAAAAATAATCGAGTAAAGTCATCAGGTACTCGTACATACATAGAAGAAACAAATTTCGAGAGGAAACAGAGAGAGTGTGTACGGAATGCCAGTGAACTTGAAACTAGTTTAAATACGTTTAACGATGGTGTGTCCAGTTTAGTCTCTTCTTCGGTGTGTAGAAAACGCGAAGTACATAATTCTTTCTATGTAGCGTGAACAGGTTCGCCGTTGTTGTTAACTTTACTTCTGTGCTCGCATTTAGGTCACCGATCATCTTTATCTCGGCCATTTCACTTACCTTCCGCAATCAGGTGAGATTTTTTACAGTTTTTCCAATTTTTTTGTAAAAAAAATGACCAATATTTTGTTATTGTTCGCGAGTTCACCGAGTGTTGGGTGTTTGGTACCTGAAAGATAAGTACCTATATTTGATTTTGATGTCGACGCATGTCATCCAATAAAATGCTTGTTTTCATTTTCTTTTTGTTCATTTTTTTTTTTTTTTTTTGAGAGAGAGAATATTGCTTATTTTATTAAATAATTAGAAGTTCTATGAGGTTGAAATGAACTAGCGTGGTAAATTTCCCGGTTCTTAATTTTTTTTTTTTTTTTTTTTTTTTGTTTACCTACCTACTATGATTTTTGCTTCTTTAAACTGTTATTTTCATCTCCCCAACAAGCAGAAAAATTTTTAAAATCGACGAAGCTAGATCGAAAAAGCATGCAAAAATATACTACCAGCTAAATTTCAGGCGGCAAAGTACATTTTTCGACCTTTGGTAAACTTTTGAAAATCAAATTAGAGCAAAGTTGAAATGATAAATACTCTACTCTAGACCCACCAAATCGATTGGGAATTGATTACGGTCATTTTGAGTACTTCTGGAGTCTCTAGCAGCATTTTGGAAATTCCAGTTTTTCCAAAAACGCCCTACAATCTGACCAAATTGACTTCAGCACGTACCTAAGTATGATCTCCGGTGGTGCTTGTTAGTGACCCACACTTGCCATTTTTTCAAAATCGGCATCTGCCAGTTCAAAACCATTTTTTGTCCAGCAATTTTATAATTGAAAATTAGAAAAATTTACTGTGCCTGCGCTGTTTAACATAAAAAGCTGAAATTCAGTGTACTTTTGATATAACGAGTCGTATGCAGGTGGTTTCAAACCGTTTTGCAGGGTGCAGTGATTTTTTGTAAATTTCAGCTTTCAATTATAAAATTGCTGGACGAAAATATGGTTGCGAGCAGTTAATTCGGATGGATTCGAAGGCGTTTCTTTGGAAACTGGAATTTTCAAAATTCTGCTGAAGTCTCTAAAATGGTTTGAAAGCATCGCCAGTCAACTCAGCACGTTGAAATTGGGGTGCAGTGTGAATTTCAGCTTTCCATCTTTGTTTTCTGAAATTAATTGGAAATTTCGAGTACCAAAAATCTGCTGGAGACTCCAGAATTTTTCAAAATGGCTGGAAACCGCGTTTCCAATCGATTGGCTAGATCTTGAGTAGGGTATTTATGCCAAATTTCATCTTTCCAAGTCAAATAAGTAAAATTTTGAATTTTTCCCATTTTGGGTCAAAATTGTGATTTTTAGAAATTCACCAAAGGTCGAATAAGTAATGCACTTCAGCGTTTGAAATTTTGACTGGTGGTATACTTTTGCATGCTCTTTCAATCTAGCACTGTCAAGTTCAAAAATGTTTGGAATGCCTCCCTTGTTAGCATTGATAATGGCACATTTAAGAACCTTCCTATAGTACATAGGTAGCTACATAATACTCTATTGAAAATTCTCTACCATAATCTCATAATGAGTCATGTTTGCAATCAACTTAATTT
This sequence comes from Planococcus citri, assembly GCF_950023065.1. Classification (NCBI taxonomy): domain Eukaryota; kingdom Metazoa; phylum Arthropoda; class Insecta; order Hemiptera; family Pseudococcidae; genus Planococcus; species Planococcus citri. The sequence goes on along the minus strand of NC_088678.1, from coordinate 1,511,732 downwards.
TATAGTGAACGATAATTAAAATATGGCTTACCTACGTATACGTGAACTGTGCTTGGAAATATGATGAGCCATTAAATGAAATTGAAAAATTTTATGATGGAAAATACACGCTAATTTATTTATGGTCACACCCTTGTCCTGTCGTTTCAAGTGTCATCACTTGACATAAATTGAGTTGTATTTTAATTTTCAATCTGGTATTAAGTATCAATTTTAATTTCAGGAATTGAAAATATTTCAAAATGGGTTTCACATTGAAGTCATGCTTCATAAGCTTATTCATCACAGTTCACCTTGCAATGGGCCAACAAAAATCTCAGAGGGAATTGAGTAAGTAATTTTACTTTTTAATTTCGCTTTTTCAAATAATTAGTATGTACTATACCTACCAAAGATTGATCTAATTTAAGATACTCGTAAGTGGCTTTTTCTTGAGAAGTGGACAAAACTCATGTAGATGGAAATGAAGGCAAAGACAACAAACTAATCTGACTGAATAATAAGTAGGAGTATAATGCAGTTGAGATATAGAGTTAAAATGGAATTGCGATCAGATGAAGTATGTAGGTATCATCATCTTTCTCATAAGCTTCTAGAACCGCTATTGTAATGTGAAAATTAAACCGGTTCCCTGATTAAAACATTTTGCCAAATCAAAGTGCCGCCGCTGCTTTCCGCATAACTGTAATTAGTAATGATATCTTTATAGACAATTTACTTTCACTTCCTGAGAAGTACCAAGAGTGGCCACAATTAGAAAAGTTATTTTCTTATAGTATTTCATTGCACATATGATACAAATAAACTGCTGGTAGCGTGATTAAAGCACCATTATATGTACTTACTTAATCGTAATTTTTGTATTGTTTGTAGGTCAAATTATACTCACTTGTCATAAAAATGATCCAAAATTGAACGAATGTCTGACTCATTCAGCTAATCACTTGGCAACTCAATTCAGACGAGGTAAGTAAGCAGTTTTTTGCAGTAAATTTTTATTTTATTTTTTTACCAACCAAAGAATGGAATGGCTGGAGCAAATGTTCTCTGTAAAAAAAAAATTGAAAAACTGAACAGTGAACAGACTAACTTACATCTGTGTTCCTCAGACCAGTTTGAAAATAGCATTAGCTATATGATGATTAGATGTATGCACTCAATTTACACATCAGTAATAATGTCAATAGAGCATAAGCCAACATTGATAGGTACCTACCTATTTATTTCAAGATTCCAGACAGAATTTTATGTTATATAATACATAATGAGGATGTCGTTGAAAAATTCATGCTAATTAACCGTTCAACATTATGCAAAAATGATTGCAGCAAAAGCAGAAATGAGTGGGTAGGTATAAACTACGATGTAAAGTTCACAAAATTGAAAAGTTCATCCTGCAAAACATTTGATAATGTTAATCATGATACACATGGCTTTCAACTCCAATGCTCTTTGGGTATCATTGTACATACTGTGACTCAATTCTAAAAGAAACAAAACCCAATTCCCGTTATACTGATAAGGTTACATGCTCTTCAACTTGGAATCATTGAAGAACCAAATAGATTCTAGCAGTACCTTACCTAGCTACCTAGTTTCTCATTAACAAATTATGTGTTATGAAACTACAAGTATAATCTTACTCTTGATAAACAGGTCTAAAGGTGTTGTGGGGGAAAGGTCTCTGAAGCTTCTCTAATAATGATGCTGTCACTGTTCAGTTTGTAATAAGTTCATTACCGGGTACTCATAACTGTATAGGAATAATACATTGTCCTATTCAAATGTCTATACAGGTATTCCAGAATTAGGAATTGGTGATGTTGAACCTGTAACAATTGATGAAATTCATTTATCTCTCGGATCTGGACCAAATGGATACAGAGCAACTTTCAGAGATATTGAAGCCTATGGCGTTAGTAATTTAACAGTTAATTCTGTCAGGTAAATATTATCTATAAATTTGTGTGTGGTTGCCATCATACTGTTTTTTCCTACTTCTCAATGTGGTGATAGTTGTCATCTCAAAAAAGTCCATAAAATACCATTTCAAATAAATTGAATAAGTATATTTTTTCCAAAGTTTATCTATTATAGATACCTCATGTGAGTAAATTTTTAAAAATGCCCGAAATTGAAGAAATAAATAAGCCTTAAAAAAACAACTTTCTCATGAAAATTGAGAGGGTATTTGTAGGTACCTATACCTATCTACTTTTATAAATTCCATTTTCAGTTTTTGAGAAAAGTGCATACTCTGAGCCAAATTACCCTGATTTTCACTCTTTTTGCAATGATTTAACTAAATCTTGAATGTCCCTAGATGTATCACAATGTTTTTTCTTCTTTTTTTTTTGTGTGTTTATGTGTCATTTTAATTCATTTTCAACATGTTTTCATGCAAGTTTTTCCAAAATTTCATCAATTTTGGTGATTTTTTAAAGTGATTTTTATCAATTTTTTAATGATATTTCCATGTTATTTCAATTTTTAATACTTCTAGGTACCTATTTAAATTTTGTGAGGTGTAGCCTATATTCAAGATTTTTGTTCAAAACATTGAATTTTTGTTGTTCACCTCTTTAATAATAAATTTGATTAGACAGAAATAACACTCCCATACTTACCATGAAATTGTTTTGTTACAGATCAGATTTAAATACAATGCAATTCCAGTTGAGTTTTACTATTCCTAAAATATCAGCCCTTGCTAAATATCGTAGTTCTGGTGTTTTAATCATGGTTCAAGCTTCAGGTGGTGGAGATTACTGGGGAGAATATGGTAATTATACAAAGAAAATTTGATTTACTTACTTGAAAAATGTTTTTTTGCTATTTTCATATCTCATCTTTAAAAAATGCATTATTTGATCAATTTTAGATGGTGTGCGAGCCAAAGTCTACATCAAGGGAAATACTGTTGCTAGAAATGGGTACAGATATCTCGAATTGGATGACCTGAAAATGGATTTCAGTGTAAAAGATATCCAAATGGGTATTAAAAATATTCACAATGGAAACACAATTATTGGTAAGAAAAATATTCCTTTGACCTGTGAATACACATGTATGTATTATCCACAAATTTAGCCCAATCATAAACCAATCATTGTAATTTCTATTCTACAGAGGCTGCTTTGAACTTATTTATCAACTCTAATTCTCAAGAATTGTTGAAGGAAATGAAACCATCAATTAAAAAGAAATTAGTTGCTCAAATGAAACACTTTGTCAGTAATCTTTTCTCTCAAGTACCTGTTGACTATTGGATTGAAGGATAAAAATTTCTCACAGGTGTTTCCTAGTTGTGTGAATATGGCTAATCAAAAAAAAAAAAAAATTTGATGCATTTGTTATTATATATTTGGCTCCAAGAAGATAATGCCTATAAAATTTATTTATAAGAATAAGAACTCAGAAATTGAGATATATGAGCATTTATGGCAGTATAAATCAACTCTAGTAGCCTAACACTATGTCTTCACATTCAAAAGGCTGATATTTTGGAAACAAATTTCTGAAATAATGCTATCCAAAATTTGTTTTGTAAATTTATAAAATTATTATGTACTATACTTATTATTTAATTTTTTTTTACTCACAAATTCGAAATTTCTCATTATTAATAAGGTGTTATTTATTAAGACCTATTATTACTTTTATGGAGTTGTGAATCTCCAAAAACTGAACATCAGTTGTTAGTAGATGCATTTCCCAATTTTGTAAACATTTTAATTAATGAAATGTAATTATAAGGATCAATAATACTTATGGTTCCTGCAGTTTAATATTACAAGTAAGTAGTACATATTATTAGGGAGTTTTATCAGTGATACAAATATAACAATGATGTTGTTGTAAAAAATTTGTAAATTTTTGTAGCCTTGATGACGTGTTTCTCTATTTATTACGTACCTTTTTTTTTTTTTTTTTTTTTAATATCACGTTAATTTTTACTTATGATTGAAGAAATAAATTTTTGTTTTCCTAAATCATTGCAATATTACAACTTTTTGTTCTTTTTTGCATTTTAAAAATTAAAATATAGGTATCGTTTCAAATAATAATCAGATAGAAAAGAGGAGAAGGATCCAGACTCAGACACTGAAATTTATTGACCTCTTCATAAAATTCAATAGTAGAAAAAAAAAAGAGATTGTAATGAAGAAAGACACATATCACAGTAGCCTAGTAAAATAAATGAGTAGGCAACTCATCTGACACATCTGTTATGAGAGCAGTGTCAGTCTATTTAGAGTTAATTTTTTAAACATTTGTTGATTTAAAAAGAAATACACTTTTACCTATGTACACAAAATAAAATGAACTTATGCAAAAATTTCCTTGAAGGATAGGTTTTTGATAATTCTATTGACCATTTCTAAAATTATGGAAGCTGCCACTTTATTAATGAACAGTTGAACACCTTGTCATACATATGGTTAACAATTTGCCTATATTTTTGGCGAATTTTTGGAAATTCAAATTTGGCTTATTTCTGATTTTTTAAAGAAAATTAAAATTTAATCGAATTGATAGGTACAAAAAGCCAAAATTTAGTTTTTATCTTATTTTTAACATTCCGAGTCGACTGGTGATGGTTTTGAACCATTTTGGAGCCCTTGAAGAATTTCCGGATTCTCCAGTCTTTGAAAAAAATGCTGTAGATAAGTAGAGCAAAAATGAAATTCAGCACCCATAAACTTATTATAAATATTTACCATCTACGTATGTGACCCTTTTGATCGATTAAGGCTCGTATTTTTAAAATCCTTTCACGTCAAATCAAGTCAAAAATTTTTGTCATTTGATTAAGTGAAAAATATGAAAAAGTTGATTGTTTACAGACGAGTGAACTAAAAAAAAAAAAATGAAATTTGGTTCAATTTTTGACCCCTCCCCTTCTTTCTAGGTAATTGCGGTACCATAATACTTATTTGTCGAAAGGTCACAAGCATGGTAGGTAACTTAAATCTGATTTTATAACAATTATGCTGAATTTATTTTCACTCCACGCCAGCGCTTTTGTTTTTTTTTGTTTTTTTTTCAAAAACTGGAGAATTCTAAAATCTCTTGAAGGCTTCAGACAGGTTCGAAACAATCACCAATTGACAAATTTACTCGAGAGGTGGAAAATAGAAAACAAACCCCTTGCTTGCTAATTTAATGACATTTTAGTTTTTTTAAATGCATAATGAGCCTTTAAATTTTCAAAGATTTGCCAATAAAATCAAAAATAAATTTCAGCTTTTGAGACTTTTACTGGCCGTTCATTTTGGGATGTTATTTCGATAACCCCTTACCCAGTTCAAAAATGTTGCGCCAATAGAGATACTTCTTTTGTGAGGAGAAACAAAATAAAAAATAAAAATAAATAAAAAAAAACTCAAAATGACGAATTTTCAAAGAAAATCTTTATCAGTTTGTTGTTTGGGATGCTATTTCGATGACCCATTACCCAGTTCAAAAATGTTGTGCCAATAGAGATACTTCTTTTGTAAGGAGAAACAAAATCAAAAAAAAAAAAAAAAAACTCAAAATGATGAATTTTCAAAGAAAATCTTTATCAGTTTGTTGTGAGGAAATGAATCCTCAATTTCCAAAACAAGTAAGTATAATGACTCAAATTCAATTATTTTTTTTTTTAAAATCACAATCCAGTTTTCAATATGAAAATTTTAGGAATTTATTCATTAAACTATTTCAGGGTATTACGGTGAAATTATAATTTCCAATTGATTTATGTAATTTTTGCGTGACAGAAAATAAAAAAATTAATCTTCAGCATTTGCAATAATCCAAACATTCGGGGATCTCATTGCTAGGTAATTTTTTATATCAAATTTTCATTAAGAGGGATGAAATTGACCTATTTAAGATCTGAAAAACGATGCTCACTGGTATCATGACGAATTCGTGATTCATAGTTGCAGATAGGTTATTTCTATAAGGAACTTATTCGTGTGCTGGTAGCTGGTTTTACTAGGTAGGTAGGTACCTAGTATAATCTTCTTGTCACGCTCTATAAATTGATGAATATTTTGTAACTAACTATACCTACTTGTAAATTTAATATTGAAAACGAAAAGATTCGTTTTCAAACATGTAGGTACATCATATTATATTAAGTATTACCCACTTAGTTTAATTTCTTAGAAACTTGCCATTTTTTTCCAATGTTCAATATTCTTTCATTTGCCCTTTGATAACCTAAACTAGAATTTCAAGATCATGCACTTGACCAGCCGTGAGGGTGCCTATGTAAATAGCACAAAGAACTAAATGTAAAACGGGTGCAATTGAGTATCGCGACGCGACAAAGAAGAATGGATAGTCATATTTTTCTTATAAATAAATAGTAAATTTCACTCGTCGTCCTTGTGGCGAACATCCTTTAAGACAATTCAAAAAGTTTTAAATTGTGCTGTAACACCATGGAACGAAGGAAACCTATTTTCCCCAGTTCGCATGCTAAGGCTATTAGCTCCCGATATGCTTCTAAGGTACCTACGTGCTCATGTGTCTGTGTACCTACTTACAATGGAGATAAATGATAAAATAAAAACTGTTCCATCATGTGTGAGACTTGTGACCTTACAAAACGTAGTTTACACTCTACACATCAACGATTCGTGAAGGTGTACTCTGTCTATAGGCCACTCTTTTTCCTAATTTTTTCATTGTAATGTGTTCTGACTGGTATTAGGTAGGCTACCTAGGTGTATAGAGGTATATGTGAGCCTTAATTGCGTTATTTTGATAATGGATTCAATTAAGTAAATTTCCACCATGATACGAGCACACGATATGTACCTATTACCAAAATAAAAACTAAGTATTAATTGGAAACAATGTTGTTACTATAAGAAAAAAACGTCTATACCTACATGTATCTCAAACCTATCGTACTGTACACACACACCATATGCAAGCCTACAATATTGGATTTCAACCGCGACAATGTATAGAATGAAATCGTTCTTATATTTCTCAATCGTACACGTTTGTAGTGTGAGTTCTGGCCACTAGATGGGTGGGTAAGTAGAGGTAGGACGAGTAACAAAAAGCATTTTTGCTGCGTTTGAAAAGCATCGTACATACGAGTATGCGTATAAATACGATAAAAATGCGGTCAGTTTCACAAATTGTTTTTGTGAATGGGAAAATTATAAATTTAATAGGTCAGCCATACGTGTTGACGAGGATGAAAAAAGATATACGAGTAGTAAGCCGAACCACAACCAGTAACGTTATATTATTACTTATGAGGTTTCGGAGATGTCCAGTACAGTACTGCAAGCAGTAGGGACAGCGAGCTGAACGCGAGCTTACATGTGCAAAACGTTGGTTGTCATTTTTATGCAACCGATAACCGGTTACCCATAGGCTATATAGGTATAAGCCATAAGCCATAAGCATTATGGAACTCGCACTCGAGTAGATGTTCATTAAAATGAATCGCAGAGTGCACATGCTCCGTTTTACCTTGAACTATCCGCCAACCCATAGACAACGCTACTGTGTTGCTATTTTCTTTTTATTGTCTGCGATTCAACGACCGAGTTGTTTTTCGCGTTCTTGGAAAATTTAGATGACGACGCTCGTAGCGGTAGGAGTGGTTTTTCAACTGAATAGTGAATAATAAAACGGTACTTGTTACGTAAGAATTACGAGATGCGACGCGGTTTGCCTACTCGAGTATCAAACACAAAAATAATCTCTGCCTCTACCTCGACTACCTCTACTTACGTATCTACGAGTACCTGTATCTGCATGTACGTCTATGTTGGTAGTTAGTACTTTTACTTTTTCTTTAAAAGGGAAATTACAAAAACTAATCGTAAGTCTCGATAGTGATTATTCTGTCTGTGGCAAGCGATACGCATTTTCTTTATCAATAAAATTATACAGTGTACGTGCGGACTACGGAGTACCTACAGGATTTTTGTCATCATCGTATGTGTGTATTTGAGAGGTCGTTAAATTCTTAGGAAATTTCCTAATTGGATGCGTACCTCTCCCCCCCTCCTCCCACAAAAAAAAAACAGTCAGTTAATGAGAAGGTTCGGATTTCACTATTTTGGAAAAATAAGTGCGGAATTTCATGCATTGAAACAATTAGCACCATAACAAAACTTTGACCTTGTGAAACTTTTCCCTATTCCAATTGGCAGAAAAATTTTTGAACTTGGCTACGAAAAATCAAAACAAAGGTATCCAAAATACCTACGTCACCGAGCCAATTTTTAAATGCACAATTTTATTTTCGCCAAATTTTCAAAAATTTCAGTTTTTTATTTCTTTGCTATGAAAAAAAATCAAAATTTGGTGTCGATGAATGAATGAATGAATGAATTATTTATTTAAGGACGTTTCAGCATCTAGGCTTTTTTGTTGTTGGTTTCGAGCAGTTCTGTAATATTTAGTGGATTTTTGAGTTGCCATGCAGGTTCAGAAGAATTGTTTTGAAAGGAGTCGAAATTGAGTTCTGTCTCCATAAAATTAGATCAACAGTTTTTGTGATTCTTACTTACTTTTTACTTTTTTCCATTAACGTGCCTTTACTGCAACAAAGGCTAGAGGCACGGAAATTCTTTTGGATCAATTTAGCCCGAATTTTCAACATCCGTCTTCACGGATTCAATTCCGAGATTGGTTCAAGATTTTTTCTACTGAATGAACCCAAGAACGGGTAAAGGCAACAGAAGAGTTGAAAATCATCACTGGGGGTTGAAAATAGAGTTAAATCTAAAAGTTCGTTCGGTAAAATTTGATGGAAATTGGAATTTTCAGAAAATTTCTGGAGACTCCAAAGCTTTTTAACAAGGCTCGAAACCATTCCCAAGCCGATTTCAGTAGTTTAAAATAAGGTAACTACTACCTACCTACATAGTAGGTACATATACATACCAAATTTCAGCTTTCCAGTTTTTTGATCCGAAGTTTTTGAAAAATTTACTAAAAATGAAAATTTGTATTTTTTTGTGGTTTACGTAACAGTTTTTTTTTGGAAGAAAAATACCCCAACCGATTTTTTTTTTCAATTGGGCAACGGTTGATTGAGTGGTCATGCAAAAAAAACCACCGCGAAATTTCACGCGAAATTTCATGGTGCTATAAGATCCATTTTTGAAACTTTGGGAAAGTTTCAAAAATCAAATTTGACTCCAAAAAAACAAAAAAATCAAAATTTTATCCGATTGATCAAGGAAAGCTTGAATTTCCTATGTGCTGTATTTTAAACTACCACAGTTGAGTAGAAACGGTTTTGAGCTACATATTTTGAACGCTTCTGAAGCCTTCACGACATTTTTAGAATTTAACATCTGCCCAAAATTTTAGTCCTTAAAGTTGGAAACCGGAAATTTAGTTTATTCATATGTATAGTCCGGCATATGACAATAGGAGTAATTGCACCCCCTCCCCCGCCGATCCTCCGGGACAACTTTTTTCTTAAAGGGGACATCCTAAGGAACATTTTAAAGCAAACTTGCCCAAAAAAAAGTTGGCCTTACTTACAAAATGGCGGCCATTTTGATTGACAGATCAGCCGAAATTGCAGATTTTGCGTTTCAACATGGGACTTGCATGAAATTTTTCAAAATTTAAAAAGAAGATCGAAAGATCATGCAAAAATTTATCACCTGTCAAAATTTCAAGTGCTAAAGTGCGTTTTTCGATTTTTAGTGAATTTTTGAAAATCGAATTTAGGCAAAAAATGAGGGAAAAAATCAAAATTTCACCAAATTGACCAAGAAAGCTGAAATTTGGGATATGCCCTATTTTCGACATGCCAAATCGATTGGAGACGGTTTCAACCAGTTTTGAAAATTTCATCAAACGAAGATGGAAATCTGAAATTTACTCTACACTCCAATTTTAATACCCTCTGAAGACGACTTCAGGTGGGTTCAATTCATTTTAGGGCCTTCAGCGACTTTTTTGAAAATTACTGGAGCCTCCAGTAGATTTTTAAGCTTGAAATTTCCCCAACAATAATTTTATCAAATGGAGCTGGTAAGCTGAAATTTACTTCGCAGACTACATGGTGGTTTCAAATGGTTTTGAAGCTTCCCGCTGCTTTTAGGAAATTTCAATTTTCCAAAAAAACGTCATGCAACCTATAAAAAAGTTGCTGGAGGCTCCAAAACGACTTGAAATCCACCAGTAGTCAACTTCGTAGCGTATTGAAATTAGTTTGTAGAATGAATTTCGACTCTCCACCTCAGTTTGATGAAATTTTGGGGAAATTTCAAGTTTCAAAAATCTACTTGGGCTCCAGTAATTTTCAAAAAGTCACTGGAGGCTCCAAAAAGACTTGAAATTCGCCTGCAGTACTTCGTAGCGTATTGAAATTAGTTTTTAGAATAAATTTTAGCTTTACAACTCCAATTTGATAAAATTTTGTGGGAATTTCGAGTTTCAAAAATCTGCTGGAGGCTCCAGAACTGTTCAAAACGGGTTGAAACCGTTTCCAATCGATTTGGTATGTCGAAAATAGGGTATATCCCAAATTTCAGCTTTCTTGGTCAATTTGGTAAAATTTTGATTTTTTCCCTCATTTTTGGCCTAAATTGGATTTTCAAAAATTCACCAAAAATCGAAAAACTCACTTTAGCACTTGAAATTTCGACAGGTGATAAATGTTTGCATGATCTTTTGACATACCTTTGTAAGGTTTGAAAAATTTCGTGCAAGTCCTATGTTGGAACGCAAAATCTGCGATTTCGACTGACCTGTCAATCAAAATTGCCGCCAGTTTGTAAATAAGGCCAACTTTTTTTGGGAAAGTTTGCTTCAAAATGTTCCTTAGGATGCCCCCTTTAAGAAAAAAGTTGTCCCGGAGGATCGGCGGGGGTGCAATTACTCCTATTGTCATATGCCGGACTATACATATTTGTGATATTGTGAGTTGACTGCCGATAATTTTAAGACTTCTACAATTTCAGTTACACTTCGTGAATTTCAGTTTTTTACAAAATGCTCTAAAATCCTACTTTTCTAATATTGATTTCATGTCAGTTCAATACCATATTTCTCCAGATGTCATTATTGAATAATCATTAGTGTATCCTGAGTCGACTGGAGGTGATCATGGTTCCAAAAATTCACTGGGAAAACTTCTTTGGATTCTTTGTTTTTTGAAATCTGAAATTTCCAAGATGTTGCTAAAGGCTTAAAAACGACTTAAAACCACTTTCAGTTGACGAATTTTCTGAAGGCTTTACAAATGCTCAAAATAGTTGGAAACCCTTTCTAATCGACGCAGGAGACCAAAAACAGAGTGCATACCATCTTTCAGCTTTTTTGATTAGTTAAGTAACATTTCGATTTTTCACATTTTTGACCCTATGGGTTTTGGGAAAAAAATGACTGCTTGACGAAAGTCAAAAAATCCTTGTACCCCGCCATCAATAAAAGCATCAAACGTAAGATAAAACAGATAACAAATATACTATCAAGAGATGACTTTCGCAATTAAAATAACCTTCCCTATCATCTTAAGCAAGAACACTTACTTTCTGTCGCTCCCTCGCTTGGCGTAAAAAATTATCATCTCTCACGTAGGTGGTTCTATTTTAGAAAAAAAAAAAAAAAATGAAAATAAATAAGAATCTTTCAACGTCTTATCTCCACCTATAAATCACACGAGTCGTACATGTAAACAAGCGCAAGTAACGAATTTAACAGTTTAAAAGAAACGCTTGAAAAATTACATGACCCTTTGCAACCGGGTCAAAACCTTGTCCTAGTCCATCAAACATTTCTAGTTTATTTTATAAGTAATTGATACCACCTCGATTGGCCACCGTGTTGTTAACAAACATGTGCACGTTAGCTTATAATGAGTAAGCGAGAGATATAATTATATCTATGTCCCACCCGGCATCGTACAACCCCACCATCAGCAGCACTAGGCTCTTTCCGATAGTTAAAAGAAATGCTAATCCTGTTTCCAATAACTGCAAACGTTCGGAAGTGTTCCTTCGCAGTCAACAGTCCGTCAGAGAATTTCCTCCGTTTGTATTGAGAATTTGTCGTCACAGGTAATATTTTTTTAAAACGTATTTTCTCATAGCTTAAATTAATTGTTTAGAAAATCGATTTTTGTTTTTCCTTTTTATTGTCAAAGAGAGAACTCGTCGTATTTGTAATAAAAATTTATTAATTTGAGTTCGAAAAAAGTTCGTGAAGAGTGCTCGGCAAATTTTTCATTCTCAGAAAAAAAGTGAAATTATTTTTTGAAGTTCGTTTTCAGTATAGAATTAGTGTTAGTAGCTTGTTTTGTTCAATTTTCTTTCTTTGCGGAAAAATTAATTTCGGTGTGCACTTTTACACATTTTGCTCGTACCTATTCATTTTCAAAGGATGAGCAACTGTAGGTAAATAACGTGGACAAAATTTTGAAAAAAGTTCAGTTACCAAGTCTTCGGCCGCCTTGGTGTTACATGGATTTTCTCTTTTAGTGATTTCTCAAAACCTGCTGATGTGAATTTCTTTCCCAACTCATCTCAAAAAATACAACAAAATACTTGGATTGAGCAAATTTGAAAAAAATTGAAAAATAGATTTGAAAAATGGTTTGTTGAATCGTGATCTGACAATGAAGGAACCTTTTAAACTGGCATTTTCTGATTTGAAGGAAACCCAGGTAGATCTAAATAACATGGTCTAAAACCCTAGTAACCAAAATTTTGGGCGCCAAAATTCATTTTTGGATTTGATTTTTGGCAAATTTTTGATAATTTAAAAAATTTACAAAAGCTGTTTTGAGGCTAATGCCGATTTTTAAGCTTTCTCATGAAATCATGAAGTACAAATTTTTTCACTAAAATACGAGTAAATCAATGTGAATTATTCTTTCAATTGAACTCCCACACATTAACAACTACATAGTTTTGGACCATTCTGGAGCCTCCAGTGATTTTAACATTTTTTATGGAAACGTCAAATCACTTTGAAAAAACCAAAAATGGATTTCAGCATAACTTTGGTCAGTGTTTGTTGGACCCCTTTGAACCGTTTTAGATTAACTAGGTATCTTTAAAATGTGCTTTTTTTCAGTTCCTTGGAATTCGTAAATTGGTTTAAAATTCACTTTTGAACGAGCACTCTTGAAAAAACATTCGAGAATGTACCCAATAAGCTCCAACCAAAGTTATACAATTCAAAGTTCATTTTACCCTCCCCCCGGGGGGGGGGGGGGAATAAATTGAAGTATTCCCAGAAAATTGTTTAAAAAATCGGAGGTTTCAGGATGGTCCAAAACTAGTAGGTAGTTGTTGATGTGTGAGTATTGAATTGAAGGAATTAATCACAGTGGTTCACTTTGTTCAAAAAATATATATGTAGGTAGGTACCTGTGCCTATATTTCGTAAAAACACTCACAGGTACCTACTTAAAACATTTCTTCTGAACTTTTTATATTTTCTATAAAATCACCAAAACTCTCACACGACGATTATAATAATCATTTGATCATTACAAACATCCCCCCCAAAAAAAAATGGAAAAAAATTCCAACACTTATCAAAAAAATCGACCTGTCAAACCATATCTAGACTAACTTCTCGAAACTGGGCTCAAAAATCTTGGTAATTATACAAATTCAGAATTTATAAAAAAATGTAAAAAAATTGACAAAATTGTCACTGGCTGTATTTACTCTTTTTCGCCATTTTGTAAATTCTAGCAGTTTCAACGTCATTCGAGAAGTCAACGAACTTATAATACCTAACAGATGATAGTTCTCAAAATAGGAATTTTCGATCAGCTAGTAGGAGGTATCTTTATATGTTTTTAATTTTTGTAATTGCATTTCCAAACGTTGGAAAAATTGCCAAAAAGTGCCCTTGGTATTGTCCAATATCCACAGAAGTTTGAAAAAATATAGATACAAACTGCCAAAAGTAAAATTTTCAAACACAAGTTACTACTTACCTAGCTTACGCCCATCGGAAAGGTTGAGGAGAGGCAGTGATAAAAAAATATTAACCGGGGGGGGGGTAGACTAGACCATAAGGAAAGCAACTGCTACATTGACTTTGATGAATAAATTTTGACCAATATAATTTCAGAAAAATTAATTTTCTCAAGCAGAATAGTTCGAGTGAAACATGAGTTATTTTACAAAAACTTTGGAATAAATTAACACAATATTTCTCTAAATGGCAAAAATGGGGGGAAATGAATAATCTTGCAATTGGTAAGATTTTTCTCATCTATCGACCTTGTCTAAAATTACTTCAGAAATAATCTAATCGATTGAACGTCAAATGATAGAGTATTTGCACCTTAATCCACTGTAAATGGAAAAATGTACCGAATGAAATTATTCAAAACGAAATACCTAGGTAGTTATCTAAGTACTTAAGACATTTTTAGAAATATATGGAAGGTCGCGTAAAGCAAAACTTGGACAGCTCACACATAGAATATAGAACCTGTTCGAATAAACTAGATGTTACATAATCGATTATATCCTACGAATGCATATTAATTAGGGGAGGATTATCTCAAAGGTATATTCGAGTAGGTAAAATGTATTAAAATAAGCGATCATTTGTGATATGAATTTCTGAAAAAAAACCTTTAAATTTGCGAGCGATTAAAACGCATTGGGCCGGCTACAAGAATTGCTGCTTGATAATGTGGAGGGCGGCAGAGAAGACGTGGCGCAGGTAATCAACGACCTGTAGCTCTTAATAAATGAATGGAGTTTATTCGCGAAGGTAATGCTTTCTTTGAACACGTGTAAAAATCAAGTCTACTTACGAGTACCTACCTTATACCTATCTATGTACAATCTGCGAATGTAGTATACGGTGTTGTTATATATATGTTTGTCTCGGCGCTTCTTTATTGATACGCTTTATTTAATTAAAGGTGCAATAGGATGCAGTTTGTGCAACGCTTGTCCGTCATCTTAATTGTTTCATTCGCTGTACAAGATTACTGCGCGGACGCTAAGAGATTACGTAAGTACGATTACGCGTGCCTATTTAACCATTACGTAAAACAGGCTACGCTATAATGAATTTAATAATAGCATAGGAAGGAAACTCGCAAACTGATACACTAATTTTTTTTCACTATTTTTTTGCCAACAAAATGGAACTGTAACGATATTCTTCGTGATGTAATTGCGTTGTGATTCGATGATAAAAGATGCCTACCTGGGCTAATAAGCGCGTGTCGTGGACGGCCGGTTTAATTTTAAGTATATTTTGTAGCATAGCTAAAGGTTCCTTTCAAAGTGATAAGTAGATGCCTATTAATGAATTATGGGTATAGGTACCTGAGTATTTGGTATATATTGATAGGTTCACTGGTGGTAGGTTCGAAGTACGCGAATAGTCGGTGAATGAAAGGAGGGAGGGAGGGAGGAAGTAGAAATTTGGCAGATAGGTACTTTATTATTGTTTTTGTGAAGTTTGTCAAAAATATGGTAATTTTTTTTAAAAAGTGTTAACAGAATAGAAGTGAAGTTGAACACAGTACAAAATTGAGGTTATATATAGAAGGTGAAAGCAAAGAATAAAAATTTTGATTACATATTAAATTCTGCTTTGTTTAGAAATTTGCCAATAAAAAAAATTGCCATTTTATGATAATTTTTCAATTATGTTTGTAATTTTTTTTTTTTTTTTTTTTGGAAAACAATCAGTGAGATTTATTAGGTACTGCTTTATTCAAATCTCTAATCTAAAAACTACCAGTTTTAGGCCATTCTGGTGATTTCAGCAAGTTTTTAAATTTTCACCAGAAAGGAGGAGTTGCGATAAGGCCATTTTTTGGCACCAGCTAGTTATGTATCGACTCAACCACTCTTAAAATATTGTAATAAATGTACGAAATACAAATCCGTGGTTAGTTAACCCAAAATGACTATTTTTTGGGTTCCAGGGGTTCCCAAAGTTGCGAATAAAAACATAATTTTAGGTACCACTTAGTATTATTTTCAAAAACTTTTTTAGCATAAAATATCTGCTTGAACCAAACAAACATTACGGGAGGTTATTTTCTTACTTTAGACCCTCGGGGGCAAAAATTGGGGGTTTCAATTTTTTGAAAATTTTGGAACCACCATTTCGGACCTATCCCTGCGAACCCCGCTAAAAAGATTTTCACAGTTTATTAGTATCTGAAAGAAGTGAAAGACCTCCATCCTACCAAATTTTGAGCTCAATAAAATTTTTCGCTGGTACTCAAGAACCCAATTTTCCAATTTTTCATAATTTCGATATTTTGAGAACCCCTGGAAAACTAGAAATCTGAAATTTGCGCCAAACGTAACGTTTTGAGGTGTATATTAAATTATCCAAATGAAAAAGTTTAATTAAGCTCCCTGCATATTCGTAATTTTGAACCCTTTTTTTAGAGCCCCCCATTTTAGGCACCCCTAAAAATGGCGTTTGTGCATATTTTTTAAAATGAATTGAAGAATTTATATTTGAAACACACTAGCAAATGCCCGATAATTTTTCGTAGGATTCTTCCACTAACTTTCAAAATTGAGTTATTTTGAATCAAATTCTGAGATTTAACTATTCGACAAGACGTGAAAATAACGTTTTCATGATTTCAACGAAGTAAAAATTCCAGAATTTGACCTAAAATAGCTCAATTTTGAAAGTTACAGTAAAAATCAAATGAAAAATTAAAGAGCACATGCAAGTGTGTTTCAAACGTGAATTCTTCAATTTATTTGAAAAAATATGCACTCCTCCTTTCAAATCGTTCTGGAACTTTAGTTGGGTGAATAAAACGTGCATTTTTTGATTCTAGATAAATTTTTGAAAACAAAGAACAAAAAAACAGAATTTTACCTACCATTTTCGATGACTGAAATCGATTTGGAATGGTTTCAAATAATTTTGAGCACTTCTAGAGCCCCTAGAAAATTTTTGAAAATTCAAAATTTAATCAAAGTTTCCCCAAGTTGGAATAAAACTAAGAATAATTTTTTAAAAATGCTAATTTCTATTTTTGTTTATTGGAATATCCTCTAATATGCGTGGATGACTTCTAGACTCAAAAACCACTTTTGGTATGCCATTTAAAAAAAAAAATTCATTTTTTTAAAAAAAATTATTTTTGAACTAACATCCCTGGAATTTTGAAATAACTTCCTAAAACGATCTAAAGGGTTCCAAATAGGCAACATTCAAAATTACAGGTGCCAAAGTTGATTTTTGGCCCTTTCACACTTACACAGCAGTTTGAATTTTTCATGGGAAATTAAAATGTTACTAGTGACTCCAAAATGATCTAAAACTCGTAGTTTTCCAATTAAAAAGTCGAAATAAAATACTTAATTATTTACGCTGAACTGCTGAAGTATTCGTTTTGTTTTAAAAAAAGTTGAAATTTCAGGGAAAAGTTGAAAAATTCTTATTAAAAAAGCTTTTTTGAATGTCTTTAAAAATTCTCCAAAAATTAACTTTAGCTTCTAAAAATTCAGCTATTGGTACATATGGGCTTTAGTACGTATTCTTTCGATCTATAGCTTTAGTTCAAGCAAGATTAGAGTGCGTCAGTTGAAAAGCGTTTTTTGTAAGAAATCCAAGGACATGGAAAAAATCCCTCCGTGCAGGGAGATATTTCAATTTCTCAAAATCAAGCATACGAGTATAATTCGATTACGTTGCCTGAAAATAACTAAAGACTATTTAATGATTGTATTTTTTCAGCGAGTTATGTCAAAACATGTCGCAGAAAAGAGCCAGATTTAGCCAAATGCTTAGTGGAAGAAACAATGGAGTCTGTTCGACCATATTTACCAGTTGGTTCGTAAATTCCTCCAATTTTAACTAAGTACATTATTGCACTTGATAGATACTTCAATTAAGCATAATGTGACGTCAATTGTGTGCACGAAAATACATCAAATCCCCTATCACAATTTTTTTGACTGAATCTAAGCGGATAAGAAAATGTCGTGGAAGACCTCACAATTTTGTGCAGTATTTAGTTTGAAATTTTCGAAATCAACTCCAAAACATTTGCACTTGAACTGAATAATGATAAAAAAATGGCAAAAATTCAAAGAAAAAGTTTTTTTTTTTTAAAAAGTAAATTCATTTGCCCCCCCCCCAACTGAGGATTTCAACTCCGTCCAATAGTCTTTTTTTGTTTTGTCGAACTTTAAAATATTGAATTTGTATGTAGGTAAACTCTCCCTCGAACTCATAGTTTTCAAACATTTCTCACCCATTCCAAAAATGAACACGAAACTCAAAATTAAGGATTTGTGTTTCAACTTGGTTATTCTATTCTTACAGGTATCCCTAAAATGAAAATACCAGCACTGGAACCCTTAGTCATACCGAATTTAGAAATCAACAGACGTCAGGAAGCTCTAGATTTGAAATTGATCGTAAAAGATATTAAGGCTTGGGGTGGAACTAATTTCGTCGTTAAAAATGTCAAGTAAGCGGAAGTTTACCATTTTCTACGCAAAATTTGTAGGTAACTCGAGATAACGATTTGTGAAAATTTTGATTCACAGAGTAAGCTATGAAAAATTACAAGCCGAAGGTACCATTATTTTGCCTTTGATTCATACGACGTGCGAATACGACATTGATGGACGAATGTTAGTCATACCTTTGAAAGGAAAAGGAGTATTCAAAGGAAACATCAGTAAGTATAGAATTTTTCAGTGACTCGAATGCTGCATGGTATAGGATCGTGAATAAAATCGAAAATTATTTTCTTATTTTAGCGAATATAAGAGCCGATGTAAGCGGATCGGGAGAACTTACTACTGACAAAAAAGGACGTCAAATTGCTCAAATTAAAACCGTAGTCGTTAAACTGAAAATTGGAGACGCTACCGGTACCGCTACCAATACCGATGGTAACAGGAACAACGATGTCATAAGTGAGTTGATCTTCATTTCTCTTTCTTTTAGATACGCTATTTACCTCTGTGTTCTAATTATTACCGTCAAAAAACTCGCGGAATTTACCTTACGGAACCTTTGCGAAAATAAATAATCACGTACCGATGTAATATTTTCACAACTGAACTGGCTCAAGGTCACTTAGGCGAGTAAATTGGCGAGGAAAACATCTACTTACCCATTAACAACAACTAACAATGAAGATGTTTATCACGCACCTATAAGCTACATACTTCTCTGTTACTCGTATTTCCTCTAATTAAAACTGCAATATAATTACTCGTATAATACAAGCACTTAGAGAATCACAAAAATGACGACAAGTTGTAACTATAAGCGTCTCTTATGATAATTAATGTCCAAAATAACATAGTGTAGCATTTGATTTCGGTGTTAATTTGTTTTTTTTTCTTCGCAGCTGAAACGGCAATTAATTTCTACACGAATAACCGTCGCCAAGTATTAGATATCGCAACTCCGATAGCCGAAGAAATTGCTGCCGAATTTATAATCCAGTTTGGCAATCAAATCTTAGGCGCTGTGTTATTGGATGAAATATTACCAGATAATTAATACGCGAAATTTATTATTTCGTCTCATTGGTCTCATTATTTTTGACTCTCGTAGTAATAGGTGTTATTTGGTTACCTACACTTTTTCTAAAAACGCCCTCCTACTTATAATTTTTGCAAACAAAAACAAGTGCCCAAAACATACCTAACGGGAAACAATTTGTTTTTTTTTCTTCCGATTTTGTCACATGGTGACATTTTTCCACCAGTTCAGCGTGTTCGCCTGTGTGACTGATAAGCTATAATTATTAAGACTCGATGTACGTCGTTAAGATATAGGCTATGTAATTCATTTTTCATTTTTTTTTCATAATATTTTTCTGCGTGTGCGTTTATTATACTCGTACTTGTATGTGTGAGGAGCTAGCGAGAGCTTCGCCGAGAAATAGTGTTTTTCAACTTTTCTGTCGCAACTGATTCATTATTATTATTTTACTAGGTTGCATTGGTATGTAATACCTGTAATTACTTTTATTTATGTAAAGGTCTCACTGAATGCATTCTGTATTATTAGTTGTTAAGTTTTATTCTATTTTTTTAAACAAAAACCTTTTTGATAAGTATAGGTATTCGTATTATCGTGTAAGTTTAAATTTTCGTTGTAAAGATGTTCAATTTTTTTACTATTTTGCACATTATACGTATTTTAAAAAAGAAATATAGAAATTGTTGAAAAATAAAATTTAAAAGATAAATTCTATGTCCAGTTATTTAATTTTCTTCTCGATTTTTTGAATTTCGAACGATGGCCAGATGTCACATTAGCAGCCAAAATGGACACAAATTTTTTAATTCAATTGACAGGCTCATCAAAGTGTGCTGAGAAACTGTATTTTAAAATACATAAAATTTAAACATAATTTTGTAATTCGTACAGTCACCTAATCTTACATTTACTCTCTTAAATCACACGAAATTGAACCAGCTGAGCTTTCATAATTGCATACTTGAATTTGTGCTAAATAAAAAGTAAAAATTGCTTCCTTCAAAAAAAAGAAGAAGAATGAGATTCAGTATAAAGTTTTTTTATATTTTGTTGAAAAAAAGTATGTACTGTGGCTCTCCACATAAATAGCAATATAAATTACAGTCTAGTCTACCTACTAATTTTTGTCATAAACCAATCACAAATTTCTCTTGAACTGAACAATTTTTAGATGCACACTAGATAATATTGAATGCCTTTCAGGGCTGAAATATGCAACCCATACAAACATTCTAGTTAATCTGGATGCAGCTACAAACTGCTTCAGGAATAAAATGAAGGAGGTGTAAATACGAAACGATGATTTATGTATCATGTTAATGATTCTCCTGCGGAAATATGATCGGCAACACCATTGACATGTTTTCTGCTCACTAGCCATTCAATAATGAGACTAGATAAAACTCGGAAATGCAGAGATACATAAAATATTCAACGTAAAGAAGAAAAGAGGAGAGCGATTTCATTCCAGTTAAAATTGGTGAAACTGCAGTTTGAATTGAA
This sequence comes from Planococcus citri, assembly GCF_950023065.1. NCBI lineage: Eukaryota > Metazoa > Arthropoda > Insecta > Hemiptera > Pseudococcidae > Planococcus > Planococcus citri. The sequence goes on along the minus strand of NC_088678.1, from coordinate 1,490,762 downwards.
AGGATTCAAACAGGCTACTCAATGATACAAGAAAAGATGTACCTACCGTCCTAAATGAAAATGAATTTGTTGTTTTAAAATTTGAATAAAATTTTAAAAAAATGTTTTAAAAGACAAAAAAAAATCAAAATTGGAATAAAGTTTCAAAAAGTTCTCAATTTGTAAAAGAATACCTATTTAGACATTTTCAAAAACAACAACAACAACAGAAAAGATCTTAAGGTTTTTGTTGAAAATTCTTCAACATTTTACATCATTTTTTCACAAATAAATCCTCTCAAGGTGTGTTAAACCCCTATATCACCAAAATTTCAGCTGACTAACAAGATTTTTCGATTTCTGGTGAATTTGTGAAAATTTAAAATTGATCTTAAAATAAATTATGTAACTTTAGTTATATTTATTCGCTACAAGTGATGAAAATTACTCCTAAACGTGATACCAACTCCGCCGAATCAAATTTCATTAGGTATTTCCAGTCAGTTTGCAGCCTTCAGCACGACTTTTAATTTCTTCGGAATTTTAAAATTTCTCGCAAGACCTGGACGTCAATTTGGGGCACTAAAAATCGAGCTGTACATACAGCTCATTTTCAATCTGTTTGGAAAATTTATTCACATTTGAGTCGATTTCCAGGTGGACATATCAAGAATATTTTTATTTTTGACCATCAATATCTTTAGTGATATTACTGGAGAATGCTGATCAAAAAAACATACTCGAGATTTTCGCCTGGAAATTGAACCAAATGTGAATAAACTCGTTAAATAGGTGGGGAATAAGCTGAAACTCGATATTTAGCTACCAAAATAAATTTCCATCCTCTCTGGAAACAATTTTAAAATGTTGGAGAAATCCTTAATCACGCTAGAGGCTCTAAAATGGCTTGAGATGGTGAAATTCGAACTGACGGGGGAGGGGTAGAGATTTCTAAAGAGATATACAGTCACCTGCACAAATTTCAAAAATTTCTTTACGGACAGGACATTTTTGTTTTTTTGAACTTTTTTTATAAATTCAGAAAAAGTCAAAAATCCTGCCGAAGTCTCCAGAATGACCGAAAGGCAAAAATGATGAAATTAATTGGATCAAGGTAGTTCGTATTAGTTGTAAGACTACGTACATCGGTAATTGACATCATTTTTTCTGTGAAAACTTACTAGGGAGGATCACCAAAAAAAATCGGCGGATTTTTATCATTCAGCAGAGACCTTCATCTTGATTTCAAAGTTATTCTGAAAAAAATTTAGCTCCGGAGGTGCCTGGATGGGTCTTCAAAGAAGGGATACTTTCGAAAAAATCGTGGTTTTTTCGCTCCTGTTGCTACCTAACCTGTTTTTGGAAAATTGGCCCAGTCCCAAATGAAAGTACATACTATACATACCTATTTGAGATTCTGCTTCGATCTATGCTTGTATTTCCGTCGGAAGTCAGAATCCAAGATCACTTTTAGGGTTCTACTGAGCAGTTGAAGATTTGCAAATCGCTTATTTTTCAATAAATTAGTTCGTGTTTTTAAATATTTTTTTTTTGCAAACTTGATCAATACTACCAATTTTAAAAAATATAAAAAATGTTTTAAGTTTTTGGAAATTTTTCTCAATTTTTTGAAGCTTTAAAAGTTTTTTGGAATCACTTTGAAATTCAAAATGAAGGTCTCTGCTCAATTTGATCCAAATCCGCCGACTTTTTTTGGCGATGAGCCCTAATACCTGCACAAAAATATTTTTTCCTTGAAAAGTAGGCTGCTCAAGCCTATACTTAAATCACCGAAAATAATAAATTTTGAATTTCAAAAATTTCTCAAAAATCGAACAATCTGCTCAGGCAGATGAAATTCCAGGAAATGGGGAGGGGGGTTAGATCACGTTCTTTTCAAAAATAGGAGTCCCGTTCAAATAGAAAGCAGACGTCTACCCTTCTTTGCTTGTTTTTTCTGAGATTGTGGTAAAAATACTCGTAAGTTGCATTTGTATCAAGTCATTAAAAAAAATTTTATCAAATCAAAATTTATTACTTACTTAATTTATGTTTACCACAGATTAATGATCGTTTTTTTCATAATGTAGGTAAGGATCTACCTGCACAGACGAACAGCTTATCAAAATATCACTAAAAAAAATTTGCAAATGATTTTCAGATATTTTTTCATTATGTACAAGCACCTAAACATGATTTTATTTTTGTTTATTTTTCTGCAACTTTTAATTTGTTTATATGTTCTCGCTTAAAAAGGTTGCCTACGCGTGCGTAACTTTTTTTTCGAATTGGTGATCAATTTCAAATACTTATGTAAAGAGGCGCAAAAATTTTGAAAAAATTGACTCGAGGCAGATAGATAGCTACTCTTTTGCCTTCGAAACTACAAAATAATAGTAATTATTGGAAACGAGTTGGTATTTTTTGGGAACGTGATTCATAATGGTGCGGAAATTTCGTACGTATTTTCGATAATTTCGCATCGTAGGTAAATAATATCTTTTCGTTCTGACCTTCTGATAGTTTGCTCTGGATAGCTAAAGGGGATCTAAATATAGTTTTTTAATTCTCCATAATTATTTGGAATGAAAAATTGAGAATTTTCGAATAAATGCGAATCTATCGGTTGCGTGGAAATTTTTCGCGATGATTTGAATTTAGTGCGATTAATTGATTGTTAACTCGCGTTGTTTACGTCCACTTTTCACTTTTGGTATACCTAGTTCTTGTTTCTATACGCAGACTTGAGTAGGTATATTATTTTAAAAATCTGCTGGATCAACATCTTTGAAATCTGTAGGTACCTCTACCTGAAATCACTTAAAAACTATATCCAACTCGATATCTTTGCAAGGCTGAACTTAGATTACGTAGGTAGTACGTAGATACTGGGTATATACGTAATAAACAATTCTTAGAATAGTCTAATTCAAACTCGATAGGTATAGGTGAAGTAAAAAAACACAAACAAATCTGAATATACATAGGTATGGTATGCTTGAAAGTTGAAGACTCATACTCATACTCGTATACATTTCAATACAAACTTGTGGTAAACGTGTGTCCTAGAGTTGACTTTTAATCATTTCACGTCTTACCTATATAATTTTTCCAATTGACATGAGAAATTAAGAAATGTCTTCGGTTTAAAAAATAATGATTATCGGGAAGAAAGTCTTGTCGCTTCCGTTTTCATTTTATATTATTTTCATTCGACAATCGTTGACGTTGGAAATGCTGTAATCATCCATTTCCAAGGCCAGTAAAACTATTTATTATCGAACGCGTACATATTCGAAAAAATTTCGTACATTTACTACTAACTCGGCGAATTAATCTGCATTTTCAATTATACCCGGCGTAGATATATATTTTATTATGAACTTGCGAACGAGAAGTGGAGGTCGCTGATCGCATAAAACGATACCTATATTTTCAAGCGTCACAACAAAATTGAAAAAAAGATGATTCAGGTATATTTTTTTTTTTTTTTTTTTTTTTTTTGGGGTGTTTATAATTACAAGATTATTACACCCGTAAGGGGGGGGGGGTTAGATTTGGTTTGTGAGGCCGATGTTTTCTACTAGGGAGATGAATTTTTGTATTTCTGAGGGATCGTCAGGGATAGTAGGTGGGTTTTCTTTTATCTGTAGTGTAAGTCTGTTTTGTTTTAGTTGGGGACAGTTGAAAAGTATGTGTTGGATGGATATGGGTTCGTTTCTGCAAAATTGGCATGAGGGTTTTGGTTCTTTTTGGTATATTTGTTTGAAACATAGGCAACAATATAATTTTACGATTTTCCAGGAAAGGCGTTTCTGACGTCATTTGGGCGATGGAAAATTTTGGCAAATAAACTAAATTTACAACTTTGTTGTGTGATGTAGGTAATCGTGCCATAGTAATATACTAATTAGACACCTGTATCAAAAAGATGTAAAAATATATATCTAGACCCATCCAGCATCATCCACCCAAAATATATGTAGTTATCATCGTTCTGTCGAAATTCGATTTTTTTTTTTGTCTTTGTATGCGTTGGAAGGAACGTATATTGTAGTTGGAAACGATTTTACAATCAAACAACTTGATTGTCTACAATTTATGTAAACTTTAATTTAAGTGTATATTTTTAATATCAAGGTTACGCATTCATTGTATGATTAAAGCGATTGAAATACGTTTTTGAACATGAACTATCCATTAGACGACTTAGCATTTACACCATACCTACATCCAACCTAGGTACAGATAATTTCACACCAGTGTACCTAGCTACAGGTTGGTACCTATGTATGTACTTACATTTACAACAGCGAATTTCCTAGCTCGGGCTGTTGTCGAAACGTAAGTACAAGTACTCGATTTAAGCTTGGCAATCTTCATCTTATAATCTGGCCAAGCAAGTATGATAACCATTTTTGCAAGCCCGGGTATTCGAGAAGTACCACCAGCAACAGTTTTCTACCATTTTTATTTATTCGAGTCCTAGGTTAAATAGCTCACAAAATGCCAGCACCTGAATACTCGAAGGTTGGCCAACTCCAGCAGAAAGTTGCATTTTTCTGACAACGAGACACTTGAAGAACACGTGATTTTTCTGTCGAGTTGAAATCAATATCAAGGTAAGAATTTAGCAAAGGTCGGAAGACAATTTGAATGGGCAGGTTTTCCTTATTTTTACTCGATTGGTTGGAAGTAGTCGTCTCTACAACGAAAGTACAGAGTATTTTGCCAATATAGGGGCAATTAAAAATAAGTAAAAATTTTTGCAAAAAAAAAAAAAAAGTTGTTTTACAATAATCTTAACTACTTACTCTAAAGCTTACTTCTGCGTCAGCTGTCTTAAATTCTTCACACTGACTGATATTTTTAAGTCGGTTATTCAAATATGTTGAATATGTTTTATGATCGGTGCCAACAATGTAGTCGGAGAAATGGATTTTTTTTGTCAATTGTCACTCGTGGCCTTGAAATTATCCTTGATTTTTTAAAAACATTTTACAAAGCGTAGTTTTCAGTTTTAAAATACCTAGTCGATAAATGTCGACGGATGAACAAACAAACAAGTCATCGCGATCATGACTTTGTCGTTTTCAAGTAGGTATATTATATTATGTACTCGTATACCTACTCAGCACCTACTATTCGTGAAATGCGACGATGGAAATTACCCAAGATGTGTGCTTGACCAGAGTAGGCAGATTGATTGTTTGTTCAACTACCTATTGCCATTTGTTTGGACTCGAGTTGAATCTCTGAAATGGAATTTTCCCATATTCAGGTTAGATCAGGAAGCTGCTTTTCAAACGTTTGGAACTTTTTATTCCTCTTTCTGATTTCGCGAGCCCCATCACGATTTCACGAAAAGTTCATACTTACATAAAAATTATAAAAATCTATATTTCCTGGATTTTTTGATTTTTCCAAATTTTTAAATTATGGTACCAAAATTTGACAAGATTTTGAAAATGGAGCTTTCAAAAAATCTCAACTTCGAAGTTTTGAAATTTTTGAAACTATTCTCAATCACTCTTAAGAGGCCAGCGACACGTAATGATTTTTCTTCTTTTTCCTAATTTTAGTATCCACAAAAAAATGTCGACCAAAATTGGAGGATTTTATCCTAGAAACAGCTCGCAGAATTCAACCCCTTCAAATCGTAGGCTTGGTAAACATGCATACGGGTGCTTGGCATGGTTTGCTAGGTAATCTTACTGGTGAGATATTTTTTTTCCTGTGGCAGGACACCCTGTATGTATGCTTCATGAAAGTGTTACAAATTTGACATACCGTAGGATTGATCAGTGGTCAGGTCCAATTAGATCTGATAAGAACTGATCAAACACAATAATGGGAGATCTAATTGGGTCAGACATTATCTGGCCAGTTATAAATTATAATCAGATCCGATCATTTTTCCTCGATTATTTTCTCCCCTAGAAACAAACTTCTACAATTGAATATCGAATCCGATCACATTCAAGTTTGACATCACGAACCTATCAGATCAGAGTGGAAATTTTTCACAAATTGAATTTTGGCGAAAGTTTACTGAAAACTTGCATTTTCCCTCCGGAAGTCTACCCTATACTCGCAACTATTAGTATTTTCGAGTCAATGTGCAACCTCTAGCAGGAGTATAAAAGTTGGTCAGAAATAGTCATTCCGGTATCTGCTAAAAAAAAAATGCATCTTGCCATCTTCGTTTCGGTGGAATGGAAACGATTTAACTGGAACACGCTGACGTTAGTCAAGGTCGTCTCGGTCTCGGTAATGGTCAGTGTTGTTGATTGTTTGATGAGTAGTCCGGGAAGGAAATACATAATATTCAAACGACGAGTAAGTAAATCTGGAAACAAGGAAGCATGAGCGAGACCCGGAGTGTGGTTTTTACGTACACCAATAGTGCTATAGTGCCTATTGCCTACCTATAAACGTACTCGTACATAGGTATTCTCGTATTCAACGAGTTGCCGCCGCCGTCTTCGTCCTACCTATCATTCCAAAGGTTACGAAACGCTATAGGCTATATCTATGTAATTTTCTGCTAGTTCGGTATCGGTTCGCCTTTAAGACTGATCAACCATTCGGGAATGTTGACTGTTGAATGCGTAAACTTGAATACGAGTATTTACCATCGACTGGTTATAATTATACGCGAATGGCTGATGATTCTGTAGGATTAGGTAGCTCTGTAGCCTATCAAGTACAAAATGAACACGATGCCATTATACTGAAACCGTATCGAAGGCACGAGTACTTTTTCCGACTGCTTGTACTCTTACTTTTTACCAAGTTGAATCATACGAGAAGTTGCATTCATTTTGTAAGTACGAGTACCTCTACGTAGCATGAATCTAGAGGGAAAATTCACACTTATCGCCTTCGTCTATGGCTCCGACTAGAAACGTCTTTGTTCTGAGACATTCCTTACATTACCACCCTAAATGGCTAATCTTCAGTACTTAATTACCTATCCAGATAGGTATGGTACATCTTCATCATTTTGGTAACCAGTTAATAACCATACTTACCTACCTATGCACATCCTAAAGTCTAGTTACCACAGCACAACAACCATTATAGGTACGTACGAGTACTTATATGTCTGCAAAGATGCATATAATGGACTATGGTCGCGATCATTTTACCATAAGGTACAATAATGCAAACAAAGAGACCCGATGCTGGTGTTGCATTATACACGTGCAATCGGTCGGTAATGACCCGCAAGGTCGGAACGTAAATCAAAACCGTCGTCGACGACGACGACGTTTTGTTACCAAATTTCAAGCTCGCGATTCTCGTTTCTTCGTCGTCGCGCCGGTAATATTCCGAAAAATCCGACGTCCCACACCCGCACCTCGTCCTCGCCGTAATTATCATTTTATTGTTTACCGAATGGGCAGGGGTATCTCGCGCGTAATAATATTGCTAATGAAATGACAGCAGGCTCGGTAAAAATTATCGCCGTCTTTTCAATTGTAACTGAAATCAATTTTTCAAATAATTAAAGCGGTTTTCGCGATAATATGTAATTAATTTGATAAAATATTCCAGACTCATTGCCAGCGCCATGCTGTCTATCTGTGCCTGTGCAGTGCGTACTGTGTAGGTAGAGGTACCCCAGGCTTGCTGTGATGTCATTAAACGCCAAATATGCCATTCGAGTTGTTTTTCTTCGCTTGATCAAAGATCTGAACGTGAAATTGCTAGATCTACGTACATTTCAAGGAAAGTAAGTGCCTACTTGAGCCGAGTTTTTCATCGAATGAACTAAAAATAAAAAAATCTCACTTCACCGTGAGAACCTGCGAGCAAGAAAAAAGCGTGACTTGACTCGAATCGAATTCGAATCACAAGTATCTGGGTAATTCTCAAAAAAAGTTTAAAAATCATGTAACCGGTGGTTTACTTGAATACTATTGACAATTGAAATTTTTTTCAGTGGTATTGTGTAGATACCAACTCGGGCATCATATGCATATAGTTTAACGGCCCCCAATCCCCCTCCACTATGGGTCAAGTCCCCCCAAACCCTGAAAACTCCATCGTCGTGGCCTGTAACCACTTAAATTTTTCAACGTCATCTTCAAAAATGAATTACACTATCACTTTTTTTGAAAAAAAAAAAGGTACATATTATTATATGATATGAGAGTAAATGACAGAACTGAATATAAATTTTTGGAATGATACTTATACCCTGAAACCGAGGTCATAAAGTGATGTAACCAGTTTTTGGTCCATCGCCCTGGCCAATTTTTGTTAATTTTTTTCTGGCTCTCCTATTCGATTTTTTTAGAGGTGAAATGGGTACACCGTATCGTTTTAGTGATAGTAGTGCTGCGCCTATTTCAAATCCATCAAGCAAATACAGTTAACCAGTCTGCAAATTGTAATCTGTGAAAATTGTACTGATTTCCTTTTTTCGGATCCATCGCCGTGGCTTATCATTCTCACGTTTAAAAGAGACATTTTTTTTCTTGAAAAAAAAAGAAAATATTCAAATAGTAAGTACTTGATGACCACAACTTTGAAAATTGAAAAATTATTGATTCTATTACCAGTAAAACAAATTTTAGTTCTTTTTTTCTTACGTCGTGGATAGTACAGTTTGGTATTTCGTCGTGGCTATCGTGATTTTTTTGTCCACGGCGAAGGAAAGTACCTACCTTATCATGTTTGAATACTCCCATTAAAATGAACCTGGTACCTACTTGATGAACTTTTTGTGAGCTAAAGGGTACTAATAACTGCTACAGTTATACCTATACCTACCCAAAAGTAGTGAACAGCCTTTTTTTCAACATTTGGCACCAATTTTTTTAAGGCCCCTTCCCCGCCCCTATTGAAGATGACTTGGGCCTGAAGTCATTTTTGGGGTCCTGGGTATGCTTAGAATCAAGTCCCTTTTGAAAAAAATTCAAAAAAAGGTTTTCATTTTCGAAAAATTTTAGTACTGAAATTTAAACTTTTTTTTGAGAATTACCCACCTACTTACTCAATTAACTATACTATAAAATCAAAAAAAAAAAACAACTATATTTTTCAGTCTGTTTTCAACCGATTGACTTGAAATTTTTTAAGAAAGTAAATGCGCCACCTTCCGATTTCAACGACACTAAACTGGATCGGAAAAGCATTTTCTAAATTCATTGTCACCAAAATTTTGAATGCTCAAGTTCCTTTTATCTCGATTTACAGTGAATTTTAAATAATTGAAAGAATTCGAGAATTCCCTACGTCATGATCTGAATTCTGATTAGGTCAAAATTGAATCCAAAAATGATCAAATTTGGACAAAAATATTGCAAAAAATATATAGAAAAGTTAGTTAAAGTGGCTTTAATTAAAACATGAATACCTACTTCAAGTAGGTACTAGGTACTTACTAAAAACACAAAAAAAAAAATGACGGAATTTCAGTATTAAAATGTAACAAAAATGTCACTGAGACCTCTTCTAAATACAATTATACGAAAGCATTAGAAAACACAAAACGTTACTTAAAAACTGATAAAATCTCCGTATTTTAGGAAAATTCAGAAAATTTGCATTGTTAAAAATAAATCATGTTTATGAATAAAAAAACACGAAAATCAATGAAAATTTCCAAAAACGCTTCAAAAACTGAAGTTTTTATTTCTTTAATAAGGGCGCGCAGGTAGAAGTCAATTCATCCGAAATTTTAGTTACAAAGGTTTTAGGACATGTTCTTTCGTAAGAGATAAAAAAAAAAAAAAAAAAAAAAAAAAAAAAACATTAAAAAAACACAAATTGCCAAAAATTCTCAATTATGAGTTTCATGATTTTCCTAAAAATTGTGATCCAGTTCAAATCAGAGGAGGAACTTTCAAGGTGTTCACTAGTGAACATTTTTTCCCTCGATGTTTTCTCTATCAAAATTGATACAAAAGTAGGGGAGAGGGAGGATGTTTTGGACACTTTTCTTTGATTTGAAATTGCGAGCGATAGGAAACACCTAGAAAGGTGGGGTTGGTCTCATTTGAAAGAGGATCTCAATGCGCCAGGCACATTTTGACGTACTCGAAAAATTTTTAAGTTGCAAATTGAACAAACCATTGGACTTTGAAAAAAAACACCATTTTGGGTGGATGCAATTACGTTTTTTTGAAGGCTTATTTTTGGAAATCGCAAATTTCAATCAATTAGGAATCAATTGTCAGTATCTGTCCACAATTTCAGTTGACTCGGATTGTTTTTAATATTAGTAAAGCAATATTGAAGAGTCGACTTTTTTATGCCATACTTATTTTTCAGCCAGTGCTGGCCTGCTCGAATCGACATATTTTCAGGAGGCAACTTCAAACGTTCTTGATTAGAATTTATCATTCCAGACTTATTAAAAGTCTTTTCTGGATTTCTCGGATAAAACTGAGGCATTCTTACACCTATAACATATCAAATTAACACGAATTTATGGCAGTGTCCAAATAAACATCCCCACTATGCCATTTCTACTTCGACTGGCTGTGGTAAAAAAGTATCAGCTTTTCACGAAAAGGTGATTAGTGATTATTGACGAGAAGGAATCAGAGATTTCATTTTACTTGGGCTCTTGACGAAATTCCTGACGGTTATTTCCCAGGAGCTAAAAATGTGAGACGAAAATTTTTTCCAAAAACAGCACTTCAAAACAAAAGCTGAAATAATTCTATCTCACGATTTGGTATCCGGTTAATGTTGTCAAATATCAGTTTGTTGTGGTACGACATTGCCACATAATAGTGAAAACCCCGTCAAAAAAAAGCAAACCAACTCCTCAAACCAGCAACTGTCCAAAACATCCTCCCTCTCCCCTAGGTATACGAGTACGTAGGTACTTTGTATTAAAAACTGGCCATCATCAAAAATTTCGTAGAACGTTTCCTTTCAAATTTGTAAAATCAAAAATCAACGCACAGTTTCATATACCTAGCTCTCGTGAGAAGTCGCCATGAAAGTAGGGTACCCATATAAAAATCGACAACCGTATCACCGGTGCAATTTAATGCTGCATGAGCTAAGTATGTGCTACATAGCGACGCCCTAGGTTTATAATAAAATACCTAAAGAACCAATCCTTATGTAAGACTGAGATAGTCTAATTCTCCGGTCGTTTTACTGTTATATTGTGATAAGAATTTTTTTACGTTTTTATTCCGAATGAGAAAGCTTTGAAAAGCTTTTAAAATCGAGTTACATTTTGAAAATAATTTTGCAATCAATTTCGGACCATCATCCCCTCACACCTAATCATTTTTTGTCGTAGGTGAGTCGAGAAAATTGTGCTATGGAAATGAGAAGAAAATGAGCATTTCGCACCAAAAATGAAATTTGGTGCCTCAAAATCACAAAAAGACTAAAATTTGGAAGGTCAACGGAATCTAAAGTGAAAACATCAACTTTGATACGTTGCATTCGCTCTTTCCTTTTCCTGTTTCCTGGCCAATTGAAATATCTTTCGAGGATGAAAAAGAAAAAATGCAAATAAATTGGGTGGAAGGAAAGGGAGTTGAAAGTGAATTTTATGGAAATGAAATACGACAGGGCGCAGTGGTACTTCGTCTTCTGATGAAATAACTCGGATATAATGAATGGTATTAGGATAATAATGATGAATAGGTCACCTATTCCTAAAACAAGAACGAAAGAGCACGTTGAAATATGTTGAAAATAGTTTGCATCAAGGAAATTATAAAAAAAAAAAAAAAAAAAAAAACATGGAAAAGAATTCTACGAGCTAAGCCGAGCACGAGCCATCGATGAATAGTTAAGCTAATAGAATCTGGCTGGATACACTGCATATACATACGTAGGTTAGGTTTGGTTGTGTATCTACTCGAGATTAGATGATAGTTTTGTAACTTAACTTGCAACTATTGAAAAATGTGAACCAAGCCGCGAGTTTACCTTGCCTGCGATTGCAGAATCGACAAACGGGCAGAGAGCGCCGGTGACGACAATGATGATAACTAGATGTTGAGCAAAGGTGGGATAAGATTGGTGTTTATATTCAGAACCTAAAGAGTGATATCGAATCCGCGAATAAACGTTTCGTTCGTAAGTGAGACAGGTTCAGTAGCATCTTTCTTCGGATACATCAACTGTCAGGGTTGTGCGATCAGTTATTCTTCGCCATCGCCGCCGCCGTCTTCGGTACCTACATACCTATACCTACCATACACAACAGCAACAGACAACACATCACAACCTTACCACCATCATTCCTCTTCTCGGTCTAGCAAACCTAACATATGCATACACATGTTGTCTTCTGGCTATATCGATATCTTCGCGAATGTTAGGCAATAATATTATACAAATCGAACTTCGAGAGTGAAAGTATTTTATCATTTTTTTTCATTTTAAATTTTCGTAATTTTGTGATAATATTGCATAGTTGTGCACTTTTTGGGTAAACTCGCCCAATATGTATTCTTATTCGATTAATGCCCAAAGATCGATATTTTTTATCGTTGTGTGCCTTTTTTCATCGATTAATGCCGGTCTTGCGAAATCACGTGAGTTTTACCTACTAGTAGTCAATATTTTATTTTATTTTTACTTTATTTATTTATTTATTTCTTTTTGGTTTTTTATTCGAGTGATTCATCTTAGGTATACCTATTTATTCTATTTTGTTCATTTACCTACCTATCAGATTTTTTAAATCGTTTTTGCTAACTTCCGTGTGCTCATCCAAATTTCCAATCATTTTGTGTAAATTTTACAATATTTCATCGATTTATTTAAGCAGGCCAATTATTTACCTATTGATAAATTTTGGCTCTTTCTTTTTGAGGTACCCAAAAAATCCACAAAATTTTGCATTTCCCAAATGCTTGGTTTGAAAGATGGATGTGAAGAGAGGGTGGGAGGGGAAATTGAAATATAGTAGTTTGCGGAAGTATGCACTGTTCAAAAAACAGTCCAATAAATATTTGGTCCAAAGTGACCTTCATCTTGAATACATACTTTGGAACGAAATTGTGGTTTGGTTTTTTCCCTTTCCTTTGCAAAAATGCCAAGTTACACGTGCTGAATATAAATTTTAAAAAAAGAAGGAAGAGAAGAAAAATGACGAAAGTGGTAATCAAAATAGTACCGAAGTAAGTGGTGCTCTCGCTATCTTCTTCCCTACTATTCGCTTCGTGTTTTTTCAACCTCATTTCAGGAATATTTTCTTCTCGAATGAGTTGTACCTACCGCTGCAAAAAAGCACCTCTCGCTATCTTAGTTGAAGTTACGAAAGCTCGACTGGTGTTTAGATGCCTGTAATAGTTAGGTAGACCTGTCACGATGATGCGGTTAAATGACGTGCATCGTGCATTCGATAATATACGTATAAAAAATAAGCAATTTTCCTCTCGTCGAATGTAGAAAAAAAAAAGTTCAATGAAACACGCCGGTTTAAAGCGAATACAGTTAAATATCAAACGTACATAGCTACATACCTATCTAGGTAAAATCTAACATTTGTATTTCGACATTTCAGGTACCTACTTATCGACGTGTAAACAATCTGACCCACAGTTTAATGAATGCGTGAAAAATGAAGCCTCAGCGGCGGGAGTATACCTAGCCAAAGGCAAGTATTCTTCGTTTTCGTTGTAACATTGCAATATGCATACCTAGACCTAGACAACCGTATATGGTAATTCTCTAAACGTCGTTGATAAATTCTTACATTCGTAATGTTGCGATTACTAATTTTGTTGCTACAGGTGTGCCCGAGCTGAATATACCCGCCATCGAACCGTTGATCATTCCAAAAATTAGTCTAGAACAAGGAACCCAAGCTATTAATTATAAAGCAACGTTGACGAATTTGAAAATTCACGGTCTCAGCAGTTACAGGATCGACGATTTATTGTAAGATTATTTTTCAAATATTCGAATATGGATTTATAGATTAGGAAATTGGATGTAATTGAGTTTTGTTCTCAGTATTAACATGGAAACCAAGAAATTGGATGCCAAAATCACTTTCCCAGTTCTATACCTGGAATCAGATTACGATATCAAAGGCAGAGCGTTAGTTGTACCGATTCAAGGAACTGGGCCATTTACTGCTAATTTGAGTAAGAATGAATTTACTTCTTATTAAGTTTCAGTTCCCTTGAGAAAATCTCTCTGGCCAAGTGATCAGCCACAAAATTTTTCTAGCTCGATTTGGGAGTTTGAGAAAAAAATTAAAAAATGATGAATTCAAAATTTTTTCCTCCGCATTCTCTTTATTCTTATTCACCTTCCTGCAGTTTGGTGAAATTTGATCAACGTTTGAACATTCTCTCGATGCTTCAAATTTCTCTTCAAAAGCTTCCCTATTATGGTAACTGTTTTCTAAAAGTTCCTCAAAGATTAGCAAAGAGCAAAACAAAATATCAAAATTACTAAATAGGATGTAGAAGAAGGTTTTGGAGGACATTGGAAAAAAAACTATTTTTAAAACAGTTTCGTTATTTTTTGATAGAGTTAGATAATTTGTAAGAATCTTCAGAAACTAGATAACAGCTGAAAACAAAAATACTGAAATAGCTTCGTACCTAGCTACCTACGAGTAATTTTTCATTCTGAAGAGTAAAGAACGAGTACATACCTATAACTCTTTTATTTTTTTCCATAATGTGCTTACATATGTAACTCAATATTTAAAAAATGAGCGAGGATTGATTTCTTGCCAAAATTTAATGATCGTTTCGTTTTCAAAAATTATGAAATATTGATTAGAAAATGAAATTATATATTTTTTTAAAATTAAGTAAATTATAAAATATTATTTTCTGTTACACTTTGAAATAATTCGTTTGAAATTACGAGTACCTAACGCTAGTTTCTAAAAGGCAAAACTTTTCCACCAAATTCACACTCGTTGGTACCTCAGATGAAAATTGATCGTAAAAAATTCTCGTATATTGATTAAAATAAAACGACAATAAAACTATGTCCACGATACGTGGATATAATCTAAACTTCAATAGATAGATACCTATAGCTTGTGTAGGTGACTCACATCGCATATTAATAGGCCTAATGATCAGCAAAATACTAATGGATAATAATTTTTCCGATTCTCATCAACACAGTGGCATATTTTAAGGACAAACAATACCAGCTAACCGCAAAAATTACCACATTTATACCAAAACAAAATCATAATCTAAGCTATATGGCGTAAAAATGCAAACAAAACCGGATCATCGATGATATCTTACACGAAACCGAATTCTTTAATAAATTGCACCTAATAACTCGTTAATTAATAACTTTGGAGGATAAAATACTCAGACATTTTGTGCGCTATGCGGGTTAATTGCTACGCCTGCATTCTTACCGAAAATCACTTTCTAAGGAACCCTCGATTGAAATTGGAAACAGAGGAGGGGGGGGGGGAGTGGAAAAATTCGAAATGAAAAAATGTAAAAAAAAAACTTCTTACAAAAAGGACATTTTGTATGTAGGTACCCACCTACTTAAATCTTCTCGCGTGTATTTATAAATTTGGTAATTTATGATCGAAGGTGACCTTGTATTCTGGTTTTTTTCTTTTTGTTTATTTAATCTAATGCTATCGTTAATGCGATATTACCTCCCCGAATAATGTGGTAGGTAAATCTGTTGGTTTAAATGATTAAAGGAAATTGGCGAATTTCCTATTAATATCCGGGATATTGAAATGGCGCCGATGACGGCCGGCAGATGATTTTGTAATAGGTACCCACTACCCATGCATGATCGGTTAACCTTGAACTTGAAATTAATTTATAAATTTAAATTTCAGCTGACGTGAAAGCCGATGCACATATGAAAGGTAAACTATTCAAGAGGAAAGGTTTAGAATACGTCGAAGTTAAAGACACAGCTGTCAAATTAACGGTGAAAGGTGCATTCGCGCATTTCGGAAACTTATTCAATGGTGATCCTACCCTAAGTAAGTAATTGTATTAATTTCTTCCTTCTGTCTATTTGGAAAAAATTCTAATCAATCGATTAATACATTTTTTCGATTTGTTGTATAGGTCGTGCTACGAACGAGTTCCTAAATCAGAATTCTAAAGATATTATCGACGAAGTCATGCCTGCTATCGAAGAAGTAACCAGTACGCTTTTAGATGACATATGCAATAAAGCTTTCAAAGCCACACCGTGGGATAAACTGACGCCAAAATGATTTTGAAGTTGTATATATTGAAAATGCTGCACTCTGTGTGACGAGTGAAACGACTACACATGAAAAAAATCACACCGATGTATAAAAAATAAGAACTTTATAAGAAAAAATTATTCATAGCTTAAAATAAACGGAAATATCAGTTTAATAAGCTCGTATTAGGCATTTAAAGTGGTGTGAAGTACTTGGATTTTTTTATTATTTCCGATGACAACTTACGTGAGCTTTTTTTTTCGTGTGCAAAAGATTTATTTTCATACTTTAAAATGCTAACCATCTGTGATAGATAAAACTTACGGGAACGAATTCCGGTTTAACGAAAGTTGAAAACATGTTGTAAATATTGCAAAATGTACGAGTAACTTAATATTTCATTTATAATAAATGTATTTTTACGTTTAATTCGGAATATTTTATTTTCAACGAGCAAATCGTCTGTAAAGATTTGGTGGAATGAAACTTCAGTCTACATACTTACATATAAACCGACAGGTATTTCATTGTGAGCTTTGTTTTTTTAATAGGTAGGTACTTTCGTCATGATGCGAAGAAGAAATAAATCTCAGATTCAAAAGAAAGCATTTAGTGTATTTCACAAATACTCGTAGGTATAATAGATGGCGTTTAAAAAATTAACATTCCGGCTGGTTGACGCGGTTACGTAAATAACCCAATAACTATGTTGTTAATGACACCATTCGATCTCCTGCAGACAAGGTTAGACTGGTGATCATTAGACAAAAATGCACCGGTATTCATTTTGAATAATATAGATTCCTGAAAAATAACTGTTTCCATCTACGATGCAGATGCATTAATTTCAACTGAAGCAGGAAGTACAGATTTTTTCAGCGTCACGTACATAATTAGATCGTAACCTATTGTATTTTCAAGTAGGCAGATAAAAATGTAGGTTAATTTTGAAGTTGTGATAAATAAATAATTATCGAGGAAACACTGAAATTATATTTAAAATACATCGATTGAGAAACGTTTGAGTAAATTTTCACTCATGTGTGATATTTTTGAGAAAAATATAGCGTACTGTTTTGTGGCAATTACTTGTTGTTCAGAGTATGAGACTTCCATCTCTTTTTACTCCTTAAATTATCAACGATGCAACTTTTTCATCACTTGTGATGACTTTGGCCCTGACTATTCGACAAGGAGCTCTAAATTCTATTAAAATAAATTTATACCTAAAAAAATTTGTTTTAAAAAAAAATGGTCGAGCTCAGTGGGCAAAGTCCCAGGCTACAATCGTCTGAAAGACTTAAGTAGAAAATTGAGAGCCATCGAGCATTCGACGATTGTCGATTGTGCACATTTAATCTTACTTTCTTCATTTAAACGTTGATTGGTCAAAAAAAATTACTCTCAAGTAGGTAAATACTTTCAAAAAGTTACTTTCCGGACCGTCAAAATGGGTCGAAGTTTCACAATAAATTTAAATATTTCAAAGAAAATTATTATTATTTATTTTATGAGCCATATTATACAGCATCTTGAGGAATATGTTTTTTGAGAATTTTTGAAAAATTTTGAGCACAAAATTGCAGGGTTTTGATTTTTTGGATTTCTGAAAAAGTGATCATTCAACCGATCAAAATGAGTTGCCTACAATTTTGCGAAAAATTCAAAAATTTCAACGAAAATGTCTTTTGAGCATTTTAAAAGAATTTTGAGCCCAAAGCTTGGTGTGATTTCTTCAATTTTTGAAAAAAATGTCAAGCGATCTATCGAAATGGGTTGAAAATAAAAAACTTGCCAACTTCAAAACATTTTTGAAGCACTTTCTGATAAATTTTGAGGATAAAAATGAGTCAATTTTCGGGGTAGTTGTGAAAAAGTGTCATGACACGTCTGTCAAAATGAGTCTCCTAAAGAGAAAGTCAATATCCAACCCTATCACAGTAGATGGTCTTTACCTTTTTGCCTATTAAATAATTTTTTATGTATTCTCTCTCACGCTAATCCAAAGAAATTGAAAATTATTTCATCATCTAACTAAAATTCAGATTTCCTGCACGCACTTTTTATGGATGATGAGGAATAAGTTGCCTATACGACTCGTGCACAGGAACATATGTACGAGTATTTAAAGTTCAGTTCCAATGCAAATTTTTGAAAATATGTACCAACTAATTATTTCTGAATGAGTACTGTTTATGTTTGTTGAACTTGAATTTCAAGTAAAATATGTATGTATGTTAATTTAGTCAAATTTTGATAACATTTTATCCACTTTTTGGTAGTTTTAAATAATTTCAATACTTTCTAAAACGTTTCTATGTGATTTGAAGAAATATGTTTTATCGATGATTTATGCACTTCCATAACTTCGTGTAAATTTTGGTGAAATTTCATCAGTGTTTGGTAATTTTCAATGATTTTAATTGTAGGTATTTTCGTAATTTTATTTAATTTTTTTTCAGGTTTTTCACTATGATTTAAGCCTATTGGCAAATTTCACCGAAATCTCATCAATTTTCTGTAATTTTTAATGCAGTATGATTAAAAAGTTACAAGAGGGACGAATTAATAATTTTCATCACGTGTGGCGAGTTAGTTGGAATCAAACTTGAAAAGGTTCACACTATACTTGACAAAAATTGTTCCTTGAGATGTTGAGACGAAAACCATAAAATTTACGTTTATTTTTCCTAGGAAATGTGGTGTACTTACCACAAAACTCCCTTGTAAATTCATATTATGTGTGTAATCATTTTCCAGGAAACAGAATGAAGAAATTATATAATAAGTATCGACGTTAATTGCGAATAAAATTCATCGTTTAGTTTCGTCACTTTATAATTTAAGAATACATCAGCAAGTCTTGAAACATTTTGCTGCATTTTTCTCTTTCTTTTTCAACATTTTTAAATAAATGAGGTAGAAGTAATGTAAACAATTGATCACAATTGAATTCGGATGATTTTTCCCAACATGAAAATTATTCACATAAATTAATATTGAAAGTAGAACAAAATATACATGCAAGTAATATAAAATGATACAAAACTTCCCTCTTAATGTAGGTACTCACTTTCAAATTAAATAAGCAGGTAGGTACATATTAAATTAAAAATAAAACAACTGACATTATTATTATATAAAATATCACTTTTAAAATTTTTTTGTAGCATTTCACCACAACGATATGTAAGTATCTCAATTTGGTATCAAGTCTTCCAAACTGTATAAGTCTAGGAAACCTTTGATAATTTGCATCATTACTTCGCCTATGGTGTCTTCGATGAGCGGATTAATTTCTTGTAAGATATCTCTCCAGTTTTCGTTGATAAATACATTAGTTGTTTCACCTGGATAAACATTATAAAAATGAATTAATACCTAATGAAATAGATAACTATTCATTGCTCATCATTAGAGTGGATTGTAAAGAGGGGAAAAAATGGAGCCTTTCATTTTGAGTTGAAAAGTGACTCAGAAAAATTTTTAGCTCCGAAGGTACCCTTGAAAAGGAGATATGCGTCCTCAAGAGGGTTCTTTTCAACAAAAAAAATCAGGGGGTTTTCACCCTAATATGTTTTGAGAAAAGTTGCCCAGTTTCAAAATATGGTAGGTATATTTTCGAGATTTTTAGAGATCTACTGAGAGGTTGAAAATTTGTAGTTATGCTCATATTTTGAAAATGTTTTTTTCTGAAATATTTTGCATTAGGTATAATTAAGGCTAAAACACCGAAAGATATCATTTCTGAAAACTGAGGACAAATTTTAGAATGCAAAACAAAAAAAAAATATATAAGTTCTCGATTATGTTTTTCAATTTTTTTAATACACACCTAGTTCACCAGAATTTCGGGTGTAGAAATTAATTTTTAAGATTTTTGACGAATTTTTGAAACTTTCAAAAAAGTAATTTAAAGAGCGATTTTTAAGCTTTTTCATGAAATATAAATTTTTTGGAGCAAAATTCTTTCAATTATTCAATTCCCAACATATCAACAACCAGTAGCTTTGAGTGATGGTTATTCTGGAGCCTACCCTCATTTCTTAAATTTTCTACAAAATTTGCAGTTGATTTAACCAGAGAATTGTACTTACTTAATTGTTTATTTCCATTGAATAAATTACTAAAATGAACTTTAAGAGATCCTATTTTGAAATTGATTTTCCTTTCTTTAATTCCGAGGAACGTTGAATCGGCTTTTTTGTTGTATTTTCCCAGAAATTTGACGTTGGCAAAAATATTTGCTGAAAAGTTCAGAGATTAAAAAAAAACATCGATTAAAATTGCACACAGGTAGGTATTCTTTTGTTTTAAATTCACGTTGATTCGTTGAAATTTGACTTACTGAAATTTCCTTCGAATTTTCCATTTCCTTTAATAGGTACAACGAGCACTTTGCCGGTAATATTATAATCACTGAATACTCTAATAGCTGGGAATCCAACATCAATCGAAAGACTCGGTTCGTCAAAATTAATTCTGCAAAAATAGGCGACACGTTGCGAATTTAGGTGTTCGTGCGAGTTGAAAAAGTTGCCTATTCAGTTTGCCGTAATAACGACACCGTGTTAAACTTACTTGGCGCTGGTCAAGTTGAAGTTCCTGGCACCGTGAGCTATGATGTTTTTGAAATTAGCTCGGAAATTTACCGATGCGCTACCTTGGTCTAAAACAACCTGAGGCACGTGGAATGGATCTAAAGGTGGAATTCTCATTTCTGGTATTCCTTTGGCGAGGTTAGGTCTTATGCTGTCGATTACTTCGATTAAGCATTTTTCCAGATTCGGGTCGCTTCTTTTACACGGTTTTATGAAAGAAGCTGTCAAAGAAAAAAGGTAGGTATGTGAGAATTAATTTGATAGGTAAATAGGTACTACATAATTTTACAGTGATGAGTTCTGGCTTACGTAGAGATCTGCCATAAACTGCTGCTAGCAATGAACACAAAATTATTAAACTGCTACGTTGGAGCACCATTGTAATCAGTCTAAAATCATAGAATAGAATACCAAAGGTGTTAAATATTTTCACGAAATGAATTACCTGGATTTTCAAACAATTTTTAGAACTTCTTGAATGGTGGGATTTTTAATTAAACGATCAAAAAAGACGTGATTCGATAACATTTTTTGCATTAGAAACTGCCCATTTTGGTCGATTTTTTTTTTCACCATCACATTTCGATTCGGGTAATTGATCACAATTTCAACTTTTGTCTCGTTTTGCGAAGATTTGACCAATTTTTAAACGTTATATCCGAAACATTAAATTCCAAAAGGAGTGAAAATTGCTGTAATTTGATTCGCTGAATACTGTAACGATAAACATTAAATTTTACCAAAAGTTATAGCATAATGTGGGTGTTCCTAAAATTTACAAATTGATCTCAAATTTTCAGCCTCCCAAATTGACGTTTTAATTTTTGCAAATTTTCAAAAATCCGAAAATTAAAGTTTTCTAAAATGTTTTTTTGTTTTTAAAAATGCACTTTTTTCTAAAAATGATGAAAATCAGATCTGAAAGTAGTGTTGACCCGCCCCCCCCCCCCACTGAATTCCAGCATTTTCAGAAAATCTGGATCCTCCAGTGCAGCGTCATTTTAGATTTTTCCTGAATTTTAAAAATTATTGGTCAAAAAAACACTCTCGAAGTGTCTTTTAAAATACTAGAAAATTTTAAAATTGTGTTGTAGGCTGCAAAATGATTAAAAGTGGTAAAATTCTTATCCTGAGGGGGGCGAGAGTGGCTTTAATGTTATTTTAAAAGAACAAAAAATTTCATATTTTTGAATTTTATGTAAAAAACACACTCAAGATGTGCAAGGTTGAGAATAAGCTTAAACTTGATTTTCAGCTTCCTAAGTTGATTTCGGCACCTACCTGAAGGAATTCAAAAATCCTAAAAAGATCAAAAATCTCGTTGGAGACTCCAGAATGGATGGAAGTGGTAAGAAGGGGGGGTGATAAATATTAGCTGCAGATTAATGCACGTTATTCGCGTTTAAGAAATTGAAAACATGAATTTCAGAAAATTGAGTATCAAAAAATTTGTCAATAATTGAAAAACTTATTTGGCAAGCTGAAATTTTGATTTCCAGGATTTTGAACCATTTTTGAATTTTGAAATCACAAGTCAGCCCATCCAAAAATACCAGCAGTGGAACGAATTGCCCTTCTTTCTTCACTTCAACATTATATAAATAAATTTGAGGCATCGAATCACTGAAAATCAAGAAACTAAAATTCCATCTTTTATGGGCGAATGAAAAAATCTAAATCTCAAAAATTAAGTAAATTCGATTACAAACCTGCGTAAATAAATCAGTACCGGTATTTAGACCAACTTTATCGTCGCGAAATGCTTACTATAAGTTGAATAAAATTCTAAAAAATTAACTTTCGTAAACAAAAATTCGTAAAAACCGAACTAATTAGCAAAATTTCGATTTTGACGAAGAGCAAACGCGAACTTAACCCGCTCCAAGTTGGAGAGAAATATATAATGAAATTTTCTCGGAAGAGATTCCTTTTTGTCTAGGAAATATTAGAATTGTTCTAGATGATATACCATTTTGATGGTTACCGCAGAACGGTGGTAATCCTGCAAACTGCATTTTAATGAAAATTCTCCATCGTAAACGCGAGGCAAATAAACTAGAATATTGTTGACCTTCGTATTTAGCTATTCACACCACTCAAGTGGATGGGTAGGCAGGTAGTTGTAGTTGGTAAATTCTGTAAGTAAGTACTTTGTACTTATAGGTATTTGTAGCAGAGTTGTATCAGATTTGAACTCGTGTTAAGTAAAAAAGCAGCTCACGCGTATTTTCAAGTGCAGACAGAGACGTTGTTAAAATTTTGGGACAGGTATATCGTGTAAGATATTATGTTATACAAAAATATACTCCGAGTTTCGCTAATGAATGTGGAATATTACTTGTGTTTTGTTAGGTACACTTTGTAACAGGTAGTTAATTACCTACCTAATTTTTATTACGAGTACAATTATGCAGGTATGCAATTTATCAAATGCATTATCTCATCTCTCTGCCAAGGTTTACACATGTATATTTGATATATATTACAAAAAAAAAAAAACAATATTAGGTTTAAATTGATTTTTCCTCCTAGGCTGTATTATTATGAGTTGTAAGACGTGTTAAAGTCCTTGTCTTGGCAGGTTCCATCGATAAACTAATCGACGGAGTACCGATGTTTTGAAAATATGTACATAATATAATGCTATAGCCACACACATGCACTGATTCAAAGAACACGTTAGGTAGATCGTGACAGTGGCAAAATTCACTTACACGTATTTAAACATTATTGATAAATAAAATACCAATTTACATAAAACAAACCATCGAAAAATAATCGAGTAAATAAACAATAAAACGATAATCTGATTTTACTATCGATTCATTAAGCAATCTTGTAGTAAAAAATTTTCATTCGTTTGAAATTCGAGTTTATACGTTGTTTATTTTTGTATCTCCGAGCAGTAAAATCTCTCAAAATGAAACTATTACTTTGCTGTGTTTTTTTGATGTGCCTGATTTTTATGGCTCAAGCAGCCAGAGACATTAGTAAGTTCATAATTTGTTATTATGTTATTGAATTTCCCGAGTTAGGTACAGAATTTACGACCTGAGGTGAAATCTTCAGATACAGGGTTTTGTGAATGATCTTTTATTTATGTCTTTTCAAAAAAAATTCTTCCGCTCTTCCATTTGGTGGTTTTCATAGATGAAAATTCCTCGGAAATTTTTAGCTTTCTAACTGAAAATCAAGTGGTGTTGGGAGGACTTCGAGTTTGAATTTTAGGGGGGAGGGGGGGTTTATAATTACAAGATTATTACACCCGTAAAGGGGGGTAGATTTGGTTTGAGAGGTTGATGTTTTTTATTAGGGTGATGAATTTTTGTATTTCAGGGGGTTCGTCAGGGATGATAAGTGGGGTTTCTTTTATCTGTAGTGTAAGTCTGTTTTGTTTTAGTTGGGGACAGTTGAAAAGTATGTGTTGAATGGATGTGGGTTTGTTTCTGCAAAATTGGCATGGGGGTTTTGGTTCTTTTTGGTATAAGTGGTTGTGAGTTATTTTTTGTGTGGCCTATTCTTAGTCTAGTAACAAGGATTTCTTGTTTTCTGTTTAGGTGGCCTAGATTTTTCCAGGGGAGGGTTGTTTTTTTATGTTGGAAGAGTTTGTTTGAAGTTTGTTGTGACCAAAAGTTCTGCCAGATGGTAAATGTGTTACGAGTGTTTAGAGATTTAATATCATCAGGAGTGAGAGAGGTAAGAGGGGAGGGGGCTGCGGCTGTTTTTGCCATATCAACAGTTTCGTTTCTAGTGATACCTATGTGGCTGGGAACATACATGAAGCTAATTGAGTAATCATAATTTTGGAGGTTAAAAAGGGACTTATGTATGTCTTGGACTATGGGATGGTCAGAAAAAATGTTTTGAATGGATAGCAGTGAACTTAGTGAGTCGCTTTGGATTAAGATTTTTTCATTTTCTGATTGAATGGAAATTATATCTATTAGGCAATGTTTTATGGCAGTGAGTTCAGCAGTAAAAATTGAGGCACAGTTGTGAATTTTGAAACTGAGAACGTTGTCATTAATTGAGTAAGCACAACCAGTATGAATGTTGGAAATTTTTGAACCATCTGTGAAGCATAAGTTATATTCTGTATAGTTTGATAACAGTTCTAAGTAATGACTCTTGATTAATAATGGGGAGTGATCATGTTTTGGGTAGTTTCTTAAGTAGAATTCTATCTGTATAGGTTTGAGAGACCAAGGGGGATAAGATATTGGTTTATGGATTAGGTTTTCTTGGTCAATTTGTAGGTTGTTCATACTTTTGATAAATTCTGGGATTGGATCTGAAGTATGAAGGAAATGCTGAGAGCTGTAGTTGAGTGATTTTTGAAGAGGGTGAGATGGATTATTTGCAACAGTTGTTAAGAATTTGTTTGTCATGAGCATTTTCCTAAAATATCAGAGGAAGCTCTACAGCTTCACAATAAACGCTATTAATTGGAGACGAATAGAGAGCACCTATACAGATGCGCAAGGAGGAATTTTGAACAGTTTTGAGAATGTTAGTAGTTTTATTTGAGAGGTTTGTAAAGCGTGGACTTCCTTATTCAATTTTACTACGTTACATCAGAGCTTTGTACAAGTGAAGTAATAGTTGGCGTGATGGGTTACACTTTGGATTTTTAACAATTTTTAGTAAATTTAGACGTTTGTTAAGTTGAGCTTTTATGTTGAGAAAATGAGGAGTCCAAGTAAGTTTTTTATCGAAAGTAAGTCCGAGGAATTGGGTAGTTGGTTTAAAAACTAAAGGATGTCCTTTGAATTCAAGGATATGTTCTGGGTAAGTTTTATTTCTCTTAGTAAAAAGTATACAGTGAGTTTAAGATTCAAAAAATGTTAGTCCATTTGATTCAGCCCATTTTTCGATACAATTGAGAGTTTTTTAGATCATTTCTGAGGCTTGTTTGATGTTATTTGAGCGTATTGAAATGTTTATATCATCTGCAAAAATTTGTAAGGAAACAGGTTGGGGAATAATACTACAGATATCATCAATTAGGAGTATAAATAGGATGGTGCTAAGCACAGAGCCTTGAGGGACTCCATTTTCAATATCAAAAAGTTCAGAGTACGTATTTTCAATTCTGACTCTAAAAGTACGATTTGATAAAAAGTTTTGAATAAAGTAAGCTAAATGCCCTCGAATTCCTATAGAATGTATTTTTTGAAGTATTTAAAAAAATTTACCACCTTCTATAAACTCTCAATTTGCACGTGAGACAATTCATCACTTTATGGCTTTTTTTTACTCTCCCTTTGGGACCGTTCACTAATGTTGGTCTTCATTTTTGTACAGAGCCCTTCGAAATTAACAAAAATAAATGCAAGGAAACTCGTTCCATTTTTATAAAACTTTTCACTTTACGTGTTCGAATTTCCCTAAATGATCCCGATTTCGAGGAAACAATTTCTTTGACCCTCGAAGTAATTTTCGTTCCTCCTTACGGAACATCCCTCCTCCGTCCCACAATCAAAAAACACTGAAACAAATAAAGCAAAAAAATTCGAAGATTTTGAGCGACTTCTATATGAGAAAAACCCTCTCTGGTCCAAATCGATTTTTCTTCGCCGTTCTCCAAAAAAAAAAAAAAAAACTTGCGAGGAGCTAGGTTCATATTAGGCTACACTTTTCATCCAACTTTTAAAAAACCAAGATGGAAAATTACCAAACGTTTAGCCCCTCACCCTCGCTTCTTTCCCTACAATAGTGATTTGGCGATAGACCTGTATGAGTGAAAAATATTTGAACACGCTCGCGTCCAAATACTTGCAAAATATTCGCACAGTGATCTTCATAATCGAGTATTTATTCGTGATTTTGATATAAGTGAGTATCTACTTAGGTACCTACCAGCATTATTAATTATCACTACAATATATGTAATTACCTATCTTAAAAGATGGTTTCATGGTGAGAAAGAACCTTGCAGATAGATGGACTCTGCAGCGAGTATACCTAAGTACATTATAAACACGTCTAGATAATAGCTACAGCTCGTTTTTGATAGCTACCTTTAAAATTTATTCAGTAAATTTTCGGTAAATACTCGGTACTCTATTAATTAAACTCGAAACATTCGAAGGAACGCGTGAAATTAGAGCGAAAATTACGTGTAAAAAATCGGGCGGAACTGGCGCTCGCGTGTAGGATATATTTACAAAAATAATTACGTAAATATATAAACAGAAATTAGCTACATGTAACTGATATACCCACCTAAGACCTAAACCAAGTATACAAGTACATTACACGTAAGTAACCATTTTTTAGGGAAACGTAAGTACCTTTATCTATTCACTGGCGAGGTCTCAATTAAAGTGTAAATTTTCGCGTACGAGTATTTTTATTTAATAATAATTATTTCGATTTAAAAAATAGGTTAGACTAGTCAAATTCGAGAGAATTATTTGCTCCTAAATACCATTAGGTAAGTAGGTACCTAAGTGTTTATTTTGCGCACATTATATGGAAACTTGCGGCAAAAACAAGTAGATAGGCATTGTTGGGTACCTATATCTACGTATAGCGTGATTCTTTTACAAGCCTAAATTCATCATCACCCGAACGAAATTTTTTTCAAACAATATATCTACATTGAAGGTGGTTTGATTTTTTTCTTTTCAAAAAAGTATAAAAAATTGTACTTGTAAACACGACTAACTATAAGAATGGCGGACTCGATATGATTACGACGAGTTTAACATCTTTTAAAGCGTGTAATTATATTCAAACTGCTTCCATAACACAGTAGTCTGATGTTTGAAACTATTTTTTCTTACTTTTTTGTAACGAATAGGTGTTTGTAAGTAAGTGAATAAAGTCAAACCGGATTTGAATTAATTTTAATCTGTGTAATAAAATGTTCTAGGTAAATCGTGAACAAAAATAAAGATGATAATGAGATTTCCTCATTTTCCATAGCGTTGAAAAAAATTCGGGTATTGTTTTTACGACTAGGTATCTTCGTATGACCTCGCGTTTTGTTCGAGTTGAAGTGCAAAAATGGCGATGAATTTTATTTTGGAAATTCTCACTCGTTGTAGATGTCGAGGAAGTAATCAGAAGAAGTTGAGGAAGTTGAAAGGGAGGCCAACTTTTTTCAGTAAAATGAAAAATATTAACTTACGTATAGGTAGAGTTATCGTACGGATATTTTAATTACCGATGCATTCGTGTGTATCAGACACGTGCAAGATGGTACAAGAATGATGCACTTTTAAGTTGGTCTGCATGGGTTATAAATTTTAAAACTGACAGTGACAGTGAAGATAATATGATCTTGAAACCATAAACAATGTGCATCGTTGAAATATGTATATCAAAATGGAAATCACTTGAATTTTTTTGCACAAAATGCAAGTTGGTTTTTGCGAGTACACGAGGGACTTGTGTTTAAATTAATGGAAAAATTTTCTTTCGTTAATAACGTGATAAGTTTACGGATGTTTGCGATTGATAAAAATGACTCATTCTTTAAGTTTATCATGAAATTAAAATTTTGATCGACGAATACTTCAACTGTAAAGGGTGTAATTTAGTAGGTAAAATCCACTCGGTGCAAATCATTTTAAAAAATGAAAATTACTCAAATTTCAAAAAAGTAAAAAATTAATCAAGAAGTGGATGACTTTAAAAAAGAAACAAAAAAAACATGTAAATTCAAAATTGAAAAAAAAACTATAGAATCGAAGGAAAAAATAATTGAAAAAAATACATACCTGAACTTAAATTACGGATAGATAGGTAAATACAGAACAATATCCGTCACCTTTGGTTAAAAAATTACTTAATACTTATGTATATTGTACAACAACAAATGTAAACATAGACCTAATAACTGTTGACAGAATCATGTTACATGGCTGACTGGCAATAAATCGAATATTTTTGGATAATTTTTAATTTACATCGCGCTCGATGGTCGTTAATCGATCGACAACGGTCTAGTGTGTGCAGCTATAGTCGTATAGTATAATTCAAATACAATGTCAAAAATATAGGTATCTCGGGTAGGATATACCTACATATGCAAGGTTGCCTATTGAGCTTCGAGCACTTGGAATTGTATTGTTTCAACCATTAACGCGAATGACATTTGTGTAATCAAAATCACACTCGGTTGGCTCTTTCAAGATTATACCAACGTCATTTAGAATTACGCTTCAATTCGCCGCCGCGCTTTCAGAGGAGGTGACAGCTGATTAGTCACGATTATTGCGCACAAATACCCAAATATGTAGGTTTATGTCTCATCTTCTGAATCTGACAGAGGCTGTGTACTACTTGTACATATTTATGTGAAGCTGTGCACATGTTGTTATCAACTTTCAAAAAATAATTATTTTTTTCGATTTAGGCATTCGTAGGACCTATGGGGTGGCTTGTGGGTCTTAACAAAAGAAACGGTACCATATACTCTTCAAAACTGCTCGATACTGTTGGAAACCATTTACAATTAGTGGAGGGAGGGAGCAGAAGGTGGTGCTCAAAACTAGAGTTGTATACCAAATATGGTTTTTCTGGCTCAATTTGACAACATTTTGATTTTTTTTCACTTTTTGCTTACATTGAAAAATGTACTAGGATGATGATATATTTTTGCACGTTTTTTCAATTAAGATTTGCACAGTTCAGACTCCCTGTGTAAAGTGTGCCCGTGCCGAGAAGATTCTAAAAAATCAAAAAATCCAATTTATTGAAAATTCATGATTCTTGAATTTCTCGTTTTCAGAAACTAACGTCTCGAACCATTTTGGTCCCCTTGTAATTGTAGCTCCTAAATTCGGGGAAAAATTCAATATTGTTTTATATCGTTTTATTATTTTTTTAAATTCTCATTTCTGTGTCAAGACCTCAAAGTTTAAAAAAACACCAAAGATTAAAAATTGGAGCTTGTAAAAAAAATGCTGAATTTTACCAAACACCGCCTGTCAGTGCCCTGTACAAGCTCCAAACCTCTTAGGAAAAAAATGTGATGTGACATATTGATTGATTTTTACCAAACTTGGGAATTCAAGTTTCAAAACTGATATGTTTTTTTAACTCGTCGTTTTCAGCCTCACATGACCTCATCTCATCCTCGTTGAAAAAAATTTTCATGAACCACACGAAAAAAAGATTGAAAGAATAGGTATCTCAAAATAGGTTGGAAAATTTTCAAATAGGTATTCCGATTTTGTCCATTTTTATGAGAAAATACATTACAAAATTTGAATGATGAAATTTGGATAGAAAGCTGAAACTTGATTAATAGTCCGGCATATGACAATAGGAGTAATTGCACCTCCCCGCCGATCCTCCGGGACAACTTTTTTCTTAAAGGGGACATTCTAAGGAACATTTTAAAGCAAACTTGCCCAAAAAAAAGTTGGCCTTACTTACAAAATGGCGGCCATTTTGATTGACAGGTCAGCCGAAATCGCAGATTTTACGTTACAACATAGGACTTGCACGAAATTTTTCAAACCTTACAAAAGTAGATCGAAAGATCATGCAAAAATGTATCACCTGTCAAAATTTCAAGTGCTGAAGTGCGTTTTTCGATTTTTGGTGAATTTTTGAAAATCCAATTTAGGCCAAAAATGAGCGAAAAAATTAAAATTTTACCAAATTGACCAAGAAAGCTGAAATTTAGGATATACCCTATTTTCGACATGCCAAATCGATTGGAAACGATTTTAACCCGTTTTGAGCAGTTCTAGAGCCTCCAGCAGATTTTTGAAACTCGAAATTCCCACAAAATTCCATCAAATTGGAGTTGTAAAGCTGAAATTTATTCTAAAAACTAATTTCAATACGCTACTAAGTGGACTGCTGGTGGATTTCAAGTCATTTTAGAGCCTCCAGCGACTTTTTGAAAATTCCTGCAGCCTCCAGCAGATTTTTGAAACTTTAAATTTTCACAAAATTTCATCAAATGGAGATAGTAATGTGAAATTTACTCTACATTCCAATTTTAACACCCTCTGAAGACGACTTCAGATGGGTTCAAGTCATTTTAGAGCCTCCAGCGATTTTTTTGAAAATTACTGGAGCCTCCAGTAGATTTTTGAAACTTGAAATTTCCCCATTTCATCAAACTGAGATGGAGAGTCGAAATTCATTCTGCAAACTAATTTCAATACGCTACAAAGTGGACTGCTGGTGGATTTCAAGTCGTTTTGCAGCATCCAGCGACTTTTTGAAAGATTGTATGGCGTTTTTTTGGAAAATTGAAATTTCTTAAAAGTACGTAGCTGGAAGCTTCAAGACCATTTGAAACCACCATCTAGTCTACGAAGTAAATTTCAGCTTGCTAACTCCATTTGATAAATTAATGTTGCCGGAACTTCAAGTTTTAAAGATTCAAAAATCTGCTGGAGGCTTCAGGAATTTTCAAAAAGTCGCTGGAGGCTCCAAAACGACTTGAAATCCACCAGCAGTCCAATTCGTAGCGTATTGAAATTAGTTTTTAGAATAAATTTCAGCTTTACAACTCCAATTTGATGGAATTTTGTGGGAATTTCGAGTTTCAAAAATCTGCTGGAGGCTCCAGAACTGCTCAAAACGGGTTAAAACCGTTTCCAATCGATTTGGCATTTCGAAAATAGGGTATATCCCAAATTTCAGCTTTCTTGGTCAATTTGGTAAAATTTTAATTTTTTCCTTCATTTTTGGCCTAAATTGGATTTTTAAAAATTCACCAAAAATCGAAAAGGGCACTTTAGCACTTGAAATTTTGAGTAAGGTTTGAAAAATTTCGTGCAAGTCCTATGTTGAAACGTAAAATCTGTGATTTCGGCTGACCTGCCAATCAAAATGGCCGTCATTTTGTAAGTAAAGTCAACTTTTTTCTGGGCAAGTATGCTTCAAAATGTTCCTTAGGATGTCCCCTTTAAGAAAAAAGTTGTCCCGGAGGATCGGTGAGGGGGGTGCAATTACTCCTATCGTCATATGCCGGACTATAATACTTACTTAAACTTTTTAAACCTTCTGAATCGATCAGCGATAGTTTTAAACTATGAAGCTTGAAGCATCCACTACAGATATCTACATTTTTTTTTGCAATATTTGGGTCATTTTGGACACCTGAAAATTCTGTAGAACCTTTAGTATTCATGTTGGTAATTTTAATTTTTTGGGAAGCTGCCCTAGTAAGTCCGCATTTTATGAAAAAAATGAACAGATACCTACATTTTCTGATCCTTTGAGTGCCTACTCTGCTTTTGTAAATGATCCCAATCTCATCTTAATAATAGATATGTGTTCAATTTGTACTTCCCTACTTGATTCATATTATCTATACCTACTAAAATATGTATTCATATTTTAACTTTGTTACAGCAACGTTCCTAAAAGTTTGCCATCAAAGTGATCCTCTTTTGGACAAATGTATGAAAGAAAGCTTAGAACGATTAAGACCATTCTTAAAAACCGGTAAGACAGTTTTTACTTTCATTTAATTACGATAATTACGTATAGGTAAACTATACTAACGTAGAATAAAACACGCAGCAATGACCTAGTCTAACTCTGATCCTACTACCTCGTGTATCTATACTACCCATATTACACGTAAATTAAATTTTAGCCTATAATAAAAGCTGTCAGGCTTTCCAACATTGTATGTATATAAATGCGATCACTGTGTCGCTACTCAACGTCAAGATCAGATAATTAAATATACTCGAACCCATCTAAACGTGAACTACAGCTTATCGTACATTGTATTAACCTGTAGGCATTCCGGAATTATCGATTCCATCATTCGAGCCACTGGTTATACCTGAAATAACAATGAATCAAGGCAAAGGTTCCCTCAATTTGCAAACCACATTCAACAATCTTCACCTATGGGGTCTTAGTAATTTTGACGTGAAAGATTTCCGGTAGGTAAATTAATATAGACGAAGGCAAAAATTAAATTTAGATATGTGTTCAATCTAAATCAACTAATATCCGATTTATCATTTACGCACTTGAAATTATTTTTTTTTAGCTCGAAATTGGAAGATAATCTTTTCAAATTCAGAGTATTCTTTCCTTATTTAACGTCTAAATCGATGTACCGAGTTCATGGCCGTATACTCATGTTACCTATCGAAGGAAGCGGTTTAGCCGAAGGAAATTACAGTAAGTTTTGAATAATTATTCGATCCGGAGTAACTTCTTCCTTTTTTTTTTTCACTCAAAATTCTACCATTTTACTCACGCTTTTTTTTTCTCGTCTATATAGCCAATGTCGAGGGCATCGTTCAAATTCAAGGAAGTCAAAGAACAGAAGATAGTAAAACTTATTTCCACGTCGATAATGTTGTTATTAATTTGGATGTATCGCACGTTGGCGTTTATTTCGATAATTTGTTCAACGGAGATAAAGAATTAGGTTTGTTAAATTTCGTGTCAAATGACTGAAAAAAAGTGTCTCAGAATCAGGCAAACGTATACCTACTTAAATGTTTGTGCAATTTTGCAGGAGACGCCATGAACGCATTTCTGAATGACAACTGGAAACACGTAATGAAAGATATGAGGCCAGTTTTGGAAGAATCGATTGGAGCTGTAATGAAAGACCTTTTCAACTCGATGTATAATAAAATCCCCCTCGACGAAATTCTGCCGCTGTGATAGAAAAAGGAGCAGTTTCATTTGCATTTTCACATCTTCACGAAATGGAAAAGTCATCAAAAAAATGTCACGTCATTTCAATAAATAACGAGACTTTACGATAAGACTTTATTAAAAATGAGCACGCTGAATGTTTTTTTTCTTCTTATTTTTTTTTTTTTTGTAGTGTTAAAAACATTTGTATTTTGTATTTTCATTTAAGCTGCCAAAATACTCAGCTACATGTGTAGTTGTGTATCTTTTCGCTTAATTTTGTTATTCATGCTTCGTTTGACTGCACATTTTGTCTCTTGCGCGAATAAAAGTTTATTTCGTGTAAAAGAAATTATTTTTGATGAAATCGAACAAGTCAATCGGTTTTAAAAAACGAAAAACACGTTTCAGTCGCTTTTTGCACCCCATCGAGTTTAGAATAGATTCCTTTAGTGTACCGGGTGCTTTTGCTTTGGAAATTTTCCACTGTTTTCAAACTGAGTTTTGGGTTGAAAATCGAGATGAAGGATTTGATTTTTTACTTTTTCTTGCTGTGTAATATTTTTGAGTTCGGGTCGGCTATTCGAATAGGTAAGTACTAAGTAAAATTAATTTTTGCTATATGATCATTGAAGCTTAAGATAATTTTTTCAGATTTTTCAAAATAGATAGGTAATAATAAGTAGATCGATCAAATATTCATTATTTTCCATTTTTTCCCATTAAAACTTTTAAAAATAATAAAATATGTACCTACGTAATCAAAATTCAATCTTTTTGGAGGTCAAAAATATGCCATAACTTGACTTTTAGCTGCCCAAATTAATTTTTACACTTTCTGGAAACATTTTAAAATTCTAGAGAAATTGATAAATCGCGCTGGAGGCTCCAGAATGGTCAGAAATGGTGAAATTCCGTTCAAAGGAGTTGATATTCGATTCAGGACTAATTTTCATCATTTTTACTGAATAAATAGCTGGGTATATATACATTTTTTTAAAAGCATACATCACCAAAAACGTTCAATTTTGAATTTTCGAAAATTCGTCAACATCAAAAAATCAATTGGTCAGCTAAAATTTTGATTATGGAGGCCAAAATTGCGGGCCTTTTTGAGAAGTTTCCTTGTTGGATTTTTATGGCAATGACTTAGGTTGACGCAGAATCTATCTGAAATTCCATTTTCTGGAACGATGCCAGATTTCTCCCAAATGAGGTTAGGTAGAGGCTAGAGCAAAAAAAGTACAATTTTCTCTAAAATGACCCCTCTTTGATTTTCATCTCAAGGGACGCCTCCTGCCTTATTGGATAAAATTTTTTCCAGGTAACTTTCAAAATAAAAATTAAGGTCTCGTCTCCCCTGAATTTGGTCAAAATTCTGTAACATTTTTTTCCCACATTTCACAATGCATAAATGTTAGTCTCATCCCCTAGAAACCAAAATTCTTCATCAGATCCATAACATAGCTAATTATGTAGGTACATCTAAATAATTGAGTTACAATTTACAGATAAATAAGCAATAGAGTATCGCATTTTTTGAAAATTAACGAAATATATATACAATTATTTTTTTTATTTTTATGAAGGAGACATTTTGAAAGTTTGTCACCAGAAAGATCCAAAATTGAATAAATGCATAAAAGAAAACCTGGAAAGCTTAAGACCGTTTTTAAAAACAGGTAAAATACACCTATGCATAAATATTGATATCACCAAGGCATCTAATGCCAAAATTTTGAAAAATCGGAATTTTAAACAACGGTCCCATTTTAGGAATTCCAGAATTATCAATTCCATCATTCACGGAGCTACACATCCCTGAGATTGTAATTAGTCAATACACATCGTTTTTCATAGGATATGTGGAGATTAAATTCAGCAATCTTCATTTAACTGGTCTGGATGGATTTCAAATTGCAGATTTAAAGTAAGAAGATTCAACGTGATCAGCTAACTACTTTTTTTCTGTCACACGAAGATTTATGTTTGGCAGGCTGCGCTATCAACTAAGCAGAGAAAAAAGGGGGGAAATGATTTTTTAACGAAATTAGATTATACCTACTTGTTTAAAATAAAGTAGGTGGATTAGTTCTCGTTTGGTTCTTTCTGTTTTTACCCTATTCATGAGCTCGATTATCCAACTGCATGATTTCCACTCGACAAAATTATATCATCGAATGATAATTCATTTTATATCATGATGAGAGAAGATTTACGGTC
Source organism: Planococcus citri (assembly GCF_950023065.1). Lineage (NCBI taxonomy): Eukaryota > Metazoa > Arthropoda > Insecta > Hemiptera > Pseudococcidae > Planococcus > Planococcus citri. The sequence continues at coordinate 1,455,221 of NC_088678.1, read as the reverse complement.
AGATGTCAAATTCAGATACCTTCTTTGCTCTGCGAATATATAGCATACCTACCTATCGAATAATTATTAAGTATTTTGTAGGTATGTTTATGTATTTTACTAATTCACGTGTTATTTATTGCAGAGCTGATCTGGATAATAACGAATTGTATTTGAAACTTTGGTATTTGAGACTGAATTCGAAGTCCACCTTCCGCTACAGTAAAACAATCGTTATTAATTTCAACGGTGGTGGATCAACGGAAGGAGATTATGGTTAGTACGACAAGATTAAAAATTCTAAAAAAAAAAAAAAAAAAAAAAAAAAATAGGAAATCAGATTCGGTTCCTAACTGAATTAATTTCCTTTTAATTTACCTATCTAATGTATTTCCTCCCCTTTTTCTTGCTTCACAGCCGACATCGGTGGCACCATTCATATCAAAGGAACTCGAAATCATACGAATGAAGATGGTAATACGTATTTTTACATTCACAGCGCGCAATTAAGCTTGGATTTTTCGCAGACAACGGGCACTTTCAAAAATGCTCTAGATCCTTCCTCCGATGGTTTGCTTTCTTATTTTCAACATATAGGTACTTTTTTGGTTCTATTCTTTCAACTCAGTAATATATAGTGTGGTGTTTTTACAGTTAAAGGAAAGGCAGAAGAATTCGTGGTGACTCATTGGAAAGATGTTATGGAAAATATGAAACCGACTTTAGAAAAACACACCAGTGAAGTGATCACACAACTTTTCCAAGCTATTTTCAAACAAATTCCTCTCGAAGTATTTTTACCATCGTAGAGATGAAATGGTGATTAATTGCTCATGGCCTATGTAAGTTTGAGTTTTCGCTCTTCTCATCGTACAAGTCGTCACTAAATAGTAAATTTTTTTGAAAAAAAGTTTATAATTCCAAAAAAAAAATGAATCGATTTGAAATTAAATTGTGTTTTACGTTTAGATATATTTAACAGATAATTGAAATAATGTAGGGGAGCTCTTCTAAGTATATTAGAATAAATTCATTTATTCATTAAGAGAATTTATATTTTTTTAAGAGAAATTATATAAATAGGTACGAGTACCTACTTATCGATTGTAGTAATATTTTTATTTTATTTTTTAAAAGAAATCCCCGAATTGTTGTTTATACGAACCCGATCACATTAAAAAATCAGATAAAAGAGAAATCTATAAATGTTCTTATTTTGTCGAATATGCCCTTTCCTAGAATTTTTTTCAAACGTTGCGATAGGCCTGTTATACATCTGCCTATAGTAGGGAGAAAATTTTTATTATCTGATATTGATCCTCCTAATTTCTGATGTTGCGCTATTTCTTAGGGACTCGAAACCAAATTTTAAGCTGCTGAAGTTTGCTTTTCGATTTTTGGCGAATTTTTGAAAAAAGTAGGTACCTAATAGCCACATTTTGGAAAAATGAAATAAAAAATAAACAAATTCATCCAATTTTGTTATTAAACTGAAAAAATGTAACAAAAATCAAAATATTTTATACAATTCCTTAAATCTTAATTTATAATTTCAAAAGAAACCTACAAAATGGCACAAGATATGAGAATTTTTACACAATCGAGGTAAAAAATATACCTGAAAAAATAAATAAATATGCTTAAATGATAAATAGGTATAAGTACTTGGTATCAAAAACGAAGTCACGCTCTACTTTCAACCAACAATGGAGCATTTTCTTCCGTCAAATCGGTATCGGAACTATATAATAAATTTAATACTCTAGAGCTACCAATTCCAACATTGTTCTGATAAATATTTGGAAGGTTATCTTTGAACGTTGAACCATCTTTAGATATGCTTAGATTTTGATTACTTCTGTTCAACTTTTCGGAAAGAAATGCCTCAATACTGGAGGAAGTTGTGAGTTGTTGTTTTCTTGGAATATTACTTAAGCTTAAGAGTTCAATTATCACCTGGAAAATAAAATAGGTAAGGGTTGATTTTGAAAAAATATGCATGAAAATTTTCAATGAAAAGGAGGCAAAGTGAGCAACTTTTGAGTAGTCTCCAAAATGTTTCTTGTTTTCATCTATATTTCTCTGAACTAATGGTTTTTAAATTTTCCACTTTTCAAGTCTTTATAGCAAATAGGTAGACATAATTTTGAGAAATCTCAAAAATAATGGGGTCGAAATAATTTTTTTTACGAATAACGGAAACATCTGAATTAAATTTGATCTCACACTTAACGCAGTATAGAAATGTACTTTCGCTCATATTCCCATTACTTTACTAATTGGCTGTGTGTAAGTGTAAGTAACCATAAAAATATCTCAAAGGTTATCAAACAACTGATAAGTATACACCATAACTTCGATAATATTTCGTGCTCTTTTAATAATGAAGTTATTACGCCGACACTATACGGATTCGTTTTTATTCAGAGAACGTGTCGATGAGATTATTTTCAATTTTATACTTACCTATTTGAATCATCAGTTACGAAATCAACGTAAAAAATACTCACCATGACAAAGACTAGTATGATTAAAAATAAAGAGGCGTTTGCGAATGTGTATTGATCATACAGCACCCCAGAGACGGTGGGTCCAATGAAGGCCCCCAAGGCGAACGATGATGTCCATAATCCGGACACCATGCCGTAAGTTTCTATATCGTTTGGTAGACCGGATGATCTAGGAGCAAATTCAAATTAATAATGAATCTATTTTAAGTATCAGCAACGAATATGATGAAGATGAGATAACTTACATGGCAGTTTGTAAAGCGTCAGCGAAAGACGACACTAAACGAGCACCGATCCCTAAACCGTGTAGAAACAGGCCTACTATCACGAGGAGTAATGACCTGCAAGGGGAAGGGAGGAGTGATACAGTTTAATAAACTAAAAATTGCTACAAGTTAAATATTAGGTAGGTAAATAAATGATGGATGAAAAAAATCTTACCCTTGGAATGGCATAAAGGGTGCCGGTCCAACCAGACTTACTCCGACAATCAAGATCAATCCGCCAATAACAGCGACAGTCTTTGGTTTGAGGTATTTGTCACACAGCCAACCCCACCATGGCGCTGAAGAGCCATATGTGGCTCCAGTCACTATAAATACCAATCCTACTACCACCCGAGTTAGATCGTACTATAAAATATATAATTCACTGAGTCAATCTATTTTTGATAGCTCTTATCATGTTTACCTATTCGTTTTTAAATTCTTAATCAAACTCACCTGTCTGATGTGCGGCTCCAATGTGGCTTGAAAGAAACTAATTGTTGTAGACGTGCTCAAAATTGTAGCTGCGCAAACTGGAATACCTTCTACGTGGAGAATTTGTAGTAATTTACCTGCAGAAAAGCATTGTTTTTGTAAAGTGAAAACGTGTAGCTATAAATTATTCTAGATACTGGCAATAATGTTGGTGAAAAATTCGTTTTTTTTTTTCAATTTTTCAAAAGTCAATATTCTCAAAACTAGGTATCGATTTGAACGATTAGTTCTTCCTTTCTTTCTGCTATATGCCCCACATCCCTTACTTTTTTCCAGAAAAATTACGACAAATAGGGTTAACAAAAAAGTTTACACAGGTAAAATGAAAACTGCGTTGATGAACAAATTGAAATACATAATACCTACCTATGACTTTAAAAAACAAGAAATCTATATTTTCTGGTCACTTCGGAAATTTGGAGCTACTCAAATTTTATAATCGAGACGTTGGAACTTACATAGTGGATCCCTTGGATCCCTTTAATTGAAAAATAGGATGAAATTGATTAAACCTCCAAATTTGAGTGCACTACTTACCAGTAGTTTTTGTAGTCGTTTGGATTTCTTCATGGCTTGGTAAAACTACTTTTGTCAAGATTGCTGTAATAAATAGCAATGCACCAAGAGAGACAAAAGGTGTTGTATAGCCTCCCAGCTAGAAAACAAAACAAAACTTTCAATGTAGGGGTTGGGAAACTTCAAGAAACTAACAAATTTTCTAAAAACTTATAACTCATACTTCGTATAAAACACCGCCAAGTGATGGTCCTGCGATCAATCCTAAACCGAAAAATGTTTCCAAAGAGGCCTGAGAATAAAAATGATTCACCGTTACTTCATCAGTAGGTACATATTTTTGATTTGGAATAATTCAAAATTTTAAAGTTTAAAAAGATGCTTACAAAAGTCGTTGCTATATTTTCTGGAAATTCGTTTGCAATTATAGCAAAACTTGCAGTTAAAAAAGCTGCATTGCCCATCGCTTCTATGATACGAATCAGGAATGCGAAACTGATGAACCATATATGCTCGTCAATGAAATCCAATAAGCTGGAAGGAAAAATGATCAGTCTTTATTTCTAGCTCGGTGAAAAAAAAGAAAGAAATCGAACCAGGAACTGAGTAAGAAATAGTCAAACGTACCCAAAAAGTATTGAACAAACACCAGATATGCAAATTCCACTAAAAAACATTCGTTTCGGACCGATGTTCTTCACCTAAAAAGGAATATAAATAGGCAGGTACTTATTGTATAGGTTTCAATAGAAAAACTTAACTATAGGTACTTGTATAATGCATTTGAGAAATTAATGAAGCGAGGGGTAAAAAAAACCATCAATAAATTTAAGTTAGATAAGTACATATGAATAAGTCAGATAGGTATGATAGGTACTCACATGTTTACCATACCATGGACTAACTAAAAACACGACCAATTCAAATACCCCAAATACGAATCCATACTCAGTCGCAGAAGCTCCTTTGCGCTCTGCCTAAACATTTTTGAAAATAATATACATATAAGACATACAAGTAGGCCGGTAGGTACCTACCTACCTACCTATATTATTTTTAATCTACTCACCTCATCTGGAAAAAATGGTGCTTGCAACGACACACAAATAGCATTGCAAAAGTCAGCTGCTCCAAAAGCTGCTAATGTCAATATTTGTCTTCTGGTAAATTGTGAGAACTGCATGGCTCTTATTGAAATACTACCTTCAGTAGACTCTGATCATTTGGTTAATCAAACATTGATGCCAATAATAAGTCATATTTCGTTTCTTCACATCAAGATTTTGGATAGCTACAAGAATTTTGATCGCGCACACTTCAGACTAAAAATACACACAAATAAAATAATACCCAGTTAAATGTTTACCTACACTATAATTAGAAAATCGAATATGTTTTCAACACCTACCGCGAGTCACTCGTCACTACGTTTTAAAAAACCAGCACATTTTGCAAGTTTATTAGTTCAAAACACACCAGTCACACACTCTCGTCTCGATATACACTATCAATTAGTTCTCCTATAGTTAAATGCGTACAATATATTTGCTCTCTTATCTCTCCGGTTTAAGGTCCAAACTATCGATTCCTTCTCAGACTGTAAAGAAGAAATTACCTACATACGTACGAGTATAACGATAGACGAAAAGAAGAGCGAAAGAAAAATTATCAACTGTATAAACCTTCATTTTTCAATGTGCAATTCATCGACTCTTTTTCAAAAATATTGGGGTACTGAAATCTTTGGTTAAAAAGTCGAGACTTTCTCGCATTTCTTTGAATTTTTTCGAACTTTGACTGAATAATCGAAAGTTCTTTTTTCTGACAAAAATCATTCCTTAAAATCTTGAAAAATAATCAGAATTTTCTTCACCTGGCCAAAAAAACCGAAACTCTTAAATTTCTGGCAGAAAATGTTGACTTTTCTGAAAATTCGACAAAAATCAGAACTTTTTTCAATTTCTAGCGAGAAATCAGGATTTTAAAAAATCCTTGGTTAGAAAATGGAAGCTTTTTCAAATTCCTGGTAAAAATCAGGATTTTGGGCAAAAAATCAGGTTTTGTTTGCAATTTTGACAAAAATGTAGAATTTTTTACTCCAAAATTTGACTTCTAAGGTGAATATGCCCGGAGGAATAAAACAGGTTATCTTAGCTTTTGCTCTATATCTTCCTTCAACAAACATGAAATGCATTCATAAACCCTACAATATAGGTAAAGCAGATCACTTCAGGAACATTGTATCTGCAAATGAAATATTCGATGTGTTTTCAAACATGTTTTTCGAGAACGTGACGACATTTATGAAACTTTCATCGTCTATTTAAGTAGGTATGTTTATCAGCAGTCGATGAGTTGGAATTGACATTTGAAAGAATAATTCGACACATGCGTAGCCAGCCTTCCATATACTAAATGCAATGTACGTACATATCACACACAGTGTAACGCATCGTTAAAAGTGTATGAAAATAAAATCAATCAGTACAAAATGAATTTACTCGTGAGTCCAAAATTGATTCAATTACGTACTAAATGCAAAGCTTTCACGGATAAATGGTGATACTGTAGCTAGAAAACCCTGATAAATCATATCAAATTGGAATAAACGACGAAGATTTAATCGCAAATTTGCCAAATAAATCAAGGCTACAAAAGGTTACTGACGAGATACACTTCGTCATAATATTTTTCGCACGTTTGATTCGATTCATCCGCGATGGCGTAATCAAGTAGCACCCAGCATCAGTAATTCATATTTTATGTATATACCTATAGTTTACCTGCCCAATAGGTATCCGCAGTGAATTAATCTCTCTTAGTACATAGTTATGACTTAATTGCGTTACCACGTGTCGGCAGTAGGTACTTCTTCTAAGAAGATGAGCGCATACTTACCTCTTGCAAATCATACACGCACGATGAAAAAGCTACCAACTATATGTACATCCATTTGTTTTCATTGAAGCGAGTGATAAAAAGACGATTTAATATTATTAGTACTCGTATTACGAGTATCCATTGATATTTGCAATAGGTAAGAGGTAAAATGATATTTGTAAACATGCGGTGAAATTATTTAATCGTGCAACAATTACTCGTATTTTTTGTACGTACCTCTAACTCAATTTCTCATTATACGCGAAGAAAAATTGTTTATTCGATGCGAGCCAACAACGGAGCCATTGATAAAATTTATTTAAATGTTGACTATAAAAATACTGCTATAATGTTATCCGCAAATTGGATAAATAATAGATAAAAAGTGGCTCCATTAGTTTTCACGCTGATTTCATATCGATTACGTCTGCGAAAACCATCGACGTAAAAACTACATCAAGTTAATACTTTTGCCTATGTTTCTGTTGAAGGCTCAAAGACACCATAAGTGAACCACTGATGATGTTATGGGTATTGTGAAACAACATGTCAGATGAGAACAGGACCATCTAGAGATGCGGAGGGCAAAGAGGGTAGTTTGCCCTGGCTCGCCCTTTCTGAGGGACTTGGCAAAAGAAGGGCATGTGACGAAAGAATATCCTGTTGTTTTTTTTTTACAAATTCAAAAGCTTTTGCTCTCTCTTTTTCAAAGTAGAAATTTCTGAAAAAAAATCATTACCTACCTAGCTTTCAAAGTTTTAAAGTGAAAAAAAAACTACTCGTATGAAACGTATCATTTTCAGGTCTCTCCAAATACAAATTTTTGAGAGCTTTTGCCCTCACTTGGGTCTGTTCTCTTTTCTTTTTCAAAATAATTGACATCCTAAAAAGAATCTTGCAAATTCTAAAATTTTAAAAGCCAAAAACCAAAAAATAAATTCCTCGCATAAAAATACATCGTTTTTAGTTCTCTCAAAATACAAATTCTCAAAATTTTTTGGCTTCGCTTCGCTCAGCTCAGTCTTCTTTTTTTTCAAAATCAACTTCTTTAAAAAAAAAATCGTTTTTGGGCCTCTCGAATAATTTTTAAAAATTCTTACCTTTGCTTCGCTTGGGCCAATTTATTTCTTGTTTCAAAATTACATCTTACCAGAATCGCGGTTCTAACTTCTGAATGTAGCATTATTTGCCAGGGTATCATTGGCCAGTAGAAGTCGAAGATATTGCACCGTTACACTTTACCTTGTAGACCACAAGACCAGGTAGGTACTCTAATAATTATGAAGTACATCGTAGAATACACCTGTTTTACCGAAATATGTAGGTATGAATAAATAAATAAGAACTCAAAGCATTTCACCAATAACTTTGTAATTAAAAGATTCTAACGCGTTACCGAACACTGCATATTTTACCAAAGATACCAGATCACACGAGCCTACATTGGCGTTCGCATGATCTCAGAGATGAAAATCAAATGCTGTAACTTTAGAATAAGTGCATCGTGCATTACATGCACTTCACGGTCAAGGGCTGGGGGGACTATTCACATTGGCAGTATGGCCAGGTCCTACTCTTTACATGCTCCTCTGTACTTTTCTCCCGAAGATTCAGGAGAATTTCTGGAGGAAGGCACAGATAGAAGTTCGGTAAAATATGTACACACTCCCTGTGGACTTACTACTGCCCCACAGTGGTTTGCTATAGAATGGTAAGATGGAATAATTCTTTTTCGAGAACATTTCAAGTTTTTTCTTTCCGTGACGAGCCCAAAGAAAGTCGGAAGCAAGGCAACCTCAACGACAAGACCCTTCACTAAAATCACCGGAAAGGGTCAAATAGCAACGGTCTGATGTTGAGTGCCCCTCTGACCTTGACACAAACCGAAACGACATAAAACTGACTACCACTCCAACGAATTTTGCCCTCGACGACGTGAGAATTTACTAGAGCCAAAATTTCGTGCACAGCAACACTCATCAATGTGTGCTCAGTGACCTGGCACATAAAATATGCAGCGAACGGTAAGCGGAAAAACACATTACAAAAAATGGTCCGAGCATGCCAAAAATAATAAAATGATATTACGTTGAAAAAAGCAAAGAAAAACTTTTTATAAGGCCTAATGAGTCATTTGTCCTTGATCTTTACGCGGTTGATGTTGAGGGGAAAGAACAAAATATGACAATCATTTTGTTAAAGGGGTTTAACGAGAACAGCTGGTGGGTTGATTACTATTGGGTGGCTAGGTCATGCTCGGAAAATACATATAAATATTACTAATTTAACAAAGGAAAAAAATTAATCACGTTTCTATTATTAATACAAAATAATACAAACATATCGACAAGTAAGTAAAGAAAACCAACATAAGTGTTTGTCACAAAATTACACAAAATTCACAGGCACAATAATTATGGTTGAAACAAAAATTGTACTTACATACAAATCTACAAAAAAAAAGAAAAATTTACACTCGGAATGTTATTTAGTACATGTCATGACAATAATGGGAAATTACGAACACACAAACAAGAAATACCTATCTGAGATAATTCGTACACTTTTTGGCCAAATCTATCTTATTAATATACATAATTTTTTATTTTTTTTTCGAATTAATTATTTATACTTATAATGAACTGAACATACATAAAATCAATAACCTAAAAGGTAAAATAAAGAACACCACTTTACTATTTTAAATTTTTTTTTTTTTCAAATTATTTATTTAAGGAACTGAACATAAAACCAATGACCTAATCATCAAGGTAATTTTTTTTTCTAATTATTTAGGTATTTAAAAAGAACTGAACATAAAATCAATAAATGGTTAAAAATAAATGATTTGTCTTGAAATTTACGATAAAATAAACTTGAAAAAACTTCAAAATTTGTGAGTCGTTAATTGCAAGAAATTTCATCAACGTTAGTAGAGTTGCCTATCTCAAGTGTTGTCTGGCGCACATTGCGTTAATTTTTTTAAACCAAAATTCTATCTATAGGTGTCTTTATCTTCATTCAAATATTTAAAATTCCGGTAATGTTTAATTTATTTTGGTACCTATTTATTCAGACTTCATTGTTGTACCTATCTGATATAAAACAATCGGTTGCTTTAATTTAATTTAATTTCGTTTTACGCAACAAGTGTTTTATTTCACAACTAACTCTCGGTACCTACTCTATGATACGAGTATGTACCTATTTTTTTCCGATGTATGTACTATATCTTTATCGAATGCAGTAATAATATGCTGATATTCGCGATACAATACATACGTAATTATTATTCATTTCTTCTCCGATAACACCACAACTAATACTAATAGATACATATCCCATATGGTGACCTTGCGATACTGAAATTAAATAGTTTATCCAACAATGCGATCAATAAGGCCACCATATATTATTCGGTATGTATTTTATGCTTAAAAAAGTATATACCTAAGTAGTAGGTACTCTATTTTACATTTTGATTTTCGTCACTTCATTTTACTTATGGTATCTCAAAATTGAACAATACAGAGATACCTACTTGTGTAATTATTTGGTATTTTTATTAAATCGGAACGAAACGAAATCACCCTTGTCTCGTTATCGCAAGCAGCTTGAGATGTTATAATTACGATAATTAGTTTAATCGAAGTTTCATCGACTGAAAACGAAATTTCTTCATCGTTTCATCTTTATAGCTGTACTTCACTGGATATTTTTAGATTGTCGATGAAATAAATATATTTAGATGTACATACTCTTTTTTTTTCTAATGACGGCTAATCTTATCTTTACTTTTCATTTATTTTTATTTTTATATATTTTTACAATGTAAGAAATAATTCGGACGTAAGTATTAGAGGTAATTAATTAGATAAAAGACTTCATTACAATATGTAGATATATCTACCTATCTTATGTATGAAAAACTGGTCTGCTATTCTGATACGAATACGAATACCTATTGAGTAAGTATAGTAAACGATAATTTGGTAGGTAGTAGGAAATTATGGTAGGTAATTATCTTTCACAGAGATAAAATACGTATGTGCTTGAAATAAATGTGTTTTCAATGTTTCGCATTTCAAAGTTTATTTTCATGGATTTGGTTCACATTATGTCAATCAAATAGATACACTTTCTGACGAGCGAGGGAACCTTTTCCTCCGATTTGAACGAAACTAAACTAGGTCGAAAGAGCTGTTCCAAAAATTTAAACTTTTGACAATATATTTTAAAATTTTAAAAATTCAAAAAAATATTTATGAGGGTGATTTTTAAATTTGTTTACGAAATGTAAATTTTTTTAACGAAGTGAACCAATGTGAAAATAATGGGATATCTGGAGCCCACAGCAAATTTTCAAATTTCTTCAGAAATTTCAAATTGTTCTGGAAGGTCCGAAAATGAATTTTAGAGCGATGCCTAATGGACACCCTCTTGACCCTTTTATGAGTTCATTTTTGGCCCCTCCAGCAGGGATGGAAAGCTATAGCTGAAAGCTAAAAGCTGAAAGCCGAGGAAGTTTGGAGTTTTTGAAAGCTAAAAGCTTTATTCATTCATCTTCTTTCAGATTTTTTGCAAATTCATTTGGTTCAGTTTCTGTTTGAGTTATTTTCCAATTTTCACATTTTACTTTTCTCCTTTTTGCAGTTTTTTTTTTTTTCGTTGTGGTTGTAAATTTTTATTGAATAAGTCTCTAAAGTGATAGAAAAACAGTAAAATGAACAGAGGTAAAGGTAAGATATGGACCAATTATACTTCAAATCATTATGTATAAATCAAAATCATTTGTGTTTCGTCTAAAGGTAAGATACCAATTTATATTTCAAATTACTTATATTAAAATCATTTATTTTGTGTTTCATCTTCAACAAAATCTGCTAATTTGTGAAAATGTGAAATGTACACAATCAGCAGAACTTCAGCAGCTTTGGCTTTTATTTTGTTCAGGGGCGAAACAAGGGGGGTGGATGTACGGTACCTCTTGGCAGGTTTGAAAAATTAATTACGAGAACGAAATTTCAAAAATGATAACTTTTCAAGTAATCATTAGTTAAAAAGTCGGCGCTTTTGACTCACAATTAAAGCTAATTTAACAACTGATAAGGTATTCTTGATGTGTCAACTGAGAAATTGAGAACTTACAAATCGTCAACTTTATTTTTTACTTATTTATTTGAAAAGTTGACAATTTTCAATTGTTAAAATTAAATTCGATTTGCCAACTACGAGGATACACAATTTCAAATGTACGTATAGGTATATTGTACAGGAATGGGAAGCTAGCTGATAGCTAAAAGCTGAAGGCTGAGGAAGTTTTGGGATTTTTGAAAGCTAAAAGCTGTAGCCAAAAACTTTATGTATTCAGCTTTTTTTCCAGCTTTTTTACAAAATTTGGTTCAGTTTCTGTTTGAGTTCTCTTTTGATTTTCACATTTTACTTTTCTCATTTTTTCAGTTTTCTCGTTTTTTTGTTTTGTTGTTGTTTTTTTTTTTTTTCGTTGTCGTTGTGAGTTTCCATTTTCCTTTCTATTCAACCTTTCAGCTTGATCTTACAAGCATACAAAGACAATATTATCTTTTTTAAAAAACACTCGTTATATCCCTTCTTTGTAGATTTGATTTTTTCAAAGTTCATAAATAAATAGAAAGGTAGGTATGTAATAGGTATTTCGTTCAATTTCAAAAATGAAAAATTTGAAATAAAAAATGAAATTCTTGATAGTTAATTTTTGATTGTTTTAAAGGTTCAACTGCTCAGTTTTTACGAATTGTAAAATCCCCAAAATAGGTACGAGTACTTTTTCATCCGCATTAGGAAACATTTTTTAAAAATAAAACAGATAAAGTTGACGATAGAGTGGGGACTTTTGCACAAAGATTAATAGTTACCTACTTGGACTTATGATCTATTTTAGTAGGCATAAAAATAAAACAGAGGGGCGTTAATTAATTTTGTAAGTATTCTTTTACCGTTATCGTGATATCAACACAAAAGATAAGAGGTCTTCAGCTTTTTTCTACAATGCAGCGGATCATTTACGTTATCTTTTTTACTCGAGGATAATATGGCGAATATACCAAATGGAGTATGCGTTGTATACATTACATATCGACATACTGTACTCGTCTCATTGTACTTGTTGCATTCTCAGAATCAGAATGATACGTGCTCGGTCGAATGTCTGGTAAGTGTAGAGTGCCATGCGGTGGTGGTTTTTAGCTCGAGAATTAGTACGGTTGCCATTTCGACGCGCGGAAGGTAAAAAAATGCTAATTATCGGTAGGTTCGCGATCGTATTAGAAAATTGTTTCGAAACGTTGATAAAGAATACTAAAGTTGAGTGCTACGTCGTCGGTAATTTCGATAATCAAATTACAAGTACGAAATAACAGTTTATAATGGAAAGCAGAAAAAACCCCATCGCATACACGTATTAGCGGGTCAAAAGTTAACAAAGGTACGTAGTCTTAGTAAGTAGGTATTACTTATTTGTAATTCGAGTATCGAGTATATAATCTTGTATGTTGCACCTTCGGTTTATTTAAAGACACGTGAATTTTTTATACGAAATATAAATAAACACGGCGATTTTTTAATCAGATGAGAATTAATCGCATCCAAAATGTATACAACGAGTTTGATTATTCGGAACTTAAGTACGTAGGTATAAATTGTTTGCGCCTTGAACAATAACGCGATGATTCGTCGTACACTGTGGAATCGTCCTTATCAAGAATCGAAGGAAAATTATGAAAAAAATTACAATCTCGTTATCATTATTATCGACCATTCAACGAGAACGGAGATATCCGATTTAATAATTTCACTTCATAGCTCATTTTAACCATGCAAAGGTTAATACTCGGTTGCGCGTTAAAAAACCGTCCATTTTTTCGAAAAATGCTTGAAATTCGTTTCGATTTTACAGCCTGCTCGTCGTACAATTTCATCAGCGGATTCCAAATTTGCGCTTTCAATCATCGAATAGGCTTGTTCAAAAATTAGCGTCGTCAGTTTGCCCAACAATTTCAAGCAAACGAGTTATCACTTTCCGGTAGTTCAAAAGTGAGTATTGTTTTTACGAAGAATTTTACCTACCTATCTAATACCAATTTATAATATGAAAATATTCGTGTGTTTTTTCTCCCTTATTTGTCTTCGGGGTGGAATTCGTTCGAGGAATTTTCCAAATTTGTGGCAATTGAATTTGAAAAATCGTTCGATACTAGGAAACAATTACCCAGTTTAAAAAATTTTCAATATTGACTTTTGAACGGTTTTTATTGAAGGGAAAATTTTGAAATTTGATTGTACCGTACGAAGATGATTTAATTTTAGGAAACGAACGAATCGAAGATAATTAGGTAAACGCTATCATTAATGAGCGCCATTCATTCTTTTTACGTAGGTAGGTATACTTTAATTTTGCAATACAGAATAAGCCGATAACTCGGTAAATTTACATCGACTTGATAAGGGCTTGAAAATTACACGAATATGGCAATTTTTCAAATCATAGTTACCTAACTACGTAGATAGGTACTTATCTTATGAAACATTGTATCAATTATTCAATTCCAGAATATTGAAAGTTCGCGTTTATTGCTGTATCTATCGATTGGATCGATTACGCCACCGTATCATCGAAGAGGATTTTCCAAGGAAATGCATTGCACGTGCTGAAGACAATGGCCAAAGTTAAGCTTTCGAGACGTCAATTATTGACTTTATTTATCGTAGCATGCGTGAATTTCTTCTGTTCCGCGTGTGTTTCGCTGCAAGCTCCTTTTTACCCGAAAGAGGTGAGCAATTTTTTCGTTTTTTTTCTCACTCGTGTTGATTTTTGATTTTTTTTTTCATTTTTGTAAGTGATCATTTTTATCGACTTTTTAGGCTGAAAATAAAGGAGCAACGGCCACCGAATATGGTCTAGTGTTTGGAAGTTTCGAATTGGTGGGATTCTTGACTAGTCCATTGTTTGGTAAAATTGTAAATAATTACGTTTTTATTGCAATATTTAATTTAGTTGAATATTTTTCGATATAATTGGCTGATCTGTGCTGATAAGTTGTCTTCGAGGCGATTTCTCAAGCTTATTTGTTGCATTTTTGAGTGATCTGCGGATATTTTATCGAGTCCTTACTAATCCCATTAGATAGATTAGGTAACTATGTAATGTAGGTAACTTTTGGGTACTTTTTGCTAAAAATCACGAAACCATAATATTCTCAGTCAAATTTTTAAATGAAACGTTCTTTGAAATTCGAATAGGTATCAATAAGTGATAGTTCAGTCAAGTTCAAAGTTTTCAAAAGCCCACAAAACGTTTTTCTTCGGCAGAAATTTAGAAAGGAACTTCCTACATGTGTAGGCAAGTACTTGGAGAAGAGCTCAATATTTTATAAATAATTCAGTAGTGCCAACTAGTAGGTAACCAAAAAACTATCATACAAATAGATGATTCCAAACGAAATTGTAGATAGGTAGATACTATAAAAATTTGGAAAATAGGTACATACTTTTTTGTTTCCTTCTTATTCTTGAGAAGATTGTGAAATCCATTCTTCGCTTCATTACGTTATGGCTCATTTTTTCATTGAACTGAAAAACAAAAACGAAGCAGAAAATGATCTAAAGTTTTAAATACATAGGTAGGCACCTTTTTCGAGTAAAAAAATCCGCACAATGTTTTAAAATGTTCCTAGGCCTGGTATTTTATTCTCTGATGGATGACAAAAAATTTTGAACGACAAATGATCAACTTTTAATGTTCAGAAACTCTTCGTGAATTTTTTTTGAATCTTGTTTATTTTTGGAAAGATTACGAACGATTGTTTGGGAACCATTGAATTAGGTTAAAACAGTATGTTTCGTGATGATTGTTCCACTGCATTTGTATAGAAATTGTAAGTTTTTCCTCGCCATGTCAAAACTTTCTCAAAAAAGCTCATTTAAAAGATATCTGAACACTTCGTAGATGAAATATCAATTTCGAAAACTAAAATTGAAACGATTAGACAAACAAAAATTTTGAAAAACAAGTATTTCATCATCTTCACATGCATGCTTTCAAGTCGTTACGGAAAGGTACAAGACTTTAGGAACATACTGTACTCTCATACGCGTAAATATTTCATCACCGACGTTGAACTTTTCACATTCTTTATCAATATCTATAGAAAAATCTCGCATTTTGTTTACTTTTTAGGGTACAAAATACTTACCTTCTTGCGTGTGTTTTGCTACATATAAATGTTCTAACGATAAACAGAATCTCTGATAGGTACCTACCGACTTCATTTTGCGGATTTTGAAACGAAAATTTAATTCTATCTGCTTACATTTTAAAAATACTCGGGTACTTATAATCTTTATCACTCGTTTCAATGTTGTTTGAATGGCAATGAAACATGAACCGTGTGCTATGAAATGAAATTCTGTCGCACGTGCCTTCTCTCCTCTCTCTGGAAATTATACCTACCTGTCACCTATCTATGGAATAACTATATATAACCTTTCGAATTCGCTATGTGATCTAATAAGTTTGCCAATCGCATTCGTCCGGCTATTTGTTTCCTAGACAAACTGAAAGAATTAAAGCAGATAATTTTACTGATCTACCATTTACGACTTTTATTTTACTCATCACTTATAGGTGGATAGAGTTGGAGCGAAGTTTCTTTTAAGCGTTGGATTAATCGTCAGTTCCACTTCGACCATATTATTCGGGTTAGTATTCGAAAAATATGATAGGTACCTACTTATTTGTATGCTCGAATAAATATAAAGTATAATGATTAATGAAGCTTATAAAAAATGCTATTGATAATGTACTGCATAATTTATATTCTTGCCTATCAATCAATGCAGGTTATTGGACTTGATATCGGGTCGAGCTTTATTCATCTCTCTGTCGTTTTTGCTGAGAATATGCGAATCTTTAGGCGCCACTGCAGCCATCGTCTCTGGATTCTCATTAATCGGTAGCATGTTTCCGGATAATGTGGCCACCATTTTTGTAAGTACCTACCATAGTATATCTACTCATTGCTATTCTTTTTATAGTACCTACCAAATTTTCCATTACGAGATTACATCATCAACCCAATGCTTGCAAACTTATAGCTTACTTAGGTATGCGAGATTTCGTTGAAAAATTTTATCAATACCAGAAGTATAGTAGGTAACTTTCCTACTCGAATGAATTTTCGTATCGTAATGATTACGTTTGGGTATATGATTAGCTCACACCAGTTAGTGATGATAATTACCATCGAATTATCACATTTTCACGCTAGACCAGCTCACGTGTAATTAGAAGTGGCAATGTTAATTATATTGTCCACTCGCATCAGTGTTACCATTATGAAAATTTTAATTTTTGAAAATTTGTCATTTTTTTCTAATAATAAGTTTTGTTTGTTGATTTCAGGCAACGCTGGAAACATTTTATGGATTTGGATATATCGTTGGACCGACTATAGGAGGACTTTTATACAACGTAGGTATCGTGAGACATTTTTTTTTTGATGATTTAGGGTGGTCCTTATGGGAATCTTTTGAACGAAACCTCGAGCTAGATCGAAATAGCATGTCTTAAAAATGTTAAAATCTCCATAATCAAAATTTCAAGTCTCGCAGTTCAATTTTGGGTTTTTGGTGAATTTTTTGGAAATTATAAAAATTCAAGCTGCATTATTTATGGGCAATTTACTTACCTATCAACTTTTTCATGAGATTATATTTTTTGGAACGAATGAGCCAATGTGAATAATTCCTTAAATTCAGTTCCCTCAATAACTACCAATTTTGGGGCCCTCTGGAGCCTCCAACGATTTTTTAATTTTTTCCACAAATATCATATTGCTGTGAAGGACCAATAGTGAACTTTATAGTAGGTAGCTATAACTTTGATCGGTGCTTATTAGGTTTCTTTTCGACGATTTCAGGTGGCTATCGCAAAATACCAATGCCTACTTTGAGACTTTGAGTTCAAAAGAGAATTTTTGACCAATTTGTAGGTAGGTAGGTAGGTAGGTAGGTATTCCAGAAAAAAGAGAAAAATCAAATTTTCAAAATGTTACATAACGAGCAGTTTTTTTCGATCAGATATCATCTGGTGGTGTCTTCGAGATCATCCGGCTCGAGAAAAATCGTATTTTTACCTTTTTGAAGCCGTCTGCGAGTCATTCAAATCTCTCCAGAAATCTCCAATCACTCCGATGAAAGAGCTAAAACTAAATTTTATCAATTGCAGCTTTGGTTAATGATTTTGGACATTCTCTCTCTCAACACGTTTCGTTGTCTACCTACTTTGATTTTTTTTTCACTTTTGGCCAAATTTATAAAGTGGTCAAAAAATAACTTTTGAACTCGCTTTCCTAGAATTTTGCTATATCACCTTGCTTCACTTTGATCGGGAAAAATTGTACTTGGATTGTAGGTGTTTGTGGCAAAATGTCAGTAGTATGAATTCAAAAATAAATTTTGGAAAATTGTAAAATTTGAGGCTCAAAAATGGCACAAAACTACCAAGTATGGTGATGTGTGAGAGATGAATTGAAAGGAATTAGATATTCACATTCGCTTTTCTCACAATAATTTGTATTATAATGAAACAGTTCATGAGAACTATAATCTTTGAAAAGTTTTTTGACTCCTTAAATTTTCAAAAATTCACCCAATCCAAAAATCTTTACCAAATGAAATTCTATTGGAGGGGGGGGGGGTGAGAGTTTTGAGTCTGGACTTTTGATTTAGCTTCATTTCCTTCAAATAGAATAATGTTAGGTGAAAAAATGTTCTCTCGAATCAATATTCTTTGAATAGATATTTCTAAAAATATTCTACGAGTACAACTAAAAATGTTCACTCAATATTTCACAACATTTTTTCACTTCTCATACCCAGTTTTTTTTTAAGAATACAAACAAAGTTCCATTCTAAACTACCATTTTTTGTTGAATTGATGAGTTATTTGGGAGGGGGGGGGGGTAAGGCAATATTCCAGCTCTTAAATCTCTCATTTTAGGGTTACGCTAGTTCGGCTTGATTTGTATAGAAATCATATTGAGTCTACGCCTTTGATTTTACTCCTACTTTCTCAGATGAGTAAGATGAATTTCAAAGTCCAGAAGTTCCTCAGAATAATCCTGTTTTTTTTTTCTTAGGTGGGTGGATTCCCGTTACCATTTTCGTGCGTAGGAATTCTAACTGCAATGGTAGCAGTTTCATTGCTGATATTTGTTCCTAATATAACAGAAGGATATGGCTGTATAAGAAAAGAAGGTGAGTAGGTATAGCTAGCCTAGTTATCAATCACATCTATTTATTGTTAGTTTTTATCAAAAATACCCGAATAATTTTCATATTTTTTGTCTACAGGTGCATTTTTAACAGCTTTCAAAGATTCATCCATAGCTATCGATACCATCAGCGTGATGGCATTTGCGATAAGCGCAGGATTTTATAATGCAACTTTAGAGCCTCATATCAGAGTGGTGAGTTATATTTAAGAAGAATTTTTACTGTGGATTTGAATAAAATGCGAGGAATTAACTAATTTTACTCTCGTTGCGAATTTAGTTTCAAATTTCACCAGTATTAACCGGTTTCATGTTCGTCATAAGTGGAGGAACGTACGCCATCGTGTCACCCATTTTCGGCAGGATTGTCGATAGAGTTCTGAAACCCAAAAGTCTATTAATCGTGGGCTGCGTATTGAATATTATTAGTTTTTCGATAATAGGACCATTGCCATTTTTACCCATTCCATCGTAAGTACTTATCTTTACGGGTATGTGTGCGGCTGCTCACTTATCTGTTGCCTATCAATGATTACTTTGGCTTCTTTCATAAATGCGTTGAACATTTTACCAACTTGTACCTACACAAAGATGATTTTTTTTTTTTGTTGTTTTCATAGGACTTTGGGTATTTGTATATTGGCTTTGTTTATTCACGGATTCGCTCTGGCAGCCGGAAACGTAGCTACATTTATCGATTCCATCAGATCCGCCATGTAAGTTTTAATACGTATGAAAATAGGTACTCTCGTAATTTTGCGAAGCAACTCGCAGGAATAATTTCAACCATTTTTTTTTGTTCTTCTCTCAGTGAAGCCGGATTTCCTGAGAATATTTCCACGTATGGGTTAATGTCCGGTATTTGGACGTCAGCGTATGCATTAGGAGCTTTTATAGGACCCTCGGTGGCTGGATTTTTGTACGATTTTGTCGGATTTCGTTACGCAACCATTTTCGTTATAGTTATTCACGCGTTATTGGTAAGTTACGGTTGCGTTTATACAAAAATTACTGAAAATAGGTACGTTAAAAATTAGTGAAATGGGTAAGGTATAATCCTACTTACCCTGTATGATCGTTAACTAATTAGTTCGTGTATTTGTTAAT
Source organism: Planococcus citri (assembly GCF_950023065.1). Lineage (NCBI taxonomy): Eukaryota > Metazoa > Arthropoda > Insecta > Hemiptera > Pseudococcidae > Planococcus > Planococcus citri. Next base: position 1,435,157 of record NC_088678.1, on the reverse strand, counting down.
TTTTTAATCGATTTTTTTAATACCAAGCTAGAGCTAGATACTTTAGTTTAAAAAAACTATTTCATGCCATGCTCAGATTATTTTGAAACGAGTTTTTAATTTCAATCTCACATATTGGTGATTTTTCTTCTGTTTCAGGCGGTCGTTTTAATTGTATATAAAATACAAAGACGAGGTAAAAAAGGTCGCAATTTAAATAACAATGTAATCCTCCAAGATAAAGATAGTATTGTTGAAGAAAGCGATACCAAAGGTTACAACGCGTTCGCGTCTACAATGTGTCTGATAACTGAAGCAAACCCTAGATTTGAAACACATGTCACTGAAAAGATTTCCACAGTGAATGGCAACTGTAAAAATCATTCTTACGGAAGTGTTTAATTACGAGTCATTTGTTCGTTCCTTGTTTGTATACCTAGTTTTATAATTGTGTAATATTTTGTTAATAAATTTTATTCATTTTTTATTCATCGACTTGATAGTTTTCAAATCAGCTCGATTTCAGATTTAGATTCTTTGATTTTGTTCAATTTTTTTTTTCATAAGTTCCTCGCATGAGCAAAGAAGAAAAACTCTACCCGAATCACCCTCGGAAAAGGTGGGATGAGTTATTTTTGGTTTTTTGTTTTTTTTTCAACAGTTGTATCTAATTTCTTATTATAATGTCCAAACAGCCACACTTGTCAGTTCTTCGATAGCCTCTGATGGTAGGTACTCGCGAACACCGAGTGCGTTTTTATGGTAACTTCTTTCTCGACTAATTAAATTTTGTTGCCAATGGTAAATTTTAATCAACGTCCCGATTTATTTCGAATATTTTTATCGAAGCTGATCCAGTTAATTTCGAGTAGGTAGACATATTTATTCAGCATTCATCATTTGTGACGATTGTTCGCTTATTTGTAAAAAAACAAAACATGTAAAAAAATGTACTAGTCCGATATATGAGAGCACTCATGTTGATAATAACCATACTGGTATAGTTTTGCAGGTATACTTAACGTTGTTTTTATGAAACCGGTGTTTTGATAATTATGTTTTCATAAAAGAAGTAGAATTGTAACGCGTGTTTGAGTTTTAATAAAAACACTGGAGCAATATGTAGAACATTACACCCAAATTTAATATTTATTACAAGCTAGGTAAAAACCGAAATTTTCGGCCAAACTAGATCGCCTTCATCCATCAGTAGCGAATGGAAACTGAAAACAATGTTAGTAAATACTTTTTTTTTTTTAGCAGTGTTTTTATTGTAGTATAGGTACATATGTGTAATACCCATAAGAAAGTACATAATAGGGTAATACCTATAAGAAAATAATGTAACCACCATTAATAATAACTTTTAGTAATCGTGAAAGATTATCTAGGTAGGTAATTAAGTGGTAAGAAATCAGAAATGTCACACCTATATAGCCATATAAATAGACCTACCTATAAGTATTCTAATGTGAAGACAAACGACATAGCACAGGTACGGTATGTTATGTACGTATTAGTAAAAGCGTAAGCAGTAAAAGCATGAACGTATGAATAACGAGCATATTGGAAGAACACTCGAAGGTATGTACCAATAATGGAGAGTTCACTGGTCAAATGTCTTCTCAGTGGTCTGGAGGAGCTGCGTCCATTTCCAGATAAGTAGATAAATATTAACATAGCGGTGAATTTTTAAAAAACAAAAAAAAATGCCCTACGCTAATTGATCGTTTAAAAAATCTAAAAAAAATCAGGTGACATGAAGGGTCAAGATGTCTTTATATTTGAGGGTTTTCAGGATGAAACTACCAAAAACCAAAAAAATTTCATTCAACTTTGGCAGAATTCACAAAAAGTTGCATTGATCGTTTTTAAAGCACAAGAAAATGGCATTAAATAAAACTGCCTAAAAACGTTAAAATTATTAAAAGTTGAAAAAATCTGCTGGAAAAACAGAAAAATGTAGAAAATTTTAACAAAGATTGTACCACAAATAATGTAGTGGCTCGGAGCAGGATAGTACATAAGTTACATAGTTTTAAAGGGCGACTAATAACTATCGGTAGGTAGTTTTAAAATACCTAATACGAATCTGGTCTGATTTTTTGTCCCTTTTTAGCGCATTTCACGTTTCAATATCCATAACTAAATTCACAAAATACTTTAGAACTCCAGGAGTTCGAGGGTTGCGTTTTATTGCTTCTATTTTTATTATTTTATTTATTTTTTGTGCCCTTCGTATACAAGACAATTTCTCATTATGCATATTTTATTCATATGGCAAGGTCAGGCTATATAGTTTTGAAAGATAATTATAATAAATCATTCAACTCAACAGACACTCGGAAGTTTCTAAAATTGAAACATAATGAAAACAAAAGAGAAATCGTCATGATGACCAATGATGTTTGAGGGGGTTGGTGCCCGAATTGGCCACCACAATCACTAATATTAAATCAGCACCACTATGTATGTAAGTACATACTAAAAATAAGTAAGCTTCAGTCGCAGGTATTCGCAATTCATATTTTCGGTTCCCATACGGATACGGAGTATCATTTTATAATTTAATCGAGTGATGATAAAATTGGCAAGGTTTGATTGACAACGGTTCGCGTCATTAAATAATAAATAGCCAAGATATAAGTAAGTAAGAGTTGAATCAGTGGGAACAGAAAGGGACCAAGTCAATTTTTTTTTCACGGATATTGGGGTTTCAAAGTACGGCGGATCGACTGCTGATGTCAGATTTCCGTAAAACTGCCGGGAAAGTGGTATTTGGGCGCAGAAAAAGGGCGGATCCGCATTTATGACTTTTTTGTAAAAATTTTTAAATTCTTTGAAAAATAACTAACATTTTTGAGAAGACCATTTTTTGAAATTTAAGTTAATCTCTGAACTGAAAAATGATGAAAAAATTAACAGCTTCGGCAAAAAGTCTTATACCTCAAGGGGTTTTTGGTCAATTTAAACGAGATAGCACTCTAAATGATGTACTTAGATGTAGAATCAAGCCCCATTCGTGCCCGAGCAATTTCAAAAGAAATTTTTTCGATTGGGTGCAGAAAGGGTCTAAGTCGACTAAGTCCCATTTGTTTAGGCAGCAACAGCGCCGGCGCACGTGAATATTTTTTTTCTAAACAATGCTAAAAATTGTGTCTTGGGGTCCTCTTTCAATGACCTTAAGCATGTTTACCAAAAATTTTTGATTTTCAAATAAATCAGTTTTTTGTTATTCCTGAAAAGTGCGAAAATGGACTTAGCCCCTTTCTGTTCCCACCAATTCAGTTGTTGTTTTATTCGGTCTATCGGCCTCCATTTGTCGCGAATTGATCGATATTTTCAAATACTTCCCGTAAGTAACTAATTCTGTATTGTGAAGAATAAGTTTCCAACTCCTGCAGTTCCATTCCATCCAAGCAAGGCTCTCTCTCCCTCTCTAGATTTCATACTCCACGAAGTGAAATCATCTTAATTATTGGTTGTTGGTTATGTAAGTTTGAATGTTCTGAATTATGTATTTACACCATCTTGATTTTTTCAAAAAAATATCAAGAGATTAAGGGTAGGTAAGACCACTATTTTCATCAGTTTTCCAATTTTCAAAAATTATTCACCGATGTAGGTAATTGCAATTGCACCTCTCTTACACCTGAAGCACAATTTAAAAAAAAAAGAGTGATCGAATTCGAAAAAAATAAATTCAAAGTATTTACAGGTACTGGTAGGTAGGTAGGTACTCCTCAACCATTTAACGTCCTAACCTCCTACAGAAGTTCAAAAGGCCAGTAAGAGAAAATTCATTGGCTCGAAACTGTACCTGGCATCATTCAATTTTTTGACAATTTCGATAGCTTTTGAGGGAAACTTTTCACATCATGACAATTGGGAGAAATTTCATTTCAGAACCTTCGGAATTTCGGTCAAAGAATAAAAACCTTACCTGCTCGGTATTTTTATGCAGCATCAAAATTTTTCAACCGGTTAAAATTTTCGTTTTGGAACACTACCAAACTTTTTTGATGATTTTTATACTTATTTAATTTTTGGAAGTTTTTTTGAAAATTTGGTGCTGAAGTAATTTTGAAGTTTTTACATTGAAATGAGATGCTTACATCTCATTTTCTCCTTCAAATTTCAAGATGACATTTCAATAAATACTATAAGGTGCTTCGCTTCCTGGGCTGCTCGCTTGGTGGGGCCATACCTGTGGGTAAAGTGGGGTTCGAAAACTGTCACTTTTATGTATTGCAAAATTACAACCAAAAAAAAACAATTAAATTTTCAATTAAAAATTCAAGTCTGCAATTGAAACGATAAATCGAATCAAAAAGTTTTCCATTTGTTTTTCATTTTCATGATTTCATTGTTTTTTTATTCAGAGATAAGTTTTTTCGCGATCAATTTCATTTCCAGATTCTAAAGTTAATGAGGATATAGAAATTTCGTTCATTTCGGAAAAAAAAAGAAGTTGGTACGCGAAGGAGATGAACATAGAGAGAAATAGCAAACAAAAACACAAATCCATAACGTAAAAGAAATGAAGCTTGCAAGGGCAAAAGCGATCGAAAATTTATATTTTGAGAAAAAAATTATATTTTTTGTTGAGGAGATTATTATTTTTACATCAAAATTTTAGAATTTGAATGTCGACTTAAAAAAAAATTAATCTGAAAAAGAATAGCGAACAGGTGCTTTCGAAAATTCGTATACTATGAGAAGCAAAAAAACGACATTTTTTTATGCAAAAAGTTTATTTTTTTGAAATTCAATATTTCCTAAATTTGAATATTAGGTACATAGGTAAATAGCTTAATTTTTAGAAATTTCAGTTTTGAATAAGAAGAGCAAACGAGGCCGAGCGAAGTAGAGGCAGAATGCTTTCACGCAATCAGTTAGAGGCCTAGGTACCTAATTCAGCAACATTTTCAGCGACCCGAATTTCCCTAAATTTTCCAAATTATTGAATTTAGATTTTTTAATTCATAAATTTGCCGACTTCAACATTTGACGATATTTTTCGAATGTAATCAATTTTTAAACTTTTTTCAAAACATTTGCACTATTTTTCAAAATTTTGGCAACATTTCGTCACAATTACAAAATTTGCCGATTTCTGTAGTAAATTTTTCGAAATTTTTTGGAAAAATTTCCCCGCAGTTGTCAACATTTCAAGATTCATGGTTTTTAAATTTTTCGAAAAATTTCACCCAATCGTAAAATTTGCCTATTTTGAAGGAAATGTGATCAATTTTTGGAAATTTTCCGACTTTTTGACCAGCCTGGTCGTCTTGTGCCTGCCACGTACCTAACCTATGTAGTTACTGTTTTATAAAATATAAAATAAATGTACTAGGCCTACATATGTACTATCATTCCGAAAGAGAAATAAATTAAAACGATTTGAGTATTTATAACTTTAAGCTTCTGAGAAGCATTAACGTATTTACTGAGATTAATGACCAAAATACTTAATGGACACTATGTCCATGTTTTGCACTTTAAACAACTTCAAATTTCGTAAATCTCTGTTGAATTATTCTAGGCATATTATACTTACATACCGCTACAAACAAATCTCAAATTTCAGTACTTACATGGAATATAGGTATCTGAGGAAAATCTTGGCTCAACCACATATATACATCTTCACGCGGATGGACTCCTATCCATCATTTGGATACTGACACTCTCCCAGCTCGGGGTTAAAGCTGTTAAATCCAAGGATTGAAGAACCGAATTTTAAAATAATTAAATTCGTCGAGAAATTAAACGCGAATTCAAAATTTACTTCACACTTTACTTAAGTGTAAATCGAAACGTCACTTCGAGAAATATTTAAATACAAATCATCAACTTCAAAGAAAAGAAAGTCCGAAGCCAATTCGACCTAATTTATCTACCACCAGAAAAAAAGTACCAGGTAAGCACTTACGTAGACGGTATAAGTAGTATAGGTACTGGAAAAGTACACAGGTGTGATTTAACGTACATACCTAAATGTGAGATATCGTAGCCCAGCGCCCTCGAATAAGTTATTTGAAGCCCCGCCATTTTTTTTTACCGAGTGGTGGGAACGTATAGGAGCAGTCAAGAGAACAGAACTTGGTAAACGTCGAATTGTATTTGAATTTCATTGGGCAATGCAACAATCATGGCTGTCATTGTCAACTTTTCAAACTGTAATCTTCACCTATGACTAACTAGTGGATTAGAGGAGAGAGCTTTTATTTATGAATACACGTACCTAGTACCTTGTGGTGCCCGGGTCTTTTATGGTAATTGTGGTGCCCGCGTACATAGAGGATCATATATATATGTATGATAAAGGTGTTTTGGAACAGTTTATTTTTTGGGGGGTTTTTAGTCATAGTGGTGCCCGTTATATAAACTTGGTACTTGTGGTGCCTGCCTCAAAAATTTTTTTTCACCTTAGAGTGCATTTCATCAAATTCTACATCGTTTTATATAAAAAGACCTTGTGGTGCCCGATTTGGGCGCCACAAGCCCAAAAACGGGCACCACAATGACTACGTATACTTAAAACGGGCACCACAATGACTAAGTTCAAATCTATAAGTATGTATTTAATACCAGCTAAAGTTGTCAGGTTTTACGAGAAAAATTTCTTCAACCATGTTATTGAAAATAAGTCGTGCCAGGAAGCCCCCCCCCCTCCGCAAGTTCTCAAAATATATCAGAAATTTGTAAATTAGAAATTTTCACGTTATTTACTTTCTACTCGTAATCCTTATTAGATTTAGTTCATTTTCATTAGAAATAGATACTTATACCTACTAAGTATTAAACATTTTTGACCCCTCTAGCTGCACACTGAAAAAAGTGAAAACTAGCCCCGTTCTCAAGAAAAGAGAAAAATGAAATTATGTTCTTACATTAAAAAAATAATCCTCGGATTTGGACTAGTCTATGAGGACCAAGCTATTGATTTCAGTAATTGACCACTTTCGGCGTAAATTGCCAATTATTGCCATAGTGAATTTTTTTTTTTTGGTGTTTATAATTTAAAAGATTATTGCACCCGAAAGGGGGGAAGGTTAGATTAGGAAGGTACCTATTGGGAAAGTTTAATTTTTAATTTTTTCAACTTTGCAGATCTTTGTGTAGGTTATGAACATTGTTGGGGAGGGGGAGACTGAGGGAAGGCTTTTCTTGAGGAAAAAAATCATCTAGAAGTATTCTGCTCATAGATGAAAATTTAATCTTATTCGATATTTTTCAACTTTGGGAGGTTCATACAAGGGAACCAACATCATTTGGAGAACCAATAAGAAACTTTTTCTTCAAAGTGTGGTTAATTCAAAAGTACAAGTATACTCTGCTTAGGAATAGAACATTTTCAAAAAATTCGTACAGAAATGAATTTTTTATTTTTTTGACTTGGAAGGGCTTTATATAAGGGAACAAACATCATTTGAGATCCGCAGGAAACTTTTTCTTGAAAATGTGCTTACTTAGGCCTATTCAGAAAGACTGTGCCCATTGCCCATAAATGAATAATTTTAAAAGAATTTCTACAGACATGGATTTTTCAAAGTCAGTCTTGTTTCCGAAAAAAAGGACAAAAAACGTGCTAAGTACAGGAAACCACTTATCTGTAGGAAAAGATAAAGAAGCCTTGACGTGAGATCTATACGAATCTATTTGTACCTACGTAAATACATATTATAAAAATGTCTCTTACCAATAGGACAAACCTATCATATCTTCATTGACGCTTGAGATAAGAGAAATGTGCATGTGTTGACTGTTGTGTGGTCTAGTGTTTACTCTTATTTTTAGTAAGTACCTATGTAGGTATGTAATGTACCTATTTGAAGATGGAACTGTGTACCGACGTTCCTTATGCTATCTTGGGCTCTACGTTTGTCAATACTGCATTTCTTATAACGAGTGCTGCACTTGCCATGCAGGTAGGACTGCACGTACCACAGCGAAAGAAAAGTTCATCTACACGGTACAGGATTTGGAAACTCAAAATTCGGGCTATACTCGGTTTTTTGTGCCATTTGTCATGCTGAAAATTTGACTACCTCCCCTCTCAGGCTCTCAATTGTGTCTTCTCGTTTTGTAGGAAATAAATTCTAAAAGATTACCTACATAAGTTTTTGGCTGTTTTTTTAGATTTTTTTTCAAAATTCTTTACCTAACCCTGAACTATTCTGTACCTATCTATCTAATAAAGTTTTTCCTCAATTCGCGAATGAAATAGATTACTTAGATTATAAATGTGCTTAAAGTAGATTTTATAAGTAGGTAGGTACTTTTATTGTAGATGATTAAAAGGGTAGGCTTATCTATGTACCTTATGTAACTTGATTATATGTAGTCAGGGTTGGGCAACGAGTTTTTTTTCAACTTCAACTCAGTTCTCTTTGTGCGATTCTTTTTCAGAAAAAGTTAAAAAGACCGATGAATCACATTCTTATTTTTCCAAACTCTTTTCAACTTGTAACTTTTTTTCACTACCCGGCCTAATGAATACTTATTGAATTTATTCAACATGAAATTCTCATATTTCATCCGCCCCCCCCCTTTTATTGTAAATTATCTATTTAATGAGCATTCTGTAAATTAGGACCAAGGCACTTTTCAGAAAAAAAAATCAGTTGAAAAGAATCAAACTCTTCAGAAAGAGTTATCAGCGTTCAAATTATTCTTTTGTAAGAAGAGTTTTAAAAGAGTCAAGTTACAAATTCTTTTCCGAATAAGTTGATTCGTTTTCAAAAAAAAGTTTGCCCAACCATGGGTATAATTTCAAGTTTATTAAAGCAGTAGGTATCTTCTAATCAGTAATCAGAATATATTTATTAAAAAATTAATAAATTCTCTAAGCTCTGATTATAATCTTGAGTTTAATGAAGGAGCACATTTGAAACGTTCGTATCAATATAGTCATTAAAAAATTTTGTAAATTCTTTAGGGAGTTTAATTAAGACCACAAGAACGGAGTCACAGTTGTAAAACACAGTTCATGATGGTCATACTTTTTCGATCATAAAAAATATCAAACTGAAAGTTGCGTTCTTTCAATTAAATTTCTAAAGTACAAATGACTTACCCTTCAACTTTCATGTTAACTTTTTGTTTGCATAAAAAAAGTTTGTTTTCGAGAGTTTCGTGTTTCTGTAGTTTTGTGATAAATGAAATGTGAACCAAAGAAAGTGTTCAATGTTGTTTCAACAATTATCAGCTTACAAACAAAATGTGTAGGTAACCACTGGACAAGAACCGACTCCATGCTACCCTATATACCCATGAGAACAAGAGATCCTTACAGAATTATCAAAGTGATGACTGATGAAAGAATCGATGGAAATTCCCTTCTGCGACGGGCCAATCCTTTCAATCTATAGTGTACCCATGAATACGATGTTTTCATCGTCAGTAACAGATATGGATATTTAACAATTGCAAAATTTGATAAAACTAAAATAAATGAAGAGATAGGTATTTGCCGAAGTTCCCAAATAAGAAGATAAAAGATACCTACCGTTGAAAGTCATCTAGTAGATTATGATTCGGAAAAAAATTATTTTTTAAAATCTCAACTTTCCTGTGAGAAACGTATTTGAAAACGTGTTTCAATTACATGGCAGACAAAAAAAAAAAAAAAAATGCAATGATTGCTATGACGACACAGCTATAGACAGGACACAACTGAGCAATTTCAAATTCCTGGCATATACCTAAATACTTCTGGGAGGACAGTATCTAATTCACTTACTACCTATACTGATGAAATATCTAAACAACTTAAAGGCATTTTTAAAGGATAATTCGTCCAATCCTGCATGAGATATCGACCTGCTCACTTCCAACCTTGACATAAACGTTGCGGCTGAAATAAAATGCACCAAAACAACTACATCTGTGGTGGAAAGAAAACAGTTAATTGGTTACAAATTCGAAAAGTATCGAGGACCATTCATGAAAGCGCTGTAAAATCCAGAAAAAATGAATTTCCTTGGACTCCGATTATGAGATATTAGGCAATTGCGATAGCAAAGACTTGAAATTATGGAGCTGGATATACCTACCGTATTACGATGGACAACTACAGACAAAGCATTAGAATATGACATTTATTTCAAGCAGCATTTAGGAAAAAATTTGGGAAAACTACAATGAGTTGACAATTCAGTGCACATCCATGATCTAAACCATCAAGGTCATGGTTGCCAAACGTTTTTTCCTTTGAGTGCCTACTTGTACAATTGTACATACATATATTTGAAGGATGGAAGCGGCGATCATTATCTCATCTATATTCAAAAGCACCTAATCTTATTAGGTAATATGTAGTTGTAATTTCATCTACAGTACCTATTGCATTATCAATAAACATTAACCATCCTCGCTCAATATAAGAATAAAATTGAAAGAATTTCTTTAAATTGATTGTACATTTTTTAAAATACCTGGAATATAAACTGGGGCTAAAGTCCCACATTTCTGGGAAAATTGAGCTTAAGAAAAAGTTGCAACATTTTTACCCATTTTTCAAAATAAATTGATAGTGGCATTATGTAGAGGCAATCTTTGGCTTCAAAACGTACTTACCTTAAGAGAGCTTCCAATGACGTTTAGAAAATGACGTGGAATTTTTTTTTCATCGGGTACAAAAAGGGCATTTTGCGATAGGATAAAAAATTTACCCTGGGATCTTGACACTTTTCTGCTCTCATTCAATTTGTAGCTATTTTTACAGACGGGTACCAGATGATCAGATCGGATATCAAAAATTTGTGATTCAAGAAGTAAAGTAAAAACCAACGGTTTTTGGTAATTTTTTCATTTTCCCAACTTACACAACATCTTTCCAACTTTTTTCAACTCACCTAACTTTCTCACCTAACTTTTCCCCAAAATTTTTCTGTGATGGTGGTTGTGGAGGGGGGGGGGTCTAATTTCAACATTTTACGACTGCAGGTGCGTTAAAGCCATTTTGGAGTCTCAAGCAAATTTTTTGGAATTACTGGAACCTCCAGCAGATTTTCGAAACTTGAAATGTTCGTAACATTTTTCGAAATGGAGTTGGAAATCAGAAATTCACTCTAAACTCTCAACTCCGAGTTCATGTTCAACGCCACGCTTTCAAGTCAACTGCAGGTGGGTTTCAAGTCGTTTCGAAGTCTCCGGTTTCTTTTTGGAAATTCCAGCTATCCAAGATGGTTGAGCTTAAAGCTCTGAAAAATGTTTTGTACCTAACCCTTGGAGGAGATGAAATAAGAACACATGAACATTTACGACGACGTCAGTATGAGAACTGTTTTTATATAATTTTTAAAGTATGAGAAAATATCAGTACATGCATTTCCACACAACCATATGTGTACATACGAGTACAAAGGAGATACAAAATCACCGCAAACCTCGACCCATTCCATCTCACCCTCGATTCTCGATGATTGGAATGTGTTCGCAGGCTAGTGTCTGTTTAAAACTAATTAATAGTAAGAAAACATGACGAGCATTAATAACTGCAACATAACTCATATTGACATAACTTATATTCCAGAAGTCGCAGGCTCGCATTTAGTTTTTTTTTGTTGTTAAAATAATGCATTATGTAAAGACCACAGACCCCCCCCCCCCCCAAACGGCGATAATTCGGATTCAAACCTCATCGATGTACAATGTGTCGATTAATTTATTTTCGAGGTCGTAGAATTCGAATCTGTACTTATTTTTTTGTAGGTGTGGGGGGTGAGGCGTGGGGAGTGGGAAAATTTCAAATTTTGCTTTCATTGTTGTGTAATATTATATCGCTTAATATGTTTTTGAGGTCGTAGAGTTCGAATCTGGAGTCATTTTTTTAGTAGGGGTGGGGGTGAGACGTGGGGAGGGAGGAATTTCAAATTTTCCATAATTATACTTATTATTGTGTAATATGTCGATTGATATGTTTTCGAGGTTGTAGAGTTCGAATCTGGAGTTGGTTTTTTGGTAGGGGTGGGAGGTGAGGGGTGGGGAACTGAAAAATTCCAAATTTACTTTTTGATGTTTTCTTATAAGTAAGTCCCGCTTATTAGAATCACGTATAATAGAACAATTCGGTTAATGGAATGAAATGCGGGACAGAACATTTGAAGGGTTTAATTCCAAGTCGGCCTAAGTCCATTTTTATCATTTTTGAGTTAGCAGCGCCATCTGGTGGTACAGGTCGGTTAACACCTTTATCACCTTGTCCCAACACCTGGCGTTACTTTTTTCGCTCAGGAGCGCTGTTTTGCCGGCTCAAAAAAACAGCTGATTATTCCAAAGTGGCCTAAATCATACATTTTTTAAGAGTATTTGTATAGAAGTGCGGTTGTGCCGGTTTTTTTCAAGTTTTTCAACGATTTTCGAGAGACGAAATTTGAAGGTGTTTCGAATGAAATTGTTTCAGAAATGTATTAAATTAATGATTTGTGAATTTTTTTTTGAAAAAACGCGTTTTTCAGCTCTTTTTCGAAATTTTTAACATCAGATAATTCCAAATGGGCCTAAGTCCACTTTTTCTGACTGTTTGACGCGCTCTGGAGCTGAAAATACGCAAAATTAAAAAAATACCAATGCGGAACTTTAAAGCAGAAAGATCAAGCTTCACAACCATATAATCACATCATTTATTATTGAAGCGGAAGGGCGAGAAAAACACTTATTTGTGTTTTTCTCGAAACGGAAAAAATGGACTTAGGCCGACTTGGAATTAAACCCTTCATTTGTATGTATCAAATGTTTCCGTTTATTGGAATAAAAAGAGCATTTTATTCGGTTAATAGAATTTAAAAATCTTCAAAAATGGGAAAAAATCATGAATTTTGACAAAATTCAACAACAATTGAATGAAAACATGTAAAAATGGCATAAAAACGCGAAAATGCATATTTTAAATTGGTGAAAATTAGTATAAGATGATGGAATTTTTTTTTAATTTTATAAAAATCGTACAAAAAATACGTGTTCAAAACATATTAAATTAAAAGGCTAAACGTAACTAAAATTCGAAAAAGTATTGGAATTAACTTTAAAACACATCAAAAAGTGATAAAATCTCAACATAATTTGGAATTCTGCATTTTTTTATTTAAAACATGAAAAAAAGTTTTGATTGGTAAAGTTGACCCATTTGACCCCTATTTTTACGTATATCTGTTGAAAAGGTTGAAAACCCCCTTTCACTCGATAAAATAAACTCATCACAAAAAAATCAAAATTCGGAAAAATTCAAAAAATTAACAAATTTTAATTTTTTTGCTGTGAGTGTGATTTTTATAAACTTTTTCATGAAATACATCAGAAAGAGGTCAAAATAAGACGACTGAATAAATTTAAACTTTTTTTGATGTTTGCATGGAATTAAAAATAGAATTTTTTCAAATTTTGTTTTTTTTGTGATGAGTTCATTTTATCGAGTGAAAGAGGTTTTTCAAATTTTTCAATAGATAGGTACGTACAAATAGGGGTCAAATGGGTCAACTTTACCAATCAAAACTTTTTTTTCATGTTTTAAATCAAAAAATCGCATTTTTTCGCAAACTTAAAATTTTTTTGAATCGACTTTGCGACAAGTTACCATCCCAATTTTTTAATATTATGTTGTTCTTGTTCAGCATGAACAGTTGTCCATAAAATATTTTTTCAGAATTTTCGAGAGTCGGAATGATATGAAAACTACGAATTGAAACTTTTTGAGCTGATTTTTTGAACCAAAAAAAAGTGGCAACACTGATTTTTATGATATCACCAAAAAGCCTTTCAAAACCCCTAACTATGGGGTAAAGTTTTATTTTGGTATTAGGTATCGCGGTTATCGAGTAATCCACTGCAGAAATGGATGATATTTTAGGTTCACTGAAAATTTTGACACCCCCTGGCTGCCGTTAAAAATGGGCTAGAGGGCTGCGATTTGAGCCATTGGTCATCCCTTCGGAAGGTCTTTCCACAGGAAAAATTTCTAAAAAATCGCCAAACCCACTTACCACTTCTTGGTCCAATTGACGTGGAATGACCCGCACATGAACTTTGAACCCTACCATAATAAAATCTATTTTTAAATCCTAATATTCTTAATCGTATTTCTACGTTTTTTTTTTTTTTTTGTTAAAATATTGCATTAAGCATCAACACAAGAAACGCCATAAAAGTTGTTATGGTGCAATCTGCCTCCACCTGCTTGGTGATTATTCTTAGGGTTACCTTTTACGCGATGTGATTTATCTTTATTGGGTAATAAAAGGTACCGAGTACGTGGGAAAGTATTCAGATATTAGGGTGTGAAAGACATCTGTCAATCGCCAAGGAGGCACGAGCTTCTGGTGATCGGAGTGTCTCTTCACTTGGTTTTTGCAATCGGCCGTGGCAAGATCCTCGTCGAAGTATGTGGTCAGGGAGTAATCTGTATACGAAGACAGGCTCCGGCCTAAGTAGTATTATTTCGTTGTTTTACCCACCTCGCGTGTGGACTAGATTAAATTAAAGTCTAATCATACTCGTCGGTTAATAATTCTAATGGTATTAATCCGACGATTATACCTAATTTTACGGTCTACTCGAGATGTACCTAGGCATTGAGAGAGCCGCTTTCATAACGTGAATTTCCTTGAAGTAAAGCAGCCACCGACAGCCACTATTATTGGGGTAGGCTAAGGGAAAGAGGTGGTGAGATGGTCAGCAGTGTTAGGTAAGTGGGTACTTACATGGTGGTGTCTCCACTATATTAACTATAAGTATATCGTAGTTAATAGATGAAGTCAATCGTCGTAAGGGATGGAGCAGAGATTCCTCACTTACGCATAAATTCATATAATTCGCTTACATGGTTGTTGTACATTGCGCAGCCAGTATGGTCTCAATTCCTTGTATAATTGGCATGATTCGCCCAGGAGAAGTACCATAAGTACTACCCTATTTGTTTAGATAGAGCACATTCGTCGAAGTAATAACATATCTCAATATGTTATAAATGTAGCCAATGTAGTGAATATCTTCTCAAAATAAACCATGTGTACATAAATAGTATTTAAATGTTGATTATTTATGTACTTGATGACTTAGAAGTATAGTGATTACTCTTCGCAACTCCCATCTGAGCTAGCTAGGAGTCGAATAAATGTCCCCCCTTAGGTGATATTTATGAGATGGACCATTAACTCGCTTGTTATAGAACCTACCATCATCTGCTAATCCCTATCATTTCTAAGATAACATTTTGGCGCCCAACGTGGGGCTTACTTTACTTAGCTTACTTCGTGCAAATTAAGTAGTGAGTTAGTCTCGAATCCAATGTAAAAATAATATTCTTCTTAAAATATCTTAGATGTGAATTTTTGAATATTTTGGTATTTTTCTAATATTTTTCGAACATAAAATACTTCGACTACGAGTGTTTCTTCGAGTGTAGAAATATTTTAAAAATACGTAAAATCTTCTTTTGTGTGTATTTGGCTGCGCTGGCAACGAAATACATAATAGGCAACCCTAATTCTTCATTTTCGATTAGTTACGCCTAAACATCTTCATAGTTGTGCTTTAGTATAGAAACCCTTTCCTTTATACTTACGTGCATGTACTATTTGATATCTTTAAAAATCCTTAACTGTGTAGTGAGTAGGAAATTGTGATTGACTATGTAGTATGAGACAGACGTCGTTATATTGGGCAAGATTTATAATCTGACGAGTCCCATAAATGATGGTCACCTCAGAACAATGGAAAATATTGCAGTGTACTATTCATTACACCCTTCTTTTTATTTCTGATAAAATTATGTGATGAGTGGTGACTTGTGACGTATATCATGAGTCACCAGGGAAAGCTGTATTTGATTGAGCAAGATTGTTGTGTAGAGTACAGTAGGCCTTCTCTCATTGAATTTCATATGGATAAAAATATTCACAGAGAAACTAATGCACTCTCATTAGGATTTCGTTGGTTACGATCACGAAATCATCTCAAGGGAATATTTTACCATATGAAAAGTCTGTGGTCTGTCTATATTTTTGGAGAAGTAAATATTCTCAGAGAAACCAATGCACTCTCATTGGGATTTTTGTTGGTTACGATCGCAAAAATCATCTCTTGTCAATATTTTACCATCTGGAAATGTTGAACCAGACTAGCAAAATGAGAAGAGATTATACATACTCGAAAGATAAATCTGACTAGCCTCACAGACACTTGCCAACCCTGAGAATCATGATGAAATCACAGTATGTCACGAATTACGTAATTTCAAAATTTCCTAGCAATATTAAAAATTAGCCAAATTTCTATGTAGGAAAAGATGAATTTTTTGTACCAGTCTGTAACTAAAAATTGCGTTCTGAGACAGAAAATTCAAATAAATGGGTGAGATTATTTGGTTTTTCACAAAAATGAAAATCTCCATAATTATAATCTTTCTCTACATTCATATCATTTTAATGACGCGAATGTAGGAAAAAGTAGATCCTTTGTCAATCTGGAAATTCTAAGGGAATAATTTTTCCACAGAAAAATTAATTTTTGGATGATTTCGAGAGAAACACTGGAAAAATGAAATTTTGGATTGTGAAAAATTGAAGATGATCACCACCATTCGTTAGATAGTTCCTACACAGACCACTAACTATTTGATTTTCCGATCTAAAAAATTTTTTTTTTTTTTCTTTACAAATCTCTGTAATTCTGTAATTCTGTAACTAAAAAACGAAAATTTAGAATCACAAAAAGTTAGGCTAACGAATTCGTTTCAAGCTGTCCATCTTTTCTACAAAAATGACGATTCTAAAAATTATTCAGGATTATTTTGGATTTATAAAAACGTCATACTTTGCGAGTTTCTAAACAGCAAAACAGACGATTTATAGATCCAAAACTATAAAAATTTAGGTTCTCAGATGGGAAGTCTCCTAAAAATCAGTGTACTTCTTATAGTCAGAACTATCAACATTTAACTCGTACCTATTAAATTAATTTTTAATCGATATTAATTAATCATGGAAATTAAAATAGGTAGATATCCAATCTCTCAATGTGTCGCGATTTTTGAACCTAGAAATTCAATGTATCTTTTTCACACACGAGGTGACTACCGAAAGGATATGCCACACGTGCCGAAAAAGATACCTACCTATTAGAGGTCAACAAAAGGTTCTCCTTTGTGTTAAAAATCACGTCGCATTCGATACTTATCTCGTGACTACGTACGGGATACAATATAAAGATCATTTGTACTATACCAATGCTCTTCACCCTCTCAGATCTATTAGCGTTTTCGAACCATTAAATGACTACGTAAGGGATATGTGTATGTACCGATGTACCTACACATGCCAGGTGTACTTAGCCTTCTTTCCAGATATATGGAAGACTACGTACGGGCTTCGAAAACATGCTAATTTAATAGACTTTGATTTAGTCTACACGATTCTATTATTCTTTCCAAGAACAGGGAAAAGACCCTCTTTTTTACGATGCCAGGTGAAATGTCAACTCGTAGATCTCTGCAATCGTTAAAGAATAGCGAAGGGTCAAATAAATATTTTTATGATAATTAAGGTGGAATTTGCTCGTAAAACGGCAAGAGGCTTCGCCCTCGTATATTACGTACTTCGGTAATGTAATGTATACCTCCACCACCCCGCCATCCGCCAGTACAAATTAACAATAGATCTGTCGGCGGTATGCTACAAAATCTTACGATTTAAACATCGTGTTCTCACGATTATTTTGGCAATAAAAATAAACGCCACATTTAATTTAAACCTTTCGTGTAAATTGTCGCGTGCCCAGGCAGATGATTGAACCCTCGCATTTGAACAAAGATTCTCACGCATTTCGATCATCGTAAAACCAAGGCGCCTATGATGACAATACACTTTTACTTTTTACCCTTTTTTATTACTTTTGGAAACCGACAATGCTTTGGTAAATTCCGACAGTCTCATTATTCATGTAACTCTCGCGAGTATCGGAAGTCTCTCGTTCGGAAGTATCTTCGTTCGGACTTAGGCACTTTTTTATGTATACTCCTCCAGCCCTGAATACACACAGTCGAGTAAGTAACCACAAATCGTTACATACTTTGGATATCGGCAATATAGATCGAAAATCCAATCGCGGTAAAGCTTCTAAAAACGTTACGATGAATAATGGTCAAGAAAATGAAAATTCGGAACACTCTTTCTTTAGCGATAATTACCAATTGCAAGACAATGATTGCGCAGTTGAAGTAGAAATTCACCACACACCTGATGAAGGTGTAGGTACTCAGGAAAATTCTAGACCTTTTGATCCGGAGATTTTTCGAGATATTGCTAATGATAATGTTTTCGTAACTTTTCAAAAGACTTGGGACTGGAATGAATCCATCCAAAATGCAGTCGTTCAAAATTTAGAAACAACTAAAAAAGAAATTTCCAACATTGATAAATTGGTAAAGGAAACGAAAAGAGCAACTATTCATTTATCCGATAGAATTACTGATGTAGCTAGCGAATCTGAAAGAAATATGCTGCACAGTACTGCATGGTATGACGAATTATCAGGTCTACTTCGCGAAACTAATATTTCTGTTGAAGATACGAAAAATGAAACCATGCATAACTCGTCTAAAATTCGTACTATTTCTGATGCTGTGACAAAATTAGATCACGATACAAAGGTTCGTGATTTAGGTACTAAAAGGATGGCAGAGGAAATGAACCGTATTAAGGAAATGATGCGTCGCAATCCTCAGATAGCTACTGTTACAAAATCCAAAACTATGGCTATTGATTCGGGATCAGTTATAAATGCTGGTGTCTATTTTAGCGACGACAAGTTATTCTTTCCGCACGAATTTTTAAATCATTTCGAGGACTATTTTTCTGAGACAAATGCTGCAGAAAAACACAAAATTATTGCATTTAAAGGCGTAATTACAACCTCAGACCGTGATGATTTTCTTGAGACAGTTAATGACGTTCGTAAATTCGATGAAATGAAACAGAAATTCCTAGAATTCTATTGGGATAGACATGCTCAAAATGAAGCGATGAAATTCTGCAAACTAAATTTCTCTGCATCGAAAAATGTAAAAAGCATGGCCAACAGTATGATTCGATGGGCTAGGACGCTCAGTCATCATCCACACGGGTACGATGATGATATTATCGAATTATTGATCGGCAAGGCTCCGGAACAATTTGAAACCAAATTGTGGGAAGAAGGTCAAACCCTAGATCAGTTTATCAAAAAGTTAACAATGTTAGCAAAAACTCAACGTGATCCGGAGAACGAGGTACCTATTGTCATTCGTAATAAACAGAAACGTAGATATAATGATACCAATACTATACCTACACCTGGACAATACACCTCCCCGACTCCTTCTCACGACACCTTGCTGAATTTTTGGAATATCATGAACCAAAAAGCCAGGCAGCCTGTTAAGAAAAATTTATATAACGATGCAGCTGAACGTTTAGGATTTCTTCAAAAAGAAAGCAAATTGCCTAACGAAAAGGTTACGACGACAGATTCTGCAAAAGATAGGTTAGACCAGCCGAAAGTAGCTCAGCCGCCTTCTTTTCCTAAACCGAATCAAAATTCACCCACGTCAAATACGAAACCTTTCAATCTAGACAAATTTGGCAATTTGGTTACAAACAAATTTAACAGCAATAATAATGCCAACTATAAACCTAAAAATCCATTAAATATACCTCCCGCAGCAGTGCAGACGGTTCAATTTGATGAAGATCAGGATAAATATGTTATTATTGATACTCCCCAGGAAGACTTGGTAGCGCAAGTCGACTTATGCAATATGCTCAATACGATGTTCACCGGTGACTTAGCGGACATGGATCTGCAAACGATCACAGGGGCTGTACAATTAGTGACGTCACAAATCTCAGATGCTAATGACAATGGAGATTTGACACCGGGAAACGAGACTCACTAGGCAGCCAAGGGGCAACTCCTAGTGTAATGAACGCCCCATTAGATGACGTATTGAGTGAATACATATGGGTCGGTGATGGTTTATCCCATTACATGGCTCGCAGTGAGGTCATATTGTCAACTCAGCTACCTGAGTATCTCAGAGACCAAATCCCTCTCGAGAAAATTTATAACAGATTGATAAATGTCCAATTTCCACCAGGATCGAAATACATTCTGTCAGCAGGACAGCTAGAATTTAACTATTCACGTAAACCTTACCGCGTGATAGAAGAACAAATTCATAAAATTATCGATCTGTTACAGGAAAAATATGCTGAGTGCATAATTTTACTTTTCCCTCTCGTAAAACCTAGAAGCCCTGAGGAGCCAGTAGTGAAACTATATCGATACATAGATTTCAAGAACATATACATAAAGATAGCTTCAGATAGAAACATCAAATTCTGGAAAAATCCATCTTTGAAATTTATACACTTAGAACACGTCAACTACGATGGTAAATGGATTGTTAGACCTAAAATAGGCTCTCGTACTGAAATTCAACCAATCGAGTCAAAATTTCACTACATACCGTCGATCCGTAGATATTTTCCTTCCATATTAGAATATCGTGATATTCGGAATGCCATAATTTCAGAACTGATAATACAGCAAAATTTTGATGCTAGGATGGCACTAGAGCCCACCGACATCATGCCAGTTCAAAACGTAGATAGGCATTATAATACGAAGTGGAGGGAATATACTCCGGAAAAAGTATTAAAACTCGCGTTAGATGAAATTTATTATGACCCGATTGTGATGTCTGATTCACCAATGAACCAAAATCTTGGCGAATTATTTATCGAAAAAGTTAATAACGTACAGACGAGTCGTAATTTATTTAGAAATAAAAATAGAAAAAACCACATTAAATCGATAGACGTGATCGATAATGCCGCGCTATTCAGCAATGAGGAACCCGATGCAAGTACTTCTTTTCAATTAGTGACGCAGCACACGAACGATCCTGCATGCGTCATACCAGTAATCATTGGTACTCGTAAATTTGCACTCCAATTGGACTCTGGGGCATTGCCCAATGTTCTATCTCGTATCATGGTCAAAACCTTTTTAGAAGAAGCTCCTCAATGGGTGAAATTCATTAAGTTGAGACGCAAGGTCCAGCTTAAATTAGCAGATAACTCATTGATATGTGCAGCTACTCATATCATCGAACTCCAAATGATACTAGGTTCTCAAGCGATAAAAGTACCATTTTACATAATAGATGCTCCAGGACAAACATTCATAATGGGTAGGATCTCTATGGACTACCTACACATGACTTTGAGTATTCACAAACGACGTGCAAAATGCGAACCGACTTTTTGTAAAGAATTCACCATTCCTTTTATGCATCCGGATGAATTCCAAAATGCACTGACTGTCTTCTCAATTTCAACAGATAGTGAAGAAGACACAAATGTAAGATATTATCAATATTCTTTAGATATGAGTGACACTAGGTACACTGATATTGATCGAGAAATCCATGAAGAACGTAAAAAAGCTACTCGTATTTTTAAAGAAAATTTAAAACTCGACCTCAATGAAGCTGTAAAATATGGCTCAATCACGAGAGAACAAGCTAAAGATGGATATGCTCGATTAGAACAATTCTCCGATATTTTCAGTCTCAATCCAGGAAAATATACTGGAGAGCAGGTTAAGTTCGATTTTATACCAGGAACCGACCATCTTAAACCTTGGAGAGGAGAAAAATTCCGCCCAAGCAAGAAACTTCTTCCAGCCTTAAGGAAAGCTATTGCGAAGATGTTGTCTTTAGGTATAATCAGATATTCGACCTCGAACTATATAAATACCCTAGCTCCTGTAGTTAAGAAAAACGGTGATATTCGTCTATGTTTAGATCCTGATGAATTAAACAAATTCCTTATGAATGTCCTAACTGAGCCTAATACGATATCAAGCTTGCTATACGACAATGCTGGTGATAGGTTATTTTGCACCTTAGATTTCACAGCAAGTTTTTGGCAACTTGTACTCGATCCAGAATCGTGCAAGTTCGTAGCATTTCAAGTAGAAGGTCAAATATATGAATTTACTAGACTTCCTTATGGTCTAAAAGTTTCCTCAGGTCTTTTCGTCCATATGATCAATCAAATAATAGATAATGAAGATGGAATCACGAAATATGTAGACGATATTAAGATTTCTGGCACTAATTTTGAGGAGACTATGAGTAGATTAGAGAAAGTTTTCCACTTAATTCGTGAGCACGGACTCACACTCAATCCAACAAAATCTCAGTTTTTTCGCAACAGAGCAGATCATTTAGGATTTGTCATTTCTGATCAAGGAATCGGAAAACAAAGCGAAAAAATTAAGAAACTGGACGATTTCGAGAAGAAACATACTAAAAGAGGAAAATTTTCGATAAATACCAAAAATGATATTCTGGCTTTGATAGGCAATACTGGTTTATATAGGGATTTTATTCCTGAGTATTCACAAATTGTAAATCCTATTTACGAACTCACAAAGGGCAATGTTCCTGTTGAATGGACAGAGATCCAACAACAAGCTTTTGAAAAATTAAAAGCTGAGTTTCGTAAGGATTTTAAGTTGCAACAAGTTCCAAAAGTGGGTGATCTATTTCTAGATACGAAATTATCGACAGACGCGATGAATGGAGTCCTCTTTTATATGGAGGAAGAACAGAAACGTATTATACTGTTCGTATCAATCGCCTTTAAAGACCATCAAAAAGATTTCACGCTTTTCGACCGTGAAATGATGAGTCTAGTTGAATGCGTACAAAAACTCCAAATCTGGTTACATGGCAGACGCGTACACGTAAGGTCAAACCTCTTACCTATCGTTAATCGTTATAGAGAGATAGCTCAAACCCACAGGAAGGCAGCACATTGGATAACTGTCTTGAACTGTTACGATTTAATTTATGATTTGCACTACTCTAATAAACAGTTGTATGATATCAAAGCGCCAGAACTCGAAATTAATAAAGTCAATGCTGAAATTTTAGATAGCGAGAGTGAATCCCACTCCTCTGAGTCAGAAGAGGAAGACGATTTTCGAACTTCAATAGAGCCATTCGAGCTGAAGTTTTTAAGCGAAAATATTCCTGAACTTCATCAGAGACTCAGAGATATCGCTTTCTATCAGAAAAAAGACATGACTTGTAGGAGAATCACAGAAATTCTTGAGGAAAAAGTTCCTCCGAATAACAAAAAACAGAGAGATATACAAAAGAAAAAGAGGCGAAAATTCGAACTCATATACAATGAGGAAGGAGACAAGGTTCTCCACCGAATATGGGATGACGAATCGAAAGTTCCATGTCTGCCGAATGAATTATTTTTCGACACGGTAGATTATTTGCACTGTGCTTACGGACATGTTGGATCCAACAAGCTAGATGCAATCTTTCGACGAATTTTCTACCACATAAATTCTCTTGTATATATTCGTGATATCTGTGGTTCTTGCATAATCTGCAAAGTCAATAAAAACTATGCTAATCCTAAAACAATTGAATACGCTCACATAGAGGCATTTTCGCTAGGGGATGTATTATCTGTAGACCTTTTTGGGCCTTTACCAGCCCTGAAAAATGACCCAAAATACCTCCTAGTCGTAAAGGATGTCTTTACGAATCGTGTATGGCTGAAAACACTATTCAATATTAAAAAGAGATCAGTCTGTATTCAAATGGAGAACGTACTCGATGAAATTAGGAGCCGCAGGGTTAAAATTTGAAAAGTTATCACTGACAACGGTTGTCAATTTATTTCTGATTCGTGGAATAACCTACTTGAGTCCTATCGTATACAGGTAGCACACACGAATGCATACAACCCTCAATCCTCATCAGTCGAAAGGACGATGAGGGGTATAGGTGATAAAATTCGCGTAAAATTGAATCAGAGCTATGATCCTCAACGATCCCACTCAGGATGGCACAAGGTCATCGAAGATGTTGAGAATGAATTAAACAATACACCGACCTCATTTGGCTTCAAACCCAATGAAGCATGGGGTATTGAAGATACTATTAGCTTACAAATTCCACACGAAAGTATGAAATTCAACTTCAGACGAGAACTCATACGTATTCGTGAGAAAATGACTAAACAGGAAATTCCTTCCGTCACTTCAGCTACCTGCATGGAAAGAAAATTAGATCCAAAAGATGACCTAATTATCGATGCTGACGATTACATCAGAGTAACAGCCGACGGTGCATGCTCGAAAAATGGCGATGCATCAGCCATAGCAGGTATAGGGATCTGTTTCGCACCTGACTCCCTATTAAACATTTCGGAACGAATAACTGAGTCAGAATATCCAATTTCGAATAATTTAGCTGAGCTGACTGCTATCCACACAGCTCTCAAAATCTTGAAGAAAAATAACATCAAAAAGGTAAAATTATTGAGCGACTCTAACTATGCGATTAAAGCCCTCAATAATACAATTTCATGCTGGCAGACAAATAACTGGAAAAATTCTCGTAATAAACCAGTCCACCATGAACACCTCTTTAAAGAAATTATCGAATTAAAGAAAGATTTTGAGAAAGTGGAATTTATTCATGTCTTTGCTAGAAGACACGAGTATACGAATATTATCGCAGACACTCTCGCTAAACAAGCAGTCTATAACATAGAAGAAAGAACCTTAGAGATTTTGGATATGTCTGATAAGCAAATTATAGAAACTTTTATCAGAGATAAACGCAGGCTTCAGCGCATTGAGGAAGAATGCAACTTCAATAAAAGCCACCCAGATCCAACATTCTTTCGGGAGGGAGACTGGGTACTTATGACGAACCATAAACAATCGTCATACGAAAAGCGTACATCCGGAAAGTTCTATCAAAAGAAAGTAGGTCCATTTAAAGTAATAAAACGAAATGGCCATAATTGCTATTTATTAGCACCAACTGATGGTACTGATCAAGACAGGGTATCGAATATTAGACAATTAACTCTCTTCATTACGAAAGATAATCTACAAAAACTGAAAGACGAGGTTTGTCTAAAATCCCATATTGATTCACGTACATTAGAACAACGTATAAAAGAGTTTCTGACAGAAAATCAACAGGAATCGGATGACGAAAGTGAAGAGGAAGTCCTCCCCTCACAAAATCGACAAACTGAAATCGTAATTACAAAGAAAGATTTCAAAAGAGCATCCGAAGCTGTTCTAACAGAAATAAATAAAACAGCACGCGAATATCGTGCACTTACCCGCGCACTACGTGCTGAGGAATCTGAATTAGAATCCTCCGACCTAGATGAGCGTATTCCAGCAGGTTCTACACTCGCTAATCCCGAAGCTTCCACTTCGAGAGGGGCAAGTGGTGACCCCCCTCAATCTCAAAAGAAAAGAGGGAGACCACCTAAGAATAGATCTGAAACTGAGCCTTCGAATATGCAAAACACATCTAATTCTTCTGAACCAAGCGATGAATCACCCCCTACTACTGAAAAACGTAGGGGAAGACCTCGAAAAAATAGGTCTGATTCCGAGTTCGTTAACTTAACCCAAGACTCAGATGAGACAGAAACACCTCAATCTCAAAATAAGAAAAGAGGTAGACCACCTAAGAATCGAGAACAATCCGATTCTCCAGACTCCATAGTACTCACTGACTCTGAATTAACTCTTGAAGATATCTGCCCGGAGCACATATCGCAGGAATATATTGATAACGTACTCGAATCTCCTCAATCTCAATCGAAAAAGAGAGGTAGACCTACTAAGGAAAGAGATTCATATGACTCATATGACTCAATCGAAAATATTATTATTGACGAAACAACAGATAATACCTGCTCAGAGCAGATATTACCTGAAATGAGTCATGATTCAACGAATTCTCCTCCTCATAAAATGACAAAACCCGATGACTCGCAGGAAATTTTGTCAGATTCGGCGATAGGTGACTCCCTTCCCTTTGAATCCCAGTCACAAAATACACCACAAACTGGGGCAAAAATTGCGAGACCCACGTCACTACCCTCGAGGAAAAAATCCGATCGAGTTCAAGCAAGATTAAAAAGAATGGGTCCAGATTTTAAATGGAATAAATTTATGGATATGAAGAAGGTTGAATATACGTCCGATGATGATAAACCTCCATACCCTCGATTCTATGATATGGAACCTGACGAAAAATCAGATTCTGAAGACCCCAAAGAATGTTCGATACATTGAACTTAAAAATCATTAGTATCTAACCATAACAATGTACTATCTAACCAAATTGTACCTATACGATTGTCCCAATTAGGTAGTACATTCACTTAATATAAGTACATATAAAAACATTAAATTAGAGTTATCATTGAATAACCATATACACCCCAGTGAAATGGACAATTAGATCCACACAGGGTATAATTGAGTAGGCAACTAGACCTACCACACAAACGCATTGCACGATAAACAGTTTTCGGACGATCGTCCAAAATGAAAACAAGCAATACGTAAACATATTACTTACTCAATTGCACTTAGAGCAATTGCCCTAATACGTAGGTAATATGATCATAATAGAAACACAATTACCTACCTAATTGCACTGATACGGTTGCCCCAAATGGTAGGTAATATATAGAAACGTGAATGTAAAATTCAGAAAACTACTTACAAAATTTCATATTTGGAGACTACCACTCTGGATAAAGCAAATGGAAATGCTTGACAAACATGTGTTTGTAGGACCGCATGCTAACTTAAACATGGCGAGCCCTCAACATGAGAATCGCATTAAAAAGTCATAAAAATTATGAACATTTACCCAAAGGTCGTCATCATAAATGATAAAAATTAAACCTCTTTTCTCGACAAATTTTCGCACAATCTCTATCACATCTTGGAAATTTCTCACTTTAAACAAAAAACATCCTTGATGTGGACATCATCAGCATTCAATCGAACACTCTCTTCAGACATTCCCGATGGTTAGAAATTTGAAAAGTCAGGTTGATTTGGACACGGACAGATCTAAACGAGCAACACTTTTTCAGTTCTTCGTATTTGTATATCATTCCAAATCAATAGGCTATGTCCCCTCCAATGTGGAAATCTATGATTTAATTCTTTATCTGGTTTTGATCTAGATTGAATGAAACCCAAAAGAGAGCTGGTATGAGACAAGGAAAACGTATTTGATGAGTTTAGATTGCAAGACATCATCGAGTCAACAACCCCTACGGTATTGTTTTTGCAGGTGTTGCTTTACATTCAGAAATTGAAATTTTTATAAAATTTCAAGAACATCGATATTGTCTTTGTAGAAATTACCCATCAATACGAAGTTCCACGTTGCTGATCCAGAATCTTCTATTTACTTAGAAGATCGACGATATCTTTGAGACAACCGTTACACGTTGTCAATTTGATATTCTCAGATATTTAATTTTTCTCGTTTTTCGGAAGGATGTCGTACACACATATCCGTACCCCTTTTCTGGGCCTTTACTTTAATAGAATGCCCACCACGTACATCAAACGGTAATTTCTTCAAAAATCAAAAAGTTAAGAATGTAAGAAATGAGTAAAAGGTGCAAAAGGTCGAGAAAATAATAATAATAATAATAAAAATAAAAAAAAAAAAAACAAATGTCAGTAGAACATCCAAGGCTCAATCCATGGAAGACACATACATTACACTATATCACTGTCCCTGAACGTGTTCCATTGGATGAACTTTAAATTTTAAATAAAAATAAAGACACGTAAACTTGGACAATGTAGATCCATCCCGTATCGTGGTAAAACATCCAGCACTGTCGCATTATGTCGTTAATTACCTGACAGTGCAAGAGAAAGCCGAAAACGGGTTCACCACGTTAGGCACAAGATCAGTGGATGGGCATATGGACCCACCACACACAGACACTACCTACCCAATTGTACAAAGATACAATTGCCTCGTGTAGATAGTATCAATAAATTTACGAAAAACAGTAATTAGAGTTATGATACATAACCATAAAGACATAAAACGCTAATACCATAGGAAGAGGGCATTGACCCATCAATACTATGTCCACATGATCCATGAATATGACTCTACAATTGAACACGAATTGTTATAATTATACATCACAGGATCATGATAATAAGAAATATAAACTATAAATTAAATAACTCGAAAATGGACAATACAGATCCATATCGACATATTACAGAGAGATTAGGAAATTAGACCTATCACTCGGAAATATGCTACCTACTTGATCACATTCAAGACAATTGCCCTAAATAGGTAGCATTAAAAACCTAGATAGTACTCCAAAATTCGACTAGGATTTTATTTTTTTTATCAATAGAAATCTTCTGGTTTTATTCTGTGTTGGATGGTGCAGAAGGCAATTTAGATCTATAGCACACTCACACTGCCTACACAGTTACACACAAAGACAGTTGTCCCATGTAGATGACGTAAATAAAACAATAAAAAGATGATCACTTATCAAATCCCTGAAAATATAGACAAAGATCTTAAAATCTCAGGCTTCGATAGGTGACTATAAACATAGAAACAGTAAATAGGCAAAATAGACCTATTACATACCCGTATTACTCAAATAATTGCACGCAAAAAGCAGTTGTCCAAATAGGAATAATACGGGTAAAAATAAAAATAATAATAGTAATAAGTAAATGGATAAAATAGCTTACTTACATAAGCCATGATAAAATCCAATAAACTCCGTGGATTCATTGACCCACATAGAGCTGAAGATACACCATTCAATATAGCACCGTTCCATAAATTCATAATGAAGATACACGAACGACACATTGGTGAATAATGAATAGGTTGACTAGTTTAAACTACATGAGAAGATTATTCCAAAGAACACAGATTCTGAGAATAATTAACACATTACGAGCACAATGATGCACTAATGTACTAAAAATTGAAAAACACCCTTAGTAAGGTCAGTTTTTAGAACGACGTCAGAAAGTTTTACTTGTTCTTCAGAGCTAAGACGATCGTAATCTTGGTTGTAAAGGACATTAGATCCTTAAGAAACACACCAATTTTCCCAACCTGTTGACTGGTTCAAAACTCTGCTCTCTTTCCAGGAGCCAACAAGATACTTAACTTTCCTACTGAGTCGGGAAGATTAAATCTGCTAACTTCTTATCTATGTAGGATACAGAACTACCGCTATCTAATAATCCCCTAACTATTATTGCTCAGTGCAGTCTCATTAAGCCTCTTAATGCACGACTCAGCCAATAAGTAACGTACAAAGATATGCTACTTATAATAAAACAAACGAAATAATGTATATTATCTGCTGGAGGAAACAACATAAAAATTGCTTACATTTTTACTCATGGAGTTCAAAGAAATTCCATGGACAGGTTGTGCCACTCCAGAACACCTCCCATAGCACTAACACATGATCTGAGAAAGACACCCCTATTGTGTAGAAAAGCTAATCCTTCGTCGATTACACTCTTCAAAGCAGTACCAGTAAGGCAAA
Source organism: Planococcus citri (assembly GCF_950023065.1). Lineage (NCBI taxonomy): Eukaryota > Metazoa > Arthropoda > Insecta > Hemiptera > Pseudococcidae > Planococcus > Planococcus citri. The sequence goes on along the minus strand of NC_088678.1, from coordinate 1,405,698 downwards.
ATAGCGAAATGCTTTTAAAGAGGGTGTTTTTACAATCTTGTAGTATGTAACCTCATTTCACTTAACTGCCACAGGTGACCTGACCAAGGTCTTTTAGGTCGAAGTTTGCACAAGCAATCGCTAGCATTCTCTGAGCGTGGTTAAGTACTTATAGTGGAACAAGTCCCAAAGTGAGTCTATCGCTGTCAATCTCGTTTCACCTTGATGATATGACTGATTCCAGCACAAAATTTTCTCACTTCTCCCATCAGTTTCAATTTTTCGACTCGTTTACCATTTTTTAAATCTTAAAGTGATAATCACTTCATGTCATGCTTATTAATCAAATCCTTTTTTGTTTCAGGAAATATTAACAGAAAATATAAAAGCAACATTAGATTGCAAAAATAACAATCATAGGAATACATAATGGATCGATACACAATTTAATTAAAATTTCGTAGATCAAAAGGCAATGACCTCTTGACATGAAAGAGTGATGATCCAATTAAATTGCAAAGACAATTCATAATAATCACCGTAACAATCTTTAGACTGTTACATGCAACAGTTATGAGACTCTCGTATCTGTCTCACTTAATCGTCTTCCTGAGACGTGATTATTTATTAAAATATTTAAAAATAATATGATATTAAAATACTGCTAGAGAACATTAAATTACGGGTCCGGACAAAGATCTGGACCCCAGGTAATTATGTACCCTCTCAGAAAACAGCAGAATATTTATTAGCATTAACCCTACAATAGATAGTATACAAATTATACGTAAATATTGAAAAATCACACGCTCGAGCATTGGACTTGAGCCACGTGTGCATACACTTAAGGTGAACAGAAAACCCTAGGTGTTTAAAACTTTATTAGCTTACTCTGAAAAGCAGCCCTCGTATCGTCTATTTTTGTATTCAAAGAAATACAATAGCTAAAATGCCATTTAGAGCATACGCAACAAAATAGCACACGAGCATAAGGCACACAGATGCCGATATACCACGAGTCAAACCAAAACCACTTGTGGTAAATAGATAATAATAATATAATACGATCCTTTAATAGGCAGAACGCCAAGAGCGTTACATATGTCCACAAGGAAAAAGGGATAATTTTTTCGTAATAGGTATCGAAATACGGGATCACCTATCAATCCTCAACGACCACAACGATGTCGATAGAGAAGAATGGACAGAATCTTACGACTCTTCACCTATAAGAGCAACCAGTAGTAAAGGGCGCATCGTGTAAGTCACAACAGAGACAATATATCTAACAATATGTGGTAATAGTTCGACTCGCCACCAACCACTTCAATCCATTCAATCACAGTACTTTCCGACCCCTATTCAACCAATTTAAAATACCTACACCTTGTAACCGATGTTTACACACAATATAATACCCCTTCAAATCACTTTCCCTTCCTATCCTTTCTCATTTCCCTAAACCTTTCCTATTATCGCATAAAGACACCAATTTTGTCTCTACCGTTATGATACATTTGCGCCCTCACACAGGTATATTATTTAAATGGAAACATATACTCGCCTCTATTATTTGCCCTATACAGAAAGGGGACAATGAAAATGCAGATGTACCGCAATTTTATAGGCAAAGAAATAGGCTCATTATTTTTTCCCAGAAAATCAAGGAAACCACGAAAATCTCGATCCAAAAAGACAGTTAAATAAGAGTCACATTCGCATCCTCTCGATCATATGAACTGTGTCGTTTGTGCTGAGCAGACCTTCTCCCTGGACTTGGAACTTAGAAGCCAAAATTGAGGAAGCCTTAGGCATCAGATCCAGTCACATACGATCATCATTGTAACGAATCACTGACACTACCAAGAGACCTCAACTACTATTTGGTAATGTAATTCGTATTTCAGTTACTAATCGCGAGTGGCTTTTTAAAGTATTTTTTTTTCTTTTGCTTTGCATGAATCTTTAAAAAAAAAAATTCTTTTTTGCTTCACTGTCGCAAGTGGATTCCTGTAACACAGTACGCTATATTACAGAATCAAGGGACTAATTAATTTTTTTTTTTAAATATACTTTCTTTATTTTTCGCAATCGTATATATCTAATCGCGTCGCGAACCCTGATAGAATGAACCATTACGAGTTAGTTTGCGATAAATGCACGAGGCCCTTAACCCTTGTTGGTCCGTATACTGAACCCGGAAAGGACAAAATTTACGTGACTTCTTGCAAACACCTCTATCATCTTAGCTGTCTAAATAGACATCTTTCTGAAAGTCTCGAAATAAATTCTCGCAATGTAAAAATTGCAACTTGTGTTCATCACAACTGTCATTCAAAAATTACTGAAGCTGATTTTTCGATGGTTGATCACTCGACTAGAATGATCCAATACGTAAATCCTGATACTCGAGCACAGGATCCACAAAACCAATTAACAATGCAACGAGACTTCAATACTCGTATGCAAGCTTCAATGGTCACTATGTCACGCGAAAACTCGTCTCTACGTGCTAAACTAGACGATGCACAACGCGAAATTGCCAACCTTCAGGCAAAATACAATATGGCGCTAGACCAACAGATGACCAACATGTTTTCAAGCTTTCGATCCCATAATCTACCTTCAACCCCAACTCTAGAGTCCTCGATCGTGCAGCCTCATTCGCCAATCTATCAACCGTATCCGCAGCCGCACTATTCGACGGCACCTTCACTATTTTCATATGAAAATCCTCACCCAAATACCCCTTTTTCTACAACTTCGACCCCGACGTCTTCGGCATATTTGCCAATGAAACAGCAACCTTTGTTGTTTTGTGGCACTTTTTCGCCCGGATCGTGCTCAACTGAAACCTTATTCAAAAGACCAGAGCCAGTGAGTACACCTATTCCAACGGTATACCCACCATATCCGAACCCTTATCATTTTTCATCTTCTCTACTGAATTTGTCAATAGAAAGTAGTAGTCAAAAACGTCCAAGTGTAGATTCAGGTGATGACACTGAACCAAAGGAATTTTGGAATCCAAGTGGATTAGGATCTAGACGAGGCAAACCATGCTCTCGTGGCCGCTCTTCCAATAGCCCAAAACGTGCCAAACGACCGCAAACTCCAAAAAGGAGAAATACGCCGGCCGAATCTTGGACAAACCATAGACGCTATAAGAAACGCTTCGGTACAGAGTCTACGGAGCTCTTACCATTTTATCCATTAAACTACTACCCGCAGTACTACACTGCAGCAGGTCTTGAAGTTTTCGAGGAAAATTACGTCGCCGTAATTTTTGCTCACAATATTCTATCCATGGGCGACGGCCATATGCATGGTATTATCCAATACCTCACTGACCGCAAACCCTATGAAAACCTCATAAGCACAGAGCTATATAGACAAGACCTCCTACTACTTGACTTAGTCAATTATCTAAAAAGCTTCCAAATCCTCCCAAAAAGGATCATGATGGCCATTGGTACACATGACATAGTCCGAGGCACTCCTTATTCAGATTTCTTTGACAACATGCAGAAATTATGTACATTCTTTAAGGAGAGAGGTGTAATTGAACTAATCTTATTACCTCTCATTCCCCATAAGTCCCTGGATAAGACGCATTTTGAATTAATCGAACGAGCCCTGGCCTATGAGTGGGACAGGATTTTAGGAGCTAAAGTCACACGTATGCCGGAAGTATTCGAGGCAATCCATATGGAGATATCACAATGGAACGATTCTGGACCATACTATCTCTCACCCCAATATACTGATATCATTCGTGAAATCAAAAAACGTTTCATACCCGATCCCAAGAAAGATGACATAATCTTTGTCGATGTAGACGACACAGGTGATTCGGACGTCCCATATTCTGCTACAAAAGCGGACGATTTTAAACAAAAACAAATCAACCCTTTAAAGTTCGACAACCTACCTGGCATAGATATGGTGAAAGGCGAACCGATTCCCTCTACTTCTTCCGCACCCATCAACAGTATAGAGACTCCGCGTTCGAGCGAACCCCTTAGTCAGTTGACAACAATGGTCGAATCTATCTCGACCACCCTACCTAAACCAGTTCAACCACCTCGGTCAGGAGAATTGTTACGTGAACTTCTCCTCCCTGTAGCTATTATCGAACCTAATCTGTCTCGTTTAGTTATTAATGAACAGCAGAACGAGTCCAATGAACCAAATTCTTCGACGCCGCCTGCTACAAATCAAAGTTCATGGGCTGACGAAATAGAACGTAACACAGTGCGAGAACCTGAGAGTAGATCAGCTGATCAAATCCTGGACGATTATATAAACCAACCATCTCCAGACTCACCAGCAGATCGAGAGGAATAAAAATAGTAACAGTATCATAATACGCTACTAACTTATTAGAATTTTACGAAAAAATAATCCAATATAAAACGCATGTATATATTGGATTATAATAAATAACTTATACTAATGACTCATTTATGTTCAGTAGTACGTACGAGAGACATATGATCATCGTAGATATCGTCGTAGAGGAGCTGCATTACAACGGTGGTACAGTGAGACCGTGTCTCCAGCCACGAAGCCATCCATCAACGACAACCCATCAAAAACAAAGTAACTGATCCAGAAAACGTTTTGCATCTTTTACAACACAATCCATTTTTGTAAATATTTCTTCCTTTTATTGTTTCTTTATTTTTTCATTCCTGTTTATTTTTTGAAAAACTATAACGACCCGACCCTATGATGTGTCCCATTAATCGTTATAATGATATTTCAAAAATTGACACCTTATTTTTCCATTCACTATAATTTTGTACATATGTGTGTCACTAGTATTGTTTTAGTACTCTTAGTAATAGTTTAGATTATGCATTTTTTCTACTCAAGTACCTAACACTGCATGGCACCTGTATACGGAATTTCATCAAAAAATTTAACACACAGGATGACGCAACACGATTTACTAAATTAGGATATTTTTCACTCGTTTTAATTTTTTCGAAACCCTCATGATCGTCACACCTGCTCTGAAATTACGCGAATACCAAAAACAATATATGACGTAAAAAATCAAAATTTTAAGAACTGGCAAAAATACTAGGATTCTTAAATCATCATATACAATAGTTAGGAACTTTCATTTTTCAAAATTTTAGGCTAAATTTAGCAGATTATTACTATACCACATACTTGGATAGAGAACCAGCCTTATATACGTATTCTTATGAATAACGTGTTTTCTGATATCAGATAGCTATCACGTACAGTGGGCAATATACCTCCACACGTTAGGATTGTTCAATCATCGAACAAAACTATTCAAAACCTATAAGATACGTACTCGATTGCCACAATCAAGTGAATATTTTTCTGATTAGTTCTCCTCTTGAGTATACCCAAGTTTTGATAATCATTTGGCCTTTTTTACTTTTCAAAATTATTTTTTCAATCTCGAAAACCGAGATCTTCAACATTCTTCATCTATTAATTCATTTTTCTTTACTTTTCATTTTAAATCTCCTTGATAAAAATTCAAAAATTCAACCAAAACCTAAAAGCTTTCTTAAGCATACTCAATAAACATCGTTACCTCTTAGTTTAGCTCAAATACCTACCTTTCGATCCTCTTGTAATGTGATTGACATTTCTACTGCATCTCTTTTGGTATTGATTAAAACTCAGTGTTTCCATTTTCGGATGGATCTCTGATGGAAATTGATACCAGAGAATGCAGAAACTGTGTTCAATGCATTACTTGCCAAAATAATCCCGCCTCCGAACCATCTCATGGAAACTGTTTTACCCAGAAATAGTTCTGCACATCGCAGCAAAAGTACGGAGGGGCAGTGGTATCGCTAGGGCTAAGGAATAGGTAGAGGGGGCAGAGGGGGCAGATTTAGCTCATATTTCTTTCATGATCCGTGCTTTTTCTCCGTCTGATAAGCTCTCCCCCTGAGTAAAACCCACGAAGGGGCAATTGTTATGGTGCAATCTGCCTCCACCTGCTTGGTGATTATTCTTAGGGTTACCTTTTACGCGATGTGATTTATCTTTATTGGGTAATAAAAGGTACCGAGTACGTGGGAAAGTATTCAGATATTAGGGTGTGAAAGACATCTGTCAATCGCCAAGGAGGCACGAGCTTCTGGTGATCGGAGTGTCTCTTCACTTGGTTTTTGCAATCGGCCGTGGCAAGATCCTCGTCGAAGTATGTGGTCAGGGAGTAATCTGTATACGAAGACAGGCTCCGGCCTAAGTAGTATTATTTCGTTGTTTTACCCACCTCGCGTGTGGACTAGATTAAATTAAAGTCTAATCATACTCGTCGGTTAATAATTCTAATGGTATTAATCCGACGATTATACCTAATTTTACGGTCTACTCGAGATGTACCTAGGCATTGAGAGAGCCGCTTTCATAACGTGAATTTCCTTGAAGTAAAGCAGCCACCGACAGCCACTATTATTGGGGTAGGCTAAGGGAAAGAGGTGGTGAGATGGTCAGCAGTGTTAGGTAAGTGGGTACTTACATGGTGGTGTCTCCACTATATTAACTATAAGTATATCGTAGTTAATAGATGAAGTCAATCGTCGTAAGGGATGGAGCAGAGATTCCTCACTTACGCATAAATTCATATAATTCGCTTACATGGTTGTTGTACATTGCGCAGCCAGTATGGTCTCAATTCCTTGTATAATTGGCATGATTCACCCAGGAGAAGTACCTTAAGTACTACCCTATTTGTTTAGATAGAGCACATTCGTCGAAGTAATAACATATCTCAATATGTTATAAATGTAGCCAATGTAGTGAATATCTTCTCAAAATAAACCATGTGTACATAAATAGTATTTAAATGTTGATTATTTATGTACTTGATGACTTAGAAGTATAGTGATTACTCTTCGCAACTCCCATCTGAGCTAGCTAGGAGTCGAATAAATGTCCCCCCTTAGGTGATATTTATGAGATGGACCATTAACTCGCTTGTTATAGAACCTACCATCATCTGCTAATCCCTATCATTTCTAAGATAACAAAGTTATTCAAATTAAGTTATGTTTAGGTAAGTTGGAGGTGATTTTTCCAAAATCGGGTGTTCCGGTTCGGAACCATTTTTGAAGTGTAGTCGGTCTATAGTGGGTCAGTTGGCTCACTAAAGTAGATTTGGCAGATTTTAATGCCTTTTTTTTGAGAAACTGGAATTTAAAAAAAAACTAACAATTAAGTAATGACTGAATAAATGCCAAAATAAATGAAATATTGCTGGAATTTTAAATATTTGAGTGATTAAAAAGAAGAGAAAAATTCAATGGACGTTTAAAAATAAAAACTTGGCAAAAAAAAATGAACGCCATGCGCCAGACAACTTTTGAAATGGCAACTCTATTAACTTGGATGAAATTTCTTGCAGTTAACCTAACCTGTTATTGTTATTATCGTAGGCGAGAAGTAATACCATAAGAGTTCACGTTCTCTCTGAAGCCTGAAGCTATTGAGAAACAATCCGACAGAGAAGTTTTTTCATTGATGAAGAATATTAATGCCAAAATATAAATTAAACAAAAATAATTGACATTATCGTCATTAAAATTTACGATAAGGTATGAAATTCAAAAATAAAATAAATGCGAGAATAGTCTCATTTTCTCGACTTTAAGCTTTTGAAATTTTTGGCAAGTATTCTTGAAACTATCTCAGTTGTATCCTATGCCACATTGGGATTTTCATCAAGGTCATTGACCTTGCCAGAAGTGGGAAAAAGTCGAAAAACGTGAACATGGGCCACTCCAGACTTTGAAAGTGGTTCGTAAAACTTGATTCGAGTTGGATTTATTTTGTTCGAAAAAGTTTTCAAAAAATTCTAGTTCCTCGAATGCAAAACAGACAAATATTAACAAATTATCCTTCATGATTTGTAAAAATGAAAAAAAAAAAATCAGAACACCGACGCGACGTTAGATACCAACTGCCGCAAAAATTGAACGCCTGATAAAAACAGAGCCAGGCAACTCGATTAACACGTAAAAATGAAAGAATCGGGAATAGCAAACGTAATGATCGCAGGCGTCTTCATCGAATTAACAAGGATCTCGATCGGCGCAAGGATTCGGACAGCACACATTTACCACAGGACACGGAGGTGGCTTTTCGATACGAATAATCGGCTTCATGAGTTTGATTTTTTGCACATCAGAGCATATTTTAGGAATGCAAACTTCCATCGGTTTAGGACAAAACCTAGGACATTCCAAAGTAACTTGAGGCAATTCGGGCTTCGGTACGCAACATTTGACTGTCTGGCATTTAATTTTTGGAATAGTGATTGGACACGGCTCGCAACACATTTTGGGTGGTGTGATTTTTGGTAAACACGGTTTAGGTAGTTTCACATCCAATCTGCGTACTTTTGATTTGATAACTTCGCACGGTTGGTATTCGAAGCATAACTTGGGCACTGGACATTGCACAGGTTTCGGGCATGGTTGAGGTATATCGACCGATTTGTATTTCGTACAGGGCTTCGGCACTTTGCACGGTTCGCAGTGTATTTCAGGCCTTTGAACGCGAACGCATTGGCTTTTGCATTGCACTCTGGGCACGCGAACGGTTCCGGTGCGACAAGGTGTCGTCAAGTCGACCATTTCAGGATTACAACATAGTTGAGGAATTTCGACGATGGCCGGCGATTGTCGACGCAAATATCGACAAGACGACGATGGAGAGCAAGGACACGGTTGAGATGGCGAACAGCATTTGTGCTTATTTGAGGTATGTTTCTTTCTCGAAGACATGATTTGTGTGTGATTGCCCTCGCGTCCACAGATGTAGGTACCTATACGAGCGGGCGCGATTTAGTAGCATATTATTTTGCAGAAATTTGCGATTTTCTAAGCAATTTGAATTCAACGAAGGCGCGTGACGAATAACGTAAAACGATGAAAGTGTGAGGTACCACCTATGAAACATTGCTCAAAAATCAGAAATAGATTTATTAATAAAAAAAAAAATTTCAAACTTTCAAAAAGTTGAATCCTACGACCGTTTTTACAAGATGAAATCCAACTTACTTTTACACTTTGAGAGTTGAATAGCCTATTCTATGTGATCGCATCATGCCGCGAATCTACTGGACCAATTTCTTTGAAATTTTGAAAAAAGTTTGAAAAATTCCACCTTTTGAAAAAAATTGAAATGAAATTTGTGCACAGACTAGAATTAATTTTTGAGCGAATCTGAGCAGTATCGCAAATGGCTGAGCATTTTCAAATTTGTTTTTATCAGCCAACGTTATCATTCACGTGAAAATTTAATCAAAACCAAAAAAATAAAAGTAAAAACAAACATAGCAAATTTAAAGATCTCAAAACGAAAACCAAGAAAATATTATCCTCAAAAACTAGAAATGAAATCAAAATATTCTGAAAACAAAATCAATGTTACAAAAAAAATTAAAAACAAATCAATTCTGAAAAAAGCTTAATTGAAAAGATAAAAATTATGAAAATGAAATGGAAAGATGAAAAAAATAAAAAATATAAAAATGAAAAAAATGAAATATTTTCCTCCCAAAAAAACGTACCTAATTAAATAAAATAGAATAAAGAATAAAATTTTAATAACAAAAAAAATATAAAATAAATTTAAAACGATAAAGGAAAAAAATTATAAATAAAATAAGATAAAAATGGATAAAAAATTATGAAAAACAAAATGAAAAAATCAATTAGGTACCTAATTTTTTTCAGAAATGATAACGGAAACTAAAAACCAAAAAATAACTAAAAACAAACCCTGAAAAGTAAAAACTAAGTAAAAGACCTCAAAATGAACATGAAAAATCATCCTCACAACATGGAATCTGCAAATGAAATTGGTCGTGAAAAAACTGACTCTGAAATAAAAAAACAATGAGAAAATGAAAAACAAATGGACAAATTGTGTTTATTCATTTATTTCTACATTTTTTAGAACGGGTTACTCTCGCTTGTTTAGGATAGGTAAATCGCAATAATTAGAGTAAACATCAACAAAGCAGCTATTCAAAACGAGAGCTCCATTCACCAAACCAAAGTGGTTATTAACGAGGTGATTAATTTACACCAGCGTCCATACCTATACGAGTACCTACATAAATAAGTTTACCTTATACTCAGGTACACAAGCATATAGGTCTAGACATGGTCTAGATACTCAAGCATTTCAATAAGTACGCAGATAATATGCATTAGCATCATCTTGATATCGATAAATTTTAAATCGTGTAAATCGTATCGCGATATGACTATGGCTGATTAGCCTAATGCAGAAGTTCACTTCCTCATATGGGAAATGAATTTTCTGTTACATATTTGTCTTGCGAATTTGTTTGTAAATAGGTGCTTAATGCGAGTACATTATGTGACATACTGTGAGTATTCGCTTGATTACTTACTTAAACCGTCCATCGGCACGTATTATTACACGCGATAAAATGAACATTTTCCCTTCGTACATGAGAAGAATTTTTTAGCAGAGTTGAAAAATACTTACCAGTTGACGTTTATTTTTGTTGTTTATTTTTTTATTAACGCTTGCAATTAGACCTTGGTTGATTCTTACGCGACGTTCGCATGTTCGTGTTATATTTATATTACATCGTCGATGTCGATGAACTCGCCAATTTGTGGATTTCCTCGATTACCTAGTACATATAGGCTTAAAACGTTGCCGAAACCATAAAGAATTTTAATAATTTTTAAACGATCGATGATACCAAGATGATCCGATCAAACTGACTTGAGACTTCTTTCAAAATTTATCCTAATGGCGATGCAAAAAATGTTTTGAATTGTTTGCAATACGCTCGTCCAAGAAAAATCAAATTGATATGAATTCTCAATACAGCATTAACAGACTTGATGATAAGGTATTCGTGCTTATGAAAATAAGGTTTGACATTCATGTGAATTTCCACTAATTGAAGGTCATCGATAACATCACTACCTACATACTTTTTTTTTTGGGGGGGGGAGGGATTTTTAACCTAGTCAAATAGCGGAAAAAATGGGTGAGCACAAACATAATTTCCCCAACATTAACTTATCAAATGGAGTTGGCAAGCTGAAATTTACTTCGCAGACTACATAGTGGTTTCAAATGGTTTCGAAGCTTCCAGCTACTTTTAGGAAATTTCAATTTTCCAAAAAAAGTCATGCAAGCTTTCAAAAAGTTGCTGGAGGCTCCCAAACGACTTGAAATTCACCAGCAGTCAACTTCGTAGCGTATTGAAATTAGTTTGCAGAATGAATTTCGACTCTCCATCTTAGTTTGATGAAATTTTAAGTTTCAAAAATCTGCTGGAGGCTCCAGGAATTTTCAAAAAGTCGCTGGAGGATCCAAAACGACTTGAAATTCACCTGCAGTACTTCGTAGCGTATTGAAATTAGTTTTTAGAATAAATTTCAGCTTTACAACTCCAATTTGATGGAATTTTATGGGAATTTCCAGTTTCAAAAATCTGCTGGAGACTTCAGAACTGCTCAAAACGGGTTGAAACCGTTTCCAATTGATTTGGCATGTCGAAATTAGGGTATATCCCAAATTTCAGCTTTCTTGGTCAATTTGGTAAAATTTTGATTTTATCCCTCATTTTTGGCCTAAATTCGATTTTCAAAAATTCGCCAAAAATCGAAAAACGCACTTTAGCACTTGAAATTTTGACAGGTGATAAATTTTGGCATGATCTTTCGATCTACTTTTTTTCGGCAAGTTTGCTTTAAAATGTTCCTCAGGATGTCCCCTTTAAGAAAAAAGTTGTCGCGGAGGATCGGTGGGGGGAGGGGTGCAATTACTCCTATTGTCATATGCCGGACTATACCTATTGTCTAGGATAGTGTATAGTGAAGAACATACTGAAATCCCTCGCCCTTCCCCCAACAGTGGGTCAAAGCCCCCTCCCCAATCAGTTTTTTTTTATCAATTTTGAGTAGAATGGGCTTATAGATCATTTCATATCCTCTCAAATGCCTATCAAATGAGCTATCGATCAATTTCCTAGCCCATGGATGGAGGCGCTATGACCTGACCCCCTAAGATGTGATGTTAATAAATTTACATTTTATGAGTTGGGATTTAGAACCTGTTCTATTGATCAAATGATGTCAAACTCGGGTAATGGGATTCCTTCGGGAGTTAAGCTTGAACCCCGGAGTAGGGAGGGTCAAAGTTGAAAATTACAAACATTTTTTTAAAGGGCATAACATGGCCTCAAATGGATTAAAAGAGTCCAAATTCATACCATTGGTCAGTACACCTATTGTGATCAACAGATTTTCGCGCCATTTTCAACGGTTTTTATAACCAGGCTATTGTTCTGTTGCTGAAGCTTGCTCAAACTGATCTGCAGAGCTAAAATTTGGCAAACAGATTCTAGAGGTTGCCTAAGTAGGACATTAGGAGTTCTGTTCTAAGTATTCTGACTAGCAAACTCCCTGCTTAGTGCTTATCCCATTCCAAATTTGAAAATGTGGATTTTCGCGCCTTTTTTTAAAACAGTTTTTAACTTTGTGTTATTCTGATTTGAATTTATGACACGAGAACATATCCCAGCTTCCCAGGTCTATTTTCGACTGTTTACCATCAAAACTGGCCAAGTGGCCATGATAAGTGTAAGATGGCCATCATGATTTGTGAAAATGAATCGTTATCATGGGAATTTCATTCAAGATATCAAATTGGGTGAAACAATTTGAAAATTCTACACGCCATGACATTTTGACAAAAAAGGGAGCAAAATCAGTTCATTTAGAAAGGCTCTTGTATTGTGATAACAAATTTTTCAAACACAGAGCATCATCCAGAACCAGAGCCAGAACCAAATAATGAGTAACTAATAGCTAAATTCCTGAATAGAAACATTTCACCTTATTTTTCGTGACAATCGAGAGGTTCTGATTTTGACTCAGTTCATCGATTTCTTTTTACGAGGGGAAATCGTGAAATTTGTTGAGTTCTATGGAGAAATAATTCCGTATTTTTTTTTTATTTACCTAACTACTAAGTTGGCATTTTTTTACAATTTCAATTTACTTAAAAATTGTCCATTTCTGTTTCAGAATTCTTATGAATAATCCTGTTTTTCAACAAAAAAATCCTGCCCTGAAACTATTATGGCCTTTTTCTATGGACCCCTCTCAATTTGGAAAAATTGTACAAAAATTAAATTAATCAAAGTCAGCAGAAAAAGTATGAAAATTTCACATTTTGGGTCAGAATTTTTTAGATTTTTTTTTCAAATTGAAGTGTTAGTATTTTGGTGGTCTGGAGAAGTTTTTTCATAAAAATGAGGCTACTCACAGTTGAAAGGATTCCGATTAGAAATTGCAACTTTTGAAATCTTTTTTCCTGACTTCAATTTTTTATTTTTTTATTTTTCAACTTTGATGGTTCCATACAAAGGTCCCAACATTTTTTCAGAGAACTTGGGAGGTTTTCATTAAGAAGAGGGTCGTTCAGAAGAACTCGTGTCACAAAAAAGAGATAATTTTAAATGAATTGGATTTTTTTAAACTTGTTTTATGCAATTTTTGAACAGTTGTATTAAATTCCATCATTTTCGGCGATTTTCTCTAAGTAATTTCATTCGTCTTTTTCCCCGCGTGCTTAGGTACATAATTTCATGTGTTTTCGACACTCTTCATGCAATTTTAGCCTAATTTTACCAAATGTTTGTTGATTTTTCCATTTAAGGTACCTATTTAAATCATTTTCACGATGTTTTTTTTTTGATAATTTTTGATAAATAATAGGTATATATAATTATATATTTGAAATATTACTGCATTTTTGGAAATTTGTATGTATCTTTAACTTTTTTGGTGTTTCTGGATGAGAAGCGTGGGCTTCCCGACACGATTCAATTTCAAGTCGTACGTATACAGCCGAAATTTTCAAAAAAAATTTATTTTTATAAAATCGCATAAATGTAGGTAAGTTAAGGACAGGAGCAAAAAAAATGATGGAAAAATATTTACAATACCTACATGCAAACAGTAGGTAGGTAACTATTGTGAGATACCCAGGACATTTCATTCTTAGTTGAAGGCTTAGAGTTGCACTTACTGCTGATAATAAAAGGACATTGTAATTAATTACAATTTGAAACAAATGCAGTAAATAAATCATAATAAAAATAAACTCAGTCGACAATACTCGTATGTACAACAAAAATGCAGAAATGCATTATGCAAACAATGTGCACTCACCTCGGAGTCTTCTATGGTGCAATAATATATACCTACTACGAGTAATATACGTAATCCAAATACAAAATATACCCATTCTAACTTTCCTTTCATTATTACTCTATTAAAAGCTTTTTTAATTCAATTTTTTCTTCTTTATTTTTAATAAAACATAAAAATATGCATCATGTTGACTTGAATGTACTTCAGCTTCAAGGTAACTTGAAAAATAAAAACAAAAAAGACCAATATAGCACGAGTATAATTTTAAATCGAAGAAAAATGGTTTCTTCACTTTTCATTCTAGGTACTTCAAAATTTTCAATATCCACTAGGGCATTGCGGATTTTTGTCGATATTCTTCTTAATGGGTCAAGGGGGCTGAAACTGACTCAATCCACCCTCTCCCTGTTGATCATTGACCTTGAATCAAGTCCACTATCGCCAGAAAAATCGGTGCTACCTCGTACTTGGATTTGAAAATTATATCACGTCACGAACCCGAACGTGCGACTAGTAGACTTGCAGTTGGCCTTTCCAAATCGTTGAGGGAAATGGCTGCACTGCTGTGATCCGCACTCCGCGCAAACCGGTCTCACTCGCGGACACGGTGTGATCAGATGACAGCGAATTGCAACTTACTGCGTTACTTTGTAGTGGTGTTATCGCGGTGTGCGTGCGAATTGTGAATTTTGAATTTTTTACTCGTTTTTTAAAAAAAATTATAACGCATTAATCGTTGTTAACGTACGTATTTTTCTGTTAAAAAATTACTCCGTTTGGTAACTAAAAATATTGGAATTTTGTGCTCGGTAGTGTGTCTGATTTTAATTTTAATTTTTTTGTTTTCATCAGTGATCGAAGGTTTCCAGTTGGTGTTTGTGTCTATTTTTGGATTTCTCGAAAGGTAAGAGTTTATTTTTTCGAAATAATGCGTAATTTCTTAGCTAAAAAGGTGATTTTTATGAAATTTTCCATAATGGTTGGTTTGAGAGCGAAGAGGAGGGCGAAGGAAAGAATTTCAGATGCTTGGTGGAAAATTTTCAGCTTGTTGTAGAATGTTTGATGTTTTTCAGCTAGTTTAATTCTATTCTTTGATTGTGCATTTCATTGTGTTTTGAGTTGAATCGTTCGCAGTATAGAATTTCCATTTCTGAATCAATCAAATCGATGTGTTGCTAATGCAAGTTTGTTTTATTTGCTCGCTTGTGTTTGGGCCTTGCGCCTGTGCTTCGGGTTCTTATGAGCGAAGCAGTGTAGAGAAAATCCGGTCCTGGGGGCTGGGGAAAAATAAAGAGAACCGTCCAATTTTTGATCTTCATTTTAATTCGTTATTTTACTTTCTCAGATGGTCCGTCATTTTCTATAGGAGGATCGATATGTGGCCCCCTGAAAAAGTGTGAGTTTTGAGAAAATTATCCTCCCTTTTCCTCTAGCATTGGCTGAGTCTGCTGATAAGTGAATGAAATTAGTAAAAAAATTTGACTGAAATTGGTGAACTTGAAACTAGATTGGTCATTTGAAAATTTTTGATAATCAAGCACGTCTCCCTTGAAATGGAATTGATCACTTCTACGTTTGCACGCTGAGCTTTTTGCACTTGAAGCAATCCACGGATTTTTAAAAAATATTTTTTTGCTGCTAGAACTCGATGAGAGATGACGAATGGCATAAATCGTAGTCCTCAAAAAGCGTTGTCAAGAGAAATAGGGGTGCTCAAAGTTTTGAAAAAATGATTATGGCGGTAAGGTGTTCGATGCAAAGTTGATTAAAAAACCTCCAAAAGTGGTAAAAAATTGCTACTTTTGTTCGTTTGCAGATCCATAAAAACGCTTTTTGGAGACTTGGTGAAAATCAGTGCTGTCAACTTTTTTAAGCTACAAAAATAATTTTCGGGAAAATTTACTCCAAATACAACTTTTTATATTGATCAACATTTACCGAAAAAATTGGGTGACTTTTTTCCTATTTTCGATTTTAAAAATTCCAAAGATTAAGTGCGAGAAAAATAAAAAAAATAAAAATTTATTATATAAAATTTGACATGGGATGGCCTGACCCCTATTGTACGTTTCGGCTTGAATTATTATTTATGAAAATGTACAGTACTTGCTACAATTTCGTTCCGTAAGAATATTTTTCGAAAATTTGTCAAATCTGTACCTTTTTTTGGAAAAGCAATGAATTAGGAAGGAAGGAACTCATTCGAAAATCCCTCCCCAGTCTCCATAGAAGATAATAATTTTCAAAATAATATACGTCAACATTCGAACTATCGAAGTAGGCGCGCTGGTATTACGCAATCAACGATGATTAGAAATTGACAAATAAACATATAGCACACCTGCCCGCAGTGCAATTAATCTCGGGTAATAACACAATTTTATGAATGAACTATCGTAAAGAAAACACATCTAGCATTCCGAACGATAAACAAACAAATTCCACTGCGATAAATTCCTGTAGAAAACCAGAACCAAAGATCCCCGCGTAGTTTGCCTCGATTAACTCGTGATAATAGTCTGGTCAAAAGAAATTCGTATTCGTAATATCGAAGCTTTCTTCGATCTGCATCCACCGGAGCAACACAGACAAGCGAGCAGGAAAAAAACAAACCGGTTCAAATGGACCAAAATTGTATCGAGCAGTTTTCCTTCCAAGTCTTTTAAAAAAGAATTATGCATCGCACCGGGCACCGCAGCTGTAAGAGCAAGAAATTGCATAATGATAACGAGAGTAACGCACATAATACTCGTATGGTGCAGTGCAGAGGCACAGGGGCACGAGCAGTGGGCAGGGGCACAGTAGGCACATATGAGCTGTATAACGAGAATCAGAATACGAGCACTGGATTTACAAATACAAATACTCGGTCGCATTACAACGCTTCATTTATTTACGTACTCGTACTTTTTAATGACAACTTGCACACCTCTTTATGTCTCGTGTGGACTATTCGGGTGTGGTCGTTCCGTATGCGAGGAATGCGGTGAATGTAGAGAACAGCAACGCTTTCCAGGCAAGTTCCTCAGAGCATTCGGCATATAAACTAGCAATATGTACTTACCTTTACCTGGTAGTAGTGGTACACGACTGTATAACCGATAATGTACTTACTTATAATAATAAAAGTGCACCGCATTATGCCAATGTCAAGTTGAGCCCGCGTACAATTGGCGGCCGAATCAATTTACCTCTATTGTTCCAAGTCTTGGTATGGCCAATGCGGCGGCGCGAGCTTCGAACGAAAGTGTGCAATTAACACGATGGTAGGTAGTTTTTCGCCAAAATGAAATTTTATGTTGCCAGGAATTCAAAAATTTGGTTATCATAAAGCGGGATAAAATCTCAAAAATTTCAGCATCATATTTTATGGGGCAGGGAATTGGGGCAGAAAATGGATGGTGGTATTTTTTCAACTATCTGAGTTTCGCCACAGAGTTCAAAAATACCATATGATGTCTACTGTCAGATATTGATCGGCATCGAAATTATCGCCCCCTCCTCCCCCTTGCGTGGGACGCAGCCCTCTAAATTTTGTATCTGGAAGACGTTGAGAGTCGAAAATGTACTTTGGTAGTCAATTTTTTGGTTTCCTCCCTCCTCTACCCCCCCCCCCCCGTCTAATTGATCTTGAAACTGGAAAGCAATATTTATTGAAGGCCATATACCTACGCAGCACGAAAAATTATGGCCCCCCTCCCCCTTGACGCACCCCCATCCAACCAGTACTTGCAAGAAAATTATACTGGTCAAAGGTACTATTTTGAGGCACTCGTCCGATGTCTGTTCGATGGCCAAACCACGTGCGTTTCCAGACTTGCGAATCTGCTCCGATTGTACGAATGATGTAACCGGTTACAAAATAAGTTATCATTTCAACTAAGACGCGAACGCGATGGATGAGTTGGAGTTGCAGAAGAAGAAAAAACTGCATAAAATATTCATCACGCTGAGACACCATCGCGCATCGTCGTCAGCACGATGATGACGGCGGCGCTTCGCACTTGTACGAAGCGCCAAGCGCCAGTGCGGCGGTTTTTCATTTTTTTTCATAACCTTACCCGTCACACATGATGAATGGCCGGGAGACGAAAAAAGAAACGTTACAGTTGTTAATAATAATGATAATGATAACAACCGCGATACATAATATAACGACAGCAATAGCATAGCATCGCAGCTCGGTGCGTAGCGGCATGACATGGCAAGGTAGATGAGCGTACATATAGGTAGACCTGTACAGTGTACGTAGTATACACTATACACTACAGCCGCATCACTAAATAAGATGAGTTGAATGAAACGTGAAGACAGGGACAGGAAGTGACGGGTGGCGACGAGTGACTGAAACGCTGGGTTGCAATCTATTCGAATTGGTCAACCCGAAGATATTATTTACTCATTGTTCGGAACCCATGCTTTGTATGTGGCAACGCAGCCAGGTATATTGCTGTTTCGTATTATTCATTATAATCAGGTGTTTGTGGCATTTTTTCCAGCAGCGAGAAGCATAGCGTGGCCGAGCACTCGTTCTAAGTACGTTTGCCTAATGTCCGATTGTCCAGTTCACCGAGTCGTCTCGTTGAGGTAGAAAGATCCGAAAGAAATTGAACGAAATTCTTTTAGATAGGATGATATTTTTATCTGCTGAAGAATGAATTTTGGAAATTTTTCAGTTTGGTTCCTTTGAATCAAATTCTCCTCCACGTGGAACAGGTTCTTTTCATTTTCTTTTCGTATCGATTTGACAATATCGAAGTTTTGATCTAATTGAGCTGATCAGGTCCAATCAGGTTTCCCCATTAGAGTGATTGGATCTGAATAGATCTGCTCAGACCACGTTTGATCAAATCAAATCAGATCAGATCAATCAAATTTGAGTTTTGATGAGATCAGATTTGATTGAATCCAAACATCCTCTGATCTAATTTTATCCAACTATGAACCTCGCGATTATGCAGTGACCAATTTTACTCTCAATTTTTAAAAAAAGTAAGATAACTTCAAGGGTAGTTCGCCACAAAATTTATAGCTGCCCAATAGCAAAACTACAGACTGGTGTGTAAAGGTATCAAAATCACGATTTTTTGGAGAATTCCACCAAAAAAAAAATGGAAAATGTGCAAAAAAAGAAGTAAAATAGGGTCATTCCACGTCAATTGAACCAAGAAGTGGTAAGTGGGTTCGGAGATTTTTTGAAATTTTTCCTGTGGTAAAACCTTCCGAAGGGATGACCATCAATGGCGCAAATCGCAGCCCTCTAGCCCATTTTTAAATGCAGCCAGGGGGTGTCAAAGTTTTCAGTGATGCTAAAATATCATCCATTTCAGCAGTGGATTACTCGATAACCGCGATACCTACCAAAATGAAACTTTTTCCCATAGTTAGAGGTTCTTAAAGGATTTTGGGTGATAATCATCAAAATCAGTGTTGCCACTTTTTTTCGTACAAAAAATTAGCTCAAAAAGATTCAAAACGTAGTTTTCATATCGTTCCGACTCTCAAAAGTTCTGAAAAAAATATATTATGGACAACTGTTCATGCTGAACAACATATTAAAAAATTGGGATGGTAACTTGTCGCAAAGTTGATTTAAAAAAATTTAAACTTTGCGAAAAAGTTGACCCATTTGACCACTATTTTTACGTATACGTTGAAAAAGTTGAAAAACCCCTTTCACTTGGTGAAATTAACTCATCACAAAAAAATCAAAATTCGAAAAAATTTAAAAAATAAACAAATTTTTATTTTTTTGCTGCGAGTGTGATTATTATCAACTTTTTCATGAAATACGTCAGAAAGAGGTCAAAATAAGACAACTGAATAAATTTAAACTTTTTTTGATGTTTGGAATTAAAAATTGAATTTTTTCGAATTTTGATTTTTTTTGTGATGAGTTTATTTTGTCGAGTGAAGGGATTTTTCAACTTTTCCAATGGATACGTAAAAATAGTGTTCAAATGGGTCACCTTCACCTATCAAAACTTTTTTTAATGTTTTAAATCAAAAAACCGCATTTTTTCGCAAAGTTTAAATTTTTTAAAATTGACTTTGCGACAAGTTACCATCCCAATTTTTTGATATGTTGTTCAGCATGAACAGTTGTCCATAATATATTTTTTTCAGATTTTTGAGAGTCGGAACAATATGAAAACTACGTTTTAAAACTTTTTGAGCTAATTTTTTGTACGAAAAAAAGTGGCAACACTGATTTTTTTTGATATCACCAAAAAGCCTTTCAAAACCTCTAACTATTGGAAAAAGTTCCATTTTGGTAGGTATCGCGGTTATCGAGTAATCCACTGCTGAAATGGATGATATTTTAGGTTCACTGAAAACTTTGACACCCCCTGGCTGCCGTTAAAAATGGGCTAGAGGGCTGCGATTTGCGTCATTGGTCATCCCTTCGGAAGGTCTTTCCACAGGAAAAATTTCAAAAAAATCGCCGAACCCTCCTACCACTGCTTGGTCCAATTGACGTGGAATGACCCAATAGTGATCCTTGTGACATATCAAGCGTTGAAAAATCATAGGGTTCCTAAAGTAGAGACTAAAGGGGCCCAATAATTCTGAAAAATATGATTGCTGGGCACTTGGGCAGCTATATGTACGTACAAATTCGAGAACCAACTTTTCTAACCACAAGTTGAGTTTCGTGGAGTTTGGGATTGGGGGCAACTTCAAGTTTGTGCATTCAAAACTTTCGAAAGAGTACTTTTTGGGCTAAAAAATTTCCCAAAAATGATCGAAAAATACGATTGCGCAGCTACAACTTTGGGGATGGTCTTTTCTAGTCACAAGTCGAGTTTCGTAGGGTTGGGGGCAACTTCAATTCTGCACATTTGAAAGGGTATTTTTTGGGCTCAAAATTTTCAAAAAAAATTGCACCCAAAATACCCTTTTGAATAAGCATAATTATTCGAAATTGGGCCCAAACTCCACGATACTCGACTTGTGACGAGAAAAGACGATTTCCAAAGTTTTAGTTGCCCAATATTGCATTTTTGACCACTTTTGTGAACATTTTTCGAAAATTTGCATTCTTTAAAAAATCGACTGAGTAGTTACTTACTTACTAAATAATTGAAAACTTTCGATTTTATACGAGTATCTGGGTAACTTTTCAAAGTCTCTATTACCCATTTTCTCACATTTTTCAGACTTAATCTGTCTAATACTCCAACGAAATAAAATCGATGGTATTATAACGCGGAAGTAATGAATTCGGTAGCACTACAAGATGAAAAATTCACCGCCTAGATCGAATCTTAAAGCCATAAATTAAACCGTATAATCGTTTAAATATGGCGAATGAGATAACGAATACCGAACCAGTTGGAATCATCTTCGGAACGGGTTTAATAGATTTTTTTTAAACCGTAGCTATCTCGTATACGATAAGACATGACGTCGTTTTAAACTTACTTTCGTTGAAATCCATATCGTAGAATACTTTATAGATTTTATCACGATGGTATAGGTTTTTTTTTTTAGTAAGTTCAACGTATATAACTTGTGTGAGTACACTGAGTAGGTATATATGTGGAGACTCATCTGCCAAATCTCGGTAACCGGTTTGCAACTGTATCTCCTTGGATTGGCAATTCTTTACCTATTTCGAGTCTCGAGATGTGACGACGATTTTATAAACACTTGAAAATTGTTATCATTACAATAGCTATAAACTTTTAATGCACGATTTCTCGTTCTCATCAGGTGGCTGTTCAAGTTGGAAGTCAGGTAGCTTGGTACATACTTACACGTACCTATCTCGGGTCCACATCCACGTGTCTGCAATAACATTACTCTCAAGAAGTTTACTCTAGGTACTCTACAATAACAATTCGAGTTCTCAAAACAAAGAACACCCATCTCCCGTATATACTTACATACAAGATGATGTGTCGAAAAAAAGTCCGTAGAATTTTTTTTTCTAAATAAAAAGAGGTGATCGTCTATATTTTCAAGGTCTTCGACAACCCGCATTCGAAACCAAATACAGAAGATGATGGTCGATCGCGCGATGATCTTAGTTGCCGGATTTTTCATCTTCGCTCTCTATTGGTAGTTTAAGAATGCTGTCGCTTGCAGCCATAGGTGCTTAAGTAGCGTGTTCTTTATTTGAAATTTCCTCTTGGGAGCTTGAAATGGCGCGCTAATACCGACTCGTCCAAATTTATCGATCACGATACGAGTATTTTCGGTCAGTAACCCTCATCATCGTGCCGCGACCGCGCGTTCATGAGACAAAACAATAGAGACACGTTGAATGACGACGATGAGGACGTCATAAAAGGTGGTGCGTGCACGTGTTTTTATAGTATATTCTTTCTTAGAGGTACCTGTAAAAGTACATACATACAAGGCACAAAGGTGGACGAAATAAGTAACTTCTTTTTCTTATATTACTACTGCTGTATGTATACTACGAGTACAACCATCGCATGGTAATCGTAAGTCAACAGTTTCCGGCCTGTAAGACAGGTGTCTTGGGATTTTAAATAATACCAGATTTTTCTTTCTTCAACTCCTAGTCTAGGTCTGGGCCTGGGCGTCTACCGAACCAGAGGGTAGGTTATCCGTTGTACTCATACACCTATTACCTTATACATGATTACCTACACAGTACACATAATATGTAAACTCACACCAGCACCAGCATCTAGAACTTGTTCTCAACATTTTCAATTCCTTCTCCCTGTATAATGTACTTACTTACTTATGTAGGTATACGTAATACATACTGTTGTCTTACTGCTGCCTCTGAAATTGTGAATTTTATTAAACCAGTTTGGCGAGAGTAAAATTTATGAGCAATACGTTGGCAACGTCGCGTCACCAATACCGTCAACAGTGTCCTTTAGGTGTCTTTGAATAAAACATATGGGTGAATTTCAATCCGAGCTCATTCAATAAAATACACTGATAAATCTACCAATCTGCTTCAAACTAAAAGTTGGAAAGAAACGATCGACCGTGCAGCAAATGCCTCATTAGAACTCATCGAGGCATTTAGCTCGTAACACTGTGGGTCGATTACATCATTCATTACAGCTTAGCAGGCACTTGCATGGGTCATTTTAAAGAATTTAAAAAGCTCCGACCCGGTTGATACGAAGGTAGAGGTACTAGAGGGCAATGACCTTTATTGGACCACATCGGATCTAGACATTCTCTGACGTGAATTCGATTAGATCTGACCAGATTTGATCCGAGTTTTGATCGGACTAGATCTCTTCTTTCCTGATCATATCAAATCATTATCCTCTGATAAATCAAAACAACAAAAAAAAAAATACAAAAAACAAAAAATGCACAAAATGTCTCGATGATTGGAAAATTTTGTTGAAAATCTTAAAAAATGAAATCTCGCAATTAAAGTACTTATAATAAAAACTATAAAATCGGCATTAGAAAACTCTCCTCAATTGGCAGGAAATGAGAACTATGAAAAATTGATCAAATTTCATCATCATCAAATTAAATCTTTCAATAAAAGTGAATAAAATTTAACAGAAAACTAGCGTAAAATCACTTAAAAGTAGGTGAAAATGTATGAAATTTCTCATAAATTGGTTTCGTTACTTTTTGTCATAATTACTAGATAAGAATTTTATGAATTTTCAAGCTTTTCCAAGATTTTGATTGTGTTTTATTACGTTTTTTTTAAAATTTTGTCACTTTATGATCAATTTATTCGCCTAATTCATCAAATTTTGGTTATTTTTGGTATTTTTTATGCCACCTGTGTTTTTTATTATGTAGGTAAATACACTGTAAGTAAGTGCGATCCTTCGGGGCGCCCCTATAGATCCTACTGCACACTACTCGTTTCTCCGAGGATCGAGACTCCGTTCAGAGGTTTAACGAATCAGCCAGAATAACTTTAATGGTTGAGAAATAAACTTCATATTTCTCTACCGCCCTGTAGTTCGTGAGATTTCAATAGAATTGATCGTAACATACACACTTTATGCAAGTTTTGCAAGATTTCATTCGATGTGGATCGATATATATATATACTTTCCCCTTTCCAATATTTATCATCATTTTGATCTTTTTTGAAGCAAGTATAGCAAAATTTTAATTTTTTACACGAAAACTGATCCACTAATCTTGGACCTTGGTGTAATTTCTTTCACCTATTAGTCCGGCATATGACAATAGGCGTAATTGCACCCCCTCCCCCCCCCCCACCCACCGATCCTCCGGGACAAATTTTTCAACATAGGACTTGCACGAAATTTCTCAAACCTTACAAAGGTAGATCGAAACATCATGCAAAAATTTATCACCTGTCAAAATTTCAAGTGCCAAAGTGCGTTTTTCGATTTTTGGTGAATTTTTGAAAATTCAATTTAGGCCAAAAATAAGGGAAAAAATCAAAATTTTACCAAATTGACCAAGAACGCTGAAATTTGGGATATACCCTATTCTCGACATGCCAAATCGATTGGAAACGGTTTCAACCCGTTTTGAGCAGTTCTGGAGCCTCCAGCAGATTTTTGAAGCTCGAAATTCCCACAAAATTCCATTAAGTTGGACTTGTAAAGCTGAAATTTATTCTAAAAACTAATTCAATGTACTACGAAGTACTGCAGGTGAACGAAGTTGACTGCTGGTGGATTTCAAGTAGTTTTGGAGTCTCCAGCGACTTTATGAAAGGTTGTATGGCGTTTTTTTGGAAAATTGAAATTTAATAAAAGTAGCTGGAAGCTTCAAAACCATTTGAAACCACCATGTAGTCTGCGAAGTGAATTTCAGCTTGCCAACTCTATTTGATAAATTATTGTTGCGGGAATTTCAAGTTTCAAAAATCTACTGGAAGCTCCAGTCATTTTCAAAAAAGTCGCTGGAACCTCTAAAATGACTTGAACCCACCTGAAGTCGTCTTCAGAGGGTGTTAAAATTGGAGTGTACAGTAAATTTCAGCTTTCCATCTCCATTTGATGAAATTTTGTGAAAATTTAAAGTTTCAAAACTCTACTGAAAGCTCTAGTAATTTTCAAAAAAGTCGCTGGAGGCTCTAAAATGACTTGAACCCACTAGCAGCCAACTTCGTAGCGTATTTAAATTAGTTTGCAGAATGAATTTCGACTCTCCATCTCAGTTTGATGAAATTTTAGGGGAAATTTCAAGTTTCAAAAATCTACTGGAGGCTCCAGTAATTTTCAAAAATGTCACTGGAGAATCCAAAATGACTTGAAATTTACCTTCAGTACTTCGTAGTACCTACCCTGAATTCAGTTTTTAGAATAAATTTCAGCTTTACAAGTCCAATTTAATGGAATTTTGTGGGAATTTCGAGTTTCAAAAATCTGCCGGAGGCTCCAGAACTGCTCAAAACGGGTTGAAACCGTTTCCAATCGATTTGACATGTCAAAAAAAGGGTATATCCCAAATTTCAGCTTTCTTGGTCAATTTGGTAAAATTTTGATTTTTTCCCTTATTTTTGGCCTAAATTGAATTTTCAAAAATTCACCAAAAATCGAAAAACGCACTTTAGCACTTGAAATTTTGACAGGTGATAAATTTTTGCATGATCTTTCGATCTACCTTATTTGTAAGATTTGAAAAATTTTGTGTAAGTTCTATGTTGGAACACAAAATCTGCGATTTCGGCTGACCTGTCAATCAAAATAGCCGCCATTTTGTAAGTTAGGCCAACTTTTTTTTGGGCAAGTTTGCTTTAAAATGTTCCTTAGGATGTCCTCTTTAAGAGAAAAGTTGTCCCGGAGGATCGGCTGGGGGGAGGGGTGCAATTACTCCTATTGTCATATGCCGGACTATATCATAAGTAGTATAGATACAAATTTCTGCTATTTTATATTTCGAAAAATATTGATTTGATAGTCATTTTGAAAACGAGTACCTACCATGCGTAGTCAAATTTGGGTTCAGTGATCCGTATCATGCGAAAAAATCTGTTTTTATAAATGGGTACGAAGTTACGAACTTGGTTTTATATTAAAACGGTACCTGCCAAGTCTGCCTAATTTTATGAAATTTTCAAACAAATGAACAGCTTTTTAAGTTAGTAGCTACCATCTAATTCGAGCCAGCTCTCACATTTTTCCACCGTGTATTCATCATTAACGGATTACTGGAGTAAAGAAACCTCACACATATTATAATACACGTAGGTAACCTATAATTTGAAAATTGCCAGCACTTGAGCGCATACCTGCATTCGATTTAGTAAAACATCGTGGCAAAGGGAAGCTGCAAACAGTGCAAAGATTTTAACCAAAGTAACCAAATACCCGGTCCGTTAAATTCGCACGAATGCGCGAAATTATTCACATTCGCCGAGTCAACAAACTATAACGAAATAATCGATCCAGCGATCCGATTAATTTTTGAAATTCTGAGCGAGCTATGCAGAAGGGCATTCGAGCAAGACGAGCACATGTTCGACTTCAAACCGTTAATTTGTGGCAGATGATAGAACAATCAATTTAAGTAATCAAATCGATGAAAAATTCTTGGTGTATAGTTTACCTACTACAACAAACCATTCGTAACGCAAATTAGGAAGAACTGCTCGGTATTTGTTGATATTTTTTTTCTTTTTCCGTAATTACGTAATAATGGAAATGAAAATCGTACTGGTATATAGTGGAAGAACAACAGAGACATAGGGAAAGAAAGAACTATTACCTTGCACCCGAACAGCGCCGCGTATAAGGTCAGTGCGAATAATTTAAACAAAAGTGTATGTACTCGGCGCACAATGAAACGAAGGTCAAGAATAGAATAATACACACTTACGATGAAGAGTATTATTATTATTATAGAGCTTATAAAACGGCTGGACGCTTTATATAAACCAGTAAAAGATAGCCAGGTAGCGTAATTTACAGAATGGCGAGTATATACGAGTAAATTGAAATTTTGACGCAGGTAATTAATATTTGGAAACGACGTCGAGACAACGTGTCGACTGGCACTGGCAAAATTTATTGAAAAATGAAATAATAAGCTCTTCCCAGAAGTTAGTAAGGTACGAATTTTTTTTCAAAACGATTAGCGTAATTGCCAGCTAGTTTATTACTATTTGAATGCTGCTGTGGCGATATTATAACTTCCTTTCTGATAAATGAGCACGCTAATTGCGGTTTGCCAGTCCACATGACGCGGAGAACATCTTGCTGTTGATCTCCTCTGCATTTCGCCCAGCTCTCTTCAAAGTCATAACGAAGAACTGGTGCTTAGATGAGCGATTCTTACCTTTGAAATTCCACTTCTTCTACTATACGAGTATACTTAGTGGATCTTGAACGCCTGTAATTGTTGCTGAGGGGATTAAGTTTTCATAATAAGCGTTCTATCGCATATGATTGCGCGCCAGTAGCTCTACTTGGAGGTAATTTAATCAGCGAATTATTAAAACAGGTGTCTACAGCATACCTCGATCTCGATCGCCACCAATTGCATTCGTGATTGCAACATCAGCAGCATAAGGTGGTTGGTTAGGTATAGGTAAAGGTACTACGAACATCAACATCACAGTTGTTGAAGCATGTAGTATAATATTAATGTACCTATAGACCTACCTATCTGAATCTTTACTCGTATGCCTAGCTACTGTATTACGCTGCTCGTTCGTAAAATGCAAATTCTTACCCAGTTTAGAAACGTGAAACTATTTTCAGGGCTTACACAGTTTTTAACTAGAACCAACGCGACGTCATCAAACCTTAAGGTTGCGTTTTCATTACTCCAATTACGAGTATTTCATAGCTGCCGAGCTCACTTATAAAATACTTATATAAAATTCACCTATACGACTGCAAAATGTAGGTATGGGTATAGGTACTCGTATTTACCGTTAACCAGTTTCGCGAGACGGAGAAAAAAGTTGAAAAATTATCAAATTAAATATCGATTAATACGATAAATAAATAAAGAACCGTTAAAGTTCCTCGGTGACAAGATCATGGATCGGTCAAACATACTTACATTTCCAGCATTTAAGGCCATTCGGTATTCGGTTCCATTCCTACGTCGACAGACGACAATGACATCAATATTTATATGATCTCCTCTCAAAGGTCAACTACTCGGTATATGCGCGATTATTCCTTCAAAGGGCACCCTGACCATATTAAAAATACACAAATAGGCTTACTACAATTCACAAAGTTTCAACTTTTTCAACTTCTTGATTCGCAATTCTCAAAATGGACCGAAATACCTACGTAAGAAACGATGTCTGGCATTCAACGTACAAAAAGACGAATGAAGAACCACTTGAAGTGTCTGGTTCCAAGTTCAGCGAAAATAGATGATGTTTAATAAATTGAGTCCTGCCAATTTTTAAAATGCCTTTCTGAATAATACATCACTCCAGTGGATTTCAATCGAACAATTTAAACGAGATTTCTTCATACATGCAATTTTTATAAAATATTACACTTTTGCCAGGGAAAAAAATAGTAAATTCCAATTTCTTTTTTGATTTTCGAATTTTATTTTTTGAAAATTGTCAGAAATTGAAAAAATTGATTAGAAAAGCTGGAATTATGATATGTAATAAGAGTTTTGAAGGACGCTACTTTATAGTCCGGCATATGACAATAGGAGTAATTGCACCCCCCCCCCCACGATCCCCACGATCCTCGGGACAACTTTTTTCTTAAAGGAAACATCCTAAGGAACATTTTAAAGGAAACTTGCACAAAAAAAGTTGGCCTTCCTTACGAAATGGCGGCCATTTTGATTAACAGGTCAGCCGAAATCGCAGATTTTGCATTTCAACATAGGACTTGCACGAAATTTTTCAAACCTTACAAAGGTAGATCGAAAGATCATGCAAAACTTGATCACCTGTCAAAATTTCAAGTGCAAAAGTGCGTATTTCGATTTTTGGTGAATTTTTGAAAATCCAATTTAGGCCAAAATATCAAAATTTTACCAAATTGACCAAGAAAGCTGAAATTTGGGATATACCCTATTTTCGTCATGCCAAATCGATTGGAAGCGGTTTCAATCCGTTTTGAGCAGTTCTGGAGCCTCCAGCAGATTTTTGAAACTTTAAATTTTCACAAAATTTCATCAAATGGAGATGGAAAGCT
Source organism: Planococcus citri (assembly GCF_950023065.1). Lineage (NCBI taxonomy): Eukaryota > Metazoa > Arthropoda > Insecta > Hemiptera > Pseudococcidae > Planococcus > Planococcus citri. Next base: position 1,376,423 of record NC_088678.1, on the reverse strand, counting down.
GAAATTTACTCTACACTGCAATTTTAACACCCTCCGAAGACGACGTCAGGTGGGTTCAAGTCATTTTAAAGCCTCCAGCAGATTTTTGAAACTTTAAATTCCCACTACATTAATTTATTGAATGGAGTTGGCAAGCTGAAATTTACTTCACAGACTACAGGGTGGTTTCAAATGGTTTTGAAGCTTCCAGCTTCTTTTAGGAAATTTCAATTTTCCAAAAAAAAAACGCCATTTATAACCTTTTAAAAAGTCACTGGAGGCTCCAAAACGACTTGAAATTCACCAGCGGTCAACTTCTTAGAGTATTAAAATTAGTTAGTACAATGAATTGCGACTATCCATCTCAGTTTGATGAAATTTTGGAGAAATTTCAAATTTCAAAAATCTACTGGAGGCTCTAAAATGACTTGAACCCACCTGAAGTCGTCTTCGGAGGATGTTAAAATTGCAGTGTAGAGTAAATTTCAGCTTTCCATCTCTATTTGATGAAATTTTGTGAAAATTCAAAGTTTCAAAAATCTGCTGGAGGCTTCAAGAATTTTCGAAAAGTCACTGGAGGCTCCAAAACGACTTGAACTTCACCTGCAGTACTTCGTAGCGTACTGAAATTAGTTTTTAGAATAAATTACAGCTTTTCAACTCCAATTTGATGGAATTTTGTGGGAATTTCGAGTTTCAAAAATCTGCTGGAGGCTCCAGAACAGCTCAAAACGAATTGAAACCGTTTCCAATCGATTTGGCATGTCGAAAATAGAATATATTCCAAATTTCAGCTTTCTTGGTCAATTTGGTAAAATTTTGATTTTTTTCCTCACTTTTGGCCTAAATTGGATTTTCAAAAATTCACCAAAAATCGAAAAACGCACTTTAGCACTTTAAATTTTGACAGGTGATAAATTTTTGCATGATTTTTCGATCTACCTTTGTAAGGTTTGAAAAATTTCGTGCAAGTCCTATGTTGAAACGCAAAATCTGCGATTTCGGCTGACCTGTCAATCAAAATGGCCGCCATTTTGTAAGTAAGGCCAACTTTTTTTGGGCAAGTTTGCTTTAATATGTTCCTTAGGATGTCCCCTTCAAGAAAAAAGTTGGCCCGGAGGATCGGGGGGGGGGGGGGTGCAATTACTCCTATTGTCATATGCCGGACTATTAAAAAAATGCTGCTTTCATCTGAGTCGGAGCTCAGTTACTTCATCGCCGATTTTGCTAGCATGAGATCACATAGAACGTGGCTCTTGAAATGCAGACGTGAGACATTCAGATGGGAAGAGAAATGTTTCAACCGGACGCATCTAAAATACAACACCAGCTAAAAAGTCAGATGCTACGCTATATTCCTCAATTTTTGGCGAATTTCTGAACATCTTTATGTTAGGTTAAAAAATGGTAAAAAAACAACAAAATTTCACCAAATTGACCCAAAGAGCTGAAAATTGGTATTTCATTTTTGACCTCACAAATCGATTGGAATGCACATGTTTTGAACCATTTTGAGGGGAAAGCCTTTTGCAAATTTTCGAAAATTGAAATTTCCTTGAAGTTTTATTCAACGAAATTGGAAAGCTAAAATTTACATTATACCCTGATTTGAACATATTGAAGAGATTTCAAGTCGTTCTGGAGCCTCCGGCGGTATTGTGAAAATTCCAGATTTTCTAAAAAAGCCAGACTTTCAACTCACATCTCAAGAATGAAGGTCTTTATACGAGTAGTACTGAATTTAATCAAAATAAGGTAGGTACTTACTCGGAAAATCTTTCCCTCCGATTAGCTTCTAAAGCAAACCGTGTTAGCAACAATATTGTTGTAAATTTACTGATGCAATGATACCGTTATGCAGGTATCCAATTTCAAATATCTACCTGTTCCTGTTGTACGATTAGTATAGCATGGAAACGCATGGACCATCGTATATATTATGTTGATGTCGTATACCTAAGGTATTCAATACTATAATAGAGATTCGAGAGAAGACGAATAGAATCTTTTAAAAGGCCCAGAGAAAGGTGCTTCTTGTGGCCAGCTCTCGTACCTGTACCTATAGCTACAACACAATGCCAATGGTGTAGATAGTTAGAAAGAAGGTACCTACCAAATCGCGCGTATTAATCGGCTATTAGAAAGTGAACTGGAGGAATTCGGCGCAGGGTGTTATTGGAGGGTTTTTCTTCTTCATAGGTAACGAAGAAGATGTACGCTATAAAACTACAAATGTCGATTTGTCAATGTAATACCGAACAGCCTACTACATTAAGTATTACATAATCAATTTTACTATACATATAATCACATATCTATATACTCACTTATGTACCTAATACCTATGTATAGCTCGTTCTCTTACTATTTATATTATAAAGCGACGACATATTAATACATAACGTCAACCTTGTTAACAACACGTTGCTATGCATCGATGTCGTTTGCATTAATTATCGATACGATGAGAGTATTTTTAATACACCACGAACAACCTCCCTATCCACTCTGAGCCACATCGATAGAATAAACACACGTAGATATAATACGTAATCGAGAACCCGAAGAAATGGCTATAACGACGAACGAATTTTCAATGGAATCTACGCAGTGATCTGTTTGTATACAAGAGAAGGCGAATTTGTCGTGACTTTGAGAAATTTTCATCTATTTGAAATGCAACTCGAGCTGCATGAAAGTCGTAAAATTGGTTTTATAATAATTCCTGTAGGTGAGTAATGGTATGTTTCGTGCGGTATGCAGCTTTGCGTTCGGTGGAAAGGTTAAGTAGTAAGTATATGGTTTCCGCGAGTGAAGGTTACGTCGATGCTGCGCATTTCCATCCTTGAATTTTTTCGAACGAGTTCGAGCTATTTTTAGGCAAAAATTCTAGGTTCATCGTTTGGTTCTGAGTAGCCCAAACATAAACAAGTTTAAATAGGCGCCAAGTAAGGTGTTTATTCCGCAATTATAATTTCCATTTCCGATCAGCACTCTTCAAGTACAAGACTTCAGACGACGATGAATGTACCTGAAATAATTTAACACGTTGTGGGAAAAAATTGCGCACCATAAAAATAACTTGTTGATTATTTTCGCGACGTGAACAATCACACGTGCAAAGATAAGGCTTCCTCTGAATGGAACAAATGACCAGTAGGTACCTAATTTTTGACTGTTGATTTCGAATTTGAAACGTACAAAAATTGGTATTCAATTCACACACGGAGTTATTTTTAGTAATATTCCGAGTGCTTGGTACCTAGGTATGTACTTCAAAATGTACTTGGACTTTGGACATTGCGTATCAAAAGTGTACCACACGATTCCGTTCGATAACCCTGAAAAAGTGCAATGGCTCGTATCGTATGGTACTTGACTAGGAAATTCATCGTATCATTCGACACTTTTGATTATTCGGTTCCCAAGCATTTCAACAATCACGTTTTCAAATGAGAACCTATGAAATTAAACGTGCTCGCCGATATCTCGTGCAAAGAAAGTGGGCACATCTGGCGATGGATGGCGTCTCGCGCAGCGGAATCATCCGTGATTTATTCTTATATATTTAATACCATCTTAATATACGATGGTCATCTTTTAATCACGTTGCACTTTAGCAACTACGAGGTACCTACCTACTTTCTAATTGTAGCGTTTAAAATAAAAGGCAGAAGCTTTAAATATGAAAAACGGACGGTTTTTTTGAGATACCGATAGGTAGGTACACGATGAAAGGTGATGATTGTCTCGACTTTTTACCTGGAAATTAATAGTAAATACCAACACCATGGCCATTCACCTAGACATTCGCTCGTTACTCTTGAATACGATAAATCATCGTTTTGATTCTCCAAATCTTTCGCGTATCTAAGTATATTATGAAGTTCTGTAGGTACCATACTTGATAAACTCTTGCTGGCATCAGCACGAATAACTTTTGACCAGGAGGAGGTGGCGGAGTAATTTCAATTTTCATCACGTTGTTAAATTTCTAACGATGCTGCTAAAAGCCCACGATCCTTGACATTTCAAGGGGTCAGAAAAAAATCACAGAAAGTAGTGTATAAATTTCAGTTGAACGGTTTCGAGTAGAGAGTATTGATTGAGAAGAAATTTTTAGAGCCATCTCAATTGATCATTTCTTAACAGGTACCTATTTTGAATTTTTCCTCAAAAATTTGAAGTCCAGTCAAAAATTCACATTTGAGGAGTCCTGTTCGGCTAAATTTCCATGTTTTTAGAAAAATTCTGGAATTAATTTTGGGAGAAAATAATCAGTTTTGAAAAATTTTGTTATTATCAGGTACAAGAGTTGATGAGCTGTTTATGATTAAATATCATACATCACGATGTGTTTTATTTTTAAATACCTACGCTCACATCGTCAAATACCATACTTTGCTAATGTTAATTACATTTACGTTGAATGTCGATAGGTACGAGTATTTCGTTGCTACTGTATGTTGATATACAAGGTTTGAAGTACTCGTTCGTTTCTTGCATAGGTGTCTAATCTATACATATATCCACCAGGTATATTGAAACAAGTAATTAAGTAAGTAACACAAATATTTCGTATCTAGGTACACGTTCCACGATTTGAATGATGAGAAAATGTAGAGAATTTTCAACCAAACAAACTACTCAACGATAGCAGCGGTGCTAAGAAGTTGCTCTGATACATTTTTAATTACCGAGTTTGGTTCACTGTAACTTCACTTTAATGGATAGTATTCGTAGATTTTTTCCTTTTTTTCGCTTTGTTCGTCGGTTTTCTCATTTCTTGACATCGTTTTGAGCAATATCTATGATGAAGAATGGACAATCGAAGGATCGAGAAATTAGTCCGGAAATCGTTCGGTTTCCAACTTCGATAAGTCATAGGTACCTAGGTACTTCATTTTGCTTTCTCTCTTGTCTCCACCGGATTGCGGTGGTTTTTTGTGAATGGAAATTTGACCTTGTTGGTCGAAATTGAAATATCCTGATCTATTGTGATCTTGCGATACAATTGGGTTTATATGTACCTACGTTTTGGATTGAAATATACTTAGGTACATTTTAATTGAACGATCACTTCGGCGTTGTTGAGAATGTATCCGTAACCTCGTTATAATTATACATGTACCAAGATATACTGCCAATTACGTAGTTATTAATGTAAATAATATTACACCCATAGATATGCCATGCTGCGGCCTTTCGCTCTTGAAACACCAACTCGTATCGTTTGACATTTTTGGAACTTGTTGAATCACGATAAGTGCAATTGTCCTTTAAAAATTTGCTCCTTAAAAAAATACAAAATATTGATTCGAATGCTGTTATCATAATCTTATATGTAATATATATATATTGTTTAAGTTAGTAGGTAGATAGGTATGAGCGAAAGTAACAAAGTAGAGCGCGTACTTCTTTCTTTAACATCGGAATAAAATTATTACAAAATATCGGACGAATTGAAAAATATTTGTTGTATTAGGTCAAATACGATAAATACCTCTTATTACATCATTGGAAAGATTTACTATAAATCAATAATAACTCGTGCAATGGCAGTATAGGTAATAGGTATAGCGGTAGCAGCGGTACTACTTTAAATCGCCCAAAGGATTAATCAAGTTTACACGGTGCGCCACACAACCCACCTCCATCACCCAATACCCAATACCCATCGGTTGTAGATTCTTTGAAGAATTACTCAAAAAATACGCGTTACTAAATAATTCGTGGAAACAACTAGCGGACTTCTTATTGGTCAGATTTTGTAATTCCCAAACTCGAGCGTGCTCCGAGCATGCAAATATTCTTCGTATAGTGTGTCCTACGTCGTTGGAAATTTTCTGCGAATTGTTCTAGTAATTATTAGGATATGTAGTTTACAGACAATCATCCCATCAGAAAAAGGGGTATTCGCGTTTATGTTTGAAAAAAAACGCTTTACTTAGAGGTACCATGTGTACTTCAACTTATAACATACGAGTAGGTAACGTGTTTTTCACTTACAACAGCGTAAAAATACCGATTTCCGGACTGGTTTTTATGCATGTACTCGTACCTACCTACACGACATATAGGTTAAGGATAAGAAAGGTGGTATTTTTTTTTCGTACGCAGATTAAGGCGATATTTCCATAGAATATTGAACGGAACGTGCATGAAAGAGAAGTGAACCGGTTAACATAGTAATAGGTAGCTCTTAATGCACTAGGTATGAACGAACATATCTATCTACTATAACTACGCTTATATTATATATATATATTATATAGTGTAATATTTTTTTTCTTACCAATAACCTATACCAAGGCGAATACCCTTGCGGTTGAAGCATTGAACAAGAAAATCGTCCAACGAATATGTGATAGTTGTAACGCCAGCACGTAGACTCGAACAGTTACCGTAGACTGGACCATCTTCAATGTTTGGTAAATGGTAAAATATCGTATGAAATCGCGAAGGTCCATGGAGTTCATTCACACTGTTAGTTATTCGACTCAACCATGAAATTCATGCGACGATATGTGGAAAAAGATTTTCAAAATGAACTCTTATGCAATGCAACAAAAATGAGATAGATACTACGGATGCTAAATGATTTTTCAAACATCGGATATCTTTAATTGCTCACTGTCTCTAATAAGCCCAAATCACCTCGACTTTTGAATATGAATTAAAAAAATTTTAGACCTATCTTCGAAAATTCCAAATTGGAGGGACTTTGGATTCGAATTTCAATGTCTATGAAGAAAGTTCCTCCCCCTCTCCTCGAGTTGATAAAAATAAAATTAGGGCTAATTCATCCAAAACAAACTTCATTTTTGCATCAGAATTTCGAGTATTCTAAATGACGCCTTTTTGTTTGAATGGGTTCTCAAAATTTGACCCCCCCCCCAAAAAAAAAAAGAGAAAAAATTAGTGTAATCGTTAGACTTGGAGGGATTACCTAGAGGTCAATATGTGTCGAATGATCTCCTTAATAAGTAATTTGGTCAATAAATATCCCTTTAGCGGGGAGATTTATAGAGTACCTAGCTAGCTCTGATAGGCATTAGTCTCGAATAATCTAACCAATGGGTCATTCCATGTCAACTCAACCAAAAAAAAGGCGATTTTGAAAGTCATATGTCTTTCGATTTCGCTCAAATTTGTGTTTACAATATATACCCATCCAGTAAGTAAGAACCCCGCAATTAGTTTGGTCCCAGCCCCCTCAGGGGCGGTTGGGGGGGCTTCCATTATTTTCACATTGTCTCGAGGTACTCAACTTCAGCAGCCCATTCCTCTGAAACTATGATACTTTGAACAAAACTGATTTTACAGTTCGAAAGGGCATTGCATTTACAACTTTTAAAGCATTTTTAAATTTCCAAAAGTTGAAAGTTGAACTTTCAAATTGAAAGTTCAAATTTCAAAATGGCGCTGTAAGTGAGAGCTACCATTTAAAATTTTGAAAAAATTTCCATAGATGTACCTTTTGATGTTTTTTCGAAATATTCAAGTTTCGAGATGGGATCTCTTAATGGAGGGGGAGCACCCCACCCCCCAATTTCGGGCGAAACTTTGGAAAGAAAATCTGGGGCATGTGATATAGGTATCGAATTGTATGTTTTTGGTGACGCTGAACACGAATATGACGTCAGATTTTTGATAGGACCCATCCATGGCCCCCAGCACCTCTCCAAAGGGGGTAAAAGTCCAAAAAAGTGTTTTGTTCGTACGACACATGGAATGGTATGTTTTATTAGAATAACCACTAAAAAATCACAAATATTGCTGAGGGCAGAGGAAATTTTTTTCTTCTCAGAAAGAGTTAGGTACTAAAAAGTTCTGTCCAAAAAATAAAAATTTACAAAAAATTTTACAAAAACTTTTCTTTATAACTTTGGCAAGTGACGATTTGAGTGACGAAGTGACGATGCTGTTTTTCTGAATGTAAAAAAATGAAAGTAAGTACTTTTTTTTTTCAAATTTTTAAATCGTAGCCCTGAAAATCAGCGAGCTTTTGAAAATTTAATTTTCAAAAAAGCTCATTTTCCAGAAATTGTTATCATTCTACTTACTCGAATTTCTGAAAGAAGCGACAGACTCCATAAATAGTACACATAGCTTTGCTGCAAGCTCGGAAAGAATTTTCCGAATGCGGAATCGAATAAAATCTCGCGAGTCTCGAAGGTGTGATTTATTGAATTGAATTTGCAAGTAAAGTGTATCTACTTACTCTAGGTTGATGTCATCCAATAGAGTAAAAAGGTAAAATGTAAGTGCGTACCTACCATATCTTTTGCAAAGACGATTGATAAATTATCGTTATCGAGCGCTTTGATAAGTGTGCGCGTGGTATGGAGCTTAATCAGTATCTCTACCGCAATCGTCGATTCCATAATTGAGTTGGCTTTCAACGTTCAACATCTGAGAATGAGATGGTGATGGCGATGAAATGGTGTGCGACGTAGGTAGTAGATAGCTTGATACATGTGTACGTACATGGCAGCGTAAGAAGAGTGTAAGTGTATTATATGTACAGCTATAATGTGCATACAATTTACCGATGATATATTATTAAAACGAATGAATATTACGACAAAACATAAGAAAAAGTACTACAGGTACCTACATAGTACATACCACATAGGTATAAGTAAAGGCATGCGTTATATCCATGGTACTGTATATTAGCATTCTTCCTTATAAAGTTATCGGCGAATAATCATCGCGATTGTAGATAAATTGTTATTGTTAGATAAATCGCACTGCGAGCTGGTTGATTTACCTAACGTATGTGTACTCGTACGTCCGTTAATTAATGATGCTAATGTCGCCAACAATAGCTGACACGAGTAGCTGATAGGAAAATTGAAGCCGAAGCCGAAGCCGAAGCCGACCATCGTTCGGTTATAATTCATTGGGAAAAATTCTGAGAATCGGACAGAGACAAGGTACCCCGGTACCCGGTATCCGGTACCAATGACTGTACGATGAAGCCGCACCAACCATCGTGCAATGTACCGCAAGCGCACCAAAGAGGTTCGTTGTACTCGCGACCACCACAACCAAGTCCAAATCCGCAGATATTCCTCTCGTATGTACTTTTGCGAACTAGCAACCAGCAATCGACGACGATGACAATGTGTAGGCGTCCGGCACTACCTTGCAGTTATCCAGCCAACGGTCGAGCACCTTTATTATTATGAGAAGTCGAGTCGTTGGTCGGCGTCATCGTCCAACATATACGAGTATATATGCTGCATGCATAGATTGCAACAGCAGCGTACCTACCTATAAGAATGCGCGAACCCTTTTGCCTTTGGCCACACGTACTCGATACCTATTTGTACCTCTACTTATACCTTTGTCCAGTACATCTGGAGATAAGGACCCCCTTTCCCCATCCCCTTTCCTATAGTGTCGCTCATATTTTTTAAAAAAACTCAATTAATTTTTCAAGGATCGTCTCGAACGAATCATCGATGTGGTTTGGACTTGGTCTTTTGATGTCGAGCACGCGTATTAGTCAATGCCAATGATGGTTATTTTTTCCGCTTCTTCGCCAATGCATTCATTGTTGACGATCGGTTTTCAACGCCGGTTCCATTGTGTATAGAAAACTTGCATGAAAACATATTGTCGAGAAGAGTTCCGATGAAATATATTGCTATAAAAGAAGACTGATGATTTCTGTTGGTTGGTAGTTCATTTTTACTGTCTATCGATATTACGAGTACAGCGAGGAGGTATGAGTCATAAGAATGCGATGTAGAGTGTAGACCATAGCATCGAGTGGAAATCTCCAACTAACGTCACTGTGGTCAATCCATACATGAGGATACAGTCAGATGTCTTCCTCGTCGAATGGAATGAGTTGTGCTCAAGGGGGTGACTGACCATCACCAGAGTTGGGAATAATTCGGATCACGATTCGATTTGAATCACGATTCACGATTCTGACCAAAAATGTGGTGATTTCATTCGTGATTCGAATACTTTTCTTGCTATTGGGTTTCTTCAAATATCAACTTTGAATAATGCTAACATATTGAACGAATATTTCAGCTGACTGAGTTGATTTTTCGATTTTAAACATTTTTTGGAAATTCAAATTTGACTAATGCGGACAACTCGTGCTTTTCTTTCAAAATTCGTATTTCACTGTTTCGAGGTATTCTGGAGCCTACAACGTGATTATCGATCCCTCCAAAATGGGTACTATTAGTCCGGCATATGACAATAGGAGTAATTGCACCCCCCCCCCCGATCCGCCGGGACAACTTTTCTCTTAAAAGGAACATCCTAAGGAACATTTTAAAGCAAGCATGCCCAAAAAAAAGTTGGCCTTACTTACAAAAGGCGGCCATTTTGATTGACAGGTCAGCCGAAATCGCAGATTTTGCGTTTCAACATAGGACTTGCTCGAAATTTTTCAAACCTTACAAAGGTAGATCGAAATATCATGCAAAAATTCATAACCTGTCAAAATTTCAAGTGCTAAAGTGCGTTTTTCGATTTTTGGTGAATTTTTGAAAATCCAATTTAGGCCAAAAGTGAGGGGGAAAAAATCAAAATTTTACCAAATTGACCAAGAAAGTTGAAATTTGGGATATATGTAGTAGATTTTTGAAACTTGAAATTTCCCCAAAATTTCATCAAACTGAGATGGAGAGTCGAAATTCATTCTGCAAACTAATTTCAATACGCTACGAAGTTGACTGCTGGTGGATTTCAAGTTGTTTTGGAGCCTCCAGCGACTTTTTGAAAGGTTTTATAGCATTTTTTTGGAAAATTGAAATTTCCTGAAAGCATACTTAGCTGGAAGCTTCAAAACCATCTGAAACCACCATGTAGTCTGCGAAGTCAGCTTGCCAACTCCATTTGATAAATTAATGTTGCGGGAATTTCAAGTTTCAAAAATCTACTGGAGGCTCCAGTAATTTTCAAAAAAGTCGCTGGAGGCTCTAAAATGACTTGAACCCACCTGAAGTCGTCTTCAGAGGGTGTTAAAATTGGAGTGTAGAGTAAATTTCAGCTTTCCATCTCCATTTTGATGAAATTTTGTGAAAATTTAAAGTTTCAAAAATCTGCTGGAGGCTTCTGGAATTTTCAAAAAGTCGCTGGAGGCTCCAAAACGACTTGGAATTTACCTGCAGTACTTCGTAGCGTATTGAAATTAGTTTTTAGAATAAATTTCAGCTTTACAACTCCAATTTGATGGAATTTTGTGGGAATTTCGAGTTTCAAAAATATGCTGGAGGCTCCAGAACTGCTCGAAACGGGTTGAAACCGTTTCCAATCAATTCGGCACGTCGAAAATAGAGTATATCCCAAATTTCAGCTTTCTTGGTCAATTTGGTAAAATTTTGATTTTTTCCCTCACTTTTGGCCTAAATTGGATTTTCAAAAATTCACCAAAAATCGAAAAACGCACTTTAGCACTTGAAATTTTGACAGGTGATAAATTTTTGCATGATATTTCGATCTACCTTTGTAAGGTTTGAAAAATTTCGTGCAAGTCCTATGTTGAAATGCAAAATCTGCGATTTCGGCTGACCTGTCAATCAAAATGGCCGCCATTTTGTAAGTAAGGTCAACTTTTTTTTGGGCAAGTTTGCTTTAAAATGTTTCTTAGGATGTTCCCTTTAAGAAAATAATTGTCCTGGAGGATCGGCGGGGGGGGGGGGAGTGCAATTTCTCCTATTGTCATATGGCGGACTATGTGGGTTCAGATGGTTGGTTTTAGTCTACGAACTGCGATCCCTGCGAATTCCGAAAATTTTATTATCAGGATCTGCCAGTTCATTAACGTATACTTAAATCTGTTCAGACTCCCCCGGAACAGATTTCGGCCACTTTCGAGACAAGCTGAAGCCAACAGCAGAAATTATTGTTTCTCCAGCACACATGGAATTATTGCTTTCAACTTCGGCAGCTGAAAATTTGCATCTGAGGTGTTGGTGACATGAACTTTCTGCGAGTCAAATTTCAACTAAATCGAAGGTGACAAATTGACGAGTTTCCATTGTAAGTTTTGCATCTCAAAATTCCCAATAAAATACCTACCTCGAGTTTTCAATTTTCAAAAATTTGTGAGAAATCGAATCTCGACATCTGAAATATTTAATCGAGAAAATTCAAAAGCATTGTTAGTAGGTAATATCGGATTTCTAAAAGTTTTCTGAGCCTGTAGGTTCAATAATACTCGAACTTTCACAATCTTGATTTTTTGTTTCCCCAATCTTCATCCACTGCGATTGGGAATCAAGCCTACAAAGTTGGCTGTCACCTTCTTCCTCAAGTCCAAAAGCAAGCTAGTAGACCACTCACCAATGTACGTAGCTACGTACTACGTATCTGCGTACATAGTATTATTATAAAATTAGCTGCTCGCTAATTATTAGGATACGTTGTAACCTGTTATATTACAATATTGGACATTGTCTCATTATAGCCAAGTCAACCTGTCACCTTTCCAAGTATTACAACAATAGAAAGTGTTAACCTAACGTATAGGATTATCGCATATATATATAGCCTAATAACGTAATAAGCGTCGCGTCGTTAACTCGTTATTAATTTTTAATCGAACCAAGCATACCGAATTTTGATGCAATTGTAATGACGGCGTCCAATATACAAATACTCGTACACAGGTCGAACTAGGTAGACATGCACATATAAGCAAAGGTGGCTTATGGATATGTAACTCACAATACTTCACTTTTACTCGCCACAATAAACCATCGAAAGTCTCCCCCATTGACGCTGCGCCGTTTTCATTCTTTACTTTTTTTTTTTTTTTTTAATCATCTACCTATAAGTATCTTATCGTTTTATAAACACTAAACAGCAAGACGTATCCGACACGGTTTATAATAAAATTGCATTAAAAGTTAAGTAATACAATATAGAATGACAGCATTTTAGGTAGGAAGTACTGTCGTATGTGTAGGTATATTGTGTACATTACATTACTACATACGAGTGCTATATATACTCGTAAGTACGTACATAGAGGTACATAAAAGTGTCTGTGTACTCTGCACACTGCACAGCGACCAACGCAACGTAACAAAGTGACTGGTGATGGCTGATTAGGCAGTCGTTGGCGGGCCGCATCGATCCAAATATAGAAATCCGTACGTATTTCCTGCCAGATCAATCAATAGGTACCTTTTTCCTATAGGCAGATCAATTGCATCGTGTTGCACTGCGCCGCCGCGCCGTAGGTAACCAAGGTATCGATTAACGGTAGTGATTTCGCTGATAACTGATCAGCACATCGAGAAAGACATTCGTCCACATAACGATGGGGTTCTTCAAGTTTCAAATGTCCATTTGCAGCCGATTGTAAAATTTAAAACAACATCAAATCATGTGTAATATGTTAGGTATAGTATAGGTACATAAATGGTGCACGTATGACTGTAGAATTTTCAGTTTGTTTTGAGCAGTCTCTTCAATTAGGCACCTTTTACCTTACTTCGTTACCTATATGGCTGGTCAAATTACAGCAATTTTAATCGCTAATAAATTGAAAATTGAAAGACGTAAGAATTCACCCAGAAATTAATCAGCTTCTAATTACGGATCAAGAGTTCAACAGCTCGACAAACCGTTTTTGTCTGCACTACTTCACCGCAATCAATACAATATAAACCTACGGAAGACGAAAAAGTGTTCAGCGAATATTCATGGTACATAACCACAAGAAACCGATTCAGACGCTATTTTTACAATCAGTTACGAATTATACGGAGACTCGCGGCGCGGCGCGGCGTTTGTAAATAATTAATGATAGAAATAATTTCCGAATGAACCATTAAACCAGTTTCAAAGTTAACGGCCTTGCCGAGTATTAAAAGCGTTTTGTCATATACCTAAACGAATTACCAGTAGGCTGCATATGTGACTTGGAAAAATAAACTCGCTCTGAAACGTGTGTACGATTCACGATTGTTAAACGAAATACGAATAAAAAAAAATTATTCAACATTCCAACAAATTTCGCTTTCGTCGAAAGCGTTAACCGGTTTTGATGGGTGTTCATTCGACAGAGAAAGAAACGATCCGGTGTCGTGGTTGCGCTGCAGATGATTAGAAATTCGGGTTCGATAAAATTCGCTTATTAAAATTTACAAATTCACGAGATAATATCAGAGATACCTACATAATTTGTATGAAATGTTCGTAGGTACCTACCAATGCATAGGAGCGTAGGTGTCTTTATGACTTTCTTTGTTAGAATCTGGGAAAATTTTCCGAATGATTTTGAAAGTTATTACTTACTTACTCGTATTTTAGATAAATTGATTGAAAAAACTAAAGGCGAACTAAAGGCAATGAAGGATGAAGTTTTGTTTTGAAAGTGCATAGAAGGAAAGAGCATGTCTTAAAACGTCCGTAACCAGATTTCAGGAGCCATAAGTTCACTTTTGAATTTCGGTGAATTTTTGAAAAACATTCAAAAAAAGCTGTTTCAGGGGAGATTTTTAAACGTTTTCATGAAACATGAATTTTTTGACCAAAGTGAACCAATATGATTTTTTTCTCAATTCAACTCTTACATTTCAGCAACTATAGCGGTTTTGGGCCATTCTAGCTAGAGCCTCCTGCCACTTTTCAATTTTCTCCATGAATATCAAAATTGCTCTAAAATGGTTAAAAATTAACTTTAATAAAAACCTATATTCAATCGAGTTATAATGTGTCATTTCGAATTTTATTTTACCTATTTTGAAAAATTAACTTTAGCATCTGTAAGTTTAAAAATGAATTTCTGATCTATTTGGACAGTTTTTGTGGTACATATATACCTACTTTTAAAAAATCTGAAATTTCCAAAATTTAGCTGGAGGCTGCGCATTAAACCTGATTGACAACACCAGCAATCGACTCGACATCTTGAAATTAGGATACGCATCAGATAATTTAGGATTGTCAACTTTGTTGGGTAAAATATTGACAAAACTTGCAAATTTCAAACACCTATGCCAGAGGCTCCAAAACTCTTTCAAATTGATTTGGGTAATATAAATTGGTTTCGTAAAATCGTAATTTTTTCTCATTTTTGGTCTAAATTTGAGTATAAGTATCAAAAATTCCCCAAAAAGGAGGAGTTGCGATAAGGCCATTTTTTGGCACCAGCTAGTTATCGACTCAACCACTCTTAAAATGTTGTAATAAATGTACAAAACACGGATCCGTGGTTAGGTAACCCAAAATGACCATTTTTTTGGGCTCCAGGGGATCCCAAAGTTGCGAATATAAAAATGATTTTAGGAACCACTGAGTATTATTTTCAAAAGGTTTTTCAGCATAAAATATCTGTTTGAACCAAATAAACGTTATTTCAATTTTTTGAAAATTTTGGAACCATCATTTTGGACCTACCCCTTCGAACCCCGCTAAAAAGCTTTTCACAGTTTATTAGTATTTGAAAGACCTCCATCCTATAAAATTTTGAGCTCAATAAAAATTTTCGCTGGTACTCAAAAATCCATATTTCCAATTTTTCGTAATTTCGATATTTTGGGAACCCCTGGAAAAATAGAAACCTGCGATTTGCGCCAAACGTAACGTTTTGATCTGTATATTCGAGTATTCAGATGAAAAAGTTGGATTAAGCTCCCTGTATATTCGTAATTTTGAACCCTTTTTTTAGAGCCCCCTATTTTAGGCACCCCTAAAAATGGCATTTGTGCATATTTTTTCAAATAAATTGAAGAATTTACATTTGAAACGCACTAGCAAAAGCTCGATAATTTTTGATATGATTTTTCCAGTAATTTTCAAAATTGAGCTATTTCGGATCAAATTCTGTGATTTAACTATATTCAAAAATACGTTAAAATAACGTTTTCATGATTTCATTTCAATTTTCAACGAAGTAAAAATGCCAGAATTTGACCTAAAATAGCTCAGTTTCGAAGGTTACAGGAAAAATTAAATGAAAAATTATCGAGCACTTGCTTGTGTGTTTCAAACGTAAATTATTCAATTTATTTGAAAAAATATGCACAAACGTCTTTTTTAGGGGTGCCTAAAGTGTGGGGCTCTAATAAAAAGTTCCAAAATTATGAATATGCAGGGCGCTTAATTCAACCTTTTCATCCAGATTATTGAATATATACATCAAAACGTTACGTTTGGGGCAAATTGTAGGTTACTAGTTTACCTGGGGTTCCCAAAATATCGAAATTACGAAAAATTGGTTTGGATTTTTGAGTACCAGCGAAAATTTTTATTTAGCTCAAAATTTTGTAGAATGGAGGTCTTTCAAATGCTAATAAAGTGTGAAAAGCTTTTTAGAGAGGTTCGAAGGGGTAGGTCCAAAATGGTGGTTCCAAAATTTTCAAAAAATTGAAACCCCCCAATTTTTGCCCCCCCCCCCGAGGGTCGAAACTAAGAAAATCACCTCGCATAACGTTTATTTGGTTCAAACAAATATTTTATGCTAAAAAACTTATTGAAAATAATACTCAGTGGTTCCTAAACTTATGTTTTTATTCGCAACTTTGGGAACCCCTGGAGCCCAAAAAATGGTCATTTTGAGTTATCCAACCACGGATTCGTATTTGGGATATTTATTACAACATTTTAAAAGTGGTTGAGTCGATAACTAGCTGGTGCCAAAAATTGGACTTATCGCAACTCCTCCTTTAAAAATGTTCTCGAGCACCTGAAATGTTGGCTGGTGATGTATTTTTACATGCTCTTTCGATTTAGTTTTGTCTGGCTCAAAAACTTCTCTGGCATTGAGCTGCCTCCCTTATTAGACTTCTTTTTGTACATTTTATAACAAATTTTGCATCAACAAGGGAAAGGAGACCGCAAAAAGAGGCGACTCGCCCCTTTGCCCTTCCCTTGGTTAGACCGACGCCTTCAAGTTTTAAGTTTTTCCGATCAATCAGAAAAGATTCCTAGACGGAGCCTTTCTAAAAACGATTCTCAGACCTTTGAAGGAGTGATTCGAGCGTCTGTCTTTGAACATCTCATCTTATCTTTTCGGCAATCCATAAAACGGACCACTCCTCTTCCTGATTTTTTTCACCTCTTTTCACTCGGACGTAGAACAATTCGAATATTAATAAAACATGTTGCAACCCTGAATCGTAGCTGTTGCAAAATACCTGTCCACTCTTATATTACCTACTGTGCAAACCGTAGGATGATTTTCATTTAGGCACGAAGCAGACTGCAGACTGTCTACAAGTCCATTATAAAAGTAGACGAAGAGATTTACGAAGATATACGATATATACGAGAGGTATATAGTGTGTGTTTTATATTCGTTTTTTTTTTTTTTTTTTTTTTTTGTTCGTCGATATGTACGAGGAGTATCTGTATCTGAACGTAGAGATGGGTATCAATTTGTAACCTGCGGCGGTTTTCACTTTTCTCATGTGTCTTTGCTATAGCAGCTATACCTAGTCGAATTCATGAATGAAGAATACGATGTAGCTTCTAGCTCGCTATTGTCCGCGATGTGCACACATACAAACGCACCCGTAAAAGTATTTTACTCAGTTCCGTTGGAACAGAATAAGAAAAATCGAGGAACGTGTTTAAATTTTTTTAGCACGTTTTGTATGAGATGAGCTGCTCATTAAGATGGTCTATTCATTAGAAATACCTAAACCTATACTATACCTACAAAGTACCAAGTACCTACATATACTCGCCGTAACGAATGATTCTCAAATACGTTCTCGGCTTTAAAGAAAGCGCGCCAACTCCAGCTATGCGCTTTGAATAGCGAATAGACGATATTTTTCCAAGTACTCGCCAACAAGTGGAGTTTAAATTAATCATGAAATCGAGCTGATGAAGTTGAACTGTTGTTCGTCATTCTATAATACCGAATACGAGTACCTATATGAAATAACCAAAGATCTGTTGATTCACCAGAAAACTTGCAATGATCAATCTTACGACTTGATACCGTAGTAAAGGTCGAATTCGAAGGTGTGGTCGTGTCTTACCCGTCATATTTTCTCATCGCCACGAAATTCCACGTTGATTAATTCTATGTAGACGAGTTGCAAACAGTATCCCACGCGTAGGGATCGCGCAGGTACCTTGATGGAGAACGATTCAATTTCCAATAGAGCAGAAAATGCTGAGTTGCAATAGAGTTCAACGATTTTTCAAAGAGCAAAATACGAATTCAGCTTCGAATAATGTTCGAACAACCATTTGTTGAAATTTTGGCTGAGAAGATTTACGTTTTAAAGGGTTCTTCATTCAGTCCCTTCAATCGAACTAGGTATGCAAATATATTAGCTTCCAAGTCGAAGTGCAACTCGCAACGGTATCAGAAAACTCTTCCCCTCCACACCGTTTCCCGACCAAAAAACCAGCAACCGATCGCGAGAGCACTATTCCAAAGCTTACGAGTCCAAATAGAAAAATACTGCTTCAAATAGGTAATGAAATTAGAGCTCCCTTATAAATTACCATAAAAAAGCTTCAATTTTGAATTTGCTAAAATTCGTAAAAAATCAATTTGGGCAGCTAAAATTTTGGTTATTGGACGAGTTTTTAGACCATTCCCTTCTGTTAAAACCGGAGGTGAACATCTCGAGAGGTTCTCTCGTTAGCATTTTATTAAATAAAAATCCAAATGAAACCATTGAAACCACAGGCATCGAAGAACGATTAAAATATACACCCAGTTCCGCAGAATGTGGTGGCTTTTGTTCCGCTCAATGGGCAATTCTTATAGACGAGTTTCACTTTGAGAACGTGTTTACATTTGATGCTAAAAAGTGAACCTTTAAGAGTGTCAAGTTTATGGGCGAAATAGTATACCTGAAATGGAATTACGCTACGGTTACAGATAATGCACATTGAGCATATCACACATTGCAGCTTCTTTGTTGGAAGTTTTTTTTTTTTTAATTTCATTTGTTTGTATTGAAGTCAAATATAGGTACGAGTACAGTACAAGCTCAGCTTATCATATTCTGAATATAAGTAAGTGTAGGTCATATGGTGTCGACGTATAGGTATCGCACTCATAAAAATGGTCTGGTTGAAGAATTTCTATATCGAAATTTCTCACCAAAGACCATTTACGACTATCGTGTGATTCGTGGGTAAGTAACAGAACAGAACGGCGCGGCGGCACGTAATACGTAATCGTTGTCATTTCAATTCCGAAATGACTTGCACTAATATGCATGGATGACTTTCGACCTTGACTCGAGCTGACGATAAAGCGATCTTCGAATGTGACATAATAAGGTTGAAAATTGTGCCAACCCGAGAATTTCCAGATCGTTCACGATGCATTATGTTCTGCATTTAATCAAAAAATATTACGGGTACTGAGAAGTTCAACATTTAATAAGGAGCTTTATTTTATGACTGCTTCGGAAAATTAAATCGATGCTTTAATTGAAAACAAAACTCCCAACTCCGTTCAATATGTATCAATATCGATACCTCTACCTATCTTCATTTAGACGTAGATATCGCCAATGCCAGCAGCTGATTTCGTTGAAATATGATTCACGCCAATAATTTCGCTGTAGCGATCGCTTCTTCATACCTTGTGATTTAGATGGAATAATTTTTTTCACGCAAATTACTCAGAATGCATTGTAGGTTGTACCCAGGTACGACTGACTGCGAATAATTACGAGTAAATATTCATTTTAACTTCGTTTTCCCGCGGCGACTATTTTTCATATTTTTACAACGCACGGGTTCTAAGGGAATCCCATAAAAAATACCTTGATATCACGAATCGAGAATCATCTAAAAAAAAAGTAGGTAGGTAATAGGTATCGCCCATGGTAAGACGATACTAGGAAACTCGCGTCCGGGAAATTTCGAAATTTTTTAACCTCGTGTAATCCAGCATAATAATCGAGTGACCGAAATTAATACCTAAATAGGTACTTTATGAAATTATGATGGCCAAAAGAATCGAGTGAGAGGGTTTCGTCAATTGACAAAGTAATTGCTTAAGGTGTCTGGATGTCTAGTGTCTGGGTTATTCGATGGTTTTGAAAATCGAATTTTGTTTAAGGAACGTGTTCCAAAACATCAGGTATTTCATGTATATACTTCCGAAATGGATTTGTAAACTTTGGATAAATTTTTAAAAACTAAAAAAATTGAATGTTTTTGAAATTTTATTGAATTCTGTTCTGATGAAAGTGGGATAAAATTTATTTTCCAACATCAGCATGGTTAATCTGGCACCTCTCTTGAGATTTCGATTTAAGTGCAACCACGTGACTATGAATTTTCAAGAATCAAAGCTGAATTACGATTGAACGAACTTTTATTGCTTCGATCAATAGTATGTAAAATTTCAATTTTTATCATTACACCCCCCCCCCCAATCATTGGAGTGACTTTTAATAGTACCTAGTTTGTGGAAGCTTTTTTTTGCGAATTTTGTTGTACCCCCTTCCGAAGTAGGTGACTGATTATTTTTTTTAATCTCTGAAAATTTTATTGTTCCAGCTTGAAATTAAGGAGTGAGCTTACATTGGAAAAATCATCAAATTAAAAAAAAGAAAAAAATTTGATTTATCCAAAAATTTCCCAATTTTTTCTCAAAGTTATTTTCAATAATGCTCTTTTCAAGGAAAAATATGCTGTTCATTTTTTGTGGAGCCTCCCCCCCCCCATCAAAAAAAAGTTTGGATTGAACGTCATAACTGATCAAAAAATTTTTGCTGAGAAATTTATGAGTTTTTTTGGTTTTTTAGAAAATTCTCCCCAAAGTTTTGAAAAGTGAGAATTTTTTTCCTTTAAAAAGCTAAAATGTTTGTGACAACTTTTTTAAGGTCATTGGATTTTTCGAACTGTGGCAAACTTCTCCTTCTCCCCTCCCAGTTCATCGATTAGAAACGGTTTGAATAGTTTTTCGCAGTACTGGGGAGCTTCCAGCATAGGTCTATTTTCATAATATGCTGACAATGAGTCCATTGAATGCGTTTATAAGTTCTTCTGGAGCCTCCAGCTGGATTTTGGAAATTCCAAATTTTGGGGGGAAAAGTTTTAAAATCTTCCAATTTTACTTTAGCACTTATAAAAATGGGATTTGTGCTTGTTAGTTACGTATTTGAAAAATTACCCCCTCCCCTCCATCATTCCAAAATAAGTTGGCTGAAATTTTGTAAGAATGTTAAGTTTCAAAAACCTTCCAGAGGCATTCACAACTTTTCAGCAATAGTTTGTAATCGTTTACATTCGATTCCGGGTGTTGGAAATTGGGTACATTCCAAATTTCAGCGTTCTGAGTTAATTTGGTGAAATCTTGATTTTTTTCCATTTTCAGTCCAAATTTGATTTTCAAAAATTCACCAAAAATTGAAAAAACGTTTGAGCATTTAAAATTCTGTCTGCTGGTTATGTAGGTACGTATAATTTTCCATGCTCTTTTGATTTCGTTTTGATGAGTTAAAAATTTTTCTGCAGGTTGGAATACCTCCTTAGTCAGGTTTTCACTGATTTCCATGAATTTTTGAGCCCTCTGGGAATTTGGTTCTTCAAAAAAAAATTACGTTTTCCGTAAAACATGGCGAGAAAATTGTCAACTACCTACATCTGTATGATTTTGGGGCTCGTGGGGAAATTCTTCTTATCCCTCTTGAACCATTCATTCGTGGGGAAGATTCAGAAAAATATATTTAGGTACTCTTCGAAAGACTGTACACCCTGCCATTTCACGTGAAAGTGACAATATTACCAGTGTCCTTTTCTGGCGACTCGTAAATCAAATTTAAACTTCAATCAAATTTCGACGACAGCATTAATACATACAACTGTCGGCAGTTGTGTAAATTCAAACATTCGACATACCTCGAGATTAATTTTCGAATGATTTGAGAATATAAATCTTTAATCCTGATACTCGCTTATTCGCTCGACTTGGCTACGTTTTACGATTGTTTTTCAGAAGGAAATTTAATGTTTTCGATATGATTTAATTACACGTAAGTACAATTACGAAGTGATGCTGGTAATGTCGCGGCTAAATAATTAATGTACCTACCTGCGCAAACATATTGCGGTCTGCTTAGTATAATTTTTACGAGTATGACTTAATAGGCATGGCGTATTGTGTGAAATTTCGTTTTGGTAATTATTGAATGACGTGACCGACAACCAGTTCACTTATCTTTCACCCGAGAATGCACACCATGGGCACGAAAAATAGCCCCCTGTTCTCGTGTGATCGAGATCGGAGCGTTTTATCGTAAATTCTGCACCGCAATCGCGATAATTATCAAAAAATCTTGACCGATACCTACTTTAATAGTGCTGTAGCAGATATAATCGTAGGGTTTGGAAAAAGGGCTGGTTTTTCGCACATTCTTAAACATCCATCCGGCCACGAAACCAGGAGGTAATTAAGGAAGTTTGAAGATTCGATAAATTACTTCATACGAGATTATGTGGATGTGATGGAATAATGAAGACAGAGAAAGAAAGATCTGAAATCATATGTGGTGCAGTTGAACGTGTTGTTCGAGTAGTATAAGGGCGTTAATGTACGGCGTCTTTTATAAAAGATGCGTGGTTCTTTTGAACAGGAATTCGTAAATTGTGCTGGGATGAGTTTTCCCATGAAAACTAGTTTTTTGCTTTTTCACATAAATATTTATACAAATAGGCAAGAGATGGATGAGGATCCTGTACCTGAGGTATGTAGAAGTACTCGCGAGTATTATATGCATAATACGAGTATGTAGATAATGTAATTCGCTTCCGATGCTAAATAAGTATCAACGTGTGTGCTTAAAAAACAAAGAAATCGACCAGGTAATTAAACAAATTCACGTCGAGTTGGTATACTACATAATTCGGAAAGTTTACAAGGTGCTTGCAATGGTTAATTAGATACCTACCAACAGTACCTATTCTGGCAATGTAGGTACAAAAGAATGCTTTGTACAGGCAGAAGGTTTGTATACGTACTTTTACAACTACACACCAATTACCTGCAGTAGGTGCAAAACAAAGCAGTGTATTCGGATCGGATTGGATTGGAATGGAATTGCAGCGAGTGTGGCGATGAAAAATTTCGGCATGTTAACTCGATTTTATTGATCGATGATTTCATTGCTGCTGCAGCCATCGAAGCATATTCAGTCACGGATGGTTTCATCCGGCATGGGCAACGTGTACCGTACTCGTAAGCCAATATTTACCTACTCGTATTTTGTCAGTGTCAGCGCTCGGTGCTCCATGCTCGGTGCTCGGTGTTTGGTGCAGAATTGGCATTCGATTTGTTTACAAAATCCACACTAAAATACTATAAGCTCTAGCACGTACTACACCGCAACGGTTTCATTTCATTTCACCTCCTTTATTTTCGCGCCAGCTTGAGCGATTCTCGCGTTGCTATGGCGCTGTGTCTGGTGTCCAGCGCTCAGTGCCCATCGCTAGTCGTCTTTTGTCTTGGTTTAAATTGAAATTTTTATCGATCGGCGATTTTTTTGTGACTCGTACCTATGAAAAAACAACCGAGTGACCAGTGTGAGGTAGTGACCACCCTCTAAGCGTAGTCGAGAGCCGCCGTCTACCAATCTACCATACAATATCCGGTGCTCGTTTGTTTCTTACGAATAAAGGTAGAAAAGGGGGAAAACACCTTGTAAACCTGTTCGTTTCCATCAGCAGCACTTCAGCCTAGGTAAATTGTAGAGGAAGTTGCAAACATAAAAACAACTCATTGTATTCCGTTGGCGAGGTACTTCGGTACTCACTTACACACTCTTAGGATATAAATTTGAACGTAGAGTTAGAGTATTCGAATGCGAATAATCGTACGTTAATTAAAGTAACTTATTTAATTATCGAACCAACAACAACTCTCTAAAGCGAATGTATTATTTTCTATTTCAGAATCGTTATTGCAACCAATTTGGAAGCCGGTTACTCGCGTAGAAAGCGAACACATTGCCAATTTGCTCCCGTTTAGGTAAGTTTTCGAAATTTTTAATTTCCATCGCTCATCTACTTGCATTTGGTGAATTCGCCAACGCATCGCAACCAACACCATTAGATATAATCATCATCGCCATGATCGCTATAAATCGTCATCGTAAATACTCGTACCTACGCTGCGCTACCAGTACCACCAGCGTATAGGGGATAATTACTCGAATAAGTCGAGTGCCACAATTAAAGGATAATTACCTATAGCTATATTTTGGACGATGATGAGTCTCCTTCATCAAAATGTAAATCACTTGCAGGAAATTACGCTAGAGTATAACTAAATTCGGTTTTAAAAATACTTGCCGTGGTACCATCTCTATGCTAAAAAGCTACATTATAGATGTAGCTTCGTAGTAGGTACTTACAAACTATACGCAGGTAGCAGGTAGTCATCTGTATACGTTTCAACCTTGACAATGTCTTTCTAATAGGCACCCTATGCCAGTGCAGGCTACTATAAGTGTCGTGTTGTGTTGAAAAACAACTCGTCATTATCATTAAAAATGTAGATACCAAAAAAATACATAGAGCTGACTAACTTAATACATTTGCAACATAGCTGTACCTTTTTTTTTTTTTTTTTTTTTTTTTCAAAAAAATGTTATATTATTCAATATTGGCTGAACAATCACTTTACCGTGGGGGGTTTATAGCAACTAGACAGCTTAACATATTGAAAATACAAAATGTGATGAAAAATACATATAAATGCAAGAAGAACACCGATTGGAAAACCTTATAAATTCGACAATGTAGAAACATATTTACGTGAACATTGAAAACGTTGAGAAAAATTAAATAAAAATAAAATGAACAGGTAACAATTTATACAACAATTATAGCTTGGGTAGAATAAGAGAATAAGAACAATATGAACATATCAAGATAGGATGATAAATTCGATTTCTCAGTAATATTTTAGTAGCAGATTAATGGCATAGTTGAATGTTATAATCGATTTATTTGAGATGTTGGGCCTGTTTGTCGAGAGTTTTCAGCTTTCCACATTTTCTTTACAGTTTGGCGAAGGTATTTTAGATGGTTTACATCCAAAACATTAATCGGAAGGTATGGGCGATCTGCAGCGTGAAGGGGGCAGGTTTGAAAAACGTGTTCAGGTTTTTCCAGTTCACCACATTCGCAATGTGGATGAGTTGATCGGCCAAACTTATGGAGGAGATAACGAAACGTTCCGTGGCCACTAAGGGCCTGTCCCAGGTAGAAGTCGATTTCCGATAGGGGAACGGTTTTGGTTACGTTTGAAATTAGATGATGAGTCCACTGACTGCATTCAGCCTTATTCCAGATATTTTGCCAGGAGTTCTTCGTACAAGTATTAAGAGTAGAACGTAATGTAGAGCCTTTACCTCCAGGCCACTCCACTTCAGGGAAATGGCAGAAATTATGCACAGGCAAGCCATTTTTGAGTAGCCAAAATACACTGCGCTCAGCTATGTGTAAATGCAGAGGTGGTATACCGGCTATGACTCCAGCGGCTTCGACACTGCTGGTTCGATAGAGTCTTGCGATGTTAATGGCCATTTTTCTGCGTATTCTTTGCAAAGTCAGTTGGTTATCGTGTAAATAAAGACGGTGATAGAACAGGGATGAACAGTATTTGAGTGTGGCAATAACTGTACCAAACCACATAATACGCCTAGCTTTGTTTGAATAGCCGATAATGTTTTTACAAATGTTCAGTAAAAGAGGCACGTATTTCATAGATTTGGCAGTTATGTAATCTATATGTGGCTGCCAGCATCTAGTGGGATCCAACATGACCCCTAGGTACTTGATGGACGATGATGGTTGAATCTTTTGGTTTCCAATGAATAATGGTTTAATAGGAGAGTTGACTTGAATCTTCTTCTTAGCGTAATCTATAACAATATATTCAGTCTTGGTGGTGTTCAAGGTAAGTCCACCTACTATAACTGACCATTAGCAGGTATTAAATTCTTTGGCGAGTTGAGAGAAAGGGGAATAAAATGACACATGGGAGCAATGCATCTAATAAGCATGATTGGTCACTTGAGCTGAGCTACTTATGTATTGCACATAGAGATAGCCCTAATACTAATAGTAACTGTTATAATGTCTGTGTTTTGATTTTCATTCTCTACGACTATAAGCTACGGTAAATTATTCGGTGTAAAATTTTAATACGCATATTAAATCGGAAAAATAGCGTTCACTTTTTTCGTAGGCAGGTATACTGCTCATCTTCAGAATTTCAAGGATTTTATTTCCGAGTCACCCGTCGCGTTTACGTAATATCTACCACGATAAATTCGTAATATCTATCTGAATCTTTGTCAGCTGGCTGCGCAGCCAGACAGCTGAATGGCTAGCGACTGATGTTGAAGTAATTAGTAGGTATCTATTTAAGGGGAGAGGGGAGGATTTTTGCACGATTCTGGAATTTAGCATTATCTTATATATTACGAGATGATACAGGTTCATTTCGCCTCTAAATATCGGGTACTTTTGCCTAATTACGAGTGCGCAACTAAAAAATTAAAGATAGACTTTGTAAAAAATTGTTGGAACATTTTAATTTCTGGTCAGAATCCTTCTGAAAAACTCGTTAACTATACGTACTTATTTAAAAAAACAACAACAACAACAACAACAACAACAACAAACAAACAAACAATATTGGTTTTATAGCACGTACTCCTCCCCCCCCCACGGTCAAACAAATTGAATAACAATAAAATTGAAGTCAATAAAATTTGTTAAAAATATATAGTGTTACTTATTCTGGTCAAAATATTGCTATAGAACCCCCTTTATAGTCCGGCATATGACAATAGGAAGGAGTAATTGCACCCCCCCTCCCCGGCCGATCCTTCGGGACGACTTTTTTCCTAAAGGGGACATCCTAAGGAACATTTTAAAGCAAACTTGCCCCAAAAACAGTTGGCCTTACTTACAAAATGGTGGCCATTTTGATTGACAGGTCGGCCGAAATCGCAGATTTTGCGTTTCAACATAGGACTTGCACAAAATTTTTCAAAATTTACAAAGGTAGATCGAAAGATCATGCTAAAATTTATCACCTGTCAAAATTTCAAGTGCTAAAGTGCGTTTTTCGATTTTTGGTGAATTTTTGAAAATTCAATTTAGGCCAAAAATAAAGGAAGAAATCAAAATTTTACCAAATTGACCAAGAAAGCTGAAATTTGGGATATACCCTTTTTTCGACATGTCAAATCGATTGGAAACGGTTTCAACCCGTTTTGAGCTGTTCTGGAGCCTCCAGCAGATTTTTGAAACTCGAAATTCCTATAGAAAATTCCATCAAATTGTAGTTGTAAAGCTGAAATTTATTCTAAAAACTAATTTCAATACGCTACGAAGTACTGCAGGTGAACTTCAAGTCGTTTTGGAGCCTCCAGCGACTTTTTGAAAATTCCTGAAGCCTCCAGCAGATTTTTGAAAGTTTAAATTTTCACAAAATTTCATCAAATGGAGATGGAAAGCTGAAATTTACTCTACACTCCAATTTGAACACCCTCTGAAGACGACTTCAGGTAGGTTCAAGTCATTTTAGGGCCTCCAGCGACTTTTTTGAAAATTACCGGAGCCTCCAGCAGATTTTTGAAACTTTAAATTTTCATAAAATTTCATCAAATGGAGATGGAAAGCTGAAATTTACTCTACACTCCAATTTTAACATCCTCTGAAGATGACTTCGGGTGGGTTCACGTCATTTTAGAGCCTCCAGCGACTTTTTTGAAAATTACTAGAGCCTCCAGTAGATTTTTGAAACTTGAAATTTCCTCAACATTAATTTATCAAATGGAATTGGCAAGCTGAAATTTACTTCGCAGACTACATGGTGGTTACAAATGGTTTTGAAGCTTCCAGCTACTTTTAGGAAACTTCAATTTTCCAAAAAAAGAAAAAACGCCATACAACCTTTTAAAAAGTCGCTGGAGGCTCCAAAACGACTTGAAATTCACCTGCAGTACTTCGTAGCGTATTGAAATTAGTTTTTAGAATAAATTTTAGCTTTACAACTCCAATTAGTTTCAAAAATCTGCTGGAGGCTCCAGAACAGCTCAAAACGGGTTGAAACCGTTTTCAGTCGATTTGGCATGTTGAAAATAGGGTATATCCCAAATTTCAGCTTTCTTGGTCAATTTGGTAAAATTTTGATTTTTTCCCTCATTTTTGGCCTGAATTCGATTTTCAAAAATTCACCAAAAATCGAAAAGCGCAATTTAGCACTTGGAATTTTGACGGGTAATAAATTTTAGCATGATCTTTCGATCTACCTTTGTAAAGTTTGAAAAATTTCGTGCAAGTCCTACTATGTTGAAACGTAAAATCTGCGATTTCGGCTGACCTACCCATCAAAATGGCCGCCATTTTGTAAGTAAGGCCAACTTTTTTTGGGCAAGTTTGCTTTAAAATGTTCCTTAAGATGTCCCCTTTAAGAAAAAAGTTGTCCCGTAGGATCGGCGGGGGGGTGCAATTACTCCTATTGTCATATGCCGGACTATTAAGAATTGACAAAATCTCTCTCTGCGCCTTAGTGAAAAAAACTGAAAATAAAATTGAGAATTCCGAATTAAAAACATAAGAAAAAAATTAAAAACTCTTAATATAAAATGATGAAAAAGAGACTTCT
Source organism: Planococcus citri (assembly GCF_950023065.1). NCBI lineage: Eukaryota > Metazoa > Arthropoda > Insecta > Hemiptera > Pseudococcidae > Planococcus > Planococcus citri. The sequence goes on along the minus strand of NC_088678.1, from coordinate 1,347,841 downwards.
TGAAAATGGAATTTATGATTCTGATTACTTATTAAATTCTACACATGAGACACGAATGAAAACTGAGAATAGTAAAAACTAAAATTATGCGTTTGGGAACTTCGATGATGAAATTTAAAACTGAGAATGAAATAAAAAGCGAAATCTCAAAATTAAGAATCATTGATTAAAAATCAAAATCATCAAATGAATGTTTGAAATTTGCCACATGAATCATTCGCGAACGAAATGAGTATTCAGGAAAAATTCAGAAAATATCCGAACAGATTTTCATGGATCCAGAGCACTTGATGAGCGATTTTCAAGTACCTAAGCGAATCATTCGCGAACGAAAATTCAGAAATTGTCCTACAATGTTTTCGCCTCTACATAATATATACAAATAGGTATTTTAGAAAATGCAAAACGCTTACTAACAAGTCGATTAAATCGTTCGCAAACTCCGGCAATTTTTGTGATCGAATCATTAGCGAACGAAATAAAAATAATGCTGAGTAAAGATTCGTTAATTTTGCGAATTCTGCGATCAAAAATTGTCTAGTTTTCGAAAGAAAATTCTAAAGATGTGCTAATCAAATAAGTTTTTAAATTTCAACAGAAATTCGAACTGTCAAAATTGTTTTTAAAAAAAGGGATTGAATGAAATTTTGCCTCTAGGTTGAAAAATGTAATATTGTACCTAATCGCGCTTTGCATCCTTCATTGCTTAAACAAGTGGTACCTGTACTTGGCAAAAGCTACATACGAGTAGATACAGACAGTCAGTTGTGAATTGGCAGTGTAATAGAATTCCAAAAACAATTAGCAAAAACCTTTGCAATGAGTATACCTAATAGGAAGAATGAAGATGGAAGGACGTTGTCGTTAACTAAATGGGTTTTCTCAAACTTCCCCGCATAATTACGAGCTTTTTTATGAAAATAGGTACTCGAATATGTAGATGTACGAGTGTGCCTACCTATTTACCATCGCATACCTATCTATACTTTATTGTTTTGAAATGCTTACTTACTCCATTGTCAAATGAACTGAATTCCGCATAGCGCTCTTCCAAAAGTTTGCTTTGTATACACACACAGTTGGACCGGACCACCAAAGAATCTATACAAATATCTCAATAAGATACCCAGTACCTGTACTTAGAGACGTACTCAACTACTTCCGATTAACCTTGATCATCACGCGTGATGATTGTAATTTTTAAATAGATTTACTCCATAAACATACGCGTATCAATTAACAACTGATTTATCTGAATAGGTAGTACAATTTCCTTGTGGTACATAATATGAACTATTTATAAAGAAGTCCTAGTCCTAGGTGTATAATAAACACAGATGATCCTTCTTGATAAATTTCATGCTTCCTGCGAATGTTTAAATTGTTTCTTTCCCATATAGGCGCGTATACGCGTAAGTAATCTTAGGTAGGTAAACGATAAGATGAATTGAATTTCCCTCCGGAAGATGACATTTTTGAATTTTGATAACATGATTTATCTAGTTTCAAATTTTCCACCTAATTTCTCCTAAAACTTGAACACCCTCCTCGACTGAAAAATCAGAAAGATCAGAAAAAATTTAATTAAATTGAAAAAAATTTCATTTTTTCATTTTTTTTTTTTGCCCAAAATTACCAATTTAAAATTAACTTGCTTGAAAATTGAAATTATTTGGGTTTTTAATTAGTGTATCTATTATCCAATCTAAACATAACCATACAATAAAAGTTCCATAGACATTTGAATGACTCGAATCCCTCCACACCATGGTTAAGATGTACACAAATGACAGGTTAAAGATTTTTCCATCAAACAAATTGTTCACACAACGTTTTGACTGCTATGAGTCAGAGCACATGGTTTTTGTTTCAACTTCAGTTCCTCGAAGTGCTCGAAAACTGTTTTTAACGCATAAAGCAGCACGGCGTCTGTAATTTTTTTTTTTTAAATGGCATAAGTAGGTAAACAAAAATGAAGAATAAAAAAATTGATAAGTATTTGGTAGTGATGGAATATTTAAAGAACCAACATTAATTGTGCGCAATATGTAAGTAAGTAGGTTTTACTAGCGATTTTTAAAAAAAATAGATACAATAACTTACTAAAAAACAGAGAAAACAAAAATTCGTCATCGCTTTTGAAGGTACAATCTTTGAAATATGTGAGTTGGAAGTAATTTAAAATGAATGAAATCTGGCTAATCAGGGTCCCAAAAATAAGACCTCGTATCAACCATAATGCGGGTATCAGAAGCGATGGGTTTTTCTGAAAAATTTCAAAGAACATGAAGAAATTGGGTGAAAAATTACGTCGCATATTACATAGAGGTAAATTAGGTAAGGTAAGGTACTGATAAAAAAAAATAATGATAAAGTGACAGCATTTTAATAATTTCCACAAAATTCATAATAGGTAAACTCACTTGTTCAACTCCAAGTAGTCCGATGAAGCCAGAAAATCCCAAAATTATTATGAAAGATACTGCTATCCAAAAACGCGGTTTGGAAATCGAACCTTGAAAAAAAAAGTAGAAAAATTTAAATTCAAACGTAGGTACATACTTATGGAAAAAATAGGATTTCACAATTAGATAATTTTAAAATGAGTCGTACATATAAGTATTTATTAAGGTAAGATTTACTTAAATTGGCGAATGTGGCTATGATGCAGAACTGAATGAGGAACATCTATCGCAAATACGAAAAACAACTTGATAATTTACTCAATATACGTACATCCCAGTTGACCAAATGCTAGCAAATTTTGTGCTAGCGTAAATGGTGCCGGAATTTGAGACACTTTTTTAAAAAAATGCTAGCAAATCAGTTGCGATTAGGTCACATTAGAGTAGCAGAATTGCGCACAAATAGCTAGCACGTAGCTGGCACAAAGCTAGCAAAAAGCTAGCATTTTGTTGGCACTTTGCTCTGCATTCTGCTACGTACATGCGACTAAATCGCGACTGATTTGCTAGCAATTTTTGCAAAAAGTGTCTCATATTCCGGCACCATTTACGCTAGCGCAAATTATGCTAGCAAGAAGCTAGCATTTTGCTAGCGTAGAAAAACTTTGATCAGTAAAATAATTACTATTAGTTAATTTTTAAAAATTCTGGGTGTTTACCTTTAACAGGTGGTAGTTTTCCAGGAAATTCCAAAAATTAGGCGACTGTCCCAGCTCAGAGCTAGCATAACGCTAGCATCTTGGGACAGTATAAGAAGAGTGATGTCACTCTTCTTACTTTTCAACAAGATACCACCTTGAGCTTATATTCAACTTGATGACACACTTTATCTAAGAGTAGCAAACTATACCATGAGAGAGATCGACGCTAGCAATTCGCTAGCATTATGCTAGCGCTTAGGTTGAAAAATCTCTTTATTAAATAAAAAATGACGTTTTTTTTGAAATAGAAAAATTGTCAAAATTTAAAATTTGAAAATGAAGTATCAAACAAACCATCAAAATTAAAAATTTCAAAAACATTTGAACAACATTTTAGTCCACGGCAATGGGAGTAATTGCACCCCCGCCGATCCTCCGGGACAACTTTTTCCTTAAAGCGGACATCCTAAGGAACATTTTAAAGCAAACTTGCTGAAAAAAATTGGCCTTACTTACAAAATGGCGGCCATTTTGATTGAAAGGTCAGCCGAAATCGCAGATTTTGCGTTTCAACATACTCGTAGGACGTGCACGAAAATTTTCAAACCTCACAAACGTAGATCGAAAGATCATGCAAAAATTCATCACCTGTCAAAATTTCAAGTGGTAAAGTACCTTTTTCGATTTTTGGTGAATTTTCAAAAATCAAATTTTGGCCAAAATGTGAGAAAAAATCAAAATTTTACCAAATTGACCAAGAAACCTGAAATTTGGGATATACCCTATTTTCGACATGCCAAATCGATGGGAAACGGTTTCAACTTGTTTTGAGCAGTTCTGGAGCCTCCATCAGATTTTTGAAACTCAAATTGAAGTTGTAAAGCTCAAATTTATTCTGAAAACTAATTTCAATACGCTACGAAGTACTGCAGGTGAATTTCAAGTCGTTTTAGAGCCTCCAGCGACTCTTTGAAAATTCCTGAAGCCTCCAGCAGATTTTTGAAACTTTAAATTTTCACAAAATTTCATCAAACTGAGATGGAGAGTCGAAATTCATTCTGCAAACTAATTTTAATACGCTACGAAGTCGACTGCTTGTGGATTTCAAGTCGTTTTGGAGCCTCCAGCGACTTTTCGAAGGTTGTATGGCGTGTTTTGGAAAATTGGAATTTCCTTAAAGTAGCTGGAAGCTTCAAAACCATTTGAAACCTGCGAAGTAAATTTCAGCTTGCCAACTCCAATTGATAAATTAATGTTGTGGGAATTTAAAGTTTCAAAAGCCTACTGGAGGCTCTAAAATGACTTGAACCCACCTGAAGTCGTCTTCAGAGGGTGTTAAAATTGGAGTGTAGAGTAAATTACAGCTTTCCATGTCCATTTGATGAAATTTTGTTGTCCCCTTTAAGAAAAAAGTTGCCCCGGAAGATCGGCGGGGGGGGGGGTGCAATTACTCCTATTGTCATATGCAGGAATATTTTTAATGATTTTTGTATGCGCGCTGAGGGATGTAAAAGATACCTGCTCGCATTTTGCTACAATAAATAACGCAGAAAAAGGTTTATTGGTGAGAAATGCGTATAAGATCTGGTAGCACGTTCCTATCATTTGACTACAAAAAAAACGCCAAGTCACCAGATGCAGAAACTAGAGATATGCTTACATTTTTCTAGAGCCAGATGGCTAAGTAAATGCTAGCTCAGAGATGCAAGAATATTACCTGAAGTTTCCTATCATCTGTGAGCAGGTACAATGGTACATATTAGTCAGTGATACGCTGGCATTAAGCGAGCAGGTATAGAGTGAGGCAAAAGCTAGCTGAGATATGCGAGAATATTGCTTGAACTTTCTTGGCATAGAATTGCAAGCAAATATCCATCAGTAATACGCTAGCATCAGGCGAGCATGTATGAAGTGAAGTAAAAGCTAGCTGAGATATGCGAGAAAATTGCTTGAACTGTCCTAGCATAGAATTGCGAGCAAGTATCCGCCAGTAATACGCTAGCATAAGGCGAGCAAGTTAAAGTGAAGTAAAAGCTAGCTGAGAGTCGCTGGAAAACAGCTCGAAAATTGCTAGAATTGAATTTGCTAGCGAAAAACTGCAAGAAAATCGCTTACTTTTAGCGAGACAATTATTGCTGGCCACAAAAAGCGAGTAAATTGCTAGCAACTTATCAAAACGCGAATAAAACGCTAGCTTTTTGCTAGCATGTGGTCAACTGGGCACATAGTTACCTATAGGTGTAGCACGAAATGTAAAATCAACGTAGATAAACCTACCACAGGAACACTCAAAATTATAATTGCGCCGGTTCTTTGAGAAAATATGCAACAAAACTTCTCGGTCATTTTTTAATTTTTTGGAATTAGCACTCGACGAAGTACTTAATATTCACTGCCACAAACGACAATATCAACACTAAACCTTAAAGAATGAAAGAGATACGAGTAAATACCTAAAACTATGCTGCTCAAGTGCTATGTTCAGTGTTGTGTGCACTGAGGTGTAACGATTAGGTATAATCGATGTTGCAATGTTGCATCGATTATTTCGTCCCAAAATAATCGGAGATAATCGATTAATCGGCCAAAAAATCTGCTGTTCCATGATTGATTGGAATTGAGTGACGTCAGTCATCGTCATCAATGTTTTCTGAACCATTTTTCATTTTTATTTTTTCACTCAAAAAGTAATTGTAATGAAAGGGTTGAAGAGATAATGAAAACATTTGAAACATCAAATAACAAATTAAAACCAAAAGGAAGACATAAAATCAACATTTGGATTAATTAAAAAAAAATTAGCCAAAGGTCCGATTAAAACCGATTACGGACGATTGAAATTCATCGGCGATTATTAATCGGGATAATAATCGATTATAATCGTAATCGTTACACCTCCGGTTGTACACACTACTCACTCGTTGTAGGTATTTTAAAATTGTAAACAGCTGCATATTCGAGCACTTATCGGTACCAACTCACATAATATGTAGGTGTAGGTACCTGGTACATTCAAACCAGGTAAATAATAAAAGTTCGTTCATTCCACCATCAGTAAAAAAAAAACTAGGTCTACTGGAAAAATATCCGTTTATATTTCCAGCAGTATTCACTCATCCAGGAAAAACTTTATAGTAGGTATTTATTTTGAGATTAGGTACATTATCAATTCCTTTTCAGAAAAATACGCACCTACTTACATATACTCGTACATATTCAGAAAGGGCCCGTTTGGGAAGTTTTTTGGCTCATACAGGCACGTAACCTTAGGTAAACGATAAGATGAATTTCAATTTCTGTACAGAAGATAAAATTTTGTGGATTTTGATGACACGATTTAATTTCAAATTCTCCACCTAATTTCTCTTAACACTTCAACATATATACGTCGACTGAAAAGTCAGAAGGTATTGGAAAAAATTCAATTACTCGTAGATTGAAAAAACTTTTATTTTTTCTAATTTTTTTGCCCAAAATTATTTAAAATTACGATAGTTTAACTTGTTTGGAAGTATTTTGGTTGTGCCATCAACATTAATTTAATGGCTCGAATCACCCGACACTACGGTTAAGATGTGTACAAATGGTACCTAATACCTATGTACAATAAGAATACAGGTACCTACAATAATATCTTCTTTATCGCAAATGCATTTCTTACACAATGCTTTGAATTAGATCAGATGATTTTTGTTTTAAATTCGATTCCTCGAGGGCGGCGAGATCTGCATTCAACTCATCTGCACTCAACTTATGCATCATGGCGTCTGTCAACACAAAGTTTTGAGTCACATCACCTGATTCTTGGTGTAACTTGACTTCCCTTCGGAGGGCGAGCTCTGCATCATACGCATGCCTCAGCATGGCGTCTGTCAACGCATATTTTCTAGCCACATCGCGTGATTTTTGATGTAACGTTAGTTCCTTTTCGAGGACGAAATCTGCATTAAACGCGTGCACCAGCGTCGCCTCTGTCGACGCAAATTTTCTAGCCACATCACTTTTATGTAACTGCAGTTCCTCGAAGTGGTTGAAAACTGTAGTAGACGCATTCATCAGCATGGCGTCTGTAAATTTAAAAAAAAAATCGGCATGGATAAACAAAAATAAAGAATACAAAAATTAATATCTGGTAAGGATGGAATTTAAGGCGAATAATTGTTTGCGCTTCTGATTGTTATTACTAGAAGCGCAAACGATTGAAAATGAACACATTTTAAGAATTAGGTATTGTATCAGAAATGGACACTTCTTGACTATTTTGTCGAAAATTTACGCTTTTATTTTTGCTAAAAAAAATTGACGCTTTTTGACAACTCTTCCAACAATGGACGCTTTTGATAACTTTTCTAAAAATTGACATTTTCTGACTTGGGAAAATTTGAAGAAAAAAAAACAGAACTTTGCGAGAAGAACAAAATTTTCAAAACACGAATTTATCATGAAATAAGTGATTTGCAAATTTTTAACTGCTCAATAGAACCCATAAAAGTCCCAAAACAGATTGGGTAGCCACAGGAGTAAAAAAATTACATTTTTTTCAAAAATGTCCCCTCTTTGAGAGTATTATTTCTCTCCTTCAGGGGCACCTCCGGACTCACCGGAGCTACAATGTCTTGAGTAACTTTCAACTCAAAGTGAAGGTCTCATGCAGGATTTAGTCAAGATCTACTGACTTTTTTGGGGGATGATCCACCCAAATGTAGGTATTTACGAGATACTGTTGGAGGTGCCAATGTAAAGAAAATGCCTCGTCCGCATGAATTAGTATTACCGACCGTGCTTGCGAATATATTACTCACAACTGGGATCTGGGAAGCCCTGCTTTCTAAAAACGCAATCGACGAAAAGCTCAAACATGTACCTACGAGTAGTTAATAGTCGCATTCACAGATAAGATTAAGAAGTAGCCTATCAGTTAGCGATTTAAAAAAATAGGTATCCTACCATATGGGATTAGGTATACTTACTAAAAACAACGAAATAGAGACATTGCCCAGTGCTTGTAAAGGTATTTTGGAAATTTGTGAGTTGGAAGTAGTTTAAGAAGTATAAAATCTGGCAAATCCCGTTCGAAATAATGAAAATGATCATCAAACATAATACGGGTAACAGAAACGATGGGTTTTTCTGAAAAATTACAAGGAACATGAAGAAATTGCGTGAACAATTACGTTGCATATTACACATTTATATAGGTACATTACATATGTATGTAGGGACCAATACCCAAAGTCGCAGCATTTTAATAATTCCCACAAATTCATAGGTAATACTTCTTACTTGTTCAACTCCAAGTAGTCCAATGATGCAAAAAATACCCAAAATTATTCCGAGAAGTATTATTTTCCAGACACCCGGTTCGGAAATCGACTCTTGAAAGAAAAAGTAGACAAATTTTAACTCAATGTTACGAGTATACTTACGTACACAACTATAACACATTATGGGGAAAATAGGATATCACAATTAATTTTAAGATGAGTCGTATTAGGAGATATTTATTGTGGTAGGATTTACCTGAACTGCTGATGAATAAGGCTAAGATGGAGGCTTGTAAAATGAGCATCTATCGCAAATACGAAGTACAACTTGATAATTTACTCAATATGGGTACCTCCCATAAAATGTAAAACTATTTTAGAAAACTTACCACAGGAAAACTCAAAATTATAATTGTGCCAGTTCTTTGAGAAAATATGCCACAAAACTTCTCGCCCATTTTCAAAAATTTTTGCAGTTAGCACTCGAAGTAATACTCGCACTGCCACAAACGACAATATCGACACTAAACCTTAAAGAATGAAAAAGTTGAATATTTAAACCTAAGTTATGCTGTTCAAATGCTGTTGTGCACGCTTTTCACTCGCTGTACTTCAAAATTGTAAAAACAGCTGCATATTCGAGCAGTTATCGGTACCAACTCACATAATATACATATGTATGTAGGTACCATACGTGGCATAGTTATGAATCATAGACATATGTAGAATGAATGACGTAGGTAGAGGTACCTGGTATACATATGTACAATTACAAACCAGGTAAATAATAAAAGTTCGTTTATTCCACAAGCGATAAAGAAAGCTAAGTCCAATGAAAAAATACCAGTTTATATTTTTCCAGAAGTATTCACTCATCCAGTAGGGTATAAAAACTCAAACTTCAATTTCCGAATGAGACTTCGCATATTCTACACGTCAAACCTCCAAACACAAAAAAGTGCTCTAAAAACCGAAAACAATTGACTTTTTTTGAGGACAAAATAACTAGTAGGCTTTTCCTTAGTATATCTTATCAACATTCAAAAAAATGGACATTTCAGATTTTTTGCCCGGCGCAATAGGGAGCTGGAGCCTCAAAACCCCCATTTTTCAAAGTTGACGGGAACAATTTTTTAGCTCAAAATTTTCATGAAATGCTCGAAAACAATTTTTATAGTGATTTTCGTTTTTCTCGCCAAATTTTAACCTTCTTTGATGGGTAACAGGGCCACGTTATCGAAATGTCATAAATGTACATAGGTACATTCTATATTTTTTTTGAAGAAATGGCCCGGATGCGTAACTTTGAAAATCACTACGGGCCATTATGCCGGCCGTTTTCCACAAAGTGGGTCTCTATCAGCGTGGGATGAATGGATGCAATCATGAAGGTGCGTATTTTTTCTCCCGAAGGTCGTATTGCTTCCGGAGAGCCGTTTCAGTGTGAAAAAGAGCCACAATTGGCAAAAAATTGTCTTTATACCTATATGCTCTGGAACGCAACTGTGTCAAGCAAAAAATCCGAAATGTCCATTTTCTTGAATGTTGATGAAATACTGACGAAAATTCTACTCTCTTTTTTTTGTCCTCAAAAACAACCCACTCATTTGACACTTTTTCGCACTTGGACTGTAAACTATGAATAGGTATACCTAAAATTTGTAAAAATATGAAGTCACAATAAGTATTCGAATAATCATTCATTTTGTTAAAAATTTTCAATTGCGCATTCTTCACCAGTTCGTAGATAAGATTAGGTATAACTTCAACTTTTACTTTTCTGTGTTTGTGTACCCACCTAAGCTGTATATATTCATAGGTAGGTAGAGGTACTTACTCGTAATATGTATTTTGCAAAGGAACGATCGACCTATGAATGAGACTTATGTTCTTTGGAGAGAGAATTGCCCAAAACAGCCTTAATAATTTTTTTTATTTTGGGAGAATTTTCAAAATTAATTTGAAAGAAAAAATGCGATGATGTTGGTAAGCGTCTTATTATTTAAATTTAAATATCGAGAATTTACAATTAACACGCCACGATTCACAGTTAAGGTGTATCCACCGAACACAGAAGGTAGGAACAATACAAATTGGAACAATATTCTTTTTATCAAACTAATCTCTTACACAACGTTTTGAGTCCGATCACACGATTTTTGTTGTAACTCCAATTCCTTGTAGTGGGAGCGAACTGTATGATGCGCATACATCAGCATGGGGACTGTAAAAATAAAAAAATGGGCATAGGTGAACAAAATAAAGAATAAGAAAATAATTTTTGGTACGGATGGAATTTAAAGAACATTTGTTCCTTTTGAGAAAATCCTGCACAGATAAGTAGGTGGCACAATTGGCGTTTTAAAAAATTAGTACTTACCAAGAGTCAGTGCATACAGACAATTTTTTCCTGATGTAAAGCCACTTTTCATATTTGTGATATGAAAGTAGTTTAAAATCCATAAAATCTGGTTCATCAAGATGCCATTAGCTGAATTGTAAATCACCCATATTGCCGGTTTCATATACGACGGATTTTTCTGAAAAATTTCAAGGAACACGATGAAATTGCGTGAACTATTTACATGGCATATACTACGCAGCGAACAGGAACTATAATTAAGTCACAGCATTTTAATAATTTCTACAAATTCATAGGTAAACTCACTTGTTCAACTCCAAGTAGTGCGACGATGAAAATAAAAACCCAAATTATTGTTACCACACAGACCACAGGAATGGAAATCAACCCTTTCACGTACGCACATAAATGAAAAAAAAAATAAAATAAAATAAAGTATCATAATTTACGTGTCAATGACAAAGTCGTTTAAGTATTCATTGTAGTAGGTTTTACCTGAGCTGAAGTATAAGGCGTCAAACTGGACCTCGATGACAGATATCTATCGCAAATACGAAAAACAACTTGATACCTAATTTACTCAATAGTAGGTTCCCCAAAATCTAAAACTAACATAGTAGAAAACTTACCATAAGAAAACTCAAAATTAAAATTGCACCAGTTCTTTGAGAAAAAAACCAACAAAACTTTTCAACCATTTTCAAAAAAAATTTAGAAGTATAACTCGAAATAATACTCACACCCAAAAACGACAAAATCAACTAAACCACTAAGAATGAAAAATTTAAATATCTAAACCTGTCCACCGAGGGGAACCCTATTAAAATCGCTCAGGATCATCATCGTCATCATATCTTTACAGTTTTTCAGCACCTAGGTATGTACTTATGTAGATACCAGTGCTATCTGGTACCGTGAACAGAAAACTACTATTCCCGTGAATTATCAGCTTCGATTGGCCGTATCAAACAAATCGATCATAATTAGACATGTGCGCCGCCGATTTCACGCCGGCGCGCCGCCCCCGATAATTTAAATTTTGACGCGCCGATGTCTTATCGGCGTGAAACGGCGCGGAAAATGGTCTTTAAAAATTATCTTAGAGCCCTTAAAACCCCACATTTTGGTACTAATGTCGAATTTTTAAAAAAATTTCAATTCTCTCCTTTTAGGTTTTTAGATTTTTGGTCAAATAGTGATCAAAAACTTCAAAGTTGAAAATGGGGCCCTCAAAAACATCCATTACCAAATTTTCTCTTTTTTTTGGGCAAAACTAAAACTATGGTGTACGCCGTACGCCATGTTCACGCCGCCGCGCCGCCGTCAATTTAGAATCGGCGTGAAATTCGGCGCACGCCGTTAAAACGCCGCCGCGCTGATAAAAATTGACCTCACGCCGCCGCTGTGCAATTTCCTAACGGCGCACATGTCTAATCATAATTATGCTGTTCAAGTGATGTTGCACGTTTCTCACTTGTTGTAGAGCATTGGGAAATCTTACAAATAGTATTCGCTGCGCCGTACGTCCATGTCAAATAAACATCAACAAACCACTTCGTCCTGCGCTGATTGGGTGGCGACATTAGCGCTCCAAGCGGATGCCCGGCGAATAACAGAATTTTGCTCCGACCATACTCAGTTGCAAGTTCGTTAGTTGCTCCGTGGTTTGTTAGTGGTGATTTGACATGAATGTACGGCGCAGCGAATACTATTTGTAAGATTTCCCAATGCTCTATCCGCAAATAACATCAAGTGTAAATTCAACTTTTCTGTGGTTGTGTATGTTGTATAAATATATGGGTACCTAATATTTTGCAAAAGGGACGATCGACCTATAAATGAGATTTTGATTTTTGGAGAGAGCATTGTCTAAATTTAAGCATTTGGGAAATGTTCTTTCGGGAATTCGAATTCTGGAAAATGACCGTGAATCCAAAATTTCAGGTGCCCTAATAAATTTTCATATTTTGGGAAGAATTTTCTGAAATATGTAATTTGAAGGATAAAATGTGACGATGTAAGCGTCTCATTTAATTTAAATATTAAGAAATTGCCTAATTTTCAGAATAATATTCTAAAAATGAACTATCAAAGCGACCCCCCCCCCACGAATCGATTGTTACCATTGGCAGGTTGATCTGGATCCTCTAGCAAGAGTTGACTTTTCTCTAGCAACTTCAAAGCGCCCCAGAAATAATTGTTGTAATTAATTTTTGTTGCTGAAAATTTAATTCTGACGTAAGTTCAACATTCCGAATCGAATAAGCAAAGGAGAACCGCAAATATGAGATGACGAGTTTAAAAGTTTATGCAACAAGTATTTTTTACAAGTTGTAAAATCTCAAATTTGAAAAAAATTTCAAAATAGTGAATTTTTAAAATAAATTTCTTGAAACGCCTTTCACCCCCCCCCCCACCCTTCCCGCTACCGAAGTTGACCCTACGACTCGATTATCACTATTTTCGGGTTGATCGGGATTCTCTAGTAAAAGTTCACTTCTCTCTAGCAATTTAAAATCGCTTTAGAAGGCATTATAATTAATTTAAGTACCTAGCTGAATATTTAATCCTTCCATAAATTCGATTTCCCGGATCGATAAGGGCAGTGAATCGCAATTCCGAGGTGGTTAGTTAAAAAACGTAAGCAGGTACCTATTACCAATCTATTTTTTTACAAGTTGGAAAATCTCAAATTTGAAAAATTCCAAAATCGTAAATTTTTGCAGCGAGTGTAAAAATTTGCCCTTGAGTCATGCCATTTTTGGGGCGGAGGTGTGTTACTTCAGGGAGAGGGAGTGCAGAAATATTCGTAGATTTGGGGACAAAAATTAACAACGTTGATTTTTCTTCTTTTTTTTTCATTTGAGATTTTCTAACATCTAACTTGTAAAGAAATACACAATTTTCAACTCTTCACCTCGAATTTGTAATTCCCCTTGTCCAATCGAATTGAAAATGTTGTATTTGTATTAATGCCTTATCTCATTCTCAAAAATTTTATCAGTATACATACATTTTTCAGTATTTTCAATGATATAGGTATGTCTGAAGATCGCTTCAGTTTGGTTAAACCAAAACAAAACTGAAACAAACAATTATTTAAAAAAAGTCCCCCACCAACTTTGAAAAATGAGGGTTTTGAGGCTCCTGCTCCCTATTGTGCCAGGCAAAAAATCCAAAATGTTCATTTTCTCGAATATAGGTAGGTACTCTTTTTTTTTGTGTCCCCAAAAACGGCTCACTCATTGACTCTTTTCCGCGCTATGGACTGCAGACTATGAATAACTGAATAAGTATGTATCTAAAATTGTAATGTATATCGCACCTTGGGAGTATAATAATGGTTACATTTCAAAAAAGTGAAATTTTACAGGACAGTGATTTTCTTTTTTTTTTTTTTAAACTTGATTCATTATTTTTATCAACTTATAATTAATTGTGAGGAATGAATAGCACCTAAAATCTTAAAGAGGAAATATTCAATGTTTGGAAAACATTTTGAGTTATAACCTTTCATTAAAGTTGATGTGGAGGCGAAAGGAAGCGTCCAAAAAAAAATTCATATTAACAAAGTTGTAGAGAATTAAATTTCCAATCGACATAATGTCGTTTTTTTTTCTAGAGTGCTTAGTTTTTTGAGTTCTTCTCAAAAAACTAAAATTTCATTGCATGTGCAAATTCATTTTTCTGAAAAGTGATCAATTAAAATTTTTTTTCCATTCGGTACAAACCAATAAAAAATGCACTTTTTGTGACTATTTCTATCTGACAAACATTCAAAACAATCAAAACTGTTTGTTTACACTTTGTATGTACGAAATTTGCTAAAAAAAAAAAAAAAAAGTGGCGTTTTTTGAGATGTAATACCCTTATAACTCCAAACAACTTGCAATGTTGTTGGGATTTTGAGTTAGGCCATTTGCGTTTTTTACAAGATCTAGATAATGTACCAACCTCAAAGTGTTATTTTTGGTTGAGGGGGGTCATATACAAACCCCAAAAATGCAATAATGTCAAATTGATTTTTTTTAGACGTAACCTTATTACTCCCGAGGTGCGATATGAAGTCACAATATTCGAATAATCATTAATTTTGTTAAAAATTTTCGATTGCGCGTTCTTCGCCAGTCCTTAGCCGTGTAGATGAGATTAGGTATAAATTCAACTTTCCTGTGTTTGTGTAGGTAAGCTGTACCTACCTATAAATGCATAGGTAGGTACCTAATATTTTTCAAGGGAACGATCGATCTATCAACGAGACTTGCAGTTCTTAGGAGAGAGAATTGTGCAAAACATCTAAGTGAGTAAATACAATCAAAATGTCAGCTGACTTGACCAATTTTTTTATTTTTGGGCGAATTTTCGAAAATAATTTGAAGGAAAAAAATGTAACGATGTAAACGTCTTATTTAAATTTATAAATATTGAGCAATTTCCTGCTTTACAATTAACACGCCACGATTCACGGTTAAGATGTAAGTACTGTACACAAAAGGTATGGTACATACAATACAAATTGGTTCATACAGTATCTTTTTATCAATCGAATTTCTTACACGACGTTTTGATCAATTGATTTTTTTGGTAATTTAAGTTCTTCGTAGTGAGCGTGAACCGTGTGATACGCATAAATCAGCATGGCTTCTGTAAAAATGCAAATAAATGGAAATAATTAAAATACAAAATTGGCACTGGTAAACTAAAATAAATACCTAATAAAAAAAATTATTTCTGGTATGGATGGAATAATTTAAAGAACATTTGGTTCTTTTGAGAAACTCGTGTACAGATAAGTAGGTACTTAGGTATAAGTACAGCGTTTTAAAAAATTAGTACTTACCAAGAATCAGTGAATACAGACATTCCTCGATTGTAAAGGTAGATTTTATATTTGTGAGTTGAAAGACGTTTAAAATGCAGAAAATCTGGTTAATCAAGATGAAACTAAATGGAGTGAGAATCAACGTTAATGCGGGTTTCATATACGACGATTTTTTCTGAAAAATTTCAAGTAACATGAAAAAGTTGCGTGAACTATTACGTTACATTGTATAATACACATGGACTAATAAAGTCACAGCATTTCAGTAATTTCCACAAATTCATAGGTAAACTCACTCGTTCAACTCCAAGTAGTGCGAGGATGCAAAAATAAACCCAAATTATTGTACTCGTAAGCATTACCCAGACACCAAGTTCGGAAATCATCCCTTTACTTGAGCCGTAGTATACGACTATTACGATGCAGAGCTGGATGACAAACATCTATTGCAAATACGAAAAACAACTCGATGATTTACTCGATAGTAGATACCACGAAATCTAAAACTAACGCAGAAAACTTACCATAAGAGAACTCAAAATTATAATCGAGCCGGTTCTTTGAGAAAACATGCAACAAAACTTTTCCGCCATTTTCACTATTTTTTGGAAGTAGCACTCGAAGTAATATGTACTTACTCACAGACACAAACGACAGTATCAACTAAACCACGAAGAATGAAAATGAAAAAGTTGAATATCTAAACCGAAGCTGTTCAAGATGATGTTGGTGTTGCACGCTTCTCACTTATTGTTGTACTTTGAACTTGTAAATTGGAGCAGTTATCGGTATCAGCTCGTATGATTTGTGCTTCGCAGAATGAATGGCGTAACTTACATACAAACTAGGTAAATAATAAAAGTTTGTTCAACTAGGCCACTAGGCTCAATGAAAAAATGCCATTCATATTTCCAGAAGTATTCCCTCAATCTGTAAAAACTGCTTACTATTCATTTTGAAACTGCATTAAGTATCCATTACTTTTCAGAAAAATACGCACGACTTACAATCTTACATGGATAAGTATTTAAAAAAGGCCCACTTGAGAAGTTTAATTGCTTGTTAAACGGACAAGAATTGCCTTTTTCTTAAATAGGGCAACCGTGAGTTTCATTCAAAACAAAATTTCTGGACTTAGACCTCTGAATAGATATCTAAAATTGTAAATATAACGTCACAATTCGAATATGTAATCATTCACCTTGTTAAAAATTTTCAATTGAGCATTCACTGCCAATCAGTAGATAACACTAGAAGTAAATTTAACTTTTATGTGGTTGTGTAGGCCTTGGCTGTATAAATATGTAGGTAGTAGGTACCTATATTATTTTGTAAAAGGAACGATCGACCTATGTATGAGATTACGATTTTTGAAGAAAGAATTCGGATTCGGGAAAATGGCCGTGAAACCAAAATGTCAGGTGCCCTAACAAATTTTTCTATTTTATAAGAATTTTTGAAAATAATTTGAAGGATAAAAAGTGACGATGTAAGCGTCTTATTGAAATTTAAATATTGAGAAATTGCTTAGTTTTCAAAATAAAATTCTAAAAATAAACTAGGTATCCAAGCGACCCTCCCACCGAGTCGATTGTTACCCTTTGTCAGGTTGATCTGGACCCTCCAGCGAAAGTTGACTTTTCTCTAGCAGCTTCAAATTGTACCAGAAATTGTTGTAATCAACTTCTGTTGTAAGTCCGACATTCTGAATCGAATGAGCAAAAGAGAATCACAAATACGAGATGGCGATGAGTTAAAAAGTTTTCAGTATTTTTTATACACGTTGTAAAATCTAAAATTTGAAAAAAATCCAAAATTGTCAATTTTTGAAAAAAATTTCTGAAAACTCTTCCCACCGCCCGAAGTCGACCACATGAATCAAATTGTCACTGATCTGGATTCTCTATAGTAAGAGTTGACTTATTTCTTCAGCAATTTAAAATCGCTTTAAACGGAATTATGATGAATTTAAGTTGCTGAAAATTTAATCCTCTCATAAATTTGACCATGCCAAGTCGATAATGGAAGTGAATCGCAATTCCGAGGTGGTCAGTTGAGAAACGTGAGTCCTATAGGTAGAGGTACCTATCTTTTTACAAGTTGAAAAAACTCAAATTTCAAAAAATTCCAAAATTGTAAATTTTAGCAGCAAATGTAAAAATTTACTTTTGAGGGAGAGGAGAGGTGTGTTGACTTTAAGGGGTGGAAGAAATATTCAGAGATCAGGAGCAAAAATTTACAATTTTGTTTTGTTTTTTTTTCATTTGGGATTTTCAGACTTGTAAAAAAAATACACGTTTCAACTCTTCACCTCGGATTTGTGATCCCCCTTCCCTTATTTTCATCTCTATATTTACTCTTTTGTAGAGAATTTAATTGGCAAAACTTCCTCCATTTTCAAAAATTTGCTTCAGATCGACAAATCAACTTCGGTTTTTCAAAATTCGATTCAAGGTCTGGGTATGTTTAGCATAAGTTCAAAATTGTTTCGAACAAAAAGGGATTGAATGTGAATGGTATTGAAGCTTTACATTTTCGCTTCTTGAGTTCAATATTGACAATAATTTGCAATTTTCCAAATTTTTC
The DNA here is from genome assembly GCF_950023065.1 of Planococcus citri. Classification (NCBI taxonomy): domain Eukaryota; kingdom Metazoa; phylum Arthropoda; class Insecta; order Hemiptera; family Pseudococcidae; genus Planococcus; species Planococcus citri. The sequence goes on along the minus strand of NC_088678.1, from coordinate 1,329,701 downwards.
TTCATCTGACGTGAAACGATAAAGCACCCGACTCCGGTAACATATCTCAATGACACGACATTTTACAAATTTTCGAAATAATTTGGCTTATTGGAAATTGATTGTTTTTTAATGAGCTCGTTGCCAACTCGTTAGAAAAAATTTCCAATGTCCAAATAAACATACCTAATTCAAATAAATATAGTCGTTAATTTTTTTTTAAAAAAAAGAAGAAAAAAGACAAACATATTTGTAATTAAGTTCAGCGGGTGGAAGGAGTATAAGTAATTTTTGAGTCCTTCAAAATTTCAAAGCCTGCCGCATTGGCCATTTCGCTTAATAAGAAATTACAAGCGGTTTAAAAATACCTGCTACTTTTAAATGCTCAAATTATGTAAATGAATGATGCGATGGCCACGTCGGTCGCAAGTCGCAACTTCAAAACAAATAACTTACGTATTATACTTGGATATCATTACGTATCAATGTATTAGCTTTGACTATATATACAGTCAAAGTGTATTAGGGAATGGAAATATTATTAATTATCGGTATTGTCCATTCTCCTTTCGTCTGATTAATATAGTTCCCAGCCAAATTCAAATGTCTGATGGAGATTATTTTTCAAAAAAAAAAAAGTCTGCGCGTTATCATTATCAATTATACCTTGTAGGTACTTAGGAGCATATGAATGAGAAATTCATAATTTAACAGCTGAGCTGATAATTCGATAAGATGTTGGTATCGCATTCTGCGTCGGTGTAGAGTGGCAAATTTTTATTTCTGCGAATTGCAAATTGATTACGGTCTGGAAAAATTGTTAGACAGGAATGTGTGGGTGGAGCGAGACGCGTAGAGCAATCAGCCTGTTAATTATCGTATCAGTTTTCAATATCATTATTTCAAATCAGCATTTTTTCTATTTATAAAAGGGAAGGTTTGTGTGGTGAGTCATTATCGAAGTACAAATGATAACTCGTGATTCGGTATGGTATAGAGTATAGATATGTAGCAGAGTCCTGCACGGTATAGTTAAAAGTTATCTGCGTTAGTTGCGCCTCGAGGGCGGATAGCTATAGTTAGTAGTCATCCTAACGGCAGGTTATAATCGCACCGGCCGGTGCGATTAATATTTGTAACTCAGATAACGTAACCATTGACTAACTTGTAGTTAAAATAACTACACTACCTGCGATTATACCGCGTTCTTATCGGAAAAATAACGTTTGCTTCTTTCTTATCTGTTTGATGAGTCACCAAAATGTATTGATGAGACATCAACAGAACCGAAGCTAACTTACCGCTGCATCGGCAGGTAGTTATAGTTAGTTATTTGTCGGTTGCGCGCGCCGACAAAACTAACTACAGTTCGTAACGTGTAGTTGAATTAGCCGATAGCTCCGGCGGTTATTCGGCTATTTTAACTATACCGTGCAGGACTCTGATATGTAGCAGTGTCTGTGAAGCAGTTGCCTGCATGGTAGGAGTATGTGCCACCTTATTGATCAGGAATTATATTAATTTCAATTTTCAACAAATTTTTACCAGCGGTCTGTAGGTACGGTTTGTATCTGTATGAAGATGAACGCCGATTTTTATAGAAGATATGATGAATACTTATCTACCTATAGCATGTCCTATTGAGCTACCAATGTACCCATAACACATACACATACAGTTAACCAATCTTGTACTTGTACGAGTACATAGCAATAGCATGACTTATGCGTGCGTATTTGTAGGTTATGAAATATGACATTAAGGACAAAGTGCCTACGTAACGGCAGGATGTGGTTTGTTTTTTAATCGCTTATAAAAGAATGATTGTATCCATTCCTTTTGTTTTAATTAAGTCTTTTTGAATGCGCGATGTATCATTTTTGCTTCATTGAATAGAATCTCTATTTTAGTTCACGCGTTCACTATTACAGATGCCTCGTTAGTATGACTATGAGCCACTTCATTCATAACAATGGTCGATTAAGATGAAAACCTTAACCGAGAGTCCTCTGCTGAATTAGGTGCTCATATACTACGACTATAGATACCTGGTAGGTTTCTATTTCCGTCAATAAGGCGACGATTTAGCAAAGTGGCGCAAGTCAAAGAAAGATCGAGGAGATCGTAATTCCATTCAGAAAGCTTTTTGTAAATTTTATGCCAGATCTTAATAAGTACATTCGAAGACGATAAAATTATTATTCAGGGTATCCTTCTACCTTAAAAAAGTTTACCACAAATTAAAAACCCTCGGAGGAGACAAAATCTTCTAAAAGGCCAATGACGAGTGATGGAAAGGCTCAATAAGTCGTACGATCTTTCGTTTAGCCAAATCTAACTATATGTACTATAGTACGAGTACCTACCTATGTTTTTACACAGAAGGTTGGGTAGCTCACTGGTGGTGTTTTTTTTTTTTGGTAAATGAGAACTTTTAATAAGACTTTACCTCCTACCCTCAATAAGCTATAAATCATTTCAACGAACAAAGTGTAAATAAATAAGTACCTACGTAATTAGGTGTATTTTGCTGATGGTGAAAAAATCCCCCTACGCTAAGTATGTAATAAGTGCGAGTTCGAGAAGACGCGAAATAATAGGTATATCAAGTACATTAACACCTAGATTACAAACAGAGATTTCATATCATTAATTATATTGACAGATCGTTATTAAATTATTTTCGTCTATAACGTGCTACGATAAAAAGAGCGTTGACCTTCGCGAGTTTGTGAAGTGATGAGAATTATCGTTCTTTCATCGCATCAACCCAATGAATCTTCTTTTATTTTGGATGATGGACTGTCAAAAAAAAAAAAAAAAAAATGGGAGGCTACTTTTTCACGTTGTTTTCGCATAACGATAGGTGTAAATTTGCGAGACATTGATTAACGAAGTTGCTGCTGTTGTTGTTGTTTTTTGCTATTTAACAAATCACAAACATCCAACAAACTTCTTTACACCGAATAAAACATCGTTCTCGTTTGCTTCTCCAGTAAGGAAATGTCAGATTTTCATGGATTTAAAACGTTAGAAATTATCCTGAAAACCTGAAAAAGGTCAGGAAATTTTGTTCTTCTAAAACGTCAAGAAATTTGCAATTTTCATTACAAAAATTGTGAAATTTTCAAATGCTTTCTTCACATGGCCTTATTAATAAAGAATGAACTACGTACCTTATGCTGATGGTATTTATGAACAATTCGTTTCTTTTTCTTCTCCTTTTCGAGGTTCGATTAATAGAATCCTCTCAATTGCATGTTCGTTCCATTTTGACTAAAAAAAATTACACATTTTTAACCCCTAAAACTCGCAAATTCGTGGTCCTTATGCATAGACCCAATTGGGGAGATTCTGATATCTAAATTTGATTGATATGCTTACTTCATTTTTTTAGTGGGTGGAGGAGGGTAAAAATTTCTTAAAATGAAATGATTTAGGCATATTTGGGTTTGGGATTTACTCATAAAAAGTCACCCCAACCCCTCTTCTCGATCATACGTTGATATTAACATCTAGAAAATCACCATCAAGGACATTTGAAAAAATGTGAGACAGATCTTACTCTTTTCTGTGCAGTTGGAAAATAAACACATTGATTTTCTCCCTAAATAAGGAGGTGTCTTTGAATCGAACAGTGCCAAATCGAAAGAACATGAAACAACACATCATTAGTAAAAATTTCAGATGCTAAAGTGCATTTTTCGATTTTTGATGAATTTTCAGAAATCAAGTTTGAGTTAAAATTTTGAAAAAACCAACATTTTACCAAATTGATAAATAAAATAAAATTTCTCGAGCTCTCTATTTTAACCGCCCTTCCACCTTTAAATTGATTGTAAACTGTTTCAAATCATTTTGGAGCAGTTTCTGGAGCCTCCTAAAATTTTACACAATGAAGTTTAAAAGCTCAAAATATGCTTTAGACACCCCAGTTTCAACCTCTGAGTCGATTAGGAATGGTTTCAAGCCATTCTGAAGCCCCCAGCTACACTTCAAAAATTCCAAATATTCAAAACCGTTCAAATCCACTTTATAACGCATTCACGTAATTAATGCTTGCCAGTGACCCACTTGATCAAATTACCTACAGCACGCCATTTTTTCAATTTTCAAAATATGACTGCAGGTTTCAGAACGACTTGAGACCACCTCCCATCAAGGAAGTACCTATGTTGGAATTGAAGTATTCACTTATTCAATATTCCTATTTGAGCTTTTTTAACGTCACTGGGTATTTTTTTTGAAAATTTCAACTTTCAGAAATATGTACTGAAGACTCCAGGACTGCTCAAAACGGTTTGAAATTACATATTTCTAATCGATAAGGAGGCGAGTCAAAAATAGATTAAGTGCCAAATTTAAGCTTTTATAATCAATTCGGTGAAAATTTTGATTTTTCTTTAAATCTGGCTTTTTATATTTTCAAAAATTCATCTAAAATCAAAAAATTCACTTTGGGCATATGAAATGTTGGCTCGTGGTGCATTTTTGTATGTTCTTTCAATTTAGTTTCATCCAGTTCACAAAATTTTCTGATAATCGAGTACCTCTTTTGATTCATCAATACATCTCATTGTCAGTATTATTACAAGTGCATCGATGAATTGAAGATCTGTGTGGGTAGGAGATAAAAACCTACTAATATAATGAATGTAAGTATGTTGCAGGTTGTTCAACTCAAAAATTAGGAGATATAGGTACGAGCGAGGCACCAAGAATATAAATCCCGCAATAATAATGAAATTATGTATATATTCACCACTTTCACATCCTTCGCGTGTTCGATCAAAAAATAAAGAATTAATATTTGATTAGGGCGATGCGATGCAACGTTTTGCATCGAAGATGAAATCGGAATCGGCAAATCACACGTGGGAGGACATCGTAGTCTGCCCAAGTGCAGATTTCGCTGATTCCAGAAGACAACTGCAATTTCTTTTTTGGTGTGGTCTATATGGTGAGGAGGAAGGAGGGAGAGGGTATAGCATAGTATTTCGATAGATCGGATCACAATGTAATGCAACGACCCAACAGCAACAGAACAGCAACCATCAAGTCTGAAATGCGAACGAAAGCAGCCTTTGGCAAATTTACAGTACCTACGTTCAAGGTCTCACGGTCAACGTATTGTTGTACGCAGAAGTACAAGAACTATCGTGAACGTGAATACGAATATTCGTGTAGTAAGTTTTGCCATCGCGAAAGGCATAAGGCGTCGGTGGTTTTGAAAACCGACTCGACTGATTAATTAAGATTGGAAAGACGAGAGGGAAAGTTAAACGTACGAATGATTACGCTTGAGTCGTGGAACGCGACGCATACTTCTGGTTAACCTTGAACCTCGCCTCGTCCGAGACATTCGGATGTCTAGAAAATCCGACTATTACGATATTTCCCACGCACGTAGTAATTTTTCGTGCATTTTGCAAAGGATGAGGATGAAATTATGAGAGAATTTCACGATGGAGTGATATCATTTTTTATTACATGTACCATGGAAAGGAACTACTGCATCAGATAGGCACCTAAACATGGGTATTCGGCTATTCGCATGACTGGAACAACAGGAGTTGATGAGTAGATGCATCTATGTTATCCCTAAGTAATACGAATACTCTAATAAAGCCTAAAGAAAGAGGAGTAAATGGCGATTTTGGTTAATTAGACTTATAACATTGCAATTCCAACAAAATTATTTGTCTCGATCTCTCAAATGACGATTAGTTAACTCAGCCTAATTGCATCAACTGGACTATGAGAATGATTAGATCTGGTAAATTTATCAATTTGTATAGGAAAACAACAAAAGATAAACTTTTTCAGACAATAAAAATATGTTGAAAAATCAAATTTTTTTCAATTTTTTTTAAATTGGCAATAAAGCATGATAAAAAAAATTGGCTGGAGTGAAGCAAATAGCGTTCATTCGCTGACTTATTCCTTCCCAGCAATCTCTTGAATCACAACATTGGTTATTCAACGAACGATTAAAATACGAGCTGAGATACGAGACGATGAGACGAGGGCGTCGTATAAATACACATACATATAATAAACCTACTTTTAAATTGGTTTCACAACAAAATGCGTTGATATGTGTGCCTAACTGCCTATGCTGTGGCGAAGACGGCGTCCAGGCTGCGCCACGCGCACTACCTTTTACGAAAGACACGCGTTAGTGTTTTACTTTACATAATTGAATGTTGATATGTATGCTCGTAGCATTGCTTGATGAAATGACGACTTTACCTCTTACGAGACGACTGCAGTAGTAAGTAGTAAGTTAGAACTCGGACCACGTGTGACCATTAGAATTACGCCTGAAGAATGCTCTTTCGAATGCAGAATGTTGGACATGGGCATGGCCATTGCCGCCGGAGTAGCTTTATTATATAATCGGCTCGAAGAACGCGTTGCTATTTCATAAATAGACGAATGATTCGAAATTTTCGCAGCTCGTGAATATCGTTAGGTACCTACTACCTACCTAATCTGGTATTTAAAAAAAACAAAAAAAATTGAGACAAGGCTGAAAAATGTCAAAATGACCAGTTCTACATAGACAATGAACGATTCCTTTTTTAGGAAAACAGCCGGTGGAATTTTGCCAAAATGATAAAAAATCAACAATGAATCGGTCATACGATTATTTTGGAATCGATTTCGAAATTGTTACGTATAAATTAACGGTTAACGGTTATTCGACGGAACGCAAACGCGTCGAAATTCGCCTACGCTTTAATTTTTACTCATGACCACACATACACGCTCGATGCACACCACAATAATGACAGCCAACGTTGCACCCTACGTCCCCGAAATCATCCGCGATACGCATCGACTAGAGCTAATTAATTTTACTCATTCGAGTCCGATAAGCGAGCCAAAATTAAGCAATATGCTGTTATTGTTGATGTTTACATAGAAAATACAAATAGGTACTTAGATAGAGATACCTATGTTTACCAGCAAAGATATAGGTACGGATGAAAATTTCATTTCGAAAAATTCGAGTTGAAAACCAAACTGTAGGATTGGGCAATGTTTTTGCTCGCATATTTTTAGATATCCTTTCATGAGAAGGCTAAAAAATTACGAATCCGGGCATAAAAAATCAAAAAAAGGTCCAGAAGTAGGTACACATTGCAAAATATTTACGAGAATTATTTTTATAATTTGATTCGATTGACATAGAAAGCTTAAAATCTTTTCATTCATGAACGAATTGACCAATAATTGTTGGTGAATCATTCACGCGAAAGATTGATTTGTGTACTTAAATGACTCGTTCACGAACGAATCAGTTCATTTAATTAATTTTTGGTAAATCATTATTTTTTGGTAAATCATTCTCAAACGAATTGAATAATGTTTTGTACATGGTTTGCGATTGCGAATGAATTGATTCGTGCGAGTGACTCGTTCCCGAACGAATCGATTCATTTGATAAATTTTTGGTAAATCATTCACGAACGATATGAATAATTTACTCGCAAACGAGCTGATTCGTATAAGTGACTCGATCGCGAAAGGTGAAGTCGACCCCTTTGACCCCTATTTTTACATAACTGTCGAAAAAGTTTAAAAAAATCCTTTCACTCAATGAAATGAACTCCTCACAAAAAAATCAAAATTCGAAAAAATTCAATTTTCAATTTCAATTATCAAAAAAAGTTTAAAAATTTATTCAGTTGTCTTATACTTTGACCTTTTTCTGACGTATTTCATGAAAAAGTTGGCAAAAATTACACTCCCAACAAAAAAATAAAAATTTGTTCATTTTTTGAATATTTTCGAATTTTTATTTTTTTGTGAGGAATTCATTTCATCGAGTGAAAGGGTTCTTTCAACTTTTTCGACAGATACGTAAAAATAGGGGTTAAATGGGTCGACTTCACCTATCAAAACTTTTTTTCATGTTTTAAATCAAAAAATCTCATTTTTTCGTAAACTTTTAATTTTTTGAGAGTCGGAACTAGATATATAAAAAATATGTTTCTCAACTTTTTGAGCTAATTTTTTGTACGAAAAAAAGTGGCAACACTGATTTTTATGATATCACCAAAAAGCCTTTCAATACCTCTAATTATGGAGAAAAGTTCCATTTTGGTAGGTATCGCGGTTATTGAGTAATCCACTGCTGAAATGGATGATAAGATCACTGAAAACTTTGACACCCCCTGGCTGCCTTTAAAAATGAGCTAGAGGGCTGCGATTTGCGCCATTGGTCATCCTCTCGGAAGGTCTTACCACAGGAAAAATCTCGAAAAAATCGCCGAACCCCCCCCCCCCACCACTTCTTGGTCCAATTGACGTGGAATGACCCCTCTGGTACTATCGTTCATTGAAACGAAGAAAAAAAACCATCGACAAACTACGTGGTGTTTGTAGGTATTATTATCAATTATGAATATTTTGCGTGTTCTACGTGAGCATAATCTGTACTTATGGCTACAGTTAGGCAGGTACGAGTATGAATCAAGCGAAACCTAAATGGTGTTGGTTGCGAAGGTACAGCTCCATTTTTAATAATATGTATACGAGTATGCTACCATATGCATTTACACTAAATGAAGGACGTTCAGTATACGCATATCTAACATAGCTGCACTTACGTTTACCTAAATACACATCTCTACATAATACGCGGCGCTAAATAAATAATATTTACCAAATATTAAATTTATAATTTTCAAACCATTTACACGAGTTAATAAGCGGTTATATGGTGGAAATAGTCGTATTTTCTAATTTAAAATTTAAAAAAAAAACTATACCTACTCTGCAATAATACCCTACCTAATATTTCTGGTTGGTAATTTTTGTTTTCAGATGAATTTTAAGCTAGAAATTCGAGTGCCTGATAGTTGAAGCAAAACACCCGAACACGACATGAAACCAAGATCGTGATACTACAATTTGAGAAATATGAGTCTGCTAGAATAAGTAATAAATAATTTTCGAAAAAAAATAAAGGAATTCATTCGTAAATCTCACCATGAAGGACCATACGTCGATTTCTTTGGAAAACGAATCAACAAAATCACCCGATGAATCAGATTCGGTGACGTCGAATCAAAAAAATGGTAAGATCTTCGAGTACGAGTAGGACCTACGCGGTCACATGGTTTTTGTTTGAGTAATACCTGATAGCGGTTTGTTTTTGTTTGCCGATATTAGGTACAGACAGCTCTAGAGTCGAGCAATGCCCCATGGGTGATGATACAGAAAAAGATGCCCGAGGCAGTCCTGTATCGATTAACGAAGGTACGCTGAAAATGAGTGATAAAGTCGAATTGCTGGCTTCGTCGGGTAAGTTTGAAACTGAATGTGGATACCTATTACCTATTATAATACGTATTGGTATTACGAAACGTCTAAATAGCTACGAAATTATACTTACTAATGTATCTAACTAAACGTTTGCAGAAAAATCAACGGTACCTGGTATAGACAACCCTGCTTTCGAAGGTGATCACCATTTACAAAACGGTGGCACGCCAGCGCCAGGTACGGATCACGTAATGGGCAACGGTCTCCATTTGAATCACAATGGAAAAGAATACCACAACCAGAAGGACGATTCGGACTATAAAACGACCGAAGAGATGGCCGAAGCGGTCAATTTAGAATTATTAAATATGGGCTCGAACGTAACGAATGGTCTTAATGGTATTCCAGTCAAGAGTCCTAATTCAACTGTGATAAATATGTCTAACCCTTACGACGAATATTTCATACCAGTCAACGAGCATCGCAAATATATAAGGTGCCTATTTACTTATAATTTTTTTTTCTTAGGAAGATATCTTCTGCATGAGTGGTTTGCAACGTGAAACCGCACATCAGTACCTACATATAAATTCTCGTCATAGGTACCTACCTACCTACCTATTAATCATATTGTTAACTAACACTATTGTAGTTATTCTTTGCGTAGAGGTGAGAAATTATACGTCACCAAGACTAAAAGAGATTTGGAAAATTCGAAAAAAAATTGTTGCGTTTGGTTGGTCGGACTTGTTACCGTATTAGTTGCCATATGTTTAGCCATTTTAATTGCTAGTGAGTATATATTTTTCATACCACATATCAATAAATCACCCACCAATTGATTTTTGTTATTTTATTCGATTTGAAAACATTCGTTTCTACGTATATTTTCAGGTAAATTTTTAGATCCCATGTCGGACGATAAAGACAGAAGATTTCCAAGTGAAGATGTACTCGGTGCTGGTGTAAATTATCAAGGCGAAATGCCCTCTTCAACAACCATGCCGCCTTCTAAAGCTCCTGATATTGTACGACCGCAGTCTTTACCCGGACCTGATGCAATTTCTCCGGCTCATCGTAAGTTATCAGTGCGACCCATCCTCATCATTTCGTCGTATCACTTCATTTTAAACATTCTATCGTCATTTTCATTAATATCATTCTGATACTTCGCAGTGAAAGGAGCAGTCGAAGGAGAGTTTACTCTTTCAGAACTGAAATTCTCGCCTGCCTTTCATGACCACGATTCCGAAGAATTTAAAACACTAGCTGGAGCCATTGAAAACGAGGTGGGGAAAATAGTTTTAAAAATTTCATGCCCTGGTATCTATTTTTCAGTTGTTTAATTCAAAATGTAATATTTCAGCTAAAGCACGGTCTTTTCGATCAGTCAACTTTACAATATGGAGCCTCCGATATCCACATCAGAGTGATTAATCTAACGTAAGTTATTCGTTTCAAAAGTGCAGGCATTTTCATTCGCCAATTCATTTTTTCTAGATTTTTTCCTCAAAAAGTTTTTGTCTCACCCAGTATTAGGGATTTTTTCGAAAAGTTCTAGGTATGTTGAGTACATTGTCCGATTTGAAGATGAACTTGGTCATAAATGCGAATAGGTTCATTACTTCATCTTTCTCCAATCCTTTTTTACTAATAATGCTCTTCAGCTGTGTACTTACATCAACACTTTAGTTAATTTGAATAAAAAATAAATTGGTTACCTAGCCAACTGCAATGTAGGTAAATAAATAATGCTAATGAAAATTATTTTAAAAGGGTGCCATTTATCGGCACGACAGATTAAATGATTTGAACGACAAAAAAAAAGTGTTTTGCACGACAGATGCTAACGTCCCAAAACCACTTTTCTAACGACGGAAACAGTTTTCAACCATTGAACGACAACAAAAATTCAAGTGCACGCCAAAAAAATCAAATGAACGCCAGCGTATGCACGACAAATTGAATGAAATGCATCGACGACTTTAGGCAATGAACGACGACATAATGATACAAGCGACGAATTTATTCACAAAATTAAAATGTCCAAAAACGATTAATTATTAAAGATATCAACGTAAAATAAGAACAGTATGAATAATTATATGAGAAGCGCCTTGTTTGGCCTACCCCTCTTCTTCTTCTGCCCTATAGAGGCACATTTTTTACTTCTATTGCAAGGTGTCCACTCATTTCTGAAAACGATTTTCCCTAACTTTTCCAGGTTTTCTAGATCAATTTTTCCATTTTTCCAGACCATTTTTTCAGATTTTCTATGCTTACCCCATACTTAAATTAAAGAAGAAGTTTTTTGGGGGGGGGGAGGTGTAATTTTTTTCAAAGGCGTCTCTTTGGACGGGATAGGTACTTCCTCGGATATAAAGAATAGCTAAACTTTGATTATCAACTTTTTAAATTAAAAATAAAATAAATAAATAAAACATGCATCAAGTTTGACCAATTGATACAATATTCATACGACTCATGAAAAGTTTTGTTTTCTTTTTCGGATTTTTGGAGGCCTCAAAATGTGAAATTTGTTTATCTTAAAATGAGAAACAAACTGAGCAGAGTGAAACAAGGGCGAGAACTTCTGAAAATTTTCATTTTGAGATGCCTAAAAACGAGTTATTTTTTAATGCGAAGAGTTTATTTTTTGGTTTTTTAAATTTTAGAATTGGAACGATGTTTTTTTGAAGGAAGTTACTTTTGAAAAAAAAGAAAGTTTCCGAAAATTTGCATTTCAAGAAGCATAAAAACGAGTTTTTTATGTGAGGACAAGAAGAGAACAGGAATCTTCTACAGCCCATTGATATGACTTTGTCCAAATTGGTAGTGAGATGGCCACCTCACTCGAAAAAGGGACACAATTCAATCGGGCAATTGAAATAATTTCGTCGGGCTTTCCCATGTTCGTCGTGCATTCCCTTTCTCGCGGCGTGAATTTTCTATGCTTGTCGTTGGAGGTCTGTCATTCAATTCTGTCGTTTTAATGACCAAAACTGTCGTTAAATCGCTGTCGTTCAAAAACACGATTTCGTCGTGGGATTTTTCTGTCGTGCAATTCACTTAATCTGTCGTTCAATTAAAGTTTTCCCATTTTAAAATAATTCCAACAGGCCAGAAAAAGTCGTGCAATACAGAATATCATGGGTATTCAAAAGAGGAATTCAAAATCCTCCAGATCCGATAAACACGAACAGCCTAAAAGAAAGACTTACAGAATACATCAGAGTAAATAACGGTTCAATTAACGAGTACGAAGTTCCATTGGATAAAATATATTCCAAATGTAAGTTACAGGAATTCTAACGTACCTACCTACTAAATTATCAATTTATTTACCATAAGGTAATGTGATATTTACGTACCTATTAACATTTGGAAATTTTTCATTGCTTCTGCAGACATGATCAACGACTGTTCGATTAACAATGGAAATTGTTCTCACATTTGCCGTTTTGATTACTCAAAGATGCTGGATTTCTTATGCGATTGTCCGCCTAATATGAAACTAGATGAGACTCAGTTCAACTGCGAAGGTATTTCTTATTTTACTCTCAATCAGGCCAAGTATTTGGCGAAACGAGAATTATTAAAAACGTAGTACCTACCTAACAAATTCTCAGAATTTGAAAAAAAAATTCTTCTAAAATTTCGAAAGAATGAAGTTCCGGAATTTTTACGATCATTTGAAACCGATTTTAAATATACTTACACTTTATTTTACTTCACCAATTTTGAGCTCCTCGTTCCGGTTTCATATCAAAAGTAGTCGAAATTGGACTGTTTGTATTGAGCCATTCCTTGACAAATCAGCCCAACTTTGGGCTCAAGTTTTTCATTTTAGAAGATTAAAAACAAAAAACAAACCTCCATCATTGTTCCCTTGACTCACTTTGGTGTAAGTTGGGGGTTGTTTTTTTCAGCAGTTGAAATTTCTGGTCACAGAGCCCAACTTTGGAGAGAATATGTTTGCAGTGTTTTGGAGGCAGACCTAACTGAGAGTGGTATCACAAATATTCGCCAACAATTTTAAAAATTCTAAGTTGTTTTTTTTTGGAAACTGAATTTTTCAAAGGTTGCCACATTTCAAAACTTTAGATAAGTAGGTAATTTAAACATTTGAAAAAAAAATCAGGAAACAAAAACATTTTTATGAATTTACGATATATTTATAACTACGGAGCAGCAGTTCTGAGCAATTGAGTCGAAATTTAGGCATCATGATGAGAAATTTCAACTGCTGAAAAGAAGATCTACCCCACCTGCTCAAGGGGGTTTGGGGGCCAATGATGACGATTTTATAACTGCAATCATTGGAAAATTGAGAAAAATTGAATATAAGTTCCGGCACACAAAGACTTGCTCTATAACCAAATTTTCTATGCCTTATAAGTATTTTGAATAATTGTTTGATTTTTCTCAACTAGATACCTACTCGAAATTCAGAATTTTTGAGATTTAAACAGACAGACACTTTCGATTTGTTTTGATGATTGTTCCCTATATTGCCAAAACGTACTTGAGAGCATGCTTGGAAAAAACATAATAAATAACTTACATCTACTTGAAATTTGCAGATGACTTGACAAAACCAGAGCCAGAGCCAGAACCTACCACAGCACCTGAACCAGAACCTAGTCCTAGTCCCGAACCACAACCTAGTCCTGAGCCAGAGCCTAGTGCCGAACCAGAACCAACTACTTCACCCGAACCTAAAGCTGAACCAGAACCAACTGCTTCACCAGAACCTAAAGCTGAGCCAGAGCCTAGCGCTGAGCCAGAACCAACCTCCGAGCCAGAACCCAAAACAGTACCAGAACCTACATCTGAGCCAGAACCATCTGTAGCAGTATCTTCATCTACTCATGAACCTCTAGCTTCAGCTGAACCAGAACCAAATTCAAAAACGCAATCTCCTCTTCAGGTGCAACCATCGTCTACTTTAGAGCCAACTCCAAAACCAGTACTTATCTCCCAAGCTGAATCTAAAGCCGAGCCAGAGCCAGAACCAGAACCTAAATCTAAACCAGAACCAAATGCTGAGCCTGAGCCTGAACCCACATCAGCACCAAACCCTGAACCATCATCTCGGGAGCCAAAATCTGAACTGGAGCCAAATTCTGAACCGGAACCAAAGTCTGAACCTGAGCCAAAATCTGAACCGGAGCCAAAATCTGAACCGGAGCCAAAATCTGAACCGGAGCCAAAATCTGAACCTGAGCCAAAATCTGAACCTGAGTCCAAATCTGAACCTGAGCCAAAATCAGAACCAGAGCCAAAATCTGAACCGGAACCAAAATCAGAACCAGAGCCAAAATCTGAACCCGATTCTAAACCAGAGCCTTTAACTGACCAAGAACCAAAATCAGAACCCGAACCATCATCATCACAATCACCTCAACCTGAACCAACGCCCTCACCAACCTCTTTAGACCCTAAACAAGAAACGTCTGCAACTTCTGAACCTGAACTTGGATCAAAATCTAAACCAGAGGCCACTGCGGAACCACAAATTCAACCACAGGCTATACCAGAAGCAGTGCTCTCAACAGATTTTGGAATCACAATCGCACCAGAAAACCCAGCTCCGGAACCAGAACCAAATTCTGACAATCGTGAGAACAAATCCATAAAAAATACTGTTGAGGAACCTATTCAAACAGCCATCAACCAAAACAGTATCGGTTCAACTGACACAAACATTAGCATGAGTGAAAATTTACCTTCAAACACGATTAAACCAGAAGTTGCTGATATGCCCTACTCCACTATTATTCCAACCGAGGTACCAGAATCTTCACAAGAGGTAAAAAATCCATCTTCAACTTCAACCACCGAATATCCATACACTTTTCCGAGATTCCGCGAATATGATTCGTCGTATTCTGACTCTACAGTCCGTAGCAGCTCCGAAGAGATAAATCCCGGCACCATAGCACCAGAATTTATCTTGAATCAGATGAACAAAGGTTCTGCTGAATCTGCTGATGAAAATCTATCTGCATTAAATCGAAATAACGAGGCAACTACAATTTTGCCGGTATCGGCACCTGCGGATGATTTGAAAGCAATGGAAAACTCCAATTCTCCCCTCAATACCGAATCAACCACTCCAGTTTCATTGGTTAACGACATTAGCACTTCCACCATCACCCCAGGCATACCTTTATCAAATCAAAATTCCATAAATTTGCCATCCGGTACCTTTGACGAGGAAGATTCGCTAAAAAATACACTCCCTTCCACCTCGACTCTGGTCCCACGAGTAGATGAACAGGATGATGATAATGAATTTGACCCGGAAGAGGAAAGCAAGCAAAAAAGCGGATCAAACAACGAACTTCTCGACAATGCTCTCAACTCCGGTAAAAATTTCTCAGTTCCAAATACCGATTTGAATCCGAAACGTAATACATCAAAACGAGAAAGTAGAAAACTTGTTGAATCTGATAATATGCTTGTAAGCGGCGAGGTCAAACAAAATTCCAGGGAAAATTTTGCTAATATCAAGCCTGCTGCGTTAATTGCGCCCAAAAAGCATCACGAAAATCGAAATTTCAAAGATTTGGTCGGATTCATTGATAGAAAAGTGAGACCACATTTTTAGTTTATTTAGATAGTGTTTCATTTTTTGTTGTGTTTTTTCTATTTCTTTCTTACTCCAACGAACAGTGAATAACTTTTTGTTACCACTGTGATTATTCGAGTCACCTATATTACTCTTTTTAGTCTTCGTTACTTTGAATACCGATTTTAATAGGTACCTACCTAATAAAAATGATCTTTCGAATTATATGTATATTTGTCAATTAATTACCTACCCATGTACTACCATAAAGTTTTTAATTTTTTTTTTTTTTTCATAATTTACCCATTACAAAAATATAACATGGGATAAACTTATTTCAAGTCTTCACACCTATTCATGTTTAATATCTTTTCCTTTACCTACCAGTCATTAAATTTTCGTGTGTTTTGATATTAATTCTAATTACTTTTTAAAAAAAATAGGTAATTATTATACTTATTGTTTATGTATGTATCTCAATAGATACTTATCTAGATTATTTTGTTTGCATTTTATTTCTTTTTCAATTTTCATTCACCGTGCATGATGTAAAATCGAGCTGTACCTATTTATGTTAAGTTGCTTCTACCTTCTAGAACGTTTACTTTATTATTATAAAATCGTATGTACATAGATGTTTGTAAATATTCTCGTTATTTTATGTATTTGTTATTGTAGCATATTTTGTGGCTGTAACTTTATACGGAGTCTTCAAGCAACAATGACTGCTGTGATGCTTGTTCGTATTTTGTATGTAATATTTTATGAATCTAACTTACTAGGTACTTGTATTTATCATTATTTTGGGCGAGTACTACGTATTTTTTTATTACTTACGATGAAAAAAATTAGTAACAAAATTATGCGAACGAAGCCAATTTCTATAATTTTGAGAAGTCGATGAAATTCCATTCAGCAAGCTTCTGAATTTTGAATTCTCTCATAACTGACCGTACCTATTGCATTTCGCAAAAGTATATTGATCAATAGGTAGCTAGCTACCTAACCCATTTGTTTTAAGTGCCATTTCGTTTATTTCGTCCCTTTTTATTTTTATTTTTGTAAAATATCTACTGAATTGTTGAAATTGTACTACATTGGTATAATTTATTGTTTCTTTTTAGTACTTATTACTAAAATTATTTATGTATTTTATTTTGTGAAATAAATTTTCAATTTTGAACTCTTGGGTTATTAGTTTTTTTCAACTTATTCAATCATTTCGCAGTTGAACAAATTTCACCAAAAAGAGCTTAACTGAGTAAAAAAACTATATTTTGAGGAAACCATGGTCGAAAATTCGGCACAACTTGTTTTTTTAATTTTAGGGTGAATTGATTCTTCAAGTATACCAATCAATTGATGTACGAAATATTATGTACTCTTGTAAGAAGGGTACCTAAACCTATCTCAACTCGCATAAAATTTTTGAATCGAACAAAGCTATGACTGAAAGAAGTGCAAAAATATATCACAAACCAAAATTTCAGGTGCCAAAATGCTTCTTTCGATTTTTGGTGAATTTTCAAAAATTAAAATTGTCGCATTTCAGAAATTACATAATTATATATTTTTTGATGTTTTTCAAAACACAAAGAGCCTTTCAGGATAAGATATAATTACAGTGAAATCCGCACTTTCTCCTATTTTTAAGAAACTTACCCAAATGTTAGTTTTGATGTAAAACTATTACAAACAACTTTCGAGTCGACGCTCCCCCACCGCCACAACTTGAAAAATGCGCCCATATGTGCTCAAATTCGTATCGAGAGTGAACGCAACCTGAGAGATGAGCTTTAAAAAAATGAAAATTTGGCGGCCACTTGTCCACGCTTTCCTTATATTTGGCTATGAAATCCAGCTGTACATAAACACTCATTCGGAATTTATTTTCGTTTCACCGAAAAGTAAACAATTACGGCCACAATTTTCATACATACGCAGCTCAAGCACTCAAGCTAATTTTCTAATGGGTTTCTCTTTCCTCAACTTACATTTTTGTATAGATACCGAGCCGCAACAAATGAATTAGTACGGTTTGAAAACACGCCAAACTTATTTTTGCAGATGGAAATCATCTTTAGACCTGAGGCACAAGTACTTAATATTCGCCTAATACAAATGTAAATTCAGAAATTAGGAAAATATACGAGTATCTCGAAGAATTTTGACGAATTGAAATGAGCCTCTGCAATTGGGATCTAAGTGTAATTCTATTTACAGGTGGGTATGTCAAATGAATGGGAAATGATTCATGTATTCCATCTCATCGTTATCTATTCAGTATTCATATAAAAATCTTTGTAGGTATTGTGATTACTGTTCTATAAAGTCAACCATTTGCTGTAAATTTGAACCGTAGGTTTCATTCGTATTGCTGTCTTGCAAAATGATCGCTTTGTAACTCCCAAATGTTCGTCTGTAGGAAAGGACAATAAAACCATTCGTTGTGGACATCTTGATATTCGCGATCCTCGTCATCCTAATCAGGCTTGGATAATTCCGGATGATCTTGGTGAAAGCATCGAAGTATGTATATTTACATACGATTAGGTCTAGGTACCGTACCTAGACCTACGAGGGGATACCAACACGTTTGTCTGTAGCTCACAAATGACTGATTTTTCTACAGACTCCCATCATATCGCCAGAGCCTCCGAAAACCATTTCATATCATATTACTGCTGAACGACTGCTGTTATACCCTAAGTTACGTCGTTTGGCCATCTCAAATAACAATTTCATGCACAGGTCCGGCTGTGATCGACAAATCTACGCTAACGTATTCAAAAACTTGACCTCGTTAGAAGTTTTGGAATTCTATTCTTCAGATTTAGAAGATGATTGCGTTATAGCATTGCCAAAAAATCTCAAAAAGATTGATCTCACTAACAATGGCTACACGCAAGTGGATCTGCACTGGTGTCCACAATTAGAAGAGATCAATCTCGAGTATAACTTTTTTATGAGTAGCATGCCTAAACTTTATGATCCACTTCCCCCCTTGAAGAAGTTGAGTTTGACAGCAAATATAATGGAAAATATGACGATTCTTGATATAGCTCCATTATGCAACTTGACAACGTTAGAAATGAATGAGGTTCCCGGTTTTCATTCGAACTCTTATGGAGAAGTCGTCATTACAATTAAAACCCATGATTATTATTGCTTATGTGATATGTTTACAAATTGGGCGAAAGAATATAATATTTCAGGAGTATCGCTCGATTGTAACCGAACTGATGATCTCGAAGGTACCTACATAGATAGATAAGTATAGTTTCCATCTACAACTGATTTGTTTAATGTATTTCACCATACTTCGAACGTTTATCAGTATTGCTCCAGGAAACGCCAACTGCTCGCATACGAATAAAACTTTCGAAGAGGCTAAAAAAATGCGCCAAGAACGATGCACTCTTAAACAGAGTTCAGCAATACCATCAACTTCTAATGTAATCAAAATTGCGTTCCTCGTCTTACTCGCTTTGTTGCTGATAGCTTCGCTTTTGTACATGTTTAGTCGTCTGGTTTTGAGGAAAAAACCAGCTGGTGAGTTTTAATTCAATGTAAACCAAATTAGGTGTAAGATGTAGGTAAAGGTAACTACAGATTAAAATTAGGTAATTTTTTCATTTTGAGCACCTTGTCTTTATTTGATTCAAATCTTCAAGATGAATATATGGTCAATGAAGAAGGTGAAGGCGAAGAAGAACTATTGGATGAACCATCTGATCTACCTGAGTGAACTGATTCGAGGTACGCGGGGCAAGAAGACGAATCAGCGGATGAACCATCTTTCTATACGAAGAACAAATTCGAAGTACCTATGCGGGTTAAAAACAACAGTAGAAATTGGATAAAAATGGACTTTAAAAAAAAGCAAAGACGTATCCAAGAGCCTGCTGATGTTTTCGAATTGCTTAAAGCTTTGAAAGAAATTTGAGTTTGAGGTGCCATTCGGAGAAAAGAAAGAAATAATTTATTTACCCACCCAAGCAGAAAAATATAATTGTGCTTTTGGCTAGAAATTTTTGGTGTTTGTTAAGTACAATTTTCATTTATTTTTTTGCGTTTTGCCAGACATGAATTTCTAATTGATTTCTACCTGATTGTAAAAAAAAAACAAAAAAAAAACAGTAGGCAAAGACATTTTGATTTTGACGAAGTGTAAAAGAACTGAGACGAAGATAAATGTTCAATACATATAGTTGCTTACTTATTGTAAAGCCTCAATTTTTAATGGTAGGTACCTAATAATTTAAAAAAAGTAAAATTAATCATGTTAAGGGGGTGCTCTACCTTTTGTTTGTTTACTTTTTAGCATACCCGCAGGCAGAGATTAGATATTTTTCAAACGCATTTTTTTATTAGTTGGAGAGAATGAAAGTGAATAATTATGAGTGAAAACGTTATTACTGTATTGAAACGATATAATAAAACTTTGAAACAAGCTAAACGATTAAAATATAATGAATTCAGACGATTCTCTATATTCGAGCATTCATTGTCAGTCATCAGACACTTGACACATGATTATTCTGAAACTACTGAACAGAATTTGATGAAATTTGAATATGTTGTGCAGAAACGAATTCCCGACAACTTGACGTTGCCCTTTTTTTGATTAATTTTGTTAAATCAAAGTTATAGCCATTTGAAATTTTCAAATGGCAATATCTCCAAAAATACAAAGAAATTTGAAAAAAGGGCAACGTCAACCTCTCTGGACCATTTTTATGCACAATATATCCAAATTTCATCAAATTCTCTTCAGTAGTTTCAGAATTATGGTGTGATGACTGACAATGAATATTTTAGGTGGTTAGTACCTCGAAATTCAAGGAATGCCAATTCAAAAATAAATTTTCAAAGAATAATTTGCAACAAAATTATAGGAACAAAAAAAAATTGGAAAAAATAAAAATATTCAATTTTCAAAAAAAGGCGTAACATTGAGCGGTTTTTGATGGGTTTTTGGTGGAATATCGAAGTAGTATAAGTGATATTATTGGCTATAAAAAGAATTGGCGTTCCTTCAAACTAGTACATCGTGATTAATGAGATAGACATTGATAAACATTCATCTGGAGTCCAAGTTACAAAATTCAGATTCGAATTATCTCGTGTGCCTCAAGTTTATATTTCATTTCCATCACATCAATCAGTATCGATAATTTTGTTTTAGCGTTTCGTGCTCTTGGTGCTGCATAAATTACTCACGTATGTACTATGTAGTATGTACCCATCATTTTCGTAGATTGTGTAGGCCTATATCAAGTCTTTTTTTGATAGAATTTTTGATTTTGAATAGGTAAGTAGTTCTTTGCCAGTAATTAGGTAAGTACTTTTTCACCAATTTCTTATGAATCCAGAATCGTATTCAACAAATCGTACGAATGGCCTGCGATTAGTGTAAACGTCAATTGCAAATCTAGAATCATTATAATTTTTGTTCTAAAATCATAAATAAGGTACGAGTTTTCAAAAGGAAAAATTTATGACCTCTTGCGGTATTTTGCTTTGAACTAGCTGACCGAATCATTGATTTTATCATCATTTGATTTTGATACAGAAAATCTCTCATATTATAGCACAATACATAATGGTTTTTTTGCATTTTATTTCTTTCAGAGTTGCCTTATTGTGTCACCTGTAGGTACAATCGACCACAAGAAAATGGCGAGATATTCCATCGCTGTACTAATAATATTGATTGCATTTCTCACGCATTCCCTTGGTAGGTAGATCAAAACGTTAATGCATATTAATGTGTTGAAATTTCTCAATGGGTATTTGCTTGAGATTTTTTCAAATCTTATTTTTCGAATTCCCTGTGCATATGTATTTAGAGTGGGCGGGGGCAAGGGTACGTGGTGGGGCAAAACGCGAGAGTAGGCCTACTATACGCTCTTATGTTTCATAGATCATTTAATGCCTGAAAAAAATAATTGTTTCAATTTTAAGAAAAAATTGTCATTTTTCATCATCGCCAAGGATGATGATGAATTGATGATGAATGCATGACATCCCTTACATCTTCATAACCTAAAATATGATTTTTATAGGTGTGCATGTTTCATACAAAAATGAATCTTCTGTGGTATTTCACTTAAGAGAAAACATCACTCTGAGCTGTACTGGAGAAGATGAAGTCGTATGGAGAGTTCGGAGCATATCCACAGTAAGCTCCCAGTTACTTTTACATATAGGTACCTCACTTTAATCAAACGTATAAGAGCACGCAAACGTATCTAATGCTTATTATTTTTGTGAATTCAGAATTATAGTGTAAAGGTGGAGACCCCTTACAGGAAAATAATTGAAATAAGAAATGCCACAGTTGAAAACATTGGATTTTACGATTGTTATTCAAAGGGGAATCAGGATGACTTGATGAGGCTTGGGCTGGTGCCTCGTAAGGCAACCGAATTACATATCATTATCTATTTTATTTTCTACCTTTTTAGTCTACATTCCAATCACCAAAAAGTGTCCAGTTGGCTCGCGTGATTTTTGGAAGTTTTGAAAAAATGACTCGCGACTCATTCAACTAGTTAAATTCTCAAGAAGAAATCAAAAATTTCTATCGAAAATTTTCTCGAGCAGTTTCTACAAAATTCTAGCTGAAGTACCCAAACATAAGTATTCGAAGTGATGAAAGTGTCTATAGAAGTAACCCGTAAACATTTATTTGCATTAGAGCCACTTTGAAAATAAAGAGAGTTTTAAAGCTCCACCTTCACATTGTGCAACTGTAAAAATCTAAAATGGGTGCGTCTTTTCTGATATTATAGACCCATACCTATCTACATAGCAAAAGTAAACTTAATTTTTTGAGTCGCAAAAATGCGAGCCAGATTCGATTTCTAGAGCACTTTTTGCAGTTGGACTGTACACTATACTTTTTACGAAAAGGAAATGATTTCTCATTTAGTTTTAGCTTTGGTTGAAGAAACTCATCAGTAAGCCTATACTGAATGTCACCAATGATTTTTTTTCAGATGTATACGCGTACTTAGAGATGGGGTATAAAATCCATGGGGAATCACAACGTCCCGTCGTGATTCCTCCGTGATCAATGATGAATCAATTAAAATTCAGCATACATTACAAGATTCT